>NW_027361671.1:7732500-8460000 GCF_039654945.1 Dendrobates tinctorius | reverse complement strand
AAGAACTGGGACGAAGGCTTACAGAGGCCAGGCCCAAGTTGTGAACAGAGTAGAGATAAGAAGAAACTGAAAAATATGGAAGCAGAGATGATCCATATGCAGGAGGAGCTTGCTGCTGCAGATCATGCTAAGAGGCAAGCACAGCAGGAAAGAGATGAACTGGCTTATGTGATTGCCAACAACAGAGGTAAAGATGCTCTGGCTTTGGAAGAAAAGAGGCGGTTAGAGTCTCGCATTGTTCAGCTGGAAGAAGAAGTGGAGGTAGAACACAGCAACATTGAATTAGCCAATGACAGGCTGAGAAAGGCCACACTTCAGGTTGACCAGATGAATGCTGATCTAAAGGAAGAACGTAGTAATGCTCAGTAGAACGAGAATGCCTATCAGCAGTTAGATTGCCAGAATAAGGAGTTAAAAGCAAAGGCTGCACAACTGGAGGAACAGCTGGAGGCTGAAACTAAAGAGCGACAATCTGCAAGCAAACAAGTATGTCATGCAGAGAAAAAACTGAAGATTGTACTAATGCAAATGAATGATGAAAGGCGTAATTCTGAGCAGTACAAAGGCCATGAGGAGAAAAATAATGTTTGGCTGAAACAGCTGAAGCGCCAAGTGGAAGAAGCGGAGAAAGAGGCTCAACGTGCCAATGCATTGCACCATAGATTACAGCGTGAACTGGAGGATGCTGCAGAAACAGCAGATGCAATGAACCGTGAGGTTAATGCACTGAAAAGCAAACTTAGATATAGTGATGTGCCATTTGTTACCAGACGCTTAGACAGAAAAGGAGGTGACGGAGCGCACTGGAGGAGTGTGATGACTAAACAGTGTCTGATGACCCAGACAGACTGTGACTGGAGGGCCAAAGATCAAGACCGATATTCTGACCGCTGGGGGCAGGGGAGGCCTAACGTAGAGATGAGGCCATATGACAGACAAAACAGACGGAGACGGTTCTCTCGACCTGTTGGGCAAGGTGACATAGGTGCCCGGTCTCGAGATCCCGGGGTAATGTTGTGTGTTCAACCCCACAAGTTTGAACAGAGGGGGGAGGTATGTCGTGTAGTGACCACTGGGTCTCCTAGGGGGCGCTGTGTAGGTGTCCCAGGAGAGAGGATGAGTGTCAGGATGCTGAATGATCGTTATGTATCCCAAGGTAGGTGGCCTTGGGATGGAAGCTTGAATATGTGTGTTGATCAGCAGAGGTACCTTTCACAACTGGTTCAGGACCCAACAAGAGGGGGGGCACTGCTAGACCTAATATTAACCAACAGGCCAGACCGCATATCAAATGTAAGGGTTGAGGGTCACTTGGGTAATAGTGATCACAAATTAATAAGTTTTCATGTATCCTTTAATAAGACGTGTAGTAGAGGGGTTACAAGGACACTAAACTTCAGGAAGGCAAATTTCCACCGGATGAGAGATGATCTTGGTGCAATTAACTGGGACGATATCCTGAGACATAAAAACACACAAAGAAAATGGGAGACATTTATTAGCATCCTGAATAGGACGTGTGCACAATATATACCGTATGGGAATAAACATGCGAGAAATGGGAGGAAACCACTATGGCTAAATAGAGCTGTAAGGGGCGCAATAAGGGACAAAAATAAAGCATTTAGAGAATTAAAGCAAGTAGGTAGTGATGAGGCATTAACTAAATACAGAAGATTAAATAAATTCTGTAAAAAGCAAATCAAGACAGCAAAGATTGAGACAGAGCGACTCATTGCCAGAGAAAGTAAAAATAATCCCAAAATATTCTTTAACTACATAAATAGTAAGAAGCTAAAAAATGATAGTGTTGGTCCCCTTAAAAATAGTCTGGGTGAAATGGTGGATGAGGATGAGGAAAAAGCCAATATGCTAAATAACTTTTTTTCAACAGTATTTACACAAGAAAATCCCATGACGGATAACATGATCAGGGATAAAAATTCTCCATTAAATGTCACCTGCTTAACCCAGCAGGAAGTACGGCGGCGTCTACAAATCACTAAAATTGACAAATCCCCGGGCCCGGATGGGATACACCCCCGAGTACTGCAGGAATTAAGCACAGTCATAGATAGACCACTATTTTTAATCTTTAAAGATTCCATAATAACAGGGTCTGTACCACAGGACTGGCGTATAGCAAATGTGGTGCCAATATTCAAAAAGGGGACAAAAACTGAACTTGGAAATTATAGGCCAGTAAGTTTAACCTCAACTGTGGGTAAAATCCTGGAGGGTTTTCTAAGAGATACTATACTGGAGTATCTGGAGAAGAATAACCTTATGACCCAATATCAACATGGGTTTACAAGAGACCGTTCCTGTCAGACTAATCTGATAAGCTTTTATGAAGAGGTAAGTTCCGGACTGGACCAAGGGAATGCAGTGGACGTGGTGTACATGGACTTTTCAAAAGCTTTTGATAAGGTGCCACACAAAAGGTTGATACATAAAATGAGAACAATGGGGATAGGGGAAAATATGTGTAGGTGGGTTAAGAGCTGGCTCAGGGATAGGAAACAAAGGGTGGTTATTAATGGAGCACACTCGGACTGGGTCACGGTTAGCAGTGGGGTACCACAGGGGTCAGTTTTGGGCCCGCTTCTTTTTAACATATTTATTAATGACCTTGTAGGGGGCATAGAGAGTAGAATTTCAATATTTGCAGATGACACTAAACTCTGCAGGGTAATTAATACAGAGGAGGACAATTTTATATTACAGGAGGATTTATGTAAACTAGAAGCTTGGGCTGATAAATGGCAAATGAGCTTTAATGGGGATAAATGTAAGGTCATGCACTTGGGTAGAACGAACAAGTTGTATAATTATGTGCTTAATTGTAAAACACTGGGCAAAACAGTCACTGAAAAAGACCTGGGTGTATGGGTGGACGACAAACTCACATTTAGTGGCCAGAGTCAAGCAGCTGCTGCAAAGGCAAATAAAATAATGGCATGCATTAAAAGAGGCATAGATGCTCATGAGGAGAACATAATTTTACCTCTATATAAGTCACTAGTGCGACCACACTTAGAATACTGTGTACAGTTCTGGTCTCCGGTGTATAAGAAAGACATAGCTGAACTGGAGCGGGTGCAGAGAAGAGCGACCAAGGTTATTAGGGAACTAGGGGGTCTGCAATACCAAGACAGGTTATTACACTTGGGGTTATTTAGTTTGGAGAATCGAAGGCTTAGGGGTGATCTTATTACAATGTATAAATATATGCGGGGACAATACAAAGACCTTTCTAATGATCTTTTTACTCTTAGACCTGTGACGGGGACAAGGGGGCATCCTCTACGTCTGGAGGAAAGAAGGTTTAAGCATACTCACAGACGCGGATTCTTTACTGTAAGAGCAGTGAGACTATGGAACTCTCTGCCATATGATGTTGTAATGAGTGATTCACTACTAAAATTTAAGAAGGGACTGGATGCCTTTCTTGAAAAGTATAATATTACAGGGTATATACACTAGTCTCCTTAATATTGCGTTGATCCAGGGAGCTAGTCTGATTGCCGTATGTGGAGTCGGGAAGGAATTTTTTTCCCCAATGTGAAGCCTACTGTTGCCACATGGGTTTTTTTTGCCTTCCTCTGGATCAACATGTTAGGGCAAGTTAGGATAGGATATGGGTTGAACTAGATGGACTTAAAGTCTCCCTTCAACCTTAATAACTATGTTACTATGTTACTGCTGAGCTTTCATTACACTGTGTCAGGGAGAGCTTTCCAGGTAGCTGGTGAGATGGACGAGACTAGCTACCTACAAACCCACCTAGGGGCGGGTATCTAGAATGCCATAGTAACGTATATGTGTGTGAATGATTGAAGGACCTGTGATGAGGTCAAAGCCATGTGATCTGGTGGGCGTGGCTACAGACCATATAAGGTGGCCAGGGTATGTCACATGAGTGAATGCTTGGACCCGGTTGGTCCATTTGGAAGGTCTCGCTGGAAGATGTGTCTGCCTTCCTGAAGTGCCTGTGTGGAATGGCTGCATGTGTCTGAGAGTTCCCAGAGGAGGGAATGGACGTCTGCAGTGTGGTGAAGCAACCATGAGGTAACCTGGCCACGGGGTGAGGCTAGGGAGCCTGTGTATTGGACATTGCATAACCTGTGTGACTACAGGGTTAACAGAGTGGAGCTCTGTCATGGATGCTATGCTGTTGATATGAACTTTCTGTTGCTGATTCATGGTTTATGATGCTTAATAAATCACATGAACTGCTGGAGTTATATGAGAAACCCATGCCGTACCTGGTTATTTGGCTGCCTAGCGAGTGCCCGTACCTTAACAACAAGCGCTACCTTACGATAGATAGATAGATAGATAGATAGATAGATAGATGATAAATAGATAGATAGCTATAGATATATACTAATATTTTATTACAAATAGATTGCAGTATTTTGTAATAAGTTCTCTAAAAGAAAAGATACAAGTTCATAAAATCTCAGACCTGACAAAACAGTAATATCCTGTTTATCAAGTAAGTTCTGTATAAAAGCAAAGTGATGGAACATAAGTAGTGGACAGAAAAACCTAATTAACCTGAAATACATGTTAATAGACCATAGTAATGAGGCTAATACATTCAGTCAATCATATTAAACCAAATGTTAAGGTAATATTTGTATGCAAAAACTGTTGCATAAACACATTACTTTGTAGCTAATGGCTTTAAAATGAAGATAATGATTACTATACGGTATATATGTAAGAGGATCAAAACACAGTTATGTAGATAATTAAAGAGTCTAATTTATTTTTAAATGAGCCATTCTGCTTAACATTCCTAGGGAGTTATTGTAATCAAAGGAAAAGCTCATGTTTCCATTGGGATTACTTTGTCTTGAAACTATTATCTCTAACTATTACCATTTTGAAAAACTTCTCAACGGAGACTTTGTGACATGACATCTCGATAGACATGACATAAAAATTATTTTAAGATCAGTAAATTAAAATATTGCTATAGATAGGGATCCTACTTGCACTAGAAGTTATATCAGGTTGCCCGACTTTTCTGCCATTCTGTTCACTAACATGTGGTCTGGAGGCAGGTGAAGAGTTTTTGAAAATCTTAAAAACATTTAAGCTAACATTTTAAAACACCAAGCACATTGAAATGTTTTGATTTTTTTTGCAAATCTAAATAAAAAAAAGCACTTCTTGTAAAACACTGTTAAGTTCTCAGTAGAGATTAGCGAAAAAATTTAAGGCAAATCATATTCTTTTAGAATTTCGGAAAAGAATAGATTCACCTGGAACCCAGTTTTCTTACGATTCAATGACATTGATCAGGTAAAATGGCAGCCAGCCATTTGCTTGAATCTTTTTAGAAATGGGAACTAGGCCTCATATAGTACAATGACTAGGCGTCATGTGATATCATGACATGTGCCAAGGCCTAGTGAGAGTCAGAGACACTGTGCAGGAAAAAGGAAGCTGTACGAGAAACTCTCGAAAAATACAATAAAAACATAAATAAGTCTCACACATTATGAAATTAATGTATAGGTGCACAAATATGCTGTGGACAATATAAAAACATATATATATATATATATATATATATATATATATATGCACTGTGCAGTATCACACTGCAAATAATGGATACAACAATTCCGCACTTACTGGGTGGGCCATTATATATGGATACACCTAAATAAAATGGGAATGGATGGTGATATCAACTTGCTGTTTGTGGCACATTAGTGTATGGAAGGGGAAAACTTTTCAAGATGAGTGGTGACCATGGCGGTGATTTTGAAGTCAGCCATTTTGGATCCAACTTTATTTTTTTCCAATGGGAAGAGGATCATGTGACACATCAAACTTATTGAGAATTTCACAAGAAAAACAATGGTGTGCTTGGTTTTAGTGTAACTTCATTCTTTCATGAATTATTTACAAGTTTCTCTTTGTTTACAGCCATTGACATGTCACAGAGGTTAACATGTGAGGAGCAGATAGAAATTGTGTTCATGTCTGGTGAACACAGTACCCAGGTCATTGCAGCAGATTTAAATGCAAGACACCCTACGTAAGAAAACTGTCACCATTCCCATTTTATTTAGGTGTATCCAAATACATGGCCCACCCAAAAAAGTTTGCCTCATCACTGAATATAATGTTCTGTGCAAACTGAGGGTCCTGTTCCAATTTTTGTTTTGCCCATTCTGCAAATTCAGCGCGCCGATCTGGCATCGGTCGAACATCCCTTCGGCGGATATTAGCTACTCACAAATGACACCCTTACAAAATCCAGCTGTTGCAGCATCTCAACAAGGATGACACAGATTGGCGCACTGAATTTGCAGAATGGGTAAAACAAAAACTGGAACCCTCAGCTTATACAGAACATTATGTTTAGTGATGAGGCAAACTTTTTTGGGTTGACCATTTATATGGATACACCTAAATGAAATGGGAATGGTGACAGTTTTCTTGCATAGGGTGTCTTGCATTGAAATCTGCTGCAATGACCCGAGTACTGTGTTCACCAGACATCAACACAATTTCTATCCGCTTCTTATGTGTTAACCTCTGTGACATGTCAATGGCTGTAAACAAAGAGAAACTTGTAAATAACTCATGAAAGAATAAATTTACATTAAAACCAAGCACACCATTGTTTTCTTATGAAATTCTCAATAAGTTTGATGTGTCACATGACCCTCTTCCAATTGGAAAAAATAAAGTTGGATCCAAAATGGCCAACTTCAAAATGACCACCATGGTCACCACTCATCTTGAAAAGTTTTTCGCTCCCATATACTAATGTGCTACAAACAGAAAGTTGATATCACCAACCATTCCCATTTTATTTAGGTGTATCCACATACATGGCCCACCCTGTACTATACAAATAAAAAGTAAGGTACTTAGTTAACATTTTTTGATCAAGAAATGAAAAAGCCCTTCAACCATGACAAGGTGTATCTTAATTTTGGATGGTCCCTACATCTAATGACTCACATCTACATATACTTTTATAGGCCTCAACTGAACTGGGTAAAAAATAGAATCCAGATGTAGCTCTTAATTAAAACCTTGCAGAGAAATATGGGTTGGGTAAGGGTGCACAGCCCAGGAGCAATCAACACCCCCAAGTGCCTACTACCTTCAGTATAATACCAGTGTAGAAGCACACAATCGGGGCCGGCATTTGTGGCAGGTAGACCAGGTGGATGCCTGGGGCCCCCATCTACAAAGGGGGCCCCCTATGTCTGCAGCCCCATTATGAAGTGCCCAGAGGATGTACAGCAGTGAGTAACGCTGTGCATCCTCTGTAGTCCTGGAGCGTCTCTCCCAAACTCCCCTCCAACCCCCTTCTCTCCCTCTTTCTCCCTGCAGTCAGGTTAGAATTTGAGAGTGAGGGGGAGGGGCCGATTACAGCACAGCAGACAGAGGTCAGAGCCGGGCCAGGAAGATGCCTGCAGCCCTGTCTGTGTCATCTCCTCTTGAGTCCTCATCATGGCTGCTCCTAGCACTGTCCTAGAATCATAGAATCATAGAATCATAGAGTTGGAAGGGACCTCTTGGGCCATCTGGCCCAACCTCCTGCTCATAGCAGGATTTGCTAAATCATCACAGACACATGTCTGTCCAGCCTCTCTTTGAAGACTTCTGTTGAAGGAGAACTCACCACCTCTCGTGGCAGCCCGTTCAACTCATTGATCACTCTAATTGTCAAAAGTTTTTTCTAATATCTAATCTGTGTCTCCTCCCATTCAGTTTCATCCCATTGCTTCTAGTCTTTCCTTGTGTAAATGAGAATAAAGATGATCCTTATACAATGTGATGGCCCTTGAGATATTTGTAGACAGCTATTAAGTCTCCTCTAAGTCTTCTCTTCTGCAAGCTAAACATTCCCAAATCCTGCAACCTTTCCTCTTAAGACAGGGTTTGCAGACTGGTCAACATTCTGGTCGCTCTTTTCTGAACTTGCTCCAGTTTGTTGATGTCTTTTTTAAAATGTGGCACCCAAAACTGGGCACAGTATTCCAGATAAGGTTTTACCAAAGAGGAGTAGAGGGCAATAATGACTTCACGTGTGTCATGGGGGGCTTAGTTCAACTAAGGCTGTAACTCCCCGGGCCCCTGTGATGTCCCTATAACTAGGGGAAACCCTGTCTGACCCTCAACCCAGGGTTTTTGCAGATGGTGCAAATGCCTGAGCCTCCACCCTTTCCTTATCTCCTGCTCAGCCCTGCACTTAACCCTCCACCCTCCACCCAGTGAGGAGTCACAACACCAAAGCCCCCACACAAATATGACAGACAGGGAGAACTTAAACTGCACTGCGCCGCACACACACAGGAATATACAGTAATGTGAACAGGGCACAACTAAACACAAATATGGGAAGGAGAAAGGAAAACAACGGATCATACGCCACCAGACACGAATCACTCTCTCTCTGCAACACCTTCACTCCAGACCGGAACCACTTGGTATGAAACACAAGCTATAATCGGCGACGCCCATAGGCCAGCATGACTATTTAAAGACCGTGGGCGTGACTAACCATCCAACCTGGTCTCCAGCAGGATTAACCCCCGAGAGCCTGAAGATCAAGCCGGCGCCACTGAGGCTATAGTGGCTGGAGGTGGAACTACCTCTGCCTGCCGGACGCAGTGGTGTGAACAGCGTCCGACATGACATTACCCCGTCTTCTACGAGGGACCTCCGGACCCTCAAGACTCATAGGACCCGGCTTGTCCGGATGACGACGGTGAAAAGAACTGACCAGCCGATCCGCATGTATGTCTGAGGCTGGAACCCAAGACCTCTCCTCCGGACCATACCCCCGCCAGTGCACCAAATACTGAAGAGTACGGCGTACTACTCGAGAGTCCACTACCTTGGCGACCTCAAACTCTAAATCGCCATCCACCATGACTGGAGGTGGCATCGGCGTCATGTCCACCAAGCCTACCACCTTTTTCAATAAAGCCCTGTGAAACACGTTGTGTATCTTGTACACCGCGGGAAGTTCCAACCGATAAGCCACTGGGTTAATGATGGCAGAAATCCTAAAAGGCCCAATAAACCTTGGACCCAGTTTTAAAGATGGAATTTTGAGTTTTATGTTCTTCGTAGCTAACGACACCCATTCACCCACACACAGGTCCGGACCTGGCACGCGTCTACTGTCAGCCACCCGTTTGCACCTGGCACTCATGCTCAACAAACGCTGTTTCACCCGCCTCCAGACTGATGACAATTGGGCTCCTAGCTGATCCTCCTCCGGGACACCCCCCGAGTCACCCTGACGTAAGGTACAAAACTGAGGATGTTGACCGTACACACAAAAGAATGGAGACTCTCCCGATGACTCTTGGCGGTGATTATTTAACTCGAATTCGGCCAGAGGAAGGAAAGTAGACCACTCCTCCTGGTTGTCGGACGCAAAGCATCGTAAATACTGTTCTAGATTTTGGTTCATGCGCTCAGTTTGTCCATTAGACTGTGGATGAAACGCCAATGAATGTGACAACTTGATCCCCAATCGTGAGCAAAAAGCTTTCCAAAACCTCGCCACAAATTGCGTACCCCTATCAGATACTATGTCCGACGGTACTCCGTGGAGTCTGACCACCTCCTTCACAAATACCTGAGCCAATGTCTTAGCATTGGGCAATGAAGACAATGCCACAAAATGCGCCATCTTTGAAAAACGGTCAACCACCACCAGGATGACCGTGTTCCCGCTGAGGCTGGCAAGTCAGTGATGAAATCCATGGAGATTTCTGTCCATGGCCTATTGGGTACCCCCAGAGGCTGTAGCGTGCCAGCAGGACGGGTACGGGGTGACTTAGCCCTAGCGCACGTGATGCAAGCTGCCACGTATGAGACCACGTCCTGACGGATTTTGGGCCACCAGAAACGACGCGATACCAGCTCTAAGGTGCCCCTCACCCCTGGATGACCAGCCAGTACCGAGTCGTGGTGTTCCTTCAACAGCTTAAGCCGAAGATGCAGGGGTACAAATGATTTGTTGGCGGGAAGTCCTGGTGGTACCTCCTCTTGGGCCTCGGCAATCTCCGCCTTTACCTCCGTCATGAGAGCAGAGACCACTACCCCTTTCTGGAGGATGGGTACCGGCTCTTCCCGAGGTTCTCCCCCCGGAAAACACCTAGACAAAGCATCCGCCTTGGTGTTTTTAGCCCCGGGACGGTAAGTCACAAGAAAATTGAAACGAGTAAAAAACAATGCCCAGCGGGCCTGCCTAGGAGACAGACGCTTGGCCGACTCCAGATAGAGCAGATTCTTATGGTCGGTGATGACTGTGACCTGGTGAGCCGCCCCCTCCAAGAAGTGTCGCCATTCCTCAAAAGCCAATTTGATGGCCAACAACTCCCTGTTGCCGATATCATAATTCCGTTCGGCCGGCGACAGCTTCTTGGAGAAGTAGGCGCATGGATGCATCTCGCTCAAGGACGAGCCTTGAGACCGTACTGCCCCCACTCCCACCTCCGACGCATCAACCTCCACCACAAAAGGTTTAGACACGTCTGGTTGCACCAGAATGGGGGCTGAAGAAAAATTACTCTTCAGACGCTCAAATGCACGTATAGCCACCTCAGGCCAGTTCGCTAGATCGGCACCCTTTTTTGTCATGTCCGTGAGCAGTTTGGCGATAGTCGAAAAGTGTTTTATAAATTTCCTATAATAATTGGCAAACCCAAGGAACTGCTGGAGTGCTTTCAGACTCTCCGGCCTCTCCCATTGCAGCACCGCTTGCACCTTAGCGGTGTCCATTTTAAACCCGGCTGCGGACACAATATATCCTAAAAAGGGCAACTCCTGGACAAAAAATAAACATTTTTCCAGCTTAGCATAGAGCTGGTTCTCCCGGAGCAACTGTAACACCTGCCTGACATGCTCCAAATGAGTGTCCCGATCGCTAGAATAAATGAGGATATCATCCAGGTATACAATCACAAATCTCCCCAGGATATGAGCAAATACATCATTAATAAAATGTTGGAAAACGGCAGGCGCGGTGGTCAACCCAAACGGCATAACCAGACTCTCAAAATGACCCTCAGGAGTGTTAAACGCCGTCTTCCACTCATCCCCCTGACTGACCCTTATGAGGTTATACGCCCCCCTGAGGTCCAGCTTGGAAAACCATTTCGCCCCCGCTACCTGGTTGAACAAATCCGGGATTAACGGCATTGGGTAGGGATCACGGATAGTAATCTGGTTTAACTCTCGGAAATCCAGACACGGGCGTAACCCCCCATCTTTCTTCTTAATGAAGAAAAACCCTGCGGCTACAGGCGAGGACGAAAGCCGGATGTGTCCTTTGCTCAGACTCTCCGCGATGTAGTCTTTCAGAGCTTGTCTCTCAGGACCAGAAATATTAAACATCCTGGCCTTAGGTAATTTGGCCCCGGGTTTTAACCTAATCGCACAGTCATAGACTCTATGTGGAGGCAGTTCTGAGCAACCCTTCTCAGAGAAAACATCCGCGAAATCCTGCAAAGCCTCCGGCAGGCTGGGCGTCACGGCGGACACACATGTGGCCAAGCAATTGTCTTGGCAGAAACCACTCCATTGTACTATGTCCTGAGTTGTCCAATCAATTACCGGGTTGTGCCTGGACAACCATGGAAAACCCAGGACCATTTGTGCTGGGAGATTACGGAGGACCCTACATGTAACCGACTCAGAATGTAGGACCCCAATGTGGAGTTTCACCTCTGCCACAAACTCCGTAATCTCCCCTTGAGGGAGGGGGAACAGCATTAATGGTCACCACCTGTATGGGGTGAGGATGTTTTTCGATCTTAAACCCGGCGGTGTGTGCAAACTTCTCATCTATGAGATTGGTGGCGGAACCGCTATCCACAAATACTGGTATTGGTAGCTCTCTGCCCGCGATAATAACCTTGGCAGGGAGCATACATTGAGATACCATCATGGAGGATATGCATACGCTCAGTTGGGTCTCCTCCATACCCACTGAGCTTAACAGTTTTCCGCCGATGTGACCCTCTTAGGTAGTACCGGGCAAACGTTAACATAATGACCACTTTTACCACAGTAGAAACATGCTCCAGGCTTCCGGAATCCCGGAGCGCGACGCTTAACCTGTGCCACGCCAGCAATCTGCATAGGTTCAGGGAACTCATCAACTTCAACCACACTTGCACCTCTGCTTTCCCCCAGAGGTAGCGTCTCCTGTGCCCCCTGACGAAAACGGCGATCAATACGTATCACCAAACTCATGGCAGACTCCAACGATGCTGGAGTCTCATACATCAGGAGGGCTTGTTTAACCCTCCCTGATACCCCATGAATAAACTGGCTCCGCAGGGCTGGGTCATTCCACTGTGTGTCTACGGCCCTGCGGCGAAATTCCGAACTATAGTCCTCTGCCAAGCGCTCCCCCTGGCGGAGGGCGCGGATTTTAGATTCCGCTAGAGCCAGTCGGTCAGGATCATCGTAAATGAGCCCGAGGGCAGAAAAAACATTATCAACAGAATGAAATGTAGCAGAGTCAGCTGGTAAAGAAAATGCCCATGCTTGGGGGTCACCACTCAGTAATGACAACACTAGCCCTACCCGCTGGGCCTCATTACCTGAGGAGATTGGCCGCATGCGGAAGTATAACTTGCAGGCCTCCCGAAATACGACAAATTTGCTGCGATCCCCTGAAAATCGTTCTGGCAGCGGAAACTTCGGCTCTGCACCGATACCTGCAGATGCTGTTTGCACCTTCGCTACTACCAGGGCCTGCTGCTGAACTGCCCCTTTCAACTCGGAGACCTGTATGGACAGCGCCGCCAACTGGCGGGTTATGGACTCTAATGGATCCATGGACTCCTGAAAAAATGTGGGCCGATTATAATGTCCCGGGGGGCTTAGTTCAAGGCTGTAACTCCCGGGGCCCCTGTGATGTCCCTATAACTAGGGGAAACCCTGTCTGACCCTCAACCCAGGGTTTTTGCTGATGGTGCAAATGCCTGAGCCTCCACCCTTTCCTTATCTCCTGCTCAGCCCTGCACTTAACCCTCCACCCTCCACCCAGTGAGGAGTCACAACACCAAAGCCCCCATACAAATATGACAGACAGGGAGAACTTAAACTGCACTGCGCCGCACACACACAGGAATATACAGTAATGTGAACAGGGCACAACTAAACACAAATATGGGAAGGAGAAAGGAAAACAACGGATCATACGCCACCAGACACGAATCACTCTCTCTCTGCAACACCTCCACTCCAGACCGGAACCACTTGGTATGAAACACAAGCTATAATCGGCGATGCCCATAGGCCAGCATGACTATTTAAAGACCGTGGGCGTGACTAACCATCCAACCTGGTCTCCAGCAGGATTAACCCCCGAGAGCCTGAAGATCAAGCTGGCGCCACTGAGGCTATAGTGGCAGGAGGTGGAACTACCTCTGCCTGCCGGACGCAGTGGTGTGAACAGCATCCGACATGACAACGTGATCTAGACTGAATGCTTCTGTTAATACATCCTAGAATTGCATTTGCCTTTTTTGCTGCAGCTGCATCACACTGTTTACTCATATTCAGTCTGTGATCTATTAGTATACACAAGTCTTTTTCACATGTGCTGTTGCTTAGCCCTATTCCTCCCATTTTGTATATGCTTTTTTCATTTTTATTTCCCAGATGTAGTACTTTGCATTTTTCCCTGTTAAAAACCAGTCTGTTAGTTGCTGCACACTGCTCCAGTTTATTTATATCTTTTTGAATCCTCTCTCTCTTCTCTAGTATTAACTATCCCTCCTAGCTTTGTGTCATCAGCTAATTTAATCAGTTTACCCTTAATTCCTTCATCTAAATCGTTGATAAAGATGTTGAACAATACAGGGCCCAGGACAGAGCCTTGTGGTATCCCACTTGAGACATTCTTCCAACTGCATGTACAGCCATTTACGACCACTCTTTGGGTCCGATCACTAAGCCAGTTATGAATCCACCTAACAGTTGCCTTGTCCATTCCATACTTGGCCATTTTTTCAATAAGGATTGTGTGAGATACTTTGTCAAATGCTTTGCTGAAGTCAAGTCCTGACAAGAGATATGCATACGTGAAGCCGCACAACCTGGTAAGAATATATGTATATGTGTATCTGTGTGTGTATATGTGCAGTATACAGTGTGGGTGTCTGTATATAGTATGTGTGTTCATATATACAGTATATAGTATGATTGTGTATATCTATGTATAAACTGAATGTTTCTATGTGTATATACTTTATATATGTGATTGTACACACTGTATGCATCTGTATACTGTATATACTTTATGTGATTGTACACACTGTATTTATCTGTATGCTGTATATACTTTATATATGTGCTTGTACACACTGTATGCATCTGTATACGGTATATACTTTTTTATGTGCTTGTACATACTGTATGTGTCTGTATACATTATATACAGTATATAGTATATGTTTCAATATTTATAAAGTATGTATAATGTGTGTACATGTATAGTGTGTGTCTGTGTATATGTGCTGCATATAGTTCTGTAATTGTAGTGTCAGCATAATAGGGATCAGCAGTTAATGTCTAATGCCTGTGTCTTAAGCACCCTTCTCACATAGTGAGAGTGCTAGCGATATCGCTAAAGCGTCACTGATTCTGTGACGCAACAGCAATATCGCTAACGATCTCGCTACATGTGACACGTACCTGTGACCTGCCCCCCGCTGTATATCGCTGATCGCGCTCGAATGTCCTGGGCCTTTATTTCCTCATTGGCGTCCCACTGGTGCCGACTAGCGATGCATGGATGCAGGCGAAAGTCGTCATCATTGCTGCGGTGTGACAGGTAAGAGCGACCGCCGATGGGCTGCTGCGTCACTGGTGAGATCTGCCTGTTTGGCAGCTCACTAGTGACCATTTAGCGATGCACCAGCGATCCTGACCTGGTCGTATCGCTGTCAGAATCGCTGGTGCATCGCTAAATGTAACAGGACCCTTACATTAGAGCCTGTTCACACTGTCTTTTTTTACTGCTTCTGGTGCATTCTACCTGAATCCCCTATAGAGCCATAGATTGCAATGACAGGAATGGAGCTCACATGAATTCCAAATCGGAATCGGAAGTTTTTTTCGGAACGTGTCCGTGTGTTCCAACAGCCACAGAAAAGTGGACACTTTTAGACAAAAAAACACAGACTCTAAGGGTAGGTGCACACGGTCAGTAAATGCTGCAGGTTGGATGCTGCGTACTTGTGCAGCATCCAGATGATACAGCATAGTGGATGGGATCTCAAGAAATCCCATTCCCACTATGCATCCACAGACGCCAGGGGCTCACCCGCAGAGATGGACAAACGGCATGTCTTTCCAGACCGCAACATTTCCATTTATCTTGCAAATTTTCAATAAATCTCACCCGTAAAATGTACTGGACGCAATGAATCCGCACGATTCAGTGATCACATGTGGAATCACCTGCGTTCAATAGACGGCAGTGGACATGTGCTGCTTCCAAAGCGCTGCCAATTCCTGATCATGTGTACCCAGCCTCATAAAATAAATCAGTCAATTTCAGAAAAAAAAATTCATTTGACCTCTGCTTGTGCAATCTGTGGCCCCATCTGGGATTTATGTGAATACTATTTTAGGGGGATTCAGGCAGAGCCCCCGGAAGAACTGCAGAAGCGCAGTGTGAACAGGGCATAATATCCTATTGTGTGCAATAGTGTAGTCTACTATACTATTCCGCACTGTCCCAGTGCAGCAGCCAGACACAGACACCTGCCAGACACGGACACCGGCCAGACACAGACACCAGCCACAAGACGCTTTTTTTATAAATCCATTGCACATCATCTTTCAGAGTTTCTGCATTTTTTTTCCCTATTCAAATGAATGGGACACAAAAATGGAAGTGAGAAGTCTGCAAAAATGCTGAATATTTCCGCCAACACTCTAGATCAATCTGCAGCAAAAATGGTGCATGTGAACAGTCTCTTAATGGGTTTTGTGAGAATGTAATATTAATTAGCATGAAATAATAAATCCCCCACAGCTCCAGCATCGATGCTCTGGGGGTCTCCGCTAGTCTCAGCACTGGGCTGCAGGTGTCTTGTGGCTCTGGGGGTCTCTGCCAGTCTTAGCACTGGGCTGCAATGGTCTTGTGGCTCCGGGGGTCTCTGCCAGTCTTAGCACTGGGTTGCAAAGGTCTTGTGGCTCCGGGAGGTCTCTGCCAGTGTTAGCACTGGGATGCAGGTGTTTTCACCTTATATTATAGCTGTAAAATTAATAATAACCATCTGGGTCCTTGAACCATTGGCAACAGAGCCAGAGGGGATATAGCAGAGTAGGTTGGGGGACATGTAGGACTTTTTTTTAATATCTTTTAATTCTGCTGTTTGTGAGGTAGGATGTAGAAAAAGACGGCAATTCTGCTAATGTTTTCAATTATGTGACTGTACAGGCCCCTTCGCATGACCTATCATGTTTTTTACAGATGCCACATGTCCCCTATTTGACCTACGGTGCTGCTCTCATGTCCATGTTTTCTCAGCAGCACAGATGAAAAGGTCCAATACAAGTCTATGGGTCCGTGTAAACATGCCGTCCGTGTGCCGTGTATGTGCCGTCCATGTGCCATCTGTGTTTAACATGGAAAGTATATGAGAAGCTTTGTAATTTCATTTCCATTATCCATACCGGAAAAACACGGCTGGCACATGGACGGCACACTGTTTGAAATCACTGGTGACACCAATATTGGTGCAACATGTATGTGTTTTATATGGACATGGGGGCCCCATTTTGAATTTTGCCTAGGGCCCCAATTTGTCCAAAACCAGCCCTGCACACAGTATACTGTGGTCAATATCCAAAAATATACATAGACTGTATGTCAGCACACTGATATTAATGAATATACAAGCACACTACATCTATTTACTTATCTCTATGTGTGCCTTATTAGTTGTTCACTGAATTTGGGAAGAAATGGGAACCAGGCAACCTCTTTATCAGCACCTTTCTGAGAAAGATGGGTAGATGTTTATGTTTGCATATTGATCACAGCGTATTTGTGCACCTGTAGATTAGTTTTGTGCCCATGGTGTATGAGCCCTTTATGTGTTATCTGCCCAAAATTACCAGAACTTTCCCAGAAAGTTTTCATTACAAGCTAAGCCTGTTTCCTATTTCTTACCCAGTTTAGTTGAAATCTGGAAAGACAAACAAAGAGGTAACTTTATATTCATACAAAATTAAAGTATACCTTGAATTATTTCTTTACTGGCTACCTCACTTATAATGGTGCACTTCCTATATTTAAACTATTGACCTGTCATTGAAGAATCTAAAATGTAACATGTAATGGTAAGAATAAGTCAACAAAGGTTATAAAACAAACCTTAAATACTTAAATAAGTAAAATAATGAAGATAATTTATTTTTATGAATTACACAAGACAAAGCTATAATTCCAATGCACATGCACTGCTAATCAACTAATCTATATTGAGAACTATTATCTCCAAAAGGACAAACATGTATACAGTTAAAACCTTCACAGCAATAAACTGCCTGGGAAAATTACTCCAAGAATTTAGTGACAGTTCATTTAAGAGATCTAAAAAAATCCCATAACTATATAGGAAGAACTATAGGTCTCCCTTGTCTCTGTTGTGGTCTATAACCTCAAAATAAGAAACAATGTGGGAACTTGGGCAACATGCCAGGACTAAGCAAACCCATAATAACACTTTTACAACAACTAAACTATTTCCAACTGCAAAATCGTGGGAAGTTTTAATCAGTAAAATTTTCGCTGCTTGAACCTTAACTTTTACTAATCCTGTAATCATATACATTTTGCTTCCTCTTGGCCTTCTAGTAAACCCTAGTTTTCTCCTCCGACTCTTGTGTAATTAGAAAAAGGTCTATATTCATTATTAGAAATAACTAAAGTTGAACTAATCTCTTGCATTAAGAATTTTTGGACTTTACCAAAATGTCCTCCAAAATTTCGATTTATGGCAAATAAATTTGTTTGAATTTCAGTGCTGGAATTATTTTATTTAATTTATCGTAAAATTCATGTGGTGGATTGGAGAGAGAGAGAACCCTGCTACTCATAAGAGCTTACATTCTATTGAATTGAGGGAGAGAACGCTGCTGACCAGAGGAACTTACGTTTGACAGGCTTAAGAGATACAGTGGGGAAAAAAAGTATTTAGTCAGTCAGCAATAGTGCAAGTTCCACCACTTAAAAAGATGAGAGGCGTCTGTAATTTACATCATAGGTAGACCTCAACTATGGGAGACAAACTGAGAAAAAAAAATCCAGAAAATCACATTGTCTGTTTTTTTTTCATTATATTTGCATATTATGGTGGAAAATAAGTATTTGGTCAGAAACAAGCAATCAAGATTTCTAGCTCTCACAGACCTGTAACTTCTTCTTTAAGAGTCTCCTCTTTCCTCCACTCATTACCTGTAGTAATAGCACCTGTTTAAACTTGTTATCAGTATAAAAAGACACCTGTGCACACCCTCAAACAGTCTGACTCCAAACTCCACTATGGTGAAGACCAAAGAGCTGTCAAAGGACACCAGAAACAAAATTGTAGCCCTGCACCAGGCTGGGAAGACTGAATCTGCAATAGCCAACCAGCTTGGAGTGAAGAAATCAACTGTGGGAGCAATAATTAGAAAATGGAAGACATACAAGACCACTGATAATCTCCCTCGATCTGGTGCTCCACGCAAAATCCCACCCCGTGGGGTCAGAATGATCACAAGAACGATGAAAAAAAATCCCAGAACCACGCGGGGGGACCTAGTGAATGAACTGCAGAGAGCTGGGACCAATGTAACAAGGCCTACCATAAGTAACACACTACGCCACCATGGACTCAGATCCTGCAGTGCCAGACGTGTCCCACTGCTTAAGCCTGTACATGTCCGGGCCCGTCTGAAGTTTGCTAGAGAGCATTTGGATGATCCAGAGGAGTTTTGGGAGAATGTCCTATGGTCTGATGAAACCAAACTGGAACTGTTTGGTAGAAACACAACTTGTCGTGTTTGGAGGAAAAAGAATACTGAGTTGCATCCATCAAACACCATACCTACTGTAAAGCATGGTGGTGGAAACATCATGCTTTGGGGCTGTTTCACTGCAAAAGGGGCCAGGACGACTGATCCGGGTACATGAAAGAATGAATGGGGCCATGTATCGTGAGATTTTGAGTGCAAACCTCCTTCCATCAGCAAGGGCATTGAAGATGAAACGTGGCTGGGTCTTTCAACATGGCAAAGATCCAAAGCACACCGCCAGGGCAACGAAGGAGTGGCTTCGTAAGAAGCATTTCAAGGTCCTGGAGTGGCCTAGCCAGTCTCCAGATGTCAACCCTATAGAAAACCTTTGGAGGGAGTTGAAAGTCCGTGTTGCCAAGCGAAAAGCCAAAAACATCACTGCTCTAGAGGAGATCTGCATGGAGGAATGGGCCAACATACCAACAACAGTGTGTGGCAACCTTGTGAAGACTTACAGAAAACGTTTGACCTCTGTCATTGCCAACAAAGGATATATCACAAAGTATTGAGATGAAATTTTGTTTCTGACCAAATACTTATTTTCCACCATAATATGCAAATAAAATGAAAAAAAAACAGACAATGTGATTTTCTGGATTTTTTTTTCTCAGTTTGTCTCCCATAGTTGAGGTCTACCTATGATGTAAATTACAGACGCCTCTCATCTTTTTAAGTGGTGGAACTTGCACTATTGCTGACTGACTAAATACTTTTTTTCCCCACTGTAGGTAGTGAACTCTGCTGACAATAATAACTTACAATTTACATCAGAAACAAAGTATGGACACAGCTAAGCTTGAGGGTATGTGTGCACACGCTGCAGATTCTGCTGCAGATCCGCTGTGGATTTGGCCCTGCGGATCCGTAGCAGTTTCTGCTGCATTGTACAGTACCATTATAATCTATGAAAAACAAAAAACGCTGTGCACATGCTGCGGATTTTTCCGCGCGGATTTGCTACTGGTTCAAATCCGCAGCATGTCAATTCTTTGTTCGGAATAGCTAGTCCGCAGGTAAATCCAAAGGTCAAAAGACCTGCGGTTTACCTGCGGATTTTGCAAAATCGGTGCCGAAAAATCCGCAGACCAATCCGCAGCGTGTGCACATAGCCTAAGAGATTACACTCTCAAGAAGAATGACTCTACCATACACACTTTGCTCCTTTGGGACTGGCAAATCTGTGATGGCCCAGGTACTGACCAACTCTGCACAAGGTATGATTATAAATTGTTATGGCTGCAAGGCATTATGTGGAGGCCCAGCAGCGCAAAATGACACTAGCCTGATCTCTGATGCGTCAGCAGTAGGTTTTTTTTCGTGAACTGTAAAACAAATCTCAAAATGTTTGAATCCGACTCAGACTCGATCTCTGAGGCTCATTGTTCTCATCTCTAGTAATAACACAATTGAAGTTCTAAGTACATATCCCTAAAAAATATATGTATATATAGGGTAGCGTACAAGATTGAGTGAAAAAAATCTCAAATATAATAAGATCACAAAGTAATTCTCAGCATTGGCTGTCTCTATTTCTTTAAATAGACTAAGGTTCTTCTCCCTACATGGCCCAGTAGATAGCAGGGCTAAATGCAGGTTGGGGTGAAGGGACACTGGACTTGCCTTGCAAGTGTGACTCGAGTAATGATTAGAAACGCTCATTACCACCAACATGAGTGTGTATTTGTATGTATATGAACTCCAATCTATAGCACTCTATATAGTTTGTGATAGCAATCACTGTAATTGGAATTGTTGCTATTCACAGTATATAATTGCCCTTACATCAAACATGCTTTGTGAATAGGTCTGTTATGAATGTCCTTCATTTTGTTAGAAAAATATTCAGAATTGAGAGTCCTCAGTGTGTATAACGGAAAAGATGGTAACACATTGCAAGCTTTTGAGACTATGCAGGTCTCTTCATCAGGCATTGACTAATACGAAATCAGAATGCCTGATGAAGAGACCTTAGTAGTCTGGAAAGCTTGCAATGTGTTACCATCTTTTCAGTTAGCCATTAAAAGGTATCAACCACTGAGGACTCTCAATTCTGAATATTTTTCTATCTACAAGGTACAAAGATATACATCTTTCCTGTATCTTCATTTTGTTAGGCACCTTTGCTTTTAATAATTTATTGCAGTGTATATTATAAATAAACTTTGTGATTTTAATATATGTGATTTTTTTTTCACTTTACCTGATTAGGTTTATATACATAATGGTCTAGGCATTTGTATTTATTGTATTTTTCCTTTGAAACTCAAGATGAAAAATGATCATCATTTTCTGGACTTACAGAATATTGATTTAATTAATTGAAACTTCCATAACTTTTAGAATGATCTTTATGAACTAGTATCTCATTGCTTTTTTTTACATTTGTTTCTACTTTGCTCTGTTTTGTAAGTGAAAACTAAAATTTTCTGAAAGTAGAGAAATCCTGAAATCTGAGCAGAATCAAAACCTTTTAAATAGGACTTAAAAAATCTATCCTGATAAACCTCCTATCCATTAGTGCATAAGAACTGTCAACCACTCTGGTCATTTAAGGTGAAGGCATCATGGAACTGAAAATGCAACAAGAGATCAGCAAATGAACACAAATTCAATCAGTTTAAGAAAAATTAAATTGACTTCTGCTATCAGACTATGTAATATAAATGCTGCGTTTTTTTCTGCCATATTTTTTATGAATATTATCCATTGCATTGAACAACTACAGCAAAATAGAGGTAATTTCATGCCTACTTCATTGCACACCGGTGGAAAAACGCAGCATTCACATAAGTGGGAACATGACTTCAAGGTTTAACAACAGCAATATCTTACATGGTCGCATATTGACTTCATCATTCAGAATCTAGTGATGCATTAACCCCTTCACCTCACAAACCAGTTTTTACCTTCATGACCAGGCCGAAATTTACAATTCTGACCAGTGTCACTATATGTGGTAATGACTTTGGAACGCTTCAACGGATCCCAATGATTCTGAGATGTTTTCTTGTGACAAATTGTACGTCAACAAATAGTAAGGTTGCACCATAATATGCAAAGAAGGATTATTCTATAACATTGAAACTGCAATGCTGCCATAGTAAATAGGAAAAAAAGCGCTATATAATGTGCACATGAAATATTTATCTACAAAAATTTCTATGAAAACAGGACGGTACTTCACGCAGAGATTGGCCAAAATATGTGAGCCCAATCAGTCCCTAATCAGTGAAACCCCCAAGTGACACCATTTTGGAAACTAGACCCCTCAAGGAATTTATTTAAATATGTCGTGAGCTCCTTGAAGACTCAGGTGCTTCTCGGAAATTTATAACATTGAACTGTGAAAATGGAAAGATAAATTTTTTCTGCAAAAATGTTGGCACTAAATTTTCACAAGGAGAACAAGAGCATAATTGACCATACAATTTGTTGTGCATTTTCTCCTGAGTACTTCGATACCGATACGTTGTCGAAAACTAATTTTGATGTACAGTGCTAAATTTAGAAACGCGCCATATTAAAGTTCAGATTTTGCTGGAATTGTTTGAGGGTGCCATGTCACATTGGTAGAGCCCCTGAGATGCCAGAACAGCAGAAACCCCACATAAGTGACTTCGTTTTACAAATCAAACCTCTGAATAAATTTATCTAGAAGTTCAGTGAACATGCTGACACCACTTGTGCCTCACAGAAATTTATACTATTGGTCAGTGAAGAAATGATATATTATATATATATATATATATATATATATATATATATATATATATTTATTTATATATTTATTTTTTTTTTAAGGACTAATAGAAAAAATTTACCTCTCAGTTTGCTGTGCAATTTCATCTGAATGTGCCAATACCCTACATGTAATTGAGTACTACTTTTGAGGAACAGTACAAAGCTCAGAAAGGAATGAGAGCTACTGTATATAATAATGTAGGTTTTACTGCTATGGTTTGCGGGTACCACAAAACACTGGAAGAGCCCCTGAGGTGTCAGAACAGCAGAACACCTCCATAAGTTACCCCATTTTATAAACTACACCTCTCAATTAATTCATCTAAAGGTGCTGTGATCATATTGACACCACAGGTGTGTCACAAAATTTTATACTAATGGTCAGTGAAGAAAAAATAATTCCATGTTTATCACAAAAGTTATGCTTTAGCCCCAGATTTTACATTTTCACATAGGAAAATGAATAACAATGACACTAAAATTTGTCACACAATTTCTGCTGAATGTTGAAACACCACATATGTGGTCTGATAAAGTCACTGGAAATGTGATGGAAGGGAGATATGTTTCACTAAGGCTCATTTTAGCTTCTTCCAGTACACTATGTGTTGAGAGGGGTTAAGCAGCCATTTTAAGGACGGTGTTTTTGTGGATAACCATTGAGTGGGTGGGAGGTTGTCCACCTTATCTCCACCCAAGGGTGTGGTCTGGGGGTTTAATAGTCAGCCTACAGAAACTGCTAAGACTCTTACTGTCGCTCTTATTCATTCTCGTCTGGACTACTGCAACTCTCTTCTGATCGGTCTCCCTCTTACCAAACTTTCTCCTCTCCAATCCATCTTGAATGCGGCAGCCAGGGTCATATTTCTGTCCAGCCGCTTCACCGATGCCTCCATCTTGTGCCAGTCATTACACTGGCTACCTATTCGCTACAGGGTCCAGTATAAACTCATCTCTCTCACCCACAAAGCTCTCCACTGTTCTGCACCGCCTTATATCTCCTCTCTCATCTCTGTCTATCGCCCTACACGTGCCCTCCGTTCTACAAATGACCTAAGACTAACATCCCCCGTAATCCGAACCTCGCACCTCCGTCTCCAAGACTTCTCTCGTGCTGCTCCAGCTCTCTGGAATGCACTTCCCCAGACGATCAGACTGATACCTAGCCCTGACCTATTCAAGCGCGCTTTGAAAACCCATCTCTTCAAAGAAGCCTATCACATCAACTACTCAGCAAGCTAACTTTGCCCTGTTCCCTCCTTCCAAATATTATTCTGAATCTGCACCCTACTATTCATCTGTCTCCACACCCTTCATGCACATGATAACTGCACTTGATACTTGTCTATTGCGCTTAAACACACGGGCTGATGACCGGATCATGCAGCTTTATATGAAAATCCCTATTATAATTGCCAGACCTGAATTAACAAGCATTTCTCACCTACTGTGTCCCCCCATTTCCTTGTAGATTGTAAGCTTGCGAGCAGGGACCTCACTCCTAATGTCATTGTTTGAATTGTCTTAACTTGTATTGAATTTATTGTCTGTACATGTCCCCGCTTAATTGTAAAGTGCTGCGGAATATGTTGGCGCTATATAAATAAAAATTATTATTATTATTATTATTACAGAAGCATTCAGTGTTCAGAAGGGTTGGTGAGAGGAGATGCAGTATTTTGTGTCCTAATAAGTAAAAAATTAACCAGTGAGTGGTTATTATCCTAAGTGGGTTCTTACTACTTTCCTTATAGTGGTGGCTTTGGGGTTAGAAATGGAGAGGCGTCTATAAGAGACCTATCCATTGCTAATTGTATAGTTGTATGGTAAAGAAAGAAACAGCAAGTAAGTCCTTTATTTGAAATAAAAGCAAAACACACTTTTCAATTTTAAAAAAAATAGCAGTTATACTCACCTAACGCCCATTCCACTGAAGCCCTCATCTCCTGTAATAAATCAAAAATGAAAAAACAACAATATCTCTCACCTGTCCAACATTCTGTCCTACGCCGCAATCCGTATCTGCAGAGGCGAGTTTACCGGGAGTGCACCGCACGACTTTCTCACGGTGCTAGTGGGGATCTTACCAAGGTCACCGCAGTTCAGCCTGGCTGGAAACGCAGCCTCAGTGACGTCACCACTAATCGCTGAGGCTGAGCTCACAGCAGTTCAGTCACCAGTGTTTGTCAGCCTGGACCGTAGCACCATCCAGGCTTAAAACTATTTCTCCCCAGACTTGGATTATGGAGTGGGAGAGAACGAAATACATGGGATTCAGTGGAATTAGGTGAGGTTGTAAGTATTGTCTAATTAAGATTATTAAATGAGTCTGTGTCTTTTTTTATTAAAGGACTTTATTCTTGGTGTGTGTTTTTGTACAATGTGACTATGGGTTAGTAATGGGGCATCTTATTGACACCTCTCCATTACTAACCTGGGGCTTGATGTCACCAGACAATACAAAGGTGACATCAAACCCCCAAATATCACCCCACTTGCCGCCGCTACAGGGCAAGTGGGAAGAGCCAGGCAAAGAGCCAGAATTGGTGTATCTCATAGATGTGACTTTTCTGGGCAGCTGCTGGCTGCTATTTTTTGGCTATGGGTCAATATCCATGGCATCTGACTAGCCTGAGAATACCAGCCCTAGCTCTATGCTTTAGCAAGGTTGGTTGTCAAAATTAGGGGGGACCCCACGCTGCTTTTTTAATTATTTAATTAAATAATTTAAAATCACCATGGGGACCCCTCTATTCTTGATAACCAACCTTGCTAATGCTGACAGCTGAGGGTTGCATCCCACAGCTGTGAGTTTTGCCTGGCTGGTTATCAAAAATAGGGGGAGCCCACAGAGGTTTTTTTTTTTAAATTATTTATTTAAAGTGCAGGAGTGGCTGATGAATGCTCCCATCATCCGCTCCTGCTCTCGCTGCTAATTAGTGGCAGCAGGTGTTGGATGAAGGGAGCAGTTTTCACATCAGCTGACACCAGTGACCGGAGGTAAACTTTATACCTCCGATCACAGCTGACTGCGGCTCTCTGACCAATGGGGATGATTTCAAGCAGTGTTTACTGCGCTATCATGCATATGACAGCATGTCAGAAACCGTATTGATGGGCCCCCATTCAAGTGAATGGGAGTCTGGTCCACTCTGCTGGGTGACAGGCTGTATGGACACATCATGCAGCCTGCTGGCTATGTGCGCATGTTGAGTATTCGCTTGCAGAAATTTCTGCAAGGTTTCTGCATGTCTTGGCAGAAAAACACAGTGGAAAATCTATTTTTTCTGCATTTTAGTTGCGTTTTTGAGGTTTTTGATGCAGTTTTTCATGCGTTTTTGTAAATCCAAAGAGCTAAATAAAGATATATTATTAATAAAAAAGAATTGTGATGTCATTTCCTATAATAATAATAATAAATTTTATTTTTATAGTGCCGACATATTCCGCAGCACTTTACATTTCAGAGGGGATTTGTACAGACAATAGACATTACAGCATAACAATAATCACATACAGTAGATTATAACAAATACCAAGAGGAAAGAGGGCCCTGCTCGCAAGCTTACAGTCTATGAGGAAAGAGGTAGACACGAAAGGTGGGTGATAACAGTTGCCCTGATTGTATGGACCAGCCATAATGTTAAGTGTGTAACAGTACAAACACAGAGGGCTAATGGATGCATAAAGCATGTGGGAACATGATGCGGGGAACCTGGTTATGGTAAAACTTTTGGCTGTGTCACACAGGGATAGATTAGGTTAATGTGTTGAGGTGATAGGCCAGTCTGAATAAATGCGTTTATATATTCCATATATATACAGCTCTGGCAAAAATTAAGAGACCACTGCAAAATTTTCAGTTTGTTTGATTTTTCTCTTTATAGGTATATTTTTGAGTAAAATGTAGATTGCTCTTTCATGCTATAAACTACTGACAACATTTCTTCGAATTTCCAAGCACTACATTTTGCATTTATTTTCAGAAAAAGAGAAATGGTCAAAATAACAAAAAATGCAATACTTGCAGACCTCAAATAATGCTAAGAAAACAAGTTTGTAATCATTTTGAAACAACAATACTAATGTTTTAGCTCAGGAAGAGTTCAGAAATCAATATTTTGTGGAATAACCATGATTTTTAATCACAGATTTCATGCGTCTTCCACCAGTCTTTCAAACTGCTTTTGGGTGACTTATGCCACTCCTGGTACAAAAATTTTAGCAGTTCTTCTTTGTTTGATGGCTTGTGACTATCCATCTTCCTCTTGATTGCATTCCAGAGGTTTTCATTGGGGTTCAGGTTTGGAGATTGGGCTGGCCATAACAGGGATTTGATGTGGTGGTCCTTCATCCACACATTGATTGACCTAGCTGTGTGGCATGGCACATTGTCCTGCTGGAACAAACAGTCCCCAGAGTTGGGGAATATTGCCTGAGCGGAATGAATCAACTGTTTTTCCAGGGTAACCTGGTATGCCACTTGATTCATACATACTTCACAAAGATTAACCTACCCAATTCCAGCCTTGCTGAAGCATCCCCAGATCCTCACCGATCCTCCCCCAAATTTCACAGTGGGTATAAGACACTGTGGCTTGTACGCCTCTCCAAGTCTCTGTCTAACCATTAGGTGTCCATGCGTTTGGCAAAGCTGAAAATTATACTCATCAGGGAAGATTACCTTACTCCAGTACTCTATGGTCCAATCCTTATGGTCTTTGGTAAACTTTAGCCTGGCTCTACTTTGCTTCCCATTGATGAAAGGCTTTTTTCTAGCTTTACATGACTTGAGCCCTGCTTCTAGGATCCTGTAACAAACTGTTCTGCCATTTGCCATTCCCTTTGTATTCCACTTGATGTCATCCTGTGGTTGCTGGGTAACATTCGAATAAGATGACGGTCATCCCGGTGGGTGGAGAGTCATTTTCGCCCTCTGCCCATTTGTAGCTTTGTTGTCCCCAACATCTGCTGCTTGACCTTGTTGTAATGGACAACGGTCTTAGAATTTTTTAGGGTGGAGGCCACATGACTCTCACTGTATCCCTTTGCTAGTAAAGCCAGAATTGAGCTCTTCCTTTCCTTACTCAAGACAAGAGTTGAGCGAAACGGGTCGAAAAATTTCAAAAGTCGCCGACTTTTGGCAAAGTCGGGTTTCATGAAACGAAACACGACCCTAGGATGAGGTCGGCCATGAGGTCGGCGACTTACACACTAAAGTCGCGTTTCAAAAGTTTGTTTTGCGCTCTTTTTCAGCCAATCAGGATCCACGGACACTGTGGGCAACGTGATGACATAGGCAGGGGTCACCACCATCTTTCAGAAGGGCATGCAAGTGATTGGCTTGCTTTGGTGGGCGTCACAGGGGGTATAAAAGGGCGTGCACGCCGACCGCCATCTTACTTCTGCCGATCTCAGTATAGGGAGAGGTTGCTGCTGATTCTGTAGGGAGAGCGTTAGGCAGGGAAGAAGACAAAAAAACTGCTTCTGCTGCTAGCGATTTGGCCTGTACAACACACCAGTCACTGTGTGTGCAGTGCAAGGGGAGGCTATATAGTGGTGTATCAGTGGTGTTGGTTGTTGGGCTGCCTTCTAAGGCTTCCTGACTTTCCTGCATTGCTGTTTACCCACTGCTCCGCAAACTGCTTTTTTAAAAGCAATCCCAATTTTTTTTTTTTCTCCTGCTGAGAAGAAAAAAAAACTGCTTCTGTTGCTAGCGATTTGGCCTGTACAACACACCAGTCACTGTGTGTGCAGTGCAAGGGGAGGCTATATAGTGGTGTATCAGTGGTGTTGGTTGTTGGGCTGCCTTCTAAGACTTGCTGACATTCCTGCATTGCTGTTTACCCACTGCTCCGCAAACTGCTTTTTTAAAAGCAATCCCAATTTTTTTTTTTGTCCTGCTGAGAAGAAAAAAAAACTGCTTCTGCTGCTAGCGATTTGGCCTGCACAACACACCAGTCACTGTGTGTGCAGTGCAAGGGGAGGCTATATTGTGGTGTATCAGTGGTGTTGGTTGTTGGGCTGCCTTTTAAGGCTTCCTGACAGGCTGGCATTGCTGTTTACCCACTGCTCTGCAAACTGCTTTTTTAAAAGCAATCCAATCTCCCTTATCCTCTAGTCACTTTTGTCACAGCTGTGCCATCGAGCCTGTGACATAGCACTCAGATATCAGTGGGCCTCACACAATCCAAAAGTGTCCAGTGTCCACAAGTGTCTGCAGAAATTCAAAATCTCCCTTATCCTCTCGTCACTTTTGCCATAGCTGTGCCATCGAGCCTGTGACATAGCGCTCAGATATCAGTGGGCCTCACACAATCCAAAAGTGTCCAGTGTCCACAAGTGTGTGCAGAAATTCAAAATCTCCCTTATCCTCTAGTCACTTTGGTCACAGCTGTGCCATCGAGCCTGTCACATAGCGCTCAGATATTCATTGGGCCTCACACAATCCAAAAGTGTCCAGTGTCCACAAGTGTGTGCAGAAATTCAAAATCTCCCTTATCCTCTAGTCACTTTGGTCACAGCTGTGCCATCGAGCCTGTGACATAGCGCTCAGATATTCATTGGGCCTCACACAATCCAAAAGTGTCCAGTGTCCACAAGTGTGTGCAGAAATTCAAAATCTCCCTTATCCTCTAGTCACTTTGGTCACAGCTGTGCCAACGAGCCTGTCACATAGCGCTCAGATATTCATTGGGCCTCACACAATCCAAAAGTGTCCAGTGTCCACAAGTGTGTGCAGAAATTCAAAATCTCCCTTATCCTCTAGTCACTTTGGTCACAGCTGTGCCATCGAGCCTGTCACATAGCGCTCAGATATTCATTGGGCCTCACACCATCCAAAAGTGTCCAGTGTCCACAAGTGTGTGCAGAAATTCAAAATCTCCCTTATCCTCTAGTCACTTTGGTCACAGCTGTGCCATCGAGCCTGTGACATAGCGCTCAGATATTCATTGGGCCTCACACAATCCAAAAGTGTCCAGTGTCCACAAGTGTGTGCAGAAATTCAAAATCTCCCTTATCCTCTAGTCACTTTGGTCACAGCTGTGCCAACGAGCCTGTCACATAGCGCTCAGATATTCATTGGGCCTCACACAATCCAAAAGTGTCCAGTGTCCACAAGTGTGTGCAGAAATTCAAAATCTCTCTTATCCTCTAGTCACTTTGGTCACAGCTGTGCCATCGAGCCTGTCACATAGCGCTCAGATATTCATTGGGCCTCACACAATCCAAAAGTGTCCAGTGTCCACAAGTGTGTGCAGAAATTCAAAATCTCCCTTATCCTCTAGTCACTTTGGTCACAGCTGTGCCATCGAGCCTGTCACATAGCGCTCAGATATTCATTGGGCCTCACACAATCCAAAAGTGTCCAGTGTCCACAAGTGTGTGCAGAAATTCAAAATCTCCCCTGTCCTATAGACACCTTGTACCTTGTTTTACATTACTATATAGTTTGTTGGATTTTGTCTACATTTCTACCAAAAATGAGGAAGGCTGGTGGAAGAGGCCGTGGAATTGGGCGGGGGTTGGCAGCTGGTAATGATGGTGTTGGTGGTGGATCTGATGGTAGTGGCAAGAGCAAAATAGGACCGAATGCAGGAGGTGTTGAGCCTGCGTCATCGTCTGGCTACATAAGGCCTCGAACGCTTAGTTTTCTAGGAGTTGGCAAACCGCTTTTAAAGCCAGAGCATCAGGAAAAAGTTTTGTCTTACATTGCTGACTCAGCCTCCAGCTCTATCGCCTCCTCTTCTTCAGTTGTAAAAAGTAAAAGCACTGAGTCGTCATTGGAGGCTCATGTTCATGAACCACACCTTTCCTTGTGTCCTTCACCCCAACCAAGATTGAAGGATGACGCAGGCCATACTACTGATTACTCCATGGAGCTGTTTTCACATACCATGCCTGGATTATCAAGTGAAATGGTGAATTACCCAGGCCAAGATGAATCTGACATGGAGTGCACTGATGCACAGCCGCTGATGGATGATTCTGCTGGTACATTCACTCAGAGCACTACATTGTCCTCGCAGTGTACAGAGCCAGATTCTGACCCTGATGAGACTCAGGTGCCCCTTCCCGCACACTATACCACCATACACGGTGACACAGAGGAAGGTGCACATGACATAGAAGAGGAGGTGATGGATGACCCAGGGATGAGGTCGGCCACGAGGTCGGCGACTTACACGCTAAAGTCGCGTTTCAAAAGTTTGTTTTGCGCTCTTTTTCAGCCAATCAGGATCCACGGACACTGTGGGCAACGTGATGACATAGGCAGGGGTCACCACCATCTTTCAGAAGGGCATGCAAGTGATTGGCTTGCTTTGGTGGGCGTCACAGGGGGTATAAAAGGGCGTGCACGCCGACCGCCATCTTACTTCTGCCGATCTCAGTATAGGGAGAGGTTGCTGCTGATTCTGTAGGGAGAGCGTTAGGCAGGGAAGAAGACAAAAAACTGCTTCAGCTGCTAGCGATTTGGCCTGCACAACACACCAGTCATTGTGTGTGCAGTGCAAGGGGAGGCTATATAGTGGTGTATCAGTGGTATTGGTTGTTGGGCTGCCTTCTAAGGCTTCCTGACTTTCCTGCATTGCTGTTTACCCACTGCTCCGCAAACTGCTTTTTTAAAAGCAATCCCAATTATTTTTTTTTGTCCTGCTGAGAAGAAAAAAAAACTGCTTCTGCTGCTAGCGATTTGGCCTGTACAACACACCAGTCACTGTGTGTGCAGTGCAAGGGGAGGCTATACAGTGGTGTATCAGTGGTGTTGGTTGTTGGGCTGCCTTCTAAGACTTGCTGACATTCCTGCATTGCTGTTTACCCACTGCTCCGCAAACTGCTTTTTTAAAAGCAATCCCAATTTTTTTTTTTGTCCTGCTGAGAAGAAAAAAAAACTGCTTCTGCTGCTAGCGATTTGGCCTGCACAACACACCAGTCACTGTGTGTGCAGTGCAAGGGGAGGCTATATTGTGGTGTATCAGTGGTGTTGGTTGTTGGGCTGCCTTTTAAGGCTTCCTGACAGGCTGGCATTGCTGTTTACCCACTGCTCTGCAAACTGCTTTTTTAAAAGCAATCCAATCTCCCTTATCCTCTAGTCACTTTTGTCACAGCTGTGCCATCGAGCCTGTGACATAGCGCTCAGATATCAGTGGGCCTCACACATTTCAAAAGTGTCCAGTGTCCACAAGTGTCTGCAGAAATTCAAAATCTCCCTTATCCTCTCGTCACTTTTGCCATAGCTGTGTCATCGAGCCTGTGACATAGCGCTCAGATATCAGTGGGCCTCACACAATCCAAAAGTGTCCAGTGTCCACAAGTGTCTGCAGAAATTCAAAATCTCCCTTATCCTCTAGTCACTTTGGTCACAGCTGTGCCATCGAGCCTGTCACATAGTGCTCAGATATTCATTGGGCCTCACACAATCCAAAAGTGTCCAGTGTCCACAAGTGTGTGCAGAAATTCAAAATCTCCCTTATCCTCTAGTCACTTTGGTCACAGCTGTGCCATCGAGCCTGTCACATAGCGCTCAGATATTCATTGGGCCTCACACAATCCAAAAGTGTCCAGTGTCCACAAGTGTGTGCAGAAATTCAAAATCTCCCTTATCCTCTAGTCACTTTGGTCACAGCTGTGCCATCGAGCCTGTCACATAGCGCTCAGATATCAGTGGGCCTCACACAATCCAAAAGTGTCCAGTGTCCACAAGTGTCTGCAGAAATTCAAAATCTCCCTTATCCTCTAGTCACTTTGGTCACAGCTGTGCCATCGAGCCTGTCACATAGCGCTCAGATATTCATTGGGCCTAACACAATCCAAAAGTGTCCAGTGTCCACAAGTGTGTGCAGAAATTCAAAATCTCCCTTATCCTCTAGTCACTTTGGTCACAGCTGTGCCATCGAGCCTGTCACATAGCGCTCATATATTCATTGGGTCTCACACAATCCAAAAGTGTCCAGTGTCCACAAGTGTGTGCAGAAATTCAAAATCTCCCTTATCCTCTCGTCACTTTGGTCACAGCTGTGCCATCGAGCCTGTGACATAGCGCTCAGATATCAGTGGGCCTCACACAATCCAAAAGTGTCCAGTGTCCACAAGTGTCTGCAGAAATTCAAAATCTCCCTTATCCTCTAGTCACTTTGGTCACAGCTGTGCCATCGAGCCTGTCACATAGCGCTCAGATATTCATTGGGCCTCACACAATCCAAAAGTGTCCAGTGTCCACAAGTGTGTGCAGAAATTCAAAATCTCCCTTATCCTCTAGTCACTTTGGTCACAGCTGTGCCATCGAGCCTGTCACATAGCGCTCAGATATTCATTGGGCCTCACACAATCCAAAAGTGTCCAGTGTCCACAAGTGTGTGCAGAAATTCAAAATCTCCCTTATCCGCTAGTCACTTTGGTCACAGCTGTGCCATCGAGCCTGTGACATAGCGCTCAGATATCAGTGGGCCTCACACAATCCAAGAGTGTCCAGTGTCCACAAGAGTCTGCAGAAATTCAAAATCTCCCCTGTCCTATAGACACCTTGTACCTTGTTTTACATTACTATATAGTTTTTTGGATTTTGTCTACATTTCTACCAAAAATGAGGAAGGCTGGTGGAAGAGGCCGTGGAATTGGGCGGGGGTTGGCAGCTGGTAATGATGGTGTTGGTGGTGGATCTGATGGTAGTGGCAAGAGCAAAATAGGACCGAATGCAGGAGGTGTTGAGCCTGCGTCATCGTCTGGCTACATAAGGCCTCGAACGCTTAGTTTTCTAGGAGTTGGCAAACCGCTTTTAAAGCCAGAGCATCAGGAAAAAGTTTTGTCTTACATTGCTGACTCAGCCTCCAGCTCTATCGCCTCCTCTTCTTCAGTTGTAAAAAGTAAAAGCACTGAGTCGTCATTGGAGGCTCATGTTCATGAACCACACCTTTCCTTGTGTCCTTCACCCCAACCAAGATTGAAGGATGACGCAGGCCATACTACTGATTACTCCATGGAGCTGTTTTCACATACCATGCCTGGATTATCAAGTGAAATGGTGAATTACCCAGGCCAAGATGAATCTGACATGGAGTGCACTGATGCACAGCCGCTGATGGATGATTCTGCTGGTACATTCACTCAGAGCACTACATTGTCCTCGCAGTGTACAGAGCCAGATTCTGACCCTGATGAGACTCAGGTGCCCCTTCCCGCACACTATACCACCATACACGGTGACACAGAGGAAGGTGCACATGACATAGAAGAGGAGGTGATGGATGACCCAGTTGTTGACCCAGATTGGCATCCATTGGGGGAAGAGGGTGCTGCTTCCAATAGCTCAGATGAGGAGCATCCACAGCAGACATCGACATCGCAACAGCTGTTATCTGGCAGGCCCGGAGCACTCCAAAGACAGGTTCCAAACATCAAAAGAGTTGCTGGACAGCTTGTCCAGAGGGTCAAAAGATCACAGCGTGCTAGGCCACAAAATGTCTGCCAAAGTAGGAAGAGTGCAGTGTGGCACTTTTTTGACCAAAATCCTCATGATCAGGCCAAGGTTATCTGTAAGAAGTGCACAAAGACCTTTAGCCGAGGGAAAAATCTGAAAAATTTGAATACCAGTTGCATGCTTAGACATTTAAACAGCATGCACTTGCAAGCGTGGACACAACACCAAACCTCAAGAGACACATGTGCAACTGATCACAACGAAGGTAGTCAGCAACGCTACATTGTTTCCCCCACTGTAAGCCCACCGGTTAGCACAGCAGCAAATGTTGAGGTGTCGTTGCAAGGCCACAGCAGTCAGGGAATCCCGCTGTTATATCAACGAAAGACTGATTCTAGGCCATCAGAAAGAACACCAACTCCATCACCATCATCAACCCTCTCTCAGTCCTCCCTGTCCACCGCTACTTCCACCATATGCAGCTCTCAAGTCCAGCTCACCCTCCCAGACACTATGACTAGGTCAAGAAAGTACTCAGTCTCTCATCCGCGTACACTGGGTTTGAACGCCCACATTGCCAAACTAATCTCATTTGAGATGATGCCCTTTCGGTTGGTGGAAAGCACAGCTTTCCGCGAACTCATGGCCTATGCAGTACCACGCTATGACCTACCCAGTCGCCACTTCTTGTCTTGCAAAGCCATCCCAGCCCTCCACCATCATGTGAAAGACCGCATTGTCCATGCACTCAAGCAGTCAGTGAGCGGAAAGGTGCACCTCACAACTGATGCATGGTCCAGTCGGCATGGCCAGGGCCGTTACGTGTCCATCACTGCGCACTGGGTTAATGTGGTGGATGCAGGGTCCACAGGGGACAGCGGTTGTGGGACAGTGCTGCCTAGCCCACGGTATAGGAAACAGTTGGCTGTAGGCGTTCGACCCTCCTCCTCCTCCTCCTCCAGAAGCGAAAGCTCGTCCACAGAGCGCAGTCGTACGAGCACTCCATCTGCAGCTGCCACTGTTGCACACGATGTGTCCCCCTATCGAGCAGCTAGTGGAAAGCGTCAGCAGGCTGTGTTGCAGATGATGTGTTTGGGCAACAGACACACCGCCGAGGTGCTGGCCGAGTACTTGAAGCGACAAACTGAGTCATGGCTGGGCAGTGTACATCTTGAGGCAGGCAAGGTAGTTAGTGATAACGGCCGAAATTTTGTGGCAGCCATAGCCCTTTCAAAACTCAGCCATATACCTTGCTTGGCTCACACCTTGAACCTGGTGGTGCAGTGCTTCCTCAAAAATTATCCGGAGTTAACAGCCCTGCTCCAGAAGGTGTGAAGACTGTGCGCGCACATCCGCCGGTCGCCTGTACACTCCGTTCGTATGCAGAAGCTGCAGCGATTGCTCCACCTTCCCAACCACCGCCTCATTATCGACATTGCAACAAGGTGGAACTCCACCCTGCACATGGTGGAGCGGCTGTGCGAGCAGAGGCAGGCCATAATGCATTTGTGGGAGGATACACGGCCAGGCACTTTGAGAGCAGACATGGAGTTGACAGGTGTGCATTGGTCGAAGCTGAAAGACCTCTGTAAAGTCCTTCAGTGTTTTGAGGAATGCACACGGCTGGTAAGCGCAGACGACGCCATCCTAAGCATGAGCATCCCACTTATGCGTCTGCTCATGCAAACTTTGACGCACCTTAAGGAGCAGGCGTCTGCAGCCAATGTTGATGAGGAGGAAAAGGAGGAGAGAATCCTTGATGACATTCAGCCATTGTCTGCTCAGGGACCTCTCCTGGACGAGGTGGAGGAAGAAGAGGAGGAGGAGGAGGATGATGGGGATGATTACTTAGGGGAGGAGGATGCATCTCGTGGGGCAAGTGAAAATGTTGGCGTGGCAAGGTCTGGTACAGGGTTTGTGCGTGACTGGAGGGATGTGGATTTGCCAGAAAGTGCTCCTCCAACCAGCACTCGCAGTGCATCATTGACACCGGGAACATTGGCCCACATGTCAGATTATGCCTTGCAGATCCTAAAAAGGGACCCCCACATTGCCAAAATGATGAACGATGACGACTACTGGTTGGCCAGCATCCTGGATCCACGCTATAAAGGCAAATTACAAAACATCATGCCACAGGAGAACCTTGACCTAATATTGGCTAATAAACAAGCAACTCTGGTAAATCGGTTGCTTGAGGCATTCCCAGCACACAGCAGTGGTGATGGTTCTCACACGAGCCGTACGGGCCAGGGGCAGCTTGGCAGAGGTGTTCTTGGTGCACACAGCAGAAGTGGCATTGGAGACAGGGGTTTCATGACAATGTTGTGGACTGATTTTTCAAGTACCGCTCACACAACTGGTAATACTGCATCGATGGAAAGTGACAGGAGACAGCAGTTGTCAACTATGGTTACAAACTACTTTTCCTCCCATATCGATGTTCTCCCACACAGGTCATTCCCCTTTGACTATTGGGCCACTAAACTGGACACCTGGCCTGAATTGGCACAATATGCCTTACAGGAGCTCGCTTGCCCAGCTGCAAGTGTGCTATCGGAAAGAGTCTTCAGTGCAGCTGGATCAATCCTGACAGAAAAAAGGACCCGTCTGTCAACCCAAAATGTGGATGATCTAACCTTCATTAAAATGAACCACGCATGGGTTTCCAAGGATTTTGTCCCACCTTCCCCTGATGACACATAGGGTGACAGAAAAATGGCTTGCTTTGGTCCACCTCTTCCTGGGACTTGACCTATTTCACCTTTTGCATCAGCTGAATGTCCAACATCAACATATGCCACTTTCTAAAACTCCCTAACTGTGCTGCCTCCCCCCCCATGGCCGGGGTCACCACCTAGCGCACGACACCGTGCGAGTGCCATTTCCCTGGACAGGTGGGTAGGCCAACTCTTGGGCGCGGGCACTGGCACAGGGTCCTTCATAGTGCAATCAAGTGTCTCTGACGGTGGTGGTGCACACCCGCCGTCAGACACACCGCCGTACTATGAGGGGCCCAGTGCCAGTACCGACGCCCACGAGTGGGCCCCCCTTGCTTGGGCAGGGCCCCAGCATTTGCAATCTTTACCTCTCCCTGCTCCTCCGCTGTGTAGTCTGGGCCGTCAAATCCATACTGTGCCTGACACCGTCTGAGCCTGCCTCCTGATGTATAGACATATATTTTGAATGTGTACGCTATCCATACATGTTATCTGGGGATACGGTACCCTTTCTAACCTTTGTGCAATCACGTGCAATCCATACTGGGCCTAATACAGTCTGAGCCTGCCTTCTGATGTATAGACATATATTTTGAAAGTGTACGCTATCCATACATGTTATCCGGGAAACGGTACCCTTTCTAACCTTTGTGCAATCACGTGCAATCCATACTGGGCCTAACACCGTATGAGCCTGCCTCCTGATGTATAGACATATATTTTGAATGTGTACGCTATCCATACATGTTATCCGGGGAAACGGTACCCTTTCTAACCTTTGTGCAATCACGTGCAATCCATACTGGGCCTAACACCGTCTGAGCCTGCCTCCTGATGTATAGACATATATTTTGATTGTGTACGCTATCCATACATGTTATCTGGGGATACGGTACCCTTTCTAACCTTTGTGCAATCACGTGCAATCCATACTGGGCCTAACACCATCTGAGCCTGCCTCCTGATGTATAGACATATATTTTGAATGTGTACGCTATCCATACATGTTATCCGGGGAAACGGTACCCTTTCTAACCTTTGTGCAATCACGTGCAATCCATACTGGGCCTAACACCGTCTGAGCCTGCCTCCTGATGTATAGACATATATTTTGAATGTGTACGCTATCCATACATGTTATCCGGGGAAACGGTACCCTTTCTAACCTTTGTGCAATCACTTGCAATCCATACTGGGCCTAACACCGTCTGAGCCTGCCTCCTGATGTATAGACATATATTTTGAATGTGTACGCTATCATACATGTTATCTGGGGATACGGTACCCTTTCTAACCTTTGTGCAATCACGTGCAATCCATACTGGGCCTAACACCGTCTGAGCCTGCCTCCTGATGTATAGACATATATTTTGAATGTGTACGCTATCCATACATGTTATCTAGGGATTCGGTACCCTTTCTCACCTTTGTGCAATCACATGTAATCCATACTGGGCGTGAGAATGGCTGGCGAGCTGTTAAGCAAGCTACAGCACCTGTGGTTTGCACACGTAAGTTTTTCATTTTTTCAGGAATGACGGTTAGGCCTAATTCCGGAATTGCGGTTGACCTGCACTTACTGGGAAATCATCGTTCGCAGTTAATAATTGTAATCAGTGATCCCCATCACTAACGTTGTTCAGCGGGTTATCTGCACCTGTAAGCGACAAACGCTGGCCTTTTCAGTGTAGCGTACATGCAGCCACGGACATGTAAGGGCATGACACACCAGTTATTGGCCAATCTCATGTGCCAGAGCCTCACGTGTCCCTCTAGTAAGCCGGACTCGGACCGCGGGGCATGACGGAGTCTCGTTCGTTAACGGAATTAAGCTTGCAATGTGTGCATCTGTTCTGTAGCTGGCATGGTTGAGGTTTCCCAGGTGGAGTCGAATTTAACCGTAGGCTCCACTCCTGGTGGTGCCCTTCTGGACATTCCTTTAAGGTTCAACTTTGCAACCATACTGCCCACGTAAAACAAACACTTTGCCTTCATGAACGCTGTTTGGAGGGTCATGACTCGTGGGAATAACGCCGCCCAATCAGTTAACCTGCTAGAGAGATCGTTCGTTGCTCCCAAGCATGACATCACACTCCCTAGGAAGAAGGTAATGCCACTGTGGCGACCGTACTCCTGGGGGCGACACAAGTGCACTGATGCCCAGCCACTGCTCGATGAATCTGCTGGTACATTGACCCAGACCACTACATTCCCCTCGCACGCTACACGACCTGAATCTGACCCTGATGAAACTCAGGTTACCCTTCCCATATACAGTTCCATCTTACACGGTGACAAAGAGGAAGCTGCAGATGAAAGTGCAGGTTCGGCCCACCCGCCATCAGACACACCACCGTACTATCAGGGGCCCTGTGCCAGTGCCATCGCCAACGAGTGGGCCCCCCCTGCTTGCTCAGGATCACAGCACTTGCAAAGTTGAAATACTGTGCAGTGAGATGGAAGATGGGGACGACGAGGAGTCCAGACAAGTACAGGGATTCCCTAGTGAGGAGACTTATTTGATTGTTTTCAATGTTGGGACAGCAATTTTTGGGGAGCACTATACTCTGGAGAATGATAGATGGGGCCCACCATACACTGGAACATTCCAAAGGTGGACATCAGACACTGGAGCAGCATTTACAGGGCCCATTATACACTAGAGCATTAGAAATGGGGCCCATTATGTTTGGAGCATTATTTGGGCCCATAAGACAGTGGAGCTTCATCCATGGGGACCAACATATACTGTAGCATTATGTGGAGCTCATCATATACTGTTTCAAACATTATATGGGACCAATGATTCTGTATGGAGAAATAGATGGGCCTCGTCATGAGATGTAAAAAGTGAGGTATTTTTCATTGTACTATACCGCTATTTCTCTGCCGTATCGGAGCATGATGAGTTGTGGTATGTGTTAAAGGGGCACTCTTTCGCCCAGGGCACATGAAAACCTGCAGCCAGCCCTCCCCCCCACAACTTTAGCCAAATAACCCCCATTTTTCAGTGCGTAACTTGTATTATGAAGTTAATTAAGGTTGACAAGCTTAAGTAAGAAGAATTGATGCTTTTGGCATTCAAATGGGCACTGTAGGTGTGTTTCCTGTCCTCCTCTCACTGCCGACTTTTATTCCCCATTGACTTACATTGGGTTTCGTGTTTCGGGACGACCCCGACTTTTCCCTATAATCGGACGATCTTGCTCGACCCGACTTTTGGAAAAGTCGGGTTTCATGAAACGAAACACGACCCTAAAAAAACAAAAGTCGCTCAACTCTACTCAAGACTTTTCTTTTCAACTTTTTTTGGCATGATTAAAAGTTATTTTTTCATTCCTATTACTTTTGGGATATTACTAGCACTTGTTTTACCATCAATCCTGTCCTATTGCAAGAGGATTGTGAACACCACAGCAGGGTTTTTTATACTTTCATTCGTTAAATAAGATTTGGTTCAGGTGATCACCTAATCAGAAGCACATTAAGTAGAACAAGGTGTACTGTGGCTGGAATTCAACTGACACTGGAATGGAATGGCTGTCAGACATGTAGAGAAGCTGATTTTTATAAAACTGTCCAGTGGTCTCTTAATTTTTGCCAGAGCTGTATATAGGTTTTGTAATGAACAGGTGTCAGCCAGATACCCTCATTAATAAAACGGTACATGAAAAGTTAGGCTGGGGTCACATTTGCAAGTGCAATGCGAGAAACTTGCGCAAATCTATCGCCTCATTGCCTGGTACTGCCGCTGGCACTCGGGAACGGAGTGTGCAGCTGCATGTGTTTCTATGAAGCTGAACGCTATGATTTGAACCATCAGCAGCAGTGCCAGGTATTGAGGCCAGAGGCTCGCACAAGTTTCTCACATTAATTTCAGCTCAAAGATGTTTACTTAGCCTTTACTGGCTAGTTTACAGGGGAAACACAGAAAAAAATTGACATTGGGTCCGCCTATAAAATCGAACCAGCAAAGGCTAGGCAGACAGCTACAGGCTAATATTAGTAGCCTGGCAAGGGACCATGTATATTTGCACCCCCCCAGACTAAAAACATCAGCTCTCAGCCTCCTCAGAAAAGGTGCACCTTAGCCTCGCTGTAGTGGTGGCAAGTGGGGTTCATGTTTTTGGGGTTGATGTCACCCTTGTATTGTCAGGTGACATCAAGCTCACAGGTTAGTAATGGAGAGACATCTATAAGACACCTATCTATTACTAATCTTGTAGTTGTACGGTAAATAAACACACAGCCAGAATAAAGTCCTTTATTTGAAATAATCGCACAGACTCCTTTATTGAATCAAAATTAACCATACTTACTGAACGCCGAACTCCCTCGTCTCCTGCAAAAAATCAAAAAATAATAAACCAACATATAATACTATCCTGTCCGCCATAGTCCATTTATTACCGAATGCCCCACAGCAATCTCATGTGTAGAACAGTTACATCGGGAGATGTGACTGCTCTACCCAGCCTCCGGCGATACCCTGACATGAGGTAATGGTTCCGGCAGTGTATCACTGCTCTGCCATGAGAGTTCACTTTAGTTCATCAGCTCCTGTGCTCTCACTTATGGCACTACCACTGTGTATGAACTTTCTTACGCAGCAGTGCCATAAGTGAGAATACCATAGCTGATCAGCTGTTGTACTTTGGTGAACTCTCATGGCTTCTCAGTGATTCACTATGGGAGAGATTACCTCCTGTCAGCGTATAGTCCGCGGCCTGTTGACATCGACGTTGGAAACTCGGTATTATTTGGACTACGGCAGACAGGGAGCATATGTTTGTTTATTATTTTTGATTGCTTGCAGGAGATGAGAGTGTCGGGGATTAGGTGTTGGATGAGTATGTATATTGTATGTGAATATGTATGTGATTATGTCAATATTTTGATTTTTTTTTACAATTGAACTCAGATACTGGATAATGAAACTATTCTCCCATCATTGGCTCATGCTGTCTCTGTTATATGTGACAGCATACATAGCTGGATGGGAGTATCAGACTATGCCTAAATACAATCACTATAGGCTGTTCGTCACATAGGTACACACACAGACACCCGCAGATAGACACAGACACTCACAGACAAACACAGATAGACACAGACAGACACCACTTATTCTCCACTCACACATTTTCTCTGCCCACACAGTCTTCCTCCTTCTAACAAAATTTCCTTTGTAAATTCTGCAGTGTTTTTTGCAGCAAATACGCAGTGAATGCGCAAACCTTTTTACACCTGTGTTTTTGCCGCAGATTTGACTGAATTGAAGTGACTGAGTCAAAAATGCTTCAGAAATGCAAAAACAATTGACAAATAACGACTGAAATTTAGAGATCATGTGTACAAGACTTCAGGATTGTCATTGCATTACCTTAGTATTCCATAGCATTTTTGGAGCATTTCTGCACGTAAAAAATACCACGAAAACGCATCATGTGAACATAGCCTTAGAGTAAGTTCATGCATTTTTGCTGTGTTTTTTTTTGCTGCTTTTTAAGCTAATTTTCAGCTGCTTTTTGCAGCAACAGCAAAGCCTATGTGAGCTCAGAAATCTTATGCAAAACCAATATTTTTATTGTCATCAGGATTTTGTGCTTTGCAGCGTTTCTTTGACATAGAGCATGTCACTTCTTTCAGTTTCAGTTTTTTTCAGCATTTTTTCAGCGTTTTTTCACCTATTGACTTGAATGGATGGTGAAAAAGCGCTGCAAATATGCAGGTTGATTTTTCTTACAGCGTAGGTGCTGGAGAAAAGTCAAGGACAGCTGTATGTAACCTCACAGTCAGCTCCGCTACATTACTAACACTGGTCCGAGTGCTATGTGATAACTTCTCACATAGCACTCACTCGTATTCTACTGTAGTGTGATGCCGGCCTTCATCAGCTGCTTCTGCGCTGTAAATAAATAATTTAAAAAAAACCTGCATGGGTTTCTCTGCTTTTTTGATAACCACCCAGGCAAAACTCAAAGCTGGGGACTAAAACCCACAGCTGTCAGCTTCAGCAAGGCTGGTTAACAAGAATAGAGGGGACCCAATGCCATATTTTTTAATTATTTAAATAAATAATGGCATGAGGTCCCCCACATTTTTGACAATTAGCCTTGCTAAAGCAGACAGTTGGGGGGCTGGTATTCTCAGGCTGGTATGGGGCCATGACTATAGCCCCCCAGCCTAAAGTTAGAAAGAGAGCAGAGGCGGGTGAAGACCAGGTCTAATGCATGTCCGTCTGTGTGGGTGGCTGAGGAGGACCACTGAGTAAGTTCAAAGGATGAAGAAAGGGACAGGAGTTTGGAGGCTGCTTACTGAAAGGTATCAGTGAGGATGTTGAAGTCATCCATGATGATAGTGGGGATGTCTGTTGTAAGAAAGTGAAGAAGCCAGGTAGAAAATTGGTCAATGAAGTCAGTGATTGGGCCTGGAGGTTGGTATATGACGGCCACTTGGAGGTAGGAGGGAGAGTAGATGCAGACAGAGTGGACTTCAAAAGAGGGTAGGATTAGGGAGGGAAGAGGTTGGACTGGGTTAAAGGTGCTGTTGAAAGAAAGGAGAAGACCCACTCTTCCACCGTGTGTCTGCTGCCATGATGAGGAGTGTGGATGAAGTGCAGCAGGGGAAGTGGTGTCAGAGAGTGTCAGCCAGGTTTCTGTGAGGCTGAGGAAGGCAAGTGTCATGATCCAAGGTGGATCTGACAAGTAAATGGACAAAGTGAACTTTTTTTCCTTTGGCTTGTTGCCAAAGTGGGTTGATTACCCCCCGGTGGCCATTAGAATTATTACACGTGGTGTCGTTCATTCTAAGTTGCCCCAGTGGTGGTGAGCGGTAGTGCACTTTAGTTTCATTGGTTTAATGTGCACTTAATTACAAATCAGGTGTGAGGCTCTATAAAGAGAGTCAGGTGTGTTCAATCACTGTTGGTGATATTGTGAGTTAGTCATTTTCAAGGAAGCCTGGGTGAGAGAAGGAGCTGAATGAGAGTCCTGGGCAGCCCAGCCAGAGGGGTTGAGTCAGCTATGGAGTCTGCATGGAGGGCTGGCATGGCGTAGTGGAGTCGCAGTTTATGGTGTCAACAGGAGGTGCTTGCATGGCTTGGTGGAGTGGCGACGATGGTGAGAGTTGCACTCAGCATGCTGGACTTGGTTGCTGAAAACTGGACTCAAGCATGCTGGACTTTTTGGCAGAAGCTAGACTGATCTTTGGGACTCTGTTTACTGGGCAGCTGCAACTGGTGGTGGACTCTGCTCCAAGGCTGCACTATGGTGATGGATCCAGTTATGGTGATGGATCCAGGTGGAGGAGAAGATGCACGCAGGTGGTGGGCTCTGTTGCTAGCAGCGTACGCAAAAGAGCAAAGCTAAGTGGTGTTCCCCTGTATTGTCATTTTTCCTCATGTGTGTTTAGTGCAGTGGTGGGATTAGTTTCTGCACCGACCAATTCCCTAGTGAGGGTTTAGGTGCAGGGCGAGTCAGGGTTTGAGGTACGCGAGCGTCGCCTGGTGCGGAACCTGCATAGGGAACGTTAGGAGTGCAGGGACACTTGCTCAGGGGAGTACAGGAGGTCTCCACTTCCCTATTCCCTATCGCAGGGTCCACCATTGTTATTGTTACCCAGGTTCCCCTTTATTATTTAAATTCGCCTTACTGGAGGCGGGGTTTCCAGACTATTGTATAAATACGTGTAATACCTAAGTTCGCCAGTTGGAGGCGGTGTATCCAGTTACACGTCTTTTATTATTTAAATTCGCCCTACTGGAGGCGGTGTATCCAGGGTCACGCATGTCATGGGTTCGCCTTGCGGTACTCGCTGCGTCCAGACACACGTGACCATGACAGCAAGATTGCAAAAGAGAAAGAGGTCATGAATAACATGAAGCTTATTGCATATGGAGCGGGTATTCCAAAGTGCTCCTGAGAGAGGGAGCAGGGGGGTGGGTGTCAATGGCATGGATTTTACGTTGGAAAGATTGCAGTAGTTCTTATTAGATATGGAGCAGTAGGAAGAGGTAGTAATGGGGTGTATGAGCTGTGGGGGTCCAGGATTGGGAGATATGTCACCAGCAGTGAGGAGAAGCAGAGAAAGGGAGAGCAGATGGGAGAAGGAGTGTGGGTGGCTTGTTTTATTAGGACTGATTTGAGGTTGATGAGCAGGTCAGCAGAGGAGGTCAGGTGGGGAGGTAAGAGGGAAGGGGAGATGATTATTTGATTAGAGGGTGCTGGGGTTTCGGGATACCGAAGGAGAGTAAGGATTAATGGAGCAAACACTGTGAGGGCATATGTAAACATGGTGAAGGAGTAAGAGGGTTAATAGAAAAGCTAGATCCAAGTAACAAGAAGTGCTTACTCAGCAGACATACCAAAAAGAGAAAGTAAGGTACATAGTGTGGGGTCCTGACTACTGCCGTTACTAACTGCCATTGAAATAACTGCAGCTTCAAGATGCTTTTGCTGCAGAGATACATATGCTGCAGAAATATGAGTGCAAGACCCAACACCCATGCATCCCTTGGGATGCTACTAAATATATAGGACTGAGTAGAGGATTATGTGAGAGAGACTGTGGGAACTAATTTGGGATAAATTAGCAATTGGCTAGCACACCAGGGGAGGTTAGACAATCAAAGGCAATCAAAGGCACAAACACATGACATCATTATATGGACAGTCCGGAATTTTTTAAAGGCATAGTAATAATTAGAGTTGAGCGACTTTTGGTTTTTAGGGTCGCGTTTCGTTTCGTGAAACCCGACTTTTCCAAAAGTCGGGTCGAGCAAGATCGTCCGATTATAGGGAAAAGTCGGGGTCGTCCCGAAACACGAAACCCAATGTAAGTCAATGGGGAATAAAAGTCGGCAGTGAGAGGAGGACAGGAAACACACCTACAGTGCCCATTTGAATGCCAAAAGCATCAATTCTTCTTACTTAAGCTTGTCAACCTTAATTAACTTCATAATACAAGTTACGCACTGAAAAATGGGGGTTATTTGGCTAAAGTTGTGGGGGGGGGCTGGCTCCAGGTTTTCATGTGCCCTGGGCGAAAGAGCGCCCCTTTAACACATACCACAACTCATCATGCTCCGATACGGCAGAGAAATAGCGGTATAGTACAATGAAAAATACCTCACTTTTCACATCTCATGACGAGGCCCATCTATTTCTCCATACAGAATCATTGGTCCCATATAATGTTTGAAACAGTATATGATGAGCTCCACATAATGCTACAGTATATGTTGGTCCCCAAGGATGAAGCTCTACTGTCTTATGGGCCCAAATAATGCTCCAAACATAATGGGCCCCATTTCTAATGCTCTAGTGTATAATGGGCCCTGTAAATGCTGCTCCAGTGTCTGATGTCCACCTTTGGAATGTTCCAGTGTATGGTGGGCCCCATCTATCATTCTCAGACGGTGTTAGGCCCAGTATGAATTGCACGTGATTGCACAAAGGTTAGAAAGGGTACGGTATCCCCAGATAACATGTATGGATAGCGTGCACATTCAAAATATATATCTCAGGAGGCAGGTTCAGACGGTGTTAGGCCCAGTATGGATTGCACGTGATTGCACAAAGGTTAGAAAGGGTACCGTATCCCCAGATAACATGTATGGATAGCGTACACATTCAAAATATATGTTTCAGGAGGCAGGCTCAGACGGTGTTAGGCCCAGTATGGATTGCACGTGATTGCACAAAGGTTAGAAAGGGTACCGTATCCCCGGATAACATGTATGGATAGCGTACACATTCAAAATATATGTCTCAGGAGGCAGGCTCAGACGGTGTTAGGCCCAGTATGGATTGCACGTGATTGCACAAAGGTTAGAAAGGGTACCGTATCCCCAGATAACATGTATGGATAGCGTACACATTCAAAATATATGTCTCAGGAGGCAGGCTCAGACTGTGTTAGGCCCAGTATGGATTGCACGTGATTGCACAAAGGTTAGAAAGGGTACCGTATCCCCAGATAACATGTATGGATAGCGTACACATTCAAAATATATGTCTCAGGAGGCAGGCTCAGACGGTGTTAGGCCCAGTATGGATTGCACGTGATTGCACAAAGGTTAGAAAGGGTACTGTATCTCCGGATAACATGTATGGATAGCGTACACATTCAAAATATATGTCTCAGGAGGCAGGCTCAGACGGTGTTAGGCCCAGTATGGATTGCACGTGATTGCGCAAAGGTTAGAAAGGGTACCGTATCCCCAGATAACATGTATGGATAGCGTACACATTCAAAATATATGTCTCAGGAGGCAGGCTCAGACGGTGTTAGGCCCAGTATGGATTGCATGTGATTGCACAAAGGTTAGAAAGGGTACCATATCCCCGGATAACATGTATGGATAGCGTACACATTCAAAATATATGTCTCAGGAGGCAGGCTCAGACGGTGTTAGGCCCAGTATGGATTGCACGTGATTGCACAAAGGTTAGAAAGGGTACCGTATCCCCGGATAACATGTATGGATAGCGTACACATTCAAAATATATGTCTATGCATCAGGAGGCAGGCTCAGACGGTGTCAGGCACAGTATGGATTTGACGGCCCAGATTACACAGCGGAGGAGCAGGGAGAGGTAAAGATTGCAAATGCTGGGGCCCTGCCCAAGCAAGGGAGGCCCACTCGTTGGCGTCGGTACTGGCACTGGGCCCCTCATAGTACAGCGGTGTGTCTGACGGCGGGTGTGCACCACCACCCTCAGAGACACTTGATTGCACTATGAGGGACCCTGTGCCAGTGCCCGCGCCCAAAAGTCGGCCTACCCACCTGTCCAGGGAAACGGCACTCGCACGGTGTCGTGTGCTAGGTGGTGACCCCGGCCATGGGGGGGAGGCAGCACAGTTAGGGAGTTTTAGAAAGTGGCATATGTTGATGTTGGACATTCAGCTGATGCAAAAGGCGAAATAGGTGAAGTACCAGGAAGAGGTGGACCAAAGCAAGCCATTTTTCTGTCACCCTATGTGTCATCAGGGGAAGGTGGGACAAAATCCTTGGAAACCCATGCGTGGTTCATTTTAATGAAGGTTAGATCATCCACATTTTGGGTTGACAGAAGGGTCCTTTTTTCCGTCAGGATTGATCCAGCTGCACTGAAGACTCTTTCCGATAGCACACTTGCAGCTGGGCAAGCGAGCTCCTGTAAGGCATATTGTGCCAATTCAGGCCAGGTGTCCAGTTTAGCGACCCAATAGTCAAAGGGGAATGACCTGTGTGGGAGAACATCGATATGGGAGGAAAAGTAGTTTGTAACCATAGTTGACAACTGCTGTCTCCTGTCACTTTCCATCAATGCAGTATTACCAGTTGTGTGAGTGGTATTTGAAAAATCAGTCCACAACATTGTCATGAAACCCCTGTCTCCAACGCCACTTCTGCTGTGTGCACCACAAACACCTCTGCCAAGCTGCCCCCGGCCCGTACGGCTCATGTGAGAACCATCACCGCTGCTGTGTGCTGGGAATGCCTCAAGCAACCGATTTACCAGAGTTGCTTGTTTATTAGCCAATATTAGGTCAAGGTTCTCCTGTGGCATGATGTTTTGTAATTTGCCTTTATAGCGTGGATCCAGGATGCTGGCCAACCAGTAGTCGTCATCGTTCATCATTTTGGCAATGCGGGGGTCCCTTTTTAGGATCCGCAAGGCATAATCTCACATGTGGGCCAATGTTCCCGGTGTCAATGATGCACTGCGAGTGCTGGGTGGAGGAGCACTTTCTGGCAAATCCACATCCCTCCAGTCACGCACAAACCCTGTACCAGACCTTGCCACGCCAACATTTTCACTTGCCCCACGAGATGCATCCTCCTCCCCTAAGTAATCATCCCCATCATCATCCTCCTCCTCCTCTTCTTCCTCCACCTCGTCCAGGAGAGGTCCCTGAGCAGACAATGGCTGAATGTCATCAAGGATTCCCTCCTCCTCTTCCTCCTCATCAACATTGGCTGCAGACACCTGCTCCTTAAGGTGCGTCAAAGTTTGCATGAGCAGACGCATAAGTGGGATGCTCAAGCTTAGGATGGCGTCGTCTGCGCTTACCAGCTGTGTGCATTCCTCAAAACACTGAAGGACTTTACAAAGGTCTTTCAGCTTCGACCACTGCACACCTGTCAACTCCATGTCTGCTCTCAAAGTGCCTGGCCGTGTATCCTCCCACAAATGCATTATGGCCTGCCTCTGCTCGCACAGCCGCTCCACCATGTGCAGGGTGGAGTTCCACCTTGTTGCAATGTCGATAATGAGGCGGTGGTTGGGAAGGTGGAGCAATCGCTGCAGCTTCTGCATACGAACGGAGTGTACAGGTGACCGGCGGATGTGCGCGCACAGTCTTCGCACCTTCTGGAGCAGGGCTGTTAACTCCGGATAATTTTTGAGAAAGCACTGCACCACCAGGTTCAAGGTGTGAGCCAAGCAAGGTATGTGGCTGAGTTTTGAAAGGGCTATGGCTGCCACAAAATTACGGCCGTTATCACTAGCTACCTTGCCTGCCTCAAGATGTACACTGCCCAGCCATGACTCAGTTTGTCGCTTCAAGTACTCGGCCAGCACCTCGGCGGTGTGTCTGTTGCCCAAACACATCATCTGCAACACAGCCTGCTGACGCTTTCCACTAGCTGCTCGATAGGGGGACACATCGTGTGCAACATTGGCAGCTGCAGATGGAGTGCTCATACGACTGCGCTCCGTGGACGAGCTTTCGCTTCTGGAGGAGGAGGGTCGAACGCCTACAGCCAACTGTTTCCTATACCGTGGGCTAGGCAGCACTGTCCCACCACCGCTGTCCCCTGTGGACCCTGCATCCACCACATTAACCCAGTGCGCAGTGATGGACACGTAACGGCCCTGGCCATGCCGACTGGACCATGCATCAGTTGTGAGGTGCACCTTTCCGCTCACTGACTGCTTGAGTGCATGGACAATGCGGTCTTTCACATGATGGTGGAGGGCTGGGATGGCTTTGCGAGAGAAGAAATGGCGACTGGGTAGGTCATTGCGTGGTACTGCATAGGCCATGAGTTCGCGGAAAGCTGTGCTTTCCACCAACCGAAAGGGCATCATCTCAAACGAGATTAGTTTGGCAATGTGGGCGTTCAAACCCAGTGTACGCGGATGAGAGACTGAGTACTTTCTTGACCTACTCATAGTGTCTGGGAGGGTGAGCTGGACTTGAGAGCTGCATATGGTGGAAGTAGCGGTGGACAGGGCGGACTGAGAGAGGGTTGATGATGGTGATGGAGTTGGTGTTCTTTCTGATGGCCTAGAATCAGTCTTTCGTTGATATAACAGTGGGATTCCCTGACTGCTGTGGTCTTGCAACGACACCTCAACATTTACTGCTGTGCTAACCGGTGGGCTTACAGTGGGGGAAACAATGTAGCGTTGCTGACTACCTTCGTTGTGATCAGTTGCACATGTGGCACTTGAGGTTTGGTGTTGTGTCCACGCTTGCAAGTGCATGCTGGTTAAATGTCTAAGCATGCAACTGGTATTCAAATTTTTCAGATTTTTCCCTTGGCTAAAGGTCTTTGCGCACTTCTTACAGATAACCTTGGCCTGATCATGAGGATTTTGTTCAAAAAAGTGCCACACTGCACTCTTCCTACTTTGACAGACATTTTGCGGCCTAGCACGCTGTGATCTTTTGACCCTCTGGACAAGCTGTCCAGCAACTATTTTAATGTTTGGAACCTGTCTTTGGAGTGCTCCGGGCCTGCCAGATAACAGCTGTTGCGATGTCGATGTCTGCTGTGGATGCTCCTCATCTGAGCTATTGGAAGCAGCACCCTCTTCCCCCAATGGATGCCAATCTGGGTAAACAACTGGGTCATCCATCACCTCCTCTTCTATGTCATGTGCACCTTCCTCTGTGTCACCGTGTATGGTGGTATAGTGTGCGGGAAGGGGCACCTGAGTCTCATCAGGGTCAGAATCTGGCTCTGTACACTGCGAGGACAATGTAGTGCTCTGAGTGAATGTACCAGCAGAATCATCCATCAGCGGCTGTGCATCAGTGCACTCCATGTCAGATTCATCTTGGCCTGGGTAATTCACCATTTCACTTGATAATCCAGGCATGGTATGTGAAAACAGCTCCATGGAGTAATCAGTAGTATGGCCTGCGTCATCCTTCAATCTTGGTTGGGGTGAAGGACACAAGGAAAGGTGTGGTTCATGAACATGAGCCTCTAATGACGACTCAGTGCTTTTACTTTTTACAACTGAAGAAGAGGAGGCGATAGAGCTGGAGCTGAGTCAGCAATGCAAGACAAAACTTTTTCCTGATGCTCTGGCTTTAAAAGCGGTTTGCCAACTCCTAGAAAACTAAGCGTTCGAGGCCTTATGTAGCCAGACGATGACGCAGGGTCAGCACCTCCTGCATTCGGTCCTATTTTGCTCTTGCCACTACCATCAGATCCACCACCAACACCATCATTACCAGCTGCCAACCCCCGCCCAATTCCACGGCCTCTTCCACCAGCCTTCCTCATTTTTGGTAGAAATGTAGACAAAATCCAACAAACTATATAGTAATGTAAAACAAGGTACAAGGTGTCTATAGGACAGGGGAGATTTTGAATTTCTGCAGCCACTTGTGGACACTGGACACTTTTGGATTGTGTGAGACCCACTGATATCTGAGCGCTATGTGACAGGCTCGATGGCACAGCTGTGACCAAAGTGACTAGAGGATAAGGGAGATTTTGAATCTCTGCACACACTTTTGGACACTGGACACTTTTGGATTGTGTGAGGCCCAATGAATATCTGAGCACTATGTGACAGGCTCGATGGCACAGCTGTGACAAAAGTGACTAGAGGATAAGGGAGATTTTGAATCTCTGCACACACTTTTGGACACTGGACACTTTTGGATTGTGTGAGGCCCACTGATATCTGAGCGCTATGTGACAGGCTCGATGGCACAGCTGTGACCAAAGTGACTAGAGGATAAGGGAGATTTTGAATCTCTGCACACACTTTTGGACACTGGACACTTTTGGATTGTGTGAGGCCCAATGAATATCTGAGCGCTATGTGACAGGCTCGATGGCACAGCTGTGACAAAAGTGACTAGAGGATAAGGGAGATTTTGAAACTCTGCACACACTTTTGGACACTGGACACTTTTGGATTGTGTGAGGCCCACTGATATCTGAGCGCTATGTGACAGGCTCGATGGCACAGCTGTGACCAAAGTGACTAGAGGATAAGGGAGATTTTGAATCTCTGCACACACTTTTGGACACTGGACACTTTTGGATTGTGTGAGGCCCAATAAATATCTGAGCGCTATGTGACAGGCTCGATGGCACAGCTGTGACAAAAGTGACTAGAGGATAAGGGAGATTTTGAATCTCTGCACACACTTTTGGACACTGGATGGACACTTTTGGATTGTGTGAGGCCCACTGATATCTGAGCGCTATGTGACAGGCTCGATGGCACAGCTGTGACCAAAGTGACTAGAGGATAAGGGAGATTTTGAATCTCTGCACACACTTTTGGACACTGGATGGACACTTTTGGATTGTGTGAGGCCCACTGATATCTGAGCGCTATGTGACAGGCTCGATGGCACAGCTGTGACCAAAGTGACTAGAGGATAAGGGAGATTTTGAATCTCTGCACACACTTTTGGATACTGGATGGACACTTTTGGATTGTGTGAGGCCCACTGATATCTGAGCGCTATGTGACAGGCTCAATGGCACAGCTGTGACCAAAGTGACTAGAGGATAAGGGAGATTTTGAATCTCTGCACACACTTTTGGACACTGGACACTTTTGGATTGTGTGAGGCCCAATGAATATCTGAGCGCTATGTGACAGGCTCGATGGCACAGCTGTGACAAAAGTGACTAGAGGATAAGGGAGATTGGATTGCTTTTAAAAAAGCAGTTTGCGGAGCAGTGGGTAAACAGCAATGCAGGAATGTCAGGAAGCCTTAGAAGGCAGCCCAACAACCAACACCACTGATACACCACTATATAGCCTCCCCTTGCACTGCACACACAGTGACTGGTGTGTTGTGCAGGCCAAATCGCTAGCAGCAGAAGCAGTTTTTTTGTCTTCTTCCCTGCCTAACGCTCTCCCTACAGAATCAGCAGCAACCTCTCCCTATACTAAGATCGGCAGAAGTAAGATGGCGGTCGGCGTGCACGCCCTTTTATACCCCCTGTGACGCCCACCAAAGCAAGCCAATCACTTGCATGCCCTTCTGAAAGATGGTGGTGACCCGTGCCTATGTCATCACGTTGCCCACAGTGTCCGTGGATCCTGATTGGCTGAAAAAGAGCGCAAAACAAACTTTTGAAACGCGACTTTGGCGCGTAAGTCGCCGACCTCGTGGCCGACCTCATCCTAGGGTCGGGTTTCGTTTCATGAAACCCGACTTTCCCAAAAGTCGGCGACTTTTGAATTTTTTCGACTCGTTTCGCTCAACTCTAGTAATCATAGTGGATGTACACTTTTGACTTTGCATTAAGTAATAAAGTGCCTTAACATGTTGTCTCTCTCTTATTATTTTAGCATTTAGCAAATAATAATTATGGTAATCATAGTTGACTTAAAACATGAAAGGTTTATTCTGATTTCATGTCAGATATTGATAAAAACATGCAGATGTGTCTTTTTATATAGTGTATGTAAACTTCTGGTTTCAACTGTCTCTCTTTTTCCAAATTGATCTGCTTGGGTTATAGCATATTGTGTCCTTAGTTGTTGCTTAATTTTCTTTTAAAACATCCACTCTAGTTTATCCTTTATAAAATAAATGATTCATTATAAAGCAATTTAAGAAACATTTTTTTACTGCATATCTTATTTATTGCCTAATGACTTTTATATAATGCAACATTGTAAATGAATTTGAAAAAAAATATATAATTTAAGTAAATGAAAATTGAAATTTGTTTTAAAAAAATTAAAATTTAAGTGTAATATATGAAGGAAACAAGAACTGCCAAAAAATTTGATTGAAAAACTCAAATACACCTGGTATTACACGTAAAGGAGGGCCTCATACACATTATCTTCAAATTGTCATGCAGTGGTACTCCTAGACTCATAAAGGTTGTGCAATAAATGCAATGCCTGCCGAAAATTACAAGCAGGGTCATGCATACACCCTTAAAGGCACCAACTGTAGTGCCTCATTCAAACATTGTGAATAAAGTATAGTCGTGGTACTCCTATACTCATAAAAGCTCTGCACACAGTGCAAAACCTGCTAAAATGTACAAGCATTGTCATCCATACACCCTTGAAGACAACAACTGGAGGGCCTCATTCAAGTAATGAAGATTAAAAGCACTTTATGTGCTGCTGTCATTTGGTGGTATGGAAAAGTCAGGGCTAATCGAGGCTTGGATCGTTTTGTATCTGAGGGACGCTGTCAGCATTGAAGCAATCTGGAAATGTGCCCGTTTAGCATTTGGGCATGTAGGTGGTTGTCTGTGAATTTTTCTTTTTTGTTACAAGGCCTGGGATAGGGACAGCTGAATACTGTGCTGGGACAAGGATTTTGAAGTGCTTGATTTTGTGCCTCAGAATGTGGAAGGACAGGTGTAGGGTGGGAGGCATCTGAGCCAGTGTCATGGACAGGAGATTAGCAAGCACATAGTACAAGGGAAGAGGCAGTGCTTTCACCCAATGGTATAAATTGTGGACCCACGCATTCAGCTCATTGAGTCGGGTGCTTAGATGACATGTGCCTGATCATGCTAGTGGTGGTTAGGCTCTTAGTAGTCAAGCCTCTGCTGATCTTGACGTGACACATGTTGCAAATGAACATATTTTTTGTCGCAGAACTCTTTTAAAAAATCCAAGACTTTGGAACACCTAACTCTTTGATGGAGAAATTCATGAGTGTCGGTGCTCTGCAGAACAGTTTACCGCCTTCTCCTTCTGGTCAACCCACTGCCTCTTCGTAAATTTTCTTTGTGCTGCCTATGACTCCATCAGCGCTACTGGCCTCTTTCTGCATGTCAGCTTCCCAGGCTGAGTCAGTGACTTCGTGATCGACCACTTCATCTTCCACCACCGCACCCTGGTCCTTCTGACATAATAACAACCTGACATATTGGCAACTGTGTCTTACCATCAAATACCTCATAAAACTATCATCTTCTTGCGTTCAAGGCTGCTCTACATTTTGTGCATTACAAAACAGCATGTACTGTCTCTCTTGGAACATGCAGGGTGAGAAGCCACTATCAAGAAATGATGATGTAAAGAGCTCCTCGGAGTGTCCTAGTGTGGTATTATTGGTCTCCTGGTTCTCAACATGGTGGAAGGAAGAAGGATTAGGATGAGAATTAAGTGATCCAGACTCTTGAGATGTGAGAAGACTGTGTGGAAGTGGAAGAATGGGTGGTGCTGGCAAGCATGCTGGAAGCATTATCTGCTATCCAACCGACCACCTGTTTGCATTGGTGTGGCTTCTGAAATTGTGTCTCGTGCCTCTCTGCAAAGTGGGACAAGAAGCTATGTGTTATGGATCGGCGTGTTGCTTGTTCTTCAGCAATAGCTGCAGTCTCACCTGCCCCACATTCTTGCCTCCTGCATTCATCTTCATCAGCACTTCCACTTCTTCATCCCTTACCACATGCCTCACGCATTTTGTAATTGCTAGGTCTCTGGAAACCAAGTTTCCTTGATTAAAACTAAAATTTTTTCATAAAAAAATTGGTCACCTGTAGTAGACCAAGCCGTTTTTAAAAATTTGAAACCACCGTAATTTCATACAAAGTACATTAAATTGTTTGAATGAAATAGTCAATTTTTGGAACAAAAAATTTGTTTACCTGTAGCAGGCACAGCAGTTTTTAAAAATTTCAAACCACTAATTTCACACAAAGTACCGTACAAAATTGTTTGAATTAAATATTCAATTTTAGGAACAAAAAATTTGTTCACCTGTAGCATGCCCCGCGGTTTTAAATTTTTTTTAAACTACTGTAATTTCACACAAAGTACATTAAATTGTTTGAATGAAATAGTCAATTTTTGGAACAAAAAATGTTTTCACCTGTAGCAGGCCCGCCAGTTTTTAGACATTTCAAATCACCATAATTTCACACAAAGCATGTTAAACTGTATGGATGACAATAGTAAATTGTTGGGCCAAAAAACTTTGTGAACTATAGCATGATAAGTATTTTTAAACATTTTAAACGACCATAACTTCACACAGAGCAAGTTAAACTGTTTAGATAATAGTTTATTTTTGCAATAAAAAAATGTTGTGAAATGCAGCTTGACAAGTGGTATTTAATAATTTTAAACCACCATAATTTCGCACAAAGCAAGATAAAGTTTGAACAAAACTGTTTGTGAACCTTAGCATTCCAAGCATTTTTTAAATTTTTTAAACCACTGTAATTTTACACAACGCATGGTAAACTGTATGGATGACAATATCGTCAAATTTTTCACAAAAAAAAGTGGTCACCAGCAGCTGTATTATTTAGCAGTGGACTGCAAAGCCCTAAGCCCTGCCTAGAGGTTGTATTCAGCCTCTCTTTTTGCTCAAGCAGTTTTCCTTAAGGCATATGCAGAATGTATCTCATAGAAACAACTACTGGACAACTACTCTCTCCGTCCAATCACATCTGTCCCTGAGCTGTGAAATGGCATCATTGAGCAAAGCGTGGCGGTGCCAGCCTCTCTTTTTGCTCAAGCAGTTACCTTACGGTATGTGCAGAATGTATCTCATAGAGACAACTACTGGACAACTACTCTCTCCCTCCAGTCACATCTGTCTCTGAGCTGTGCAATGGCATCAGTGAGCCAAGCGTTGTGGTACCAGTCCTTTTATAAATTCTGAGGTAATGCAGCTAGCCAATTACAGTAATGACAGTACCAAGATTGCTACAGTATTACAGTGACTGGCAGGCAATCCCTGCATGCTTATTGGCTGTCATACTACAAGACTCGTTAAAGGGTTGATAGTGACTTGTTGGATTGCTACTACCAACAGGTGGTGCTATAGAGTTCAAGTCCTCTTTTTCTCTGAAAAGGCAATTTGCATATTATTTTTCCAGAGGAGCATTGCACAGCGAATAAGCCTCCTTACCTTGACAAGCCAGAGCTGGCATGTCACTCTCCACAAGGAGAAACCTTACCCCTAAGACCTCAGTCCAGAGCCTCTCACCTAGCCAAATCAGTTCTCATACTTTGCACTGACGAGATCCAATAGCTCAAAACACTGTGTCTGCAAATTGAGGTTCTGATTTGGCTTTTATCGTAAGTCATATTACAAGACTCGTTAAAGGGTTGATTGTGACTTGTAGGATTGCTACTACCTACAGGTGGCGCTATAGAGTTCAAGTCCTCTTTTTCTCTGATGAGGCTGTGTAACAGGCGCTAAACATGCAGGGTGGGAATTTGAGCATTCAATCTGAGCACCAGCCAATGCTCAACGAGTGTCGAGCACATCCAAGCACGCAGATACTCGAGTGATATTCAAGCATCACCGAGCATGTATGCTCATCACTAATAAATTATAAAATATCTTGGAGTTTTACACTGACCACTAGGTCTTACATTGGATTCCCACTTCTCACAACAGTCATTAGCAGCAATAGACTAACCCTGACACTATTTGTTTATATAGAAATAAAAACTGAGCATGCTCTATTCTGGACAGAGGTGATACCTGTCATTGTATTCCTATGTATGATGATAATTAGACTGTTGTGAAGTCATTTGTACAAAAGAAGAAATATGAGTATTTTTTATTTAGATATATGAAAAGTAGAAAAAAGTACAATTCTACATAAAAAACAAATTCAAACAGTAAGTAATTTTCTGATGACACATTCCCTTTAAAGATAATACTAGTCTTCACACCTCTCTTACGAACAATAATAATCTAATCTACATCTTTTTAATATGTTCCTCCAGTATGCACATATGTAAGCTCCCCAGACTAAACTATGTACCTACCATTCAATATCTTTGATTCCAAAGACAAATTAGTCTCCTCATCTCTCAAGGATTAAGTAGAAAATCCATTTTATCCTTTGAGAGATCTCTAATTAGCTGAATTGTGTTTAGCGTGTGATAGTCAAGGTAATCGCAAAATGTTTTCTTCCTGGTGATAGGATGCTCATTACAAACCATTCAGACCACCTGTAAAAATAATGAATAAAGGAAAATTTAGATTATCAGTCAATTTAAAATGATTGTTATAAACAATATGTTAATGTCATAGGAATTTGACCAAAAGTTAATATAAAATAAAATAAATATTTTGCAGTGAATGTCTGTAAGTGCTCATGCAAACATTGAGTATTTGGTGAGTTTTTTACCCCGGTATTTGTAAGCCAAAACCAGGAGGGGGTGAAAAATCAGAAATGGTGCAAATGTTTCTATCATGCTTTTTCTCTGACCGTTCCACTCCTGTTTTTAGCTTACAAATACTGGGGTAAAAACTCTCCAAATACTCAAAGTGTGCATGAGCCCTAACAGTTGCACTGAAATGGTCCCTGTACAGGTTGATCTAATTTGATACATAATGTGTGAAATCTACATATTACTTAATATAAAAATTATGTTGTTTTACTCTGTAAAATTGCTGCCAAGTTCCAGCATCTAGGTGACTCCTTTTTGTGTTTCTTGCTAGATTTTGCCTGTTATCAAGCATAATCCTTCTCTAGAGACAATAAAATGGATTACGAGAAGTGGTGGTGGGTCCTTGCTCTCCTGCCTGTTAACTGCAAGTAGGCATAACAGAGAGGTGGGATTTCAGTAAAGTGCAGGCAAGCCACTGGGCGAACGCAAGAGCAGTACATGCTTGGAAGTGAGTGAAAAGAAGCTTCATCACCTATAGTGCTGGCATAATGCAGATAAAAGGCAACCAGCCATTGTCTAAAAAGTGAATGGCAAGTTGCAAAGGAACAGAATCAGGACACTTTTTACTAATATGTGCATTGAAGACAATTTTAACTAGTTATGGAAAATGAGGGCAGTCAGGCCAAACTTTTCAACAAAATGTACAGTTGTGGCCAAAAGTATTGACACCCCTGTAATTCTGTCAGATAATACTCAGTTTCTTCCTGAAAAATGATTGCAAACACAAATTCTTTGGTATTATTATCTTCATTTAATTTGTCTTAAATGAAAAAGCACAAAAGAGAATGAAGCAAAAAGCAAAACATTGATCATTTCACACAAAACTCCAAAAATGGGCCAGACAAAAGTATTGGCACCCTCAGCCTAATACTTGGTTGCACAACCTTTAGCCAAAATAACTGCGACCAACCGCTTCCGGTAACCATCAATGAGTTTCTTACAATGCTCTGCTGGAATTTTAGACCATTCTTCTTTGGCAAACTGCTCCAGGTCCCTGATATTTGAAGGGTGCCTTCTCCAAACTGCCATTTTTAGATCTCTCCACAGGTGTTCTATGGGATTCAGGTCTGGACTCATTGCTGGCCACCTTAGAAGTCTCCAGTGCTCTCTCTCAAACCATTTTCTAGTGCTTTTTGAAGTGTGTTTTGGGTCATTGTCCTGATGGAAGACCCATGACCTCTGAGGGAGACCCTGCTTTCTCACACTGGGCCCTACGTTATGCTGCAAAATTTGTTGGTAGTCTTCAGACTTCATAATGCCATGCACATGGTCAAGCAGTCCAGTGCCAGAGGTAGCAAAACAACCTCAAAACATCAGGGAACCTCCACCATGTTTGACTGTAGGGACCTTGTTCTTTTCTTTGAATGCCTCTTTTTTTCTCCTGTAAACTCTATGTTGATGCCTTTACCCAAAAAGCTCTACTTTTGTCTCATCTGACAAGAGAACATTCTTCCAAAACGTTTTAGGCTTTTTCAGGTAAGTTTTGGCAAACTCCAGCCTGGCTTTTTTATGTCTCGGGGTAAGAAGTGGGGTCTTCCTGGGTCTCCTACCATACAGTCCCTTTTCTTGCAGACGCCGACGGATAGTAAGGGTTGACACTGTTGTACCCTCGGACTGCAGGGCAGCTTGAACTTGTTTGGATGTTAGTCGAGGTTCTTTATCCAACATCCGCACAATCTTGCGTTGAAATCTCTTGTCAATTTTTCTTTTCCGTCCATATATAGGGAGGCTAGCCACAGTGCCATGGGCTTTAAACTTCTTGATGACACTGCGCACCGTAGACACAGGAACATTTTGGTCTTTGGAGATGGACTTGTAGCCTTGAGATTGCTCATGCTTCCTCACAATTTGGTTTCTCAAGTCCTCAGACAGTTCTTTGGTCTTCTTTCTTTTCTCCATGCTCAATGTGGTACACACAAGGACACAGGACAGAGGCAGTGCCAATACTTTTGTCCACTCTCTTTTTTATGTTTGGTGTGGAATTATATCCAATTTGGCTTTAGGACAATTCTTTTTGTGTTTTTTCATTTAAGACAAATTAAATGAAGATAATAATACCAAAGAATTTGTGTTTGCAATCATTTTCAGGAACAAAACTGAGTATTATCTGACAGAATTGCAGGGGTGTCAATACTTTTGGCCACAACTGTATGTAAAAGGAGACGTATGCTTTAATCTAAATTTTACACTAAACTTATGGGGAATGGGAAGTCAAAACTTCCACATTGTTCTGTGATCTCCTTAACCCTCATTCAGATTACAATTTTATCTGGACAGGTCATCCTGTAATAATTTGGAAGGTGTCACAGGTCATTAATAAATTTTACAATTAATATATGTACAGCTCTTGCAAAAATTAATAGACCACTGCAACATTTTCAGTTTGTCTGATTTTTCTCTTTATAGGTATATTTTGAGTAAAATGTAAATTGCTCTTTTATTCTATAAACTACTGACAACATGTCTCCGAATTTCCATGCACTAAATTTTGTATTTATTTTAAGAATTTTAAGAAAGTGAGAAATGGTCAAAAGACCAAAAAAATGCAGTGCTTGCAGACCTCAAATAATGCTAAGAAAACAAGTTCATAATTATTTACAAACAACAATACTAATATCTTGCACTCACTGTGAAATTTGGTGGCGGATCGGTGATGATCTGGGGAAGCTTCAGCAAGGCTGGAATTGGGCAGGTTAATCTTTGTGAAGGACGTATGAATCAAGCCGCATACAAGGTTTTCCTGGAAAAACAGTTGATTCCTTCTGCTCAGGCAATGTTCCCCAACTATGAGGACTGTTTTTTTCCAGCAGGACAATGCGCCATGCCACACAGCTAGGTCAATCAATGTGTATCAGTGGCTAGGAATATTTTTTTTTTTAGCATCTTATTCATGATTATTTTATTCCAGAGCCCCCTTTTTTCTCTCCATTTGCTTGTTGACACTGCAGAATTCAGCCAGATCCTTTTCATTTTGCAGTGTGAAAATCCAGTTATTTTAAAAGATTTGCCTGTCACAGCCATCACATCAGAGTGCGCAGAAAATTCTGCCATTTTTTGTGGCACTGTAATATTTTTTTGGAGTGTGTTCGGCTGTTCAAAAAATAATTAGCTGCCAAAAAATGTTTAGCAACAGAGCAGATATTTTAGACTGGGTTTTGTACGCCACAAGGATCGCATATCATTGACTTCAAAATTGTGCCATATCAGGGCTCTATACAAATTTTTTTGGTGTGTTATTGCCTACTTATTGACACAAGTGTGCTGCCCCTCCCCATCAAAAAAATACAGGCCTGATATTTGAAAGTGGGCTATTTCTGTCACACGCCTCATCTGTCTGTGGGCTACAATAAATTGCAACATTTGAGGCCTCCATTCAACTTTTTTTGCTGTGTCTTACTCTATTTCTATACATAATTTTGCTGTAAAAAATAAAAATACAGGTCACATATTTTACAGTGTGGTATCGCCGTGACACGCCTCATGTATCTGTGGGCTAGAAGTTGTGGCATTTGAGGCTTCCATTCACATTTTTTTTGCTATGTGGTACCCTAGTTCTATACACTATTTTGCTGTAAAGAAAAAAAATACAGGCCTTATATTTAACAGTGTTGTATCTCCGTCAGACGCCTTTTCTATCTGTGGGCTACAAATTGTGACATTTCAAGCCTAAATTCTCTTTTTTTGCTGTGTCTTACCCTAGTCCTATACACTATTTTGCTGTAAAATACAAAAATACAGGCCACATATTTAACAGTGTAGCATTTCCGTCAGATGCCTCTTCTATCTGTAGGCTACAAATTCTGGCATTTCAGGCCTACATTCACTTTTTTTTGCTGTGTGTTACCCTAGTTTTACCCTAGTTTTACCCTAGTTTTATACACTATTTTGCTTTAAAAAAAAAACAAAAATACAAGCCACATATTGATCAGTGTGGTATCTCCTTCAGACGCCTCTTCTATCTGTGGGCTACAAATTGTGGAATTTCAGGCCTATATTCACTGTTTTTTTGCTGTGTCTTACCCTAGTTCTATACACAATTTTGCTGTAAAATATAGAAGTACAGTCCACATATTTTGCAGTGTGGTATCACCGTGACACGCCTCATGTATCTGTGTGCTCGAAATTGTGGCATTTGAGGCTTGCAGTCATCTTTTTTTGCTGTGTGGTACCCTAGTTCTATACACTATTTTGCTGTTAAAAAATACAGGCCACATATTTAACGGAGTGTTAACTCCGTCAGACACCTCTTCTATATGTGGGCAACAAATTGTGGCATTTCAAGCTTACATTCATCTTTTTAGCTCTGTTTTACCTTAGTTCTATACAATATTTTGCTGTAAAAAATAAAAGCACAGGCCACATATTTTACAATGTGGTATCTCTGTGACACACCTCATCTATGGGCTACACATTGTGGCATTTGAGGCTTCCAATTACCTTTTCTTGCTGTGTTTTACCCCTGTTCTAAACACTATTGTGCTTTAAAAAAAAATATACAGGCCACATATTTTACAATGTGATATCGCCATGACACGCATCATCTATCTGTGGGCTTAAAATTGTTGCATTTCAGGCATCCATTCACCTTTTTTTTTGCTGTTTGTTACCATAGTTCTCAACACTATTGTGCTGTAAAAAAAATAAAAAATATACAGGTCACATATTTTATAGTGTGGCATCTCCATGACACGCCCCATCTATCTGTGGGCTAAATATTCTAGCATTTGAGGCTTCCATTCACCTTTTGTTGCTGTGTGTTACCATAGTTCTATACAATATTTTTCTGTTAAAGAAAAAAATACAGGCCACATATTTGACAGGGTGGTATCTACATCAGACGCCTCATCTATCTGTGGGCTACAAATTGTGGCATTTTAGTCTTCCATTCACCTTTTTTTGCTGTGTGTTACCCTAGTTCTATACACTATTTTGCTGTAAAAAAAAATACAGGCAACATATTTAACACTGTGGTATCTTTGTCAGACACCTCTACCATCTGTGGGCTACAAATTGTGGCATTTCAGGCCTATATTCACCTTTTTAGCTGTGTCTTACCCTAGTTCTATACACTATTTTGCTGTAAGAAATAAAAATACAGGCCACAAATTTTACAGTTTGTTACTTTCGTGACACATCTCATCTATCTGTGGGCTACAAATTGAGGCATCTGAGGCATTAATTGAACTGTTTTTTCTGTGTGTTACCCTAGTTATTGACAGCAGTTTGCTGAAAAAAAAATTGTTACCTACAGGGCAGATATTTTAAACTGTGGTTTTCCCGCACACCGATCACATATAAGTTCACTCTAAATTCAGCCATTTGTCGTGAACATGGAAAATATTGTAGTCCATTTAATATGAGCAAAGCACTTGGCAAGGGACAGGGAACTGGACGTGATGGTGATTGTGCATGCAGAGGCAATGGGCAAGCTGAAATAGGGCCAAAACAAACACCCACATCTGCTTGCTCGACATTCTTGTCCAAATTTATAGGGGACTGCAGGAATACAGCAGTATTGAAGCCAGACCAGTGTGAAAATGTTGTTGGTTGGATATTGGATAATACTTACAGTCTGTTTAACACCACCACCAGCACCCTGTCTTCCACATGGTCAAGTCTAAGTAGATGCGCGTCGGGACTGCATATTCCTCACCCTGATCCTCCTTCCTCCCACCTTGCTGAATAGCTGGAGACAACAGATCCCACACTTGGACAATCCGAAGAGCTGAAGAGCTGTTCACTTTTCCATTTATAGATTCGGGCCTCTCGCCCAATCTACTTGAAGCGGGGCAAGATTAGATTCCATGTAGCGATGCCCAAATATTTGGGCAGCCACAGTCACACGAAGGTGACAGTGGGAATGTGTCACAAGAGGTAGATGATGATGAGACACAATTGCAAGAAACTCAGGAGAAAGACCAGGGTGCGAAAGTGGAAGAAGAGGTGGTGGATGATATAGTAGCTGACCCAACCTGGCAGAAGGACATGCAGAGCGAGGACAGCAGTACACAGGGAGAGGGAGGCATAGCACCCCAACAGCCAGGAAGAAGCAGTGTGGTTGCCACAGACAGAAGGCAGGCAACTGTTCCTTGTAACACCAACATGACGGAAGTTGCCAGTCCAACTGTTAGGTCTTCCCGAGTCTGGTTGCTTTTTAAAGACTCTGCTGATAACCCCAAGCAGGTCATTTTCACCACCTGCCATACCCACATCAGCAGGGGTAGCAAAACTACCAGCCTGACCACCACCAGCATAATCAGGCACATGGCAGAAAAGCACCTGTTCCAGGGACAGTGTCTGCAGGTACAGTAACACCACTGCTTCTTCCACTGTTGTGCATGCAAGCCAATCCCCTGTCCATGGTGTATGTGAAGATGCCTCCTGCCCTGCACCTGTCATTACACATACTCAACTAGCACCATCATCAAGTATGTCCACGTCCTTGTCCTAGTGCAGCTTTCAGTTCTCCATACTCCAGTCATTGGAACGCAAGCAAAAATACGCAGCCAATGCCCCACAAGCCACAGTACTAAATTCTACACACAATTCTCATCTGCTTGTGCTAAAAATGTTACCTTTTAGGCTCATGGAGACGGAAGCTTTCCGCAACCTGATGGCGGTGGCTGCCCGAAGGAATTCGATCCCCAGCCACCACTATTTTCCCTGGTGTGCAGTCCCAGCATTACACAAGCACATGTCCCACAACATTAGTCATGCCTTCAACAATGCTGTTACTGGGAAAGTCCACCTAACCGTGGACACATGGACAAGTGCCTGTGGGCAGGGATGGTACATCTCACTGATGGCACACTGGAATAACATTGTGGAAGCTGGGACCCAGTCAGACCTTGTGATGGAACACGTCCTCCCAAAGCCGAGGATTGTGGGCTCTATGTTAATTAGGGTTGCCCCCACAGTGTACAGCTCCTGCACCTCCTCCTCCCCCTCCTCTTCAGCTTCCATTTCTGAAATGAGCACATCAGTCAGAAGCTGGAAACACTGCAGCACTGCCTCAGCCAAGCGCAACATGCTGTGCTGAAGCTAATATGCTTAGGTGACAAACCACACAATGCTGAAGAGTTGTGGACAGCTCTGAAAGAGCAGTCAGATGTGTGTCTGACACCCCTGAACCTACAGCCAGGCATGATCATGTGTGACAATGGCCCGAACCTGGTGGCAGCTCTGAGGCGAGGCAAGCTCACACATGTACCATGCCTGGCCCGTGTGCTTATCCTCATTGTTCATCAGTTACTCAAAAGCTACCCAGAGCTGCCAGATCTGCTTGTGAAAGTACGCCGATTGTGTGCCCATTTTAGAAAGTCAGCTCCAGCTTCCGCCGCCCTTGCCATGCTTCGTCAGTGTTTGCTCTTCCGGCTCACCTACTGTTGTGTGATGTCCCCAAGCTTTGGGACTCTACACAGCATATGTTGTAAGGATTTGTGAGCAGAAGAGGGCAGTTGTTGGCTACCAGCATCAACAAGGCCGTCGTTATTCAGGTCAGATTCCACACATAAGATCTCAGGAGTGGACATGGATATCAGACATACTTTGCATCCTCCAAAACTTTGAGGACTCCACCAAGATGATGAGCGGCAATGATGCCATAATTAGAGTCACAATCCTTCTTCTCTGCATTCTGAAACGCTCTTTGCTCACAATTAAAGAGGATGCATTGCAGGCAGAGCATGAGGACATGGAGAAAGGAACCATACAGAGTGATTACACACAGCCCAGCCTCATGTCATCCCAACATGGATTGGTTGAAAATGAGGAAGAGGAGGAGGAAGAACAGGAGCTACTTTCAGGTGCTATAGACTGCTATAGACAGCCCTACAAGCACAACTGTCATACCGTCTGTTCAGCATGGATGGCCTGAGGATATGGAGGAGGAGGATGACACCATGGTCAGTCATCCTGTTGGTGAGGACATGGAAGGCTTGCCTGTTACCAGTCTGGCACGCATGTCTGACTTTATGTTGCGCTGCCTTTCCGGTGACCCTCGCATTATTAAAATTTATGGTGACACTCATTACTGGTTAGTGTCACTTCTAGACCCAGAGGCAGACAGGTCTATTAAAATTGTGCAGTACCAGAGGTCCCTTGTTGCAGAATTATTAAAAAAATTCCCATCTGAAAATGCTGGCAACAGATGTCACAGTTCGTTGGACAACCAAGGAGTACAGGCGAGAAAGACACAACTCCAATCCAGCAGAGGCAGGGGAACACTGGCAAAGTTCTGGGAGAGTTTTGTCAGACCCTCCCATCGCCCTGGCCAAGAGGCACAGGGTAATGTCACAAGGAATTAATTGTTTTGGATGATGCTGAGGGATTTCCTTGCTGGCTATACGAATGTCATATGTGATTCCTCTGTGCCTTTTAATTATTGGTATCCAAGCTGGTACGTGGAATGAACTGGCTCTCTATGCCTTGGAGGTCCAGACCTGCCCTGCCGCTAGCGTTTTGTCAGAGCGGGTTTTTAGTGCCAATGGTGGAATTATAACTGATAAGCGCATTTGCCTGTCAACTGAGAATGCAGGCTGACTGTTATAAAAATGAACAGGGACTGGATTGGACCAGACTTTTCTACACCCCCAAATGATAACAGCGAAACATAACCTCCAAAACAGTATCTTTTTTTGGGAGGTGTATTCCCATGCACCTCTTCACACCCATACATGGGTATACGCTTCCTGATTTTGGCTATTTGGTGTCATCCTCCTCATCCTTCTCCTCATCCTCATGCTAAGAAAAGTCTTGAGTGAGGAAGCGAAGGACTCAATTCTGGCTTTACTAGCAGAGGGATACAGTGAGCGTCATGTTACCTCCATCCTAAAAATTTCTATTACGGCAGTCCAATACAACAAGGTCAAGCAGCAGACATTGGGGACAACAAAGCTACAGACGGGCAAAGGGTGAAAACAACTTTCCACTGACCGGGATGACTGTCATCTTATTCGAATGTCACTCAGCATTATAATATCAAGTGACCTACAAAAGGAATGGCAAATGGCAGCTAAGTTGAAGTGCATGGCAAGAACAGATCATAACAGGCTCCTAGAGGCAGGGCTCAGGTCTTGTAAAGCTAGAAAAATGCCTTTCATCAATGAGAAGCAAACGAGAGCAAGGCTGAAGTTTCCAAAGACCATAAGGATTGAACCATAAAGAATTGGAGTAAGGTAATCTTCTCTGATGAGTCTAACTTTCAGCTTTGCCCAACTCCTGGTCATCTGATGGTTAGACCTGGAGAGGCGTACAAGCCACAGTATCTTGCACCCGCTGTGAAATTTTGTGGAGGATCATTAATGATCTGGGGATGCTTCAGCAAGGCTGGAATTGGGCAGTTTAATCTTTGTGAAGGATGTATAAATCAAGCGGCATAAAAGGTTACCCTGGAAAAACAGTTGATTCCTTCTGCTCAGGCAATGTTCCCCAACCCTGAGGACAGTTTTTTCCAGCAGGACAATGCGCCATGCCACACAGCTCGGTCAATCAATGAGTGAATGAAGGAACACCACATCAAATCCCTGTCATAGCCAGCCCAATCTCCAGACCTGAACCCCATTGAAAACATCTGGAATGTAATCAAGAGGAAGATGGATAGTGACAAGCCATCAAACAAAGAACTGCTTACATTTTTGTACCAGGAGTGGCATAAAGTCACCCAAAAGCAGTGTGAAAGACTCGTGGAAAGCATGCCAAATCACATGAAAGCTGTGATTAAAAATCATGGTTATTCCACAAAATATTGATTTCTGAACTCTTCCTGAGTTAAAACATTAGTATTGTTGTTTCTAAATGATTATGAACTTGTTTTCTTAGCATTAATTGCAAGTACTGCATTTTGTGTTATTTTGACCATTTTTCATTTTCTGAATATAAATACAACATTTAGTGCTTGAAAATTAGAAGACATGTTGTCAGTAGTTTATAGAATAAAAGAGCAATTTACATTTTACTCAAAAATATACATATAAAGAGAAAAATCAGACCAACTGAAAAATTTGCAGGGGGTCTCTTAATTTTTGCCAGAGCTGTATATGCATCCACTCATCTTCTCACTCTACTTCCAACAAGTGCCAGATTATTGAAATTTCAGTGTATGAAACAATAAGCTGCATTATCATGTATATATAAATGCCTAACTATTATTAATTCAGCATTTCATTAATGCAAGAAAAATATTGTATTGCCAGAATGTCTATATGAGAGTGTAAAAATATCATAAAAAAAAACATAAATCTCCCATATATTATATATCTACGAGATATTGATGAATTACATCCTAACTTTGACTTGCCGGCAGAAATGTAGTAAATGAAATCTAAATTATGATTAGCCAGGCAGTAAAATTGTTACTGCAAATATGTCTTAATTCAGTCTCTTGTTAATTCAAGGATTAATTTTTATTACTGAAAATGCAAGATGGTAATAAACAGCGGCGTGAATTTTGGAGGCCTCTGTACAGCTTAATTTTCTTAACAACCCAATATTATGTTTTAAATGAAAAAGAAAATACAATGTCACGTCCAACCATGATGGCCATTACTCCATCGCTGTAATGTTGTCACAAACTACTTCAAAGTGCATCTCGCTTGATATTTACCGTATAGAGGGCCTTTAACAGGAAGATATTTTATCTTTCCTCCTAATTAGGGGAATTATAACAATGGAGCATTTTACTTTCACACCATGCAAATTGAAATCAAGTGATATATATTGAGAATGATTTGAGTTTTTTAATTATAAAGAACAGTTAAAGTAAAATAACAATTAGCAAAACGCTTTAAAGGCGTTGCCCAAGATAACAAATTAACACATTTTTTTTGCATTGCAGCTCATTTCAACGTGGTGCAAGCTGCAAAACAAGGCATAGTCCATGGACAAGATTATCGCTGTCATAAACGTTCAGATGCATTTTATAAAAGCAGAGCTAACGCCCATTCAGATCCTTTATAATATTAAACGTAAAATGTGGTTGTCTCCATAATAACACATATAATGCAATAATACATAGCTAAAAATAATACAGACATAATACTGCTTATTGATACATTTTTTCTTATTTTCTAATATTGTAATTAGCTACAGGACATGTTTGACGCATTTTGACTCCTTACGCCATGTGATAGCTGGCAACAGTTAGATAATTATTTAATGCTAAAAGAAGGCACACATTAATAATAAATTTAGCTCAGTCTGTAATTGAATCTTTTTTATAGGTATTATTCAAAACTGTTGCAAAAAGTGACCAAAACACATACATTTGGCATATACTTTACTGGCTGTTACACTTCTTTCGCTCAGTGAATCTCTCCCTTTGCATTTTAGCAAACACTTGGTTCCCAGGATGATGCATCGCAATTGGCTGGTTTCTTCTCCCAGGCTCCTCTGGTATGGTTATCTTCTTCTATAAATTGAAACTCCTAACAAATGTATTCTTCAAATAGAAATATTTTTACCTAGTAAAGTGGAAAAATTTGGTCCAGCAAGGATATATACAAGAAAAATTTAACTTTCGGGGCATATTGCCACCTTAGGCCTCCTTCACATGTCCATGTTTCTAGTATGTGTGGCATACGTTTTTTCAAGGATGCCACACGTACCCATTATACCCAATGCTGCAATGCACATGTCAGTGTTTCTACAAGGGCCATGTGTCTGTGCAAGCTGCACAGAGAAATGTCCGTTCTTTTCCAGCAGCATGGATGACAAGGGTCAGTACAAGTCTATAGGTAAGTAAAAAACACATTCAGCACAACGATCACTGAGCCATCCATGAGCTGTAGATGTTTAACAATGCAAAGTATAGGAGAAGCTTTGTAAATAAATTATTTCTTTAACCATAGCGGAAAAACACAGATGGTAAACATGGACACACGGAAAACGCTGATGACACCGGTACACTCGTGCAGTGTTTCGGGGGCAACCTCTCCCTTCTTTATGCGTGATATAGAAAAAGGAGGCAGGTGGCCCCCAAAGCGTCAGACAGGTTTGCGGGCGTTTTTCCCCTCCCTGCAGTGTACTAGCGTGTAGGAGTTTCTACTGGCGATCTATAGCAATGTCTGTTTAAGGAAACAGCATTAGCCAAAAGTTATTATATATATATATTATCTTTGCTAGACTGTATTTTTGCATTTTACTAGATAAACATATCTCTATTTGAAGAATGGATTTGTTAGGTGCTACAATTTATATAAGATTTTAGAGAGTGTGAGACCACCATGACACACCAAATTGGACTCACTGTGCAAGTTGCTCATTTTTTCAAATGGCTTTCTTCTTCATGGAAGGTGGTTGTTATCTTGCTCCTTACTGATGGAGGAACTCTTCAAAAATCAGAAACAGTCTGTATGCGCCCCTTCACTGTGGCAATAACTCTTCCTTCTACTTGTGGCTCTCTCTTGCACTGCTGGGCTAGACACGTGTACCTAGGACAGACCTCAGTAGTTACAGCAGAGACTGAAAATTTTGCTGCTCCTATCAGGACCCATCTAAGGCCTATGGTGGTCACCTTAAGGCTGAGTTCACACGTGGCGTTTTTTTCGCGTTTCCGCGGCGGTTTTAAGCGCGCGATTTTGCCGCGAAAACGCGAAAAATAAGCATCCCATGCATTCCTATGGGATTCCGCAATGCTGTGCTAATGCTGCGGTTTTTACCGCGGCGGAATCGCTTCACGGTAAAAACCGCAGCATGCTCATTAATTTGCGGAATCGCGGCGATCCCGCACCCATAGGAATGCATTGTTCCGCTTACTTTCCGCATGTGGCTGTGCACACCATGCGGAAAGTAAGCAGAACAATTGCGGATGGTACCCATGGTCCGGAGGAGAGGAGACTGTCCTCTGGGCTTTGGGTTCCATATCCCTGTAAAAAATAGAATTTAAAATAAAAAATATTGTTATTCTTACCCTCCGGCGTCCCGCGCAGCCTTCCCGCCTCTCTCCACGCTCTCGTTCCCAGTAGTCCTTTGCAAAAATGCTCGCGATGACGTCCCTTCTCGCGGGATCGCAAAGTCTCGCGGTCATTCGCGCGACGTCATTGCGAATGACCGCGAGACGTCGCGATCCCGCGAGAACTGACGTCATCGCGGGCATTTTCGCAAAGGATTACTGGGAACGGATGTGCGGGACGTCGGAGGGTGAGAATAACAATTATTTTTTTTTTTTACATTCTATCTTTTACTACTGATGCCGCATAGGCGGCCTCAGTAGTAAAAAGTTGGTCACACTCGTCAAACACTATGTTTGACGAGTGTGACCAACCTGTCAATCAGTTCTCCAAGCGATGCCACAGATCGCTTGGAAAACGCTAGCATTTTGCAAGCTAAATACGCTTGCAAAATGCTAGTTTTTCCGCTGGAAAATCGCGGGAATTTAAAATGCGATTTTCCCGCGGACTGGAATTCCGGAATTCTCGCGGTAATTTCCGCGAGAGTTCCGGTACGTGTGCACTTAGCCTAATAGTGAACACTTTCCTAATCCCACAACTGGCTACCTACTGGTGCTGCTTTCTTATGTGGCTGTCTGTGCTATGTGTGTATCTAACTTTTATTGGAAGAAAGTCCTTTTTTATGCTTTTTGAGATGATTAAAGGGATGAGAAGTCAAATGCTTAACTGAGCTCACAGTGGCCACAACCTGCAATCCACTGCACATAACAATATAAGGACATAGAGCAAAACCCCTATACCATGCATGAGGGATTTCTTAATAAAAGGGCGTATAGAACATGATAGCTCCAACTATGACACAATCACTCACTTGCATCTCCATGTGATGACTCATCCATCCGTTGAACATCTGTCACATCCCTGATGTCATAGTTACTTTAACCCCTTCACCCCCAAGGGTGGTTTGCACGTTCATGACCGGGCCAATTTTTACAATTCTGACCACTGTACCTTTATGAGGTCATAACTCTGGAACGCTTCCATGGATCCCGGTGATTCTGACATTGTTTTCTTGTGACATATTGTACTTCATGTTAGTGGTAAAATTTCATTCAAATAACTTGCGTTTATTTGTGAGAAAAATGGAAATTTGGCGAAAATTTTGAAAATTTCGCAATTTTCCAACTTTGAATTTTTATGCCCTTAAATCACAGAGATACGGCACACAAAAAACTTGATAACTAACATTTCCCACATGTTTACTTTACATCAGCACAATTTTGGAACCAAAATTTTTTTTTGTTAGGAAGTTATAAGGGTTAAAAGTTGACTAGCGATTTCTCATTTTTACAACACCATTTTATTTTTAGGACCACATCACATTTGAAGCCACTTTGAGGGGTCTATATGATAGAAAATACCCAAAAGTGACACCATTCTAAAAACTGCACCCCTTAAAGTGCTCAAAACCACATTCAAGAAGTTTATTAACCCTTTAGGTGCGTCACAGGAATTTTTTTGAATATTTAAAAAAAAATGAACATCTAAATTTTTTTCATAAAAAAATACTTCAGGTTCAATTTTTTTTATTTTACCAAGGGTAACAGGAGAAATTGGACTGCAAAAGTTATTGTGCAATTTGTCCTGAGTATGCAGATACCTGATATGTTGGGGGGAACCACTGTTTCGGTGCATGGCAGAGCTCAGAATGGAAGGAGCGCCGTTTGACTTTTTCAATGCAAAATTGGCTGGAATTCAGATTGGACGACATGTCACGTTTATAGAGTCCCTGATGTACATAAACAGTGGAAACCCCCTACAAGTGACCCCATTTTGGAAACTAGACCCCCCAAGGAACTTATCTAGATATGTGGTGAGAACTTTGAACCCACAAGGGCTTTACAGAAGTTTATAACGTACAGCGGTACAATTAAAAAATCATATTTTTTCCACAAAAATTATCTTTTCACCCCAATTTTTATTTTCCCAAGGGTAACAGGACCCTAAAAGTTATTGTGCAATTTGTCCTGAGTACGCTGATACCCCACATGTGGGGGTAAACCACTATTTGGGCGCATGGCAGAGCTCGGAAGGGAAGCAGCGCCATTTGACGTTTTTGGCTGGAATTGAGATCGGACACCATGTCGCGTTTGGAAAACCCCTGATGTACCAAAACAGTGGAAACCCCCCACAAATGACACCATTTTGGAAACTAGACCCCCTAAGGAACTTATCTAGATGTGTGGTGAGAACTTTGAACCCCCATGGGCTTCACAGACGTTTATAACATAAAGCCATACAATTAAAAAATCATATTTTTTCCACAAAAATGATCTTTTCACCCTCAATTCTTATTTTTCCAAGGGTAACAGGACCCTAAAAGTTATTGTGCAATTTGTCCTGAGTACGCTGATACCCCACATGTGGGGGTAAACCACTATTTGGGCGCATGGCAGAGCTCGGAAGGGAAGCAGCGCCATTTGACGTTTTTGGCTGGAATTGAGATCGGACACCATGTCGCGTTTGGAAAACCCCTGATGTACCAAAACAGTGGAAACCCCCCACAAATGACACCATTTTGGAAACTAGACCCCCTAAGGAACTTATCTAGATGTGTGGTGAGAACTTTGAACCCCCATGGGCTTCACAGAAGTTAATAACATAAAGCCATACAATTAAAAAATCATATTTTTTCCACAAAAATGATCTTTTCACCCTCAATTCTTATTTTTCCAAGGGTAACAGGACCATAAAAGTTATTGTGCAATTTGTCCTGAGTACGCTGATACCCCACATGTGGGGGTAAACCACTATTTGGGCGCATGGCAGAGCTCGGAAGGGAAGCAGCGCCATTTGACGTTTTTGGCTGGAATTGAGATCGGACACCATGTCGCGTTTGGAAAACTCCTGATGTACCAAAACAGTGGAAACCCCCAACAAATGACACCATTTTGGAAACTAGACCCCCTAAGGAACTTATCTAGATGTGTGGTGAGCACTTTGACCCCCCCAGTGCTTCACAGAAGTTTATAATGCCCGGGCGTGAAAATAAAAAATTCGTATTTTTTCCACAAACATGATCTTTTAGTCACCATTTTTTTATTTTCCCAAGGGTACCAGGAGAAATTAGACCCCAAAAGTTGTTGTCCAATTTGTCCTGAGTATGCTGATACCCCATATGTGGGAGAAAACTACTGTATGGGCACACGTCGGGGCTCGGAAGGGAAGTAGTGATATTTTGGAATGCAGACTTTGATGGAATGGTCTGCGGGTGTCATGTTGCCTTTGGAGAGCCCCTAATGTACCTAAACAGTGGAAACCCCCCACAAATGGCACCATTTTGTAAACTAGACCCCCCAAGGAACTTATCTAGATGTGTGGTGAGCACTTTGAACCCCCCAGTGCTTCACAGAAGTTTATAACGCCCGGGCGTGAAAATAAAAAATTCGTATTTTTTCCACAAACATGATCTTTTAGTCACCATTTTTTTATTTTCCCAAGGGTACCAGGAGAAACTGGACCCCAAAAGTTGTTGTCCAATTTGTCCTGAGTATGCTGATCCCCCATATGTGGGAGAAAACTACTGTATGGGCACACGTCGGGGCTCGGAAGGGAAGTAGTGACGTTTTGGAATGCAGACTTTGATGGAATGGTCTGCGGGTGTCATGTTGCCTTTGGAGAGCCCCTAATGTACCTAAACAGTGGAAACCCCCCACAAATGACACCATTTTGGAAACTAGACCCCCCAAGGAACTTATCTAGATGTGTGGTGAGCACTTTGAACCCCCAGTGCTTCACAGAAGTTTATAACGCCCGGGCGTGAAAATAAAAAATTTGTATTTTTTCCACAACATGAACTTTTAGTCACCATTTTTTTATTTTTCCAAGGGTACCAGGAGAAATTGGACCCCAGAAGTTGTTGTCCAATTTGTCCTGAGTATGCTGATACCCCATATGTGGGAGAAAACTACTGTATGGGCACACGTCGGGGCTCGGAAGGGAAGTAGTGATGTTTTGGAATGCAGACTTTGATGGAATGGTCTGCGGGTGTCATGTTGCCTTTGGAGAGCCCCTAATGTACCTAAACAGTGGAAACCCCCCACAAATGACACCATTTTGTAAACTAGACCCCCCAAGGAACTTATCTAGATGTGTGGTGAGCACTTTGAACCCCCCAGTGCTTCACAGAAGTTTATAACGCCCGGGCGTGAAAATAAAAAATTCGTATTTTTTCCACAAACATGATCTTTTAGTCACCATTTTTTTATTTTTCCAAGGGTACCAGGAGAAATTGGACCCCAAAAGTTGTTGTCCAATTTGTCCTGAGTATGCTGATACCCCATATGTGGGAGAAAACTACTGTATGGGCACACGTCGGGGCTCGGAAGGGAAGTAGTGACGTTTTGGAATGCAGACTTTGATGGAATGGTCTGCGGGTGTCATGTTGCCTTTGGAGAGCCCCTAATGTACCTAAACAGTGGAAACCCCCCACAAATGACCCCATTTTGAAAACTAGACCCACTAAGGAACTTATCTAGATGTGAGGTGAGCACTTTGCACCCCCAAGAGCTTCACAGAAGTTTATAATGCCAGGGCATGAAAATAAAAAAATCGTATTTTTTCCACAAACATGATTAATTAGTCCCCAATTTTTTCATTTTCCCAAGGGTAACAGGAGAAATTGGACCCCCAAAAGTTGTTGTCCAATTTGGCCTGAGTATGCTGACACCCCATATGTGGGAGAAAACTACTGTATGGACACACGTCGGGGCTCGGAAGGGAAGCAGACTTTGATGGAATGGTCTGCGGGTGTCATGTGCGTTTGGAGAGCCCCTGATGTACCTAAACTATTGAAACTCCCCACAAGTGACCCCATTTTGGACACTAGACCCCCCACGGAACTTATCTAGATGTTTGGTGAGCACTTTGAACCCCCAAGTGCTTCACAGAAGTTTATAACACTCGGACGTGAAAATAAAAAAATCATTTTTTTCCACAAAAATGATATTTTTGCCCCCAATTTTTTATTTTCCTAAGGGTAACAGGTGAAATTGGACCCCAAAAATTGTTTTGCAATTTGTCCTGAGTAGGTTGATACCCTACATGTGGGGTAAAACACTGTTTGGGCGCATGGCAGAGCTTGGAAGGGAAGGAGCAACATTTGACTTTTTCAACTCAGAATTGGCTGGAATTGAGATCAGACGCCATGTTGCATTTGGAGAGCCCCTGATGTGCCCAAACAGTGGAAACCCCCCAATTATAACTCCAACCCTAACCCCACCACACCCCTAACCCTAATCTGAGCCCTAACCCTAGCCCTAACCTTAGCCCTAACCCTAGCCCTAACCCTAGCCCTAACCCTAACCCTAATGGGAAAATGGAGATAAATACTTTTTTTTTAATTTTATTATTTTTCCCTAACTAAGGGGGTGATGACGGGGGGTTTGATTTACTATTTATGGCGGTTTTTATATTTGGCAGCTGTCGCACGCTAAAAGACACTTTTTATTGTAAAAATAGTTTTTGCATCACCACATATTGAGAGCTATAATTTTTCCGTATTTTAACCCACCGAGTCATGTGAGGCCTTATTTTTTGCTGGACGAGTTGTCGTTTTTATTGTTACCATTTTCGGGCACGTGACATTTTTTGATCGCTTTTTATTCCTATTTTTGGGACACAGAATGGACAAAAACCAGCGTTTCATGAATTTCTTTTGGGGGGGTGCGTTTACACCGTTCCGCGTGCGGTAAAATTGATAAAGCGGCTTTATTCTTCGGGTCAGTACGGTTACAGCGATACCTCATTTATGTCATTTTTTTATGTTTTTGTCGGTTTTATGCAATGAAAACTATTTTATATAAAAAATAATTATTTTTGCATCGCTTTATTCTGCGAGCTATAACTTTTTTATTTTTTCGCTGATGATGCTGTGTGTGGCTCGTCTTTTGCGGGACAAGATGACGTTTTCAGCGGTACAATGGATATTTATATGCGTCTTTTTGATCGCGCGTTATTACACTTTTTGTTTGGCGGTATGATAATAAATCATTATTTTTTGTTTCGATTTTTATTTTTATTTTTTAAGGGGTTCGCTAAAGGGGTTAACTAATGGGACAGTTTTATAGGGCGGGTGATTACGGATGCGGCGATACCTAATATGTGTACTTTTATTGTTTTTTTTTTTATTATTTCCAAAAAATGGATTTATTGGGGGAATATTTTTTTTTTTTTCTAATTTATTTGGCGATTTTTTTTAAATTATTTTAACACTTTTTTTTTATTTTTTTTTTACTTTATTAAATAGTCCCAGGTGGGACATCACTGTCCTGTGACAGATCGCTGATCTGTCACATCACAGATCACTGTGACAGATCAGCGATCTGACACAGGCACTGCAGAAGGCTTCCTCATGCCTGCGCTTTGCAGGCACTGAGGAAGCCAGCTTCCTCAGGCCCCCGAAGGCCCCCGTCACCATCTTGGATTCGGGGGCCTGGAGGAAAGGAGCCCCCCGCAGCAGCGCTGCACATTGCGCTGCCGTGGGGGGCTCAGGGAAGCACGGAGGGAGCCTCCTCCCTGCCGATGCTTCCCTTTAACCCCCCGGTACACCGCGATCATGTTTGATCGCGGTGTGCAAGGGGTTAACGTGTCGGGGGCGGTCCGTGACCGCCCCTGACACATTGTGCCGGGTGTCAGCTGTGATAATCAGCTGACACCCGGCCGCGATCAGCGGCGCTCACCACGTGGGCGCCGCTGATCGCGCTAGACGTACTATCCTGTCCATGGGCATAGGGGCCCAGGTCCCATGGACGGGATAGTACGTCTCATGTCAGGAAGGGGTTAACTCTAGACTAATAAAACATTGCTAGATAATAAAGTTCCATGAAACAGATTTAAACATTGCATTGCTGCAACAGACTTAACTGTCAGCATGGCGGTTCAGTGGTTAACGCTTGTTGCAGCACTGGAGATCTGGATTCATTTCTCACCAAGGACAACATCTGCAAGGAGTTTGTATGTCTCCCTAAGTTTGTATGAGTTTCCTCTGGGTTCTTCTGTTTCCTTCCACACTCCAAAGACATACTGACAGGGAAACTGCATTGTGAGCCCCAAAGGGGCAGCAATTATGATGTCTGTAAAGCGTTGTGGAATATAATTGCGCTATATAAGTGAGTAATGCAAAAATAACTGTAAGGTTACAATACTATAGCCTCTAAAAGCAGAACTTTGCATAACATGAAAGAGCCATAGCGTTACAATGAGATTTGTATAATAATAATAAACTAACTTACTGTTATATCTCACTTGGAGAGGTGGATGAAGAACAATTCTTAGGAAGCATACACAAATGCTGTTAATGCAGCAAAGTGATCCTGTTGACGCAAAGGAGCAACAATATGGTACATAGTAGCCATTAGTGAAGCTGAAGAGAACAGGAAAGTAAAACAGTTGCATCAGTGATGAGTTTGCACAGAATCCCAGGCAGAGTTGGGAGGGTTAAGAGATTCAAGAAGGAACAGGTAGGCCCGGGTTCCCCAATTCAAGTCCTCAAGAGCCGCCAACAGATTATGTTTTCAGGATTTCCTTACTATTGCACAGGAGATTAAAATATTAGAGGTGCAAGTGAAGAGTTAGGCTGGAGTCACACTGCTGTATTTCTCTTGTGATAATCGCATCGCATAGCACGGACTGGCCGGCACCTCTTCTGACCTGAGCATGACAGCGTGATAGATTACTATGCAGCTGTCAAGCTCAGGTCTAGAGAGAAGACAGCCAGTGCACGTTTTAGATGCGATTCGCGCACGAGAAATACAACAATGTGTCTCTGCCCTAATACTAAGAAAATCCTAAAAATATGAACTGTGGGTGGCCCTTGAGGACTGCAGTTGGGGAACACTGAGGCAGTTAGTCCACAGTACAAAACAGAGCCAACTACCTGAATACTCAAAGGTAGAGAGGAGTGACTTTGCCTTTTTTCTGGTCGAGTCGGGTTTCATGAAACCCGACTTTCGCAAAAGTCGGGTTGAACGAAATCGGCCGATTATCGTGAAAAGTCGAAGGCCGACTGAAACATGAAACCCAATGCAAGTCAATGGGGAAGCAAAGTTGGCAGGGAGTGGAGGACAGGAAACACACCTACAGTGTCCTTTTGAATGCCAAAAACATCAATTCTGATTACTGAAGCTTTTCACCCTTAATTTACTTCATAATATTAGTTACACACTGAAAAATGGGGGTTATTTGACTAAATTTGTGGGGGGGTAGGGCTGGCTCCAGGTTTTCATGTGCCCTGGGCCAAAGAGGGAACCCTTTTACACATACCACAACTCATGATGCTCCGATACCGCAGAGAAATAGCGGCATAGTACCATGAAAAATACTTCACTTTTTACATCTCATGACTGATATCCATTTTTAATAGCTCCAAAAACGGACAGTATATTACTCCATACAGTATTATGGCCACCGCATAATGCGCTATACAGAGTAATGAGGCCCATATATTTCTCCATACAGAATCATTGGTCCCATATAATGTTTGAAACAGTATATGATGAGCGCCACATAATGCTACAGGATACAGTTGTGGCCAAAAGTATTGACATCCCTGCAATTCTGTCAGATAATACTCAGTTTCTTCCTGAAAATGATTGCAAACACAAATTCTTTGGTATTATTATCTTCATTTAATTTGTCTTAAATGAAAAAACACAAAAAGAGAATGAAGCAAAAAGCAAAACATTGATCATTTCACACAAAACTCCAAAAATGGGCCAGACAAAAGTATTGGCACCCTCAGCTTAATACTTGGTTGCACAACCTTTAGCCAAAATAACTGCGACCAACTGCTTCCGGTAACCATCAATGAGTTTCTTACAATGCTCTGCTGGAATTTTAGACCATTCTTCTTTGGCAAACTGCTCAAGGTCCCTTATATTTGAAGGGTGCCTTCTCCAAACTGCCATTTTTAGATCTCTCCACAGGTGTTCTATGGGATTCAGGTCTGGACTCATTGCTGGCCACCTTAGAAGTCTCCAGTGCTTTCTCTCAAACCATTTTCTAGTGCTTTTTGAAGTGTGTTTTGGGTCATTGTCCTGCTGGAAGACCCATGACCTCTGAGGGAGACCCAGCTTTCTCACACTGGGCCCTACATTATGCTGTAAATTTGTTGGTAGTCTTCAGACTTCATAATGCCATGCACACGGTCAAGCAGTCCAGTGCCAGAAGCAGCAAAGCAACCCCAAAACATCATGGAACTTCCGCCATGTTTGACTGTGGGGACCGTGTTCTTTTCTTTGAATGCCTCTTTTTTTCTCCTGTAAACTCTATGTTGATGCCTTTGCCCAAAAAGCTCTAAATTTGTCTCATCTGACCAGAGAACATTCTTCCAAAACGTTTTAGGCTTTTTCAGGTAAGTTTTGGCAAACTCCAGCCTGGCTTTTTTATGTCTCGGGGTAAGAAGTGGGGTCTTCCTGGGTCTCCTACCATACAGTCCCTTTTCATTCAGACGCCGACGGATAGTACGGGTTGACACTGTTGTACACTCAGACTGCAGGGCAGCTTGAACTTGTTTGGATGTTAGTCGAGGTTCTTTATCTAACATCCGCACAATCTTGCGTTGAAATCTCTTGTCAATTTTTCTTTTCCGTCCACATCTAGGGAGGTTAGCCACAGTGCCATGGGCTTTAAACTTCTTGATGACACTGCGCACGGTAGACACAGGAACATTCTGGTCTTTGGAGATGGACTTGTAGGCTTGAGATTGCTCATGCTTCCTCACAATTTGGTTTCTCAAGTCCTCAGACAGTTCTTTGGACTTCTTTCTTTTCTCCATGCTCAATGTGGTACACACAAGGACACAGGACAGAGGTTGAGCCAACTTTAATCCATGTCAACTGGCTGCAAGTGTGATTTAGTTATTGCCAACACCTGTTAGGTGCCACAGGTAAATTACAGGTGCTGTTAATTACACAAATTAGAGAAGCATCACATGATTCTTCATACAGTGCCAATACTTTTGTCCACCCTCTTTTTTATGTTTGGTGTGGAATTATATCCAATTTGGCTTTAGCAAATCAGCAATAGAGAAATATCATAAAACATAACCTTTAATGGATATAATAAAAGCTACCAAAGATTATAGTGCAAATAAAAACACACTAAATCAAATACCACAGACCATAATGGAAAGTATCTGTATAAATCTCTGCAACAGATCACCCCCAATATATACATGTTGCTATTCCAAGTCCAAAAATTTGAAAAGATTGGACCAAAGAATACTTGGTCTAAATCATTCAGAAAAAGACCAAGTGGAGAAAATGAACAGTTTCCTTATCAGAGGAAATATACATGAATAGGCATATTCCTTGATAACCTGTACAGGGTAGAGGTTTTTTCTTATATATGTTCCTCTGATAAGGAAACTGTTCATTTTCTCCACTTGGTCTTTTTCTGAATGATTTAGACCAAGTATTCTTTGGTCCAATCTTTTCAAATTTTTGGACTTGGAATAGTCACATGTATATATTGGGGGTGATCTGTTGCAGAGATTTATACAGATACTTTCCATTATGGTCTGTGGTATTTGATTTAGTGTGTTTTTATTTGCACTATAATCTTTGGTAGCTTTTATTATATCCATTAAAGGTTATGTTTTATGATATTTCTCTATTGCTGATTCGCTACTCTGTATCGTGAGAATTTGTGGGTATTTAATCCACTTAGTGCTGTATCTCCAATTTGGCTTTAGGACAATTCTTTTTGTGTTTTTTCATTTAAGAAAAATTAAATGAAGATAATAATACCAAAGAATTTGTGTTTGCAATCATTTTCAGATTGACAGAATTGCAGGGGTGTCAATACTTTTGGCCACAACTGTATGTTGGTCCCCATGGATGAAGCTCCACTGTTTTATGGGCCCAAATAATGCTCCATACATAATGGGCCCCATTTGTAATGCTCTAGTGTATAATGTGCCCTGTAAATGCTGCTCCAGTGTCTGATGTCCACCTTTGGAATGCTCCAGTGTGTGGTGGGCCCCATATATCATTCTCCAGAGTATAGTGCTCCCCAAAAATTGCTGTCCCAACATTGAAAACAATTAAATAAGTCTCCTCGCTATGGAATCCCTGTACTAGTCTGGACTCCTCGTCGTCCCCATCGTCCATCTCACTGCACTTGGCTGTTTAGGCAGAGGGCGTACAGACGTGATGTCATTGCGCTCTCTGATCAGACTATCACTGTCAGGAAACGCGGAAGATGTCATGGCGGTGGAGCAGGGAGAGGTAAGTATTTCAACTTTGCAAGTGCTGTGATCCTGAGCAAGCAGGGGGTGTCTACTTGTTGGTGACGACAGTGGCACAGGGCCCCTCTAATAGTACAGCGGTGTGTGGCGGTGTGTCTGACAGCGGGTGGGGGTGGGCCCGGCAAGTGGGGGTGGGCCCGGCAGGTGGGGGCCGGGCCCTCCCACCGGGAGAGACACTTTTGCGTACTATGAGGGGCCCTGTGCCAGTGCCATCGCCCATGAGTATGCCCCCCCACCAGCTCAAGGAACCTGCACTTTCATCTGCACCTTCCTCTTTGTCACCGTGTAAGGTGGTATAGTATGCGGGAAGGGGAACCTGAGTTTCCTCAGGGTCACATTCAGGCTGTGTAGAGTGTGAGGGGAATGTAGTAGTGGTCTGGGTCAATGTACCAGAAGAATCATCTAGCAGTGGCTGGGCGTCAGTGCACTTGTGGCGTCCCCAGGAGTACGGTCGCCACAGTGGCATTACCTTCCTCCTAGGGAGTGTGATGTCATGCTTGGGAGCAGCAAAGGATCTCTCTAGCAGTTAAACCAACACACAATGCATTTCCCACTCCACGCCAGCAGGGAGACCTCTGAACATGACTGCTGAGGAGCTGCTTTCTGTGGTCGGGAGGAGGTAAGTTAGGCCATTCTGTGCAGGGAAGGGGAAGTGTGTGGACGTGAGAAGGGGAGCTGGAGGATGAGCAGAGTTAAGGCTCACTCCTAGCTGGAGCGCATGGTTCGGATTACGGTCTCCTAGTTTGTAGGGACAATGGCATTCCTGCAGCAGAATCCGGAGGAAGTAGCAGCTGTAAATGCTCTTTACCCAACTGAGGCTCGGAGGCCCCAGCATCGACGTGTGTGAGCCAAAAGGAAAAGGCTACGGCTGCCAGCCATACGAGAAAGTTCCAAAAGATAGTCAACAGGGGGAACTTCATTGAACTCAGCACTGCGAGTACCTCAGATAAGCGCTAGAACGGAGGCCACACTACCTATCTGCAGAGAGAGAAATCCAAATTGGCTTCCAGGCTGACCAACTCCTTCTCCATCTGTACTCTGGGTCCTGGACAGCACCTACCAAGAACAGGTAAAGGAACTGCACGACTGTGTCTGTCATCTTTCTCCTGCGCCTGGCGCACGGCTCAGCTACATCCTGCACTGCACACCATCTCCCAACTCTTTCACCTGCCCTGCGACTACGGCCCTACCTGTGCAGGTCTTCTACATCTTAGCTGCAGCACAACATCTGTCCCACAGAAGCGACACTGCAGCGCTGGTCAATCTAATCAGAAACCAGAGGTGGCGTCACGTATCATTCACCACCACCGTGACACATCCATGTGAGACACCGGCCTGGTACCAATTAACCCCACTGCCCTGGCTGGCCACCCACACTCCATGTCAGATTCATCTTGGACTAGGGAATTCACGATTTGACTTGATAAGCCAGGCATGGTATGATAGAAAGCTACATGGACTAATGTGAAGTGTGGCCTGCTGCCTCATTCAGTTTGGGTGGGGGTGTAGGACACAAGGAAAGGGGTTCTTCCTGATCAGGAGCCAGCATTTGAACACTCAGTGCTTGCATTTTTTGAAACTTCAGAAGAGGCGGGCATATTTGATGGAGTCTGTTTCGGCAATGTAAGCCAAAAGCAGTTCCTCATGCTCCGCCTTTAAAAGCGGTTAACCTACTCCCAGAAAAGGTATCATTCCAGGTGTTCCGGTCCAGACGATGATGCAGGCTCAACACCTCCTGCCTTAGCTGCTATTGTGCTTTTGCAACTACCAGCAGATGCACCACCACCATCATCACCAGCTGGCCCCCCCGCGCCCATGTCCGTGGCCTCTTCCACCAAACTTCAAAATTTTGCACAAAATAGACACAAAATATATGGCACTGTATCAGAAATGTACAGCTCTATTCAGTCAAAGGATAATTGTCAATCTCCATATATATTCCATCAGTCACACAGAGACGCTCACAGGCTCAGTATAAATTAGACAAGAACATAAAAAGTAGGCAAACTGTACAGTATCATCAGATAGCAGGTATATATAGCATAGTTTAAACATTAACAATGTACGTCTATATATCAGGAGTAGTGTTGAGCCACCACGCTAGTGTTTTGGTTCGTCACACAGGAGGCAAGTTTGTCGAATGTTCGTCGAACCCCATTGAAAACAATGACAGGCTAACACAAACACATACAAACACATAGAAAACAATTACAAAACACCTTAAAAGGTGTCCCAAAGCAGAGAAAATGCTCAGAAGACAAAAATTACATATGGAAAAGAGCAAATACATTTAAAAAAGTGGTGGAGGAGTAAAAGGAGGAGGTGGAGGAGACACAGATATAGGCTTGTCATTCCCTTATGAAGTCAAGAAAGGCTGGAATAAAAATGTAAAATACCAACCAAAAAAAAAAAATTTGAAATCGAACACGATCATATACCGTCGGACTTCCCATCAATAAATTATGCCAACTCGCTATCGGGCGGCGTTATTCCCATGAACCTCCTAACAGCGTCCATGAAGGCAAAGTGTTTGCTTTCCGGGGGCAGCATGATTGCAAAGCTGAACCTTAATGGAATGTCCAAAAGGGCACCACCAGGAGTGGAGCCTGCGGCTTAATTGGACTCCACCCAGGAAACCACAACCATGCCACCTCAAGAAATGATGCACATATTGAAAGCTTAGTCAATTGTGTGTGTGGTGTGGTATGTCCATTTGTAGTTGTGCTAGCAATTTGTCAGCTTTATTCCGTTAACGAATGAGACTCCGGCATGCCCCCACGGTACGCGTCAAGCTTACTAGAGGGATATGTGAGGCTCTGGCACTATCATGGTCTATCATGGCGTTACATGTCCGGGGCTGCATGCGAGCTACACTGAAAGGACCAGCTTTTGTCGCTTACAGGTGCAGATAACCAGCAGAACACTGTTAGTGATGGGGATCTGTGATTCCAATTATTCCCTGCGAACGATAATTTCCCAGTAAGTGAAGGTCAACCGCAATTCCTGAATTAGGCCTAACTGGCATTACTGAAAAAATGCAAAAAATTACGTGTCCAAACACAGTTGCTGTAGCTTGCTTAACAGCTCGGCAGCCGTTCTCAGGCCCAGTATGGATTCGACAAGATTCTAGAAAGTTGATAAAGGGTACAGTTTCACTGGGTAACACGTATTTATGTAGCATAGTTTACACATTAAAGACCTATGTCTATATATCAGGAAGCAGGCTCAGACGGACTCAGGCCCAGTATGGATTAGACGTGATTGGACAAAGGTGAGAAAGGGTACTGTATCACTGGATAACAGGTATGTATAGCATAGTTTACACATTAAAAACCTATGTCTATATAACAGGAGGCCGGCTCAGACGGTCTCAGGCCCTGTATGGATTAGACGTGATTGGACAAAGGTGAGAAAGGGTACCGTATCACTGGATAACAGGTATGTATAGCATAGTTTACACATTAAAAACCTATGTCTATAGATCAGGAGGCAGGCTCAGACGGTTTCAGGCCCAGTATGGATTTGACCAGCTTGTACAAAGTTGAGAAAGGGTATATTATCACTGGATAGCAGGTATATATAGCATAGTTTAAATATTTAAAATCTCCATGTTCTCAGTATGGATTAGACAACAATCTAAAAAGTAGAAAAAAGGAAATGCATTTGAAGCGTACACCAGTATACACTTTTGGTGGTATTTTTAAATCTTCATATATATTTCTGTCTCAGTAAGACAGTCCAGACTCTCCGCAATAGGAAATGAGATGCATATAATTACTGACATAAATTCTAGTGATTGCAGAAATCTAGGAATTCCTATTCACGGGATAAACTTCCATCACAATTCTCAGAGGCGATGCAGACCCTCAATTAATTAGTGTGTGGAGACAGCGGAAACCTTTCTTTGCGAAGAAAGTGTTGCTGTATCGCAGTACCGTTGATCCCATTGCCATTACTCATATCCATATAATTTTGATCACAGGGAGAGATGTAAACATGGTGCTCACTGCCTATCATGCTCTGTCACGTAACTTTGGAGTGCAAAAGACAGAAGCCACAGGCCGTAGGCGATTCATTTGGATTGGCATGAGAGGGCACATTTAAAAATGTGTGCTGGAATGTCACACGTCTGTGGGTAGGAAAACTGTGAAAGCTGATGAGAAACCACCACTGCATCTCATTGTGAGTCGACGTCCATAAGAAATGGAAGCCATTGATCATCTGAAGCTAGATCCCGGCCAGCGGGACAGGGCATAGCTACGTCTTAACCATCATCTTCTAGCAGTTCACCAAATTTGTAGTGGCAGTCCCAGTGAAGGATTTGACAGCCCAGACTACACAGCGGTGGAGCAGGGAGAGGTAAACATTGCAAATGCTGGGGCCCTGTCCAAGCAAGGGGGGCCACTCGTGGGCGTTGGTACTGGCACTGGGCCCCTCATAGTACGGCGGTGTGTCTGATGGCAGGTGTGTACCCCCACTCCCAGAGACACTTGATTTCACTATGAGGGACCCTGTGCCAATGCCCGCACCCAAGAGTCGGCCCACCCACCTGTCCAGGGCAACGGCACTTGCACGGTTGCATGCGCTAGGTGGTGACCCCGGCCATGGGGAGGAGGCAGACCAGTTAGGGAGGTTTACAAAATGGCATATGTTGATGTGGGACATTCACCTGCTGCTAAAGGCAAAATTGGTCAAGTCCAAGGAAGAGGCGGACCAAAGAAAGCCATTTTTCTGTCAGCCTATGTGTCACCAGGGTAAGGTGTGACAAAATCCTTGGAAACCCATGCATGGTTCATTTTAATGAAGGTTAGATCATCCATATTTTGGGTCGACAGACGGGTCTTTTTTTCTGTCAGGATTGATCCAGCAGCACTGAAGACTCTTTCCAATAGCACACTTGCAGCTGGGCAAGCGAGCTCCTGTAAGGCATATTGTGCCAATTCAGGCCAGGTGTCCAGTTTAGCTGCCCAATAGTCAAATGGGAATCACCTGTGAGGGAGAACATCGATATGGGATGAAAAGTAGTTTGTAACCATAGTTGACAAGTGCTGTCTCCTGTCACTTTCAATTGATGCAGTATTACCAGTCGTGTGAGCGGGACTTGAAAAATCAGTCCACGACATGGTCATGAAACCCCTGTCTCCAACGCCACTTCTGATGTGTGCACCACCAACACCTCTTCCAAGTTGCTCCTGGCCCCTATGGCTCGTGTGACAACCATCACCGCTGCTGTGTTCTGGGAATGCCTCAACCAACCGGTTTACCAGAGTTGCTTGTTTGTTAGCCAATATTAGGTCAAGATTCTCCAGTGGTATGATGTTTTGGAATTTGCCTTTATAGCGTGGATCCAGGATGCTGGCCACCAGTAGTCATCATCATTCATCATTTTGGCAATGCGGGGGGTCCCTTTTTAGGATCTGCAAGGCATAATCTGACATGTGGGCCAATGTTCCCGGTGTCAATGATGCACTGTGAGTGCTGGGTGGAGGAGCGCTTTCAGGCAAATCCACATCCCTCCAGTCACGCACAAACCCTGTACCAGACCTTGCCACGCCAACATTTTCTCTTGCCCCACGAGAAGCATCCTCCTCCCCTAAATAATCTTCCCCATCATCATCCTCCTCCTCCTCTTCTTCCTCCACCTCGTCCACGACAGTTCACTGAACAGACAATGGCTGACTGTCATCAAGGCTTCCCTCGGCTGCAGACGCCTGCTCCTTGATGTGCATCAAAGTTTGCATGAGCAGACGCATAAGTGGGATGCTCAAGCTTATGATGGCGTCATCTGTGCTTACCAGCCGTGTGCATTCCTCAAAACACTGAAGAAATTTACAGAGGTCTTTCTGCTTCGACCACTGCACACTTGTCAACTCCATGTCTGCCCTCAAAGTGCCTGCCCGTGTATCCTCCCACAAATGCATTAAGGCCTGCCTCTGTTCGCACAGCCGCTCAACCATGTGCAGGGTGGAGTTCAACCTTGTTGCAACGTCGATAATTAGGCGGTGCTTGGGAAGGTGGAGCAATCGCTGCAGCTTTTGCATACGACTGGAGTGTACCAGCGACCGGCGGATGTGCGAGCACAGTCTTCGAACCATATGGAGCAGGCCTGTTAACTCCGGATAATTAGTGAGGAAGCACTGCACCACCAGGTTCCAGGTGTGAGCCAAGCAAGATATGTGTCTGAGTATTGAAAGGGCTATGGTTGCCACAAAATTCCGGCCGTTATCACTAACTACCTTGCCTGCCTTAAGATGGAATACAAGGCTAGAAGGATACAACTTATTTGCAAGAAACAGACTTGATAAACGAGGAGGAGGTGTCGCATTGTATGTTAGAAACAAGTATATCTGCACAGAGATTGAAGCTTCAGAGACTGGGAGTTCTGTGGAAACTGGGTAAGAATACAAGGACAGAACAATGGAAATGACACCATTGTAGGCATTTACTACAGGCCGCCTGTGCAAGCTGAAGATATGGATGAACTCTTTATGCATCAAATGGCCAAGTTCTCCAAAAAATATGACATAGTTGTCATGGGAGATTTCAACTATCCAGACATTTGTTGGGAATCTCTCTCAGGCAAAACTAACAGGTCAAGGAAATTCTTATTCTCTCTTGCTGACAACTTTATCTTCTAAAAGGTAAGGGAGAAAACAAGGGGAACTGCTACCTTGGATCTAATCCTTATAAACAGGGAGGAAATGGTTGAGGAGGTAAAAGTGGCTGGGACCCTAGGAGGTAGCGACCATGCTATTTTAGAATTTTGGAAAACTAGAGGTGGAAGACCTGTGAAGACTCAGACGTCAAGGTTAGATTTCAGAAAGGCAGATTTTAAGGGATTCAGAAAGAGAATTGGAGGGATCCAATGGCTGGATATCCTTAAAGACAAAAATGTCCAGGAAGGATGGGAAATCTTGAAAAATGAAATTCTCAAAGCACAATTGTTAACAATTCCGGGAAGAATAGGAAGCATTTAAGGAATCCAGGATGGATGAACACAGAACTTAAGCACATGCTAAAAAGGAAGAAAGAAATGTTTATAAAATGGAAAGAGGGAGGCATATCTAAAGAAGAATATAATGCTGTCTGCAGAACCTGCAGGGCACAAATCAGATTTGCTAAAGCTGAAAATGAATTGAGGCTTGCAAGAGATGTCAAAAGCAATAATAAAGGATTTTGGGGATATGTCAAAAGTAAAAGAAAAGTCAAAGATGCTATAGGATTTTTACAGGATGAAAATGATGAAATGGTAAGACAGGATGTTGAGAAGGCTGAACTTTTAAATTCCTATTTTGCATCAGTTTTCTCTCAGAAAGGAAATGTAACATCAACTGTTATTCACTGTCCTATTAAGGGAATAGAAGAATCCAGGATATCTATAAACAGAAAGATAGTGAGGAAACACTTAGCTAACCTAAATGAATTCAAGTCTCCAGGTCCAGATGAATTACACCCCAGAGTACTGAAGGAGATAGCAGAAGAAATTTTTGAACCCCTCTCCATAATCTTTGAAAATTCTTGGAGAACAGGAGAAGTGCCAGAAGACTGGAGAAGAGCAAATGTTGTTCCTATCTTCAAAAAGGGGAAGAAGGTGGACCCAGGCAACTATAGGCCAGTGAGTCTGACTTCTATACCAGGAGAGCTCTTTGAACAAATTATTAAACAACATGTATGTCAATACCTGGATAAGAATGAAGTGATTAAACAGAGTCAGCATGGGTTTGTAACTAATAAGTCATGTCAGACTAACTTAATTTCCTTCTATGACGGTATCACTGATTGGGTGGATCAAGGAAATGCTGTAGATATAGTATATCTTGACTTCAGCAAAGCATTTGACAAAGTCTCTCATACAATCCTTGTTGAAAAAATGACTAAGTATGGAATGGACAAGGCAACTGTTAGGTGGATTCATAACTGGCTTAGTGATCGGACCCAAAGAGTGGTCGTAAATGGCTGCACATCCAGTTGGAAGAATGTCTCAAGTGGGGTACCACAGGGCTCTGTCCTGGGCCCTGTATTGTTCAACATCTTTATCAACGATTTAGATGAAGGAATTGAGGGTAAACTGATTAAATTTGCTGATGACACAAAGCTAGGAGGGATAGCTAATACTAGAGAAGAGAGAGGATTCAAAAAGATTTAAATAAACTGGAGAAGTGGGCAGCAACTAACAGAATGGTTTTTAACAGGGAGAAATGCAAAGTACTACATCTGGGCAATAAAAATGAAAAAAGCATATATAGAATGGGAGGAATAGGGCTAAGTGACAGCACATGTGAAAAAGACTTGGGTATACTAATAGATCACAGACTGAATATGAGTCAACAGTGTGATGCAGCAGCAAAAAAGGCAAATGCAATTCTAGGATGTATTAACAGAAGCATACAGTCTAGATCACGTGAAGTCATTATTTCCCTCTACTCCTCTTTGGTCAGACCTCATCTGGAATATTGTGTCCAGTTTTGGGCACCACATTTTAAAAAAGACATCAACAAACTGGAGCAAGTTCAGAAAAGAGCGACCAGAATGGTGAACGGTCTGCAAACCCTGTCTTATGAGGAAAGGTTGCAGGATTTGGGAATGTTTAGTTTGCAAAAGAGAAGATTGAGAGGAGACTTAATAGCTGTCTACAAATATTTAAAGGGCTGTCACATTGTAGAAGGATCAACTTTATTCTCATTTGCACAAGGAAAGACTAGAAGCAATGGGATGAAACTGAATGGGAGGAGACACAGATTAGATATTAGAAAAAACTTTTTGACAGTTAGAGTGATCAATGAGTGGAACAGGCTGCCACGAGAAGTGGTGAGTTCTCCTTCAATGGAAGTCTTCAAACAGAGGCTGGACAGACATCTGACTGGGATGATTTAGCGAATCCTGCTTTGAGCAGGGGGTTGGACCAGATGGCCCAGGAGGTCCCTTCCAACTCTGCGATTCTATGATTCTTTGATTCTATGATTCTATGTAGACTGCCCAGCCATGACTCAGTTTGTCGCTGAAAGTAGTCGGCCAGTACCTCCACCGTGTGTCTGTCGCCCAAACACATCATCTGTAACAGAGCCTGCTGACGCTTTCCACTAGCTGATCGATAGTGGGACACATTGTGTGCACCACTGTCAGCTGTGGATGCAGTGCTCGTGTGACTGCGCTCTGTGGACGAGCTTTCGCTTCTGGAGGAGGAGGAGGAGGGTCGAACGCCTACAGCCAACTGTTTCCTATACCGTGGGCAAGGCAGCACTGTGCCATCACAGCTGTCCCCTGTGGACCCTGCATCCACCACATTAACCCAGTGCGCAGTGATGGACACGTAACGGCCCTGGCCATGCCTACTGGACCATGCATCAGTTGTGAGGTGCACCTTTCCACTCACTGATTGCTTGAGTGCATGGCCAATGCGGTCTTTCACATGAAGGTGGAGGGCTGGGATGGCTTTGCGAGAAAAGAAGTGCCGACTGGGTAGGTCATAGCGTGGTACTGCGTAGGCTATGAGTTCGCGGAAAGCTGCGCTTTCAACCAACCGATAGGGCATCATCTCTAACGAGATTAGTTTGGCAATGTGGGCGTTCAAACCAAGTGTACGCGGATGAGAGGATGAGTACTTTCTTGTCCTACTCATAGTCTCTGGTAGGGTGAGCTGGACTTGAGAGCTGCATATGGTGGAACTAGCAGTGGACATGGCGGACTGAGAGAGGGTTGATGATGGTGATGGAGTTGGTGTTCTTTCTGATGGCCTAGATTCAGTCTTTCGTTGCAATAACAGTGTGATTCCCTGACTGATTTGCCCTTGCGACAACAACTCAACATTTGCTGCTGGTGGTGTGCTAACCGGTGGACTTACAGTGGGGAAAACAATGTAGCATTGCTGACTACCTTCTTTGGGAGCAGTAGCACATGTGGTACGTGAGTTTTGGTAGTCCATCCACGCTTGCAAGTGCATGGTGGTTAAATGTCTTAGCATGCAACTGGTATTCAAATTTCTCAGATTTTCCCTCGGCTAAAGGTCTTTGCGCACTTCTTACAGATAACCTTTGCCTGATCATTAGGATTTTGTTCAAAAAAGTGCCACACTGCATTCTTCCTACTATGGAAGACATTTTGAGGCCTTGCACGCTGTGCAATTTTGACCATCTTGCTAAGCTGTCCTGCAACTCTTTTGCTTTTTGTAACCCGTTTTTGGACTGCTCTGGGCCTGCCAGATTACAGCTGTTGCGATGTCGATGCCCGCTGCAGATGCTCCTACTCCTCTTCTGAGCTATTGGCAGCGGCACCCTCTACCCCAAATGGATGCCAATCTGGGTCAACAACTGGGTCATCCATCACCTCCGCTTCAATGTCATTTGCACCTTCCTCTGTGTCACCGTGTATGGTGGTATAGTATGCGGGAAGGGGCACCTGAGTTTCATCTGGGTCAGATTCTCGCTCAGTACACTGCGAGGACAATGTAGTGCTCTGAGTGAATGTACCAGCAGAATCATATATCAGTGGCTGTGCATCAGTGCACTCCAAGTCAGATTCATCTTTGCCTGGGTAATTCACGATTTAACTTGATAACCCAGTCATGGTATGTGAAAACAGTTCCATGGAGTAATCTGTAGTGTGGCCTGCCGCATTCTTCAATTTTCGTTGGGCTGAAGGACACAAGGAAAGGTGTGGTTCATGAACATGAGCCTCCAATGATGACTCAGTGCTTTTATTTTTTAAAACTTCAGAAGAGGAGGCCATAGAGCTGGAGGCTGAGTCAGTAATGTAAGCCAAAACTTGTTCTTGAAGCTGCGGCTTTAAAAGCGGTTTACCTACTCCCAGAAAAGGGAGCCTTCGAGGCCTTGTGGAGCCAGATGTTGACGCAGGCTCAACACCTCCTGCATTAGGTGCTATTTTGCTTTTGCCACTACCAGCAGATCCACCACCAACAACATCATTACCAGCTGCCAACCCCGCCCACTTCCACGGACTCTTCCACCACACTTCCTCATTTTTGGGGAAAATGTACCCAGAAAACCACCAACTATTTGGTACTGTAAAACAAGGTACAAGGTGTATATAGTAATGGGGAGAATTTGAATCTCTCTAGACTTCAGGACACAGTTGGATTCTGTCAGGCCCTTTTTATTTTACACCGCAATGTGACAGGCAGATTATGGATGGTGTAAGAACGGTGGATAGAGGACTGTGGAGAATTGGAATCTCTCTAGACTTCAGGACACAGTTGGATTCTGTCAGGCCCTGTTTATTTTACACCGCAATGTGACAGGCAGATTATGGATGGTGTAAGAAAGGTGTATAGAGGACTGTGGAGAATTGTAATCTCTCTAGACTTCAGGACACAGTTGGATTCTGTCAGGCCCTTTTTATTTTACACCGCAATGTGACAGGCAGATTATGGATGGTGTAAGAAAGGTGGATAGAGGACTGTGGAGAATTGGAATCTCTGTAGACTTCAGGACACAGTTGGATTCTGTCAGGCCCTGTTTATTTTACACCACAATGTGACAGGCAGATTCTGGATGGTGTAATAAAGGTGGATAGAGGACTGTGGAGAATTGTAATCTCTCTAGACTTCAGGACACAGTTGGATTCTGTCAGGCCCTTTTTATTTTACACCACAATGTGACAGGCAGAAATTGCCTAGTGTATGACAAACTACAAGGTGTATATAGAATTGGGCAGAATTGGAATCTCCCTAGAGTGTAGGTCTGTAAGAACGGACAAACTCCTCGGCTTTTCCTTACAGAGTCACACACTTAGATAGCTTCAATTTGGCCGTGATAATAGCCGTTACATGGTACTGTGTGAGGAGCGTACACCGCTGTACGGTGCGTGAAAAAATGAACGCTCACTACCTCACCAGGACAAAACAATACAATTTGGATTGCTTTTAAAAAAGCAGTTTGAACACCAGTGTGCACACGGCAATGCAGCTAGCCTTAAAAGGCAGGCTAATCACCTCCAGCGCTGCTGCACAAAAGCAAATATCTTCACCTTTCACTGCACAGTAACTACAGTGAAAAGCGCTAGCAGCAGAAGCAGTTTTTTTTTCTTTTTGCCTTCCTAACGCTCTCCCTACAGAATCAGCAGCTGCAGCAGCTCTCCCTATTCTGAGATCAGCATGAGTAACATGGAGGTCGGCGTCCCCGCCCTTTTATACCCCCTGTGACGCCACACAAAGCAAGCCAATCACTTGCATGCCCTTCTCCAAGATGGTGGTGACCGCTGCCTATGTCATCACGTTGCCCACAGTGTCCGTTCTTCCTGATTGGCTGAAAAAGCGCGATAAAGCATCTTTTAAAATGCGACTTTGGCGCTAAAGTCGCCGACCTCGTGGCCGACCTGACGCTAAGGTCGAGTTTCGTTTCATGAAACCTGACTTTGGCGAAAGTCGGCGACTTTTGAATTTTTTCGACCCGTTTCGCTCAACTCTACTCAGAGGGTGTCCCTTCACCTGAAACAGCCTATAAGGTCTGAGACGATGGCACAAGAGATGTGAATTTGGTTGCCAAAGCAACCTGACACACCGAGGCTGGAGCTATTACAGGTGGGTGACATTATTTTCACTACAAAGGTTCAAAAGTAACAAAGCATTAATTAAAGGATCTAGCGGTTCATAATATAACATTGGAATCTATCTAATAGCAGATTCTTGTTTTTCACCCTCTTACAAAATGACAAGGTTTTTCTCTTTGCTATTCTTTGAATTCCTGCATTATTTATTCCCTCTCAGACCCTATACTGGGAATAACACCGTGCCTTCTGGTATCAGCTGAAGATTAAACCGGCCATATAAAGTAAATAAAAGTAAGGTACAGTCATATGTTAAAGTTTGGGCACCCCTATTAATGTTAACCTTTTTTCTTTATAACAATTTTGGTTTTTGCAACAGCTATTTCAGTTTCATATATCTAATAACTGATGGATTCAAATGAGGTTTATTGTACTAACAGAAAATGTGCAATCTGCATTTAAACAAAATTTGACCGGTGCAAAAGTATGGGCACCTCAACATAAAAGTAACATTAATATTTCGTAGATCCTCCTTTTGCAAAAATAACAGCCTCTAGTCGCTTCCTGTAGCTATTAATGAGTTCCTGGATCCTGGATGAAGGTATTTGTGACCATTCCTGTTTACAAAACAATTCCAGTTCAGTTAAGTTTGATGGTCGCCGAGCATGGACAGCCCGCTTCAAATCATCCCACAGATGTTCAATGATATTCAGGTCTGGGGACTGGGATGGCCATTCCAGAACATTGTAATTGTTCCTCTGCATGAATGCCTGAGTAGATTTGGAGCGGTGTTTTGGATCATTGTCTTGCTGAAATATCCATCCCCTGCGTAACTTCAACTTCGTCACTGATTCTTTCACATTATTGTCAAGAATCTGTTGATACTGAGTTGAATCCATGCGACCCTCAACTTTAACAAGATTCCCGGTGCCGGCATTGGCCACACAGCCCCAAAGCAGGATGGAACCTCCACCAAATTTTACTGTGGGTAGCAAATGTTTTTCTTGGAATGCTGTGTTTTTTAGCCTCCATGCATAACGCCTTTTTGTATGACCAAACAACTCAATCTTTGCTTCATCAGTCCACAGGACCTTCTTCCAAAATGTAACTGGCTTGTCCAAATGTGCTTTTGCATACCTCAGGTGACTCTGTTTGTGGCGTGCTTGCAGAAACGGCTTCTTTCGCATCACTCTCCCATACAGCTTCTCCTTGTGCAAAGTGTGCTGTATTGTTGACCGATGCACAGTGACACCATCTGCAGCAAGATGATGCTGCAGGTCTTTGGAGGTGGTCTGTGGATTGTCCTTGACTGTTCTCACCATTCTTCTTCTCTGCCTTTCTGATATTTTTCTTGGCCTGCCACTTCTGGGCTTAACAAGAACTGTACCTGTGTTCTTCCATTTCCTTACTATGTTCCTCACAGTGGAAACTGACAGGTTAAATCTCTGAGACAACTTTTTGTATCCTTCCCCTGAAAAGCTATGTTGAATAATCTTTATTTTCAGATCATTTGAGAGTTGTTTTGAGGAGCCCATGATGCCACTCTTCATAGGAGAATCAAATAGGAGAACTACTTGCAAGTGGCCACCTTAAATACATTTTCTCATGATTTGATACACCTGGCTATGAAGTTCAAAGCTCAATGAGGTTACAAAACCAATTTAGTGCTTCAGGAAGTCAGTAAAAAGTAGTTAGGAGTGTTCAAATCAAGAAAATGATAAGGGTGCCCATACTTTTGCACCGGTCAAATTTTGTTTAAATGCAGATTGCACATTTTCTGTTAGTACAATAAACCTCATTTGAATCCAGAAATATAACTGAGTCCATCAGTTATTAGATATATGAAACTGAAATAGCTTTTGCGAAAACCAAAATTGTTATAAAGAAAAAAGGTTAACATTAATAGGGGTGCCCAAACTTTAACATATGACTGTAGATATAAAAAGTGATGTACTTTAGAAATATGCATCATCTAAATTTAGAGGATTTAAACCAAAATTTCCATGATTGCACAAACAGTGAAACTGGAAAAAGATGACACTCCTTATCTTTTATCCAATCTGTAAGGTAGCACGAAGAGGGAGTGTAATAGCTAACGACTTTAAGATCAGACTAGATCAGTTTAAGATATGCAACCATGGCAATGCATAGGTCTGCTTAGTAGCTGTGTACACAAAATGGTGGAATATTTTATAAATGTATTATTTTTTTATTGTACTAGTATAATTATAAACAAAAAATAATTGTCTCTGTTCTGTTTCCCCTGACTGATAGAAACATACGTTCATATATACAAATATACGGTAACCTTATGAAGTCCGATCAGTTCTGTCATCTTTGGGATGTTTGATGGCGAGAACCCTTCCCTATGTATGCCACGTCCTTGTCTACAATCAGTCCAATCTTTATGCTATTTACTCTAGTCAAGAGCTTATTGTTATTTTGTGTAATTATTTTATGCTTAATAACATAATCCTTTAAACATAATGCATTATTCATCTTCACAATGGCATAATATTATAATTTGTACCATTCATTAGAGCATATTATATTTCTTTATCTTTGAATTAAGTGAATCTAATTATATCTCCAGAAGCTTTGAGTGCATTGTGGTTTTGATCACTTTGTCTCGTCACATCATTATTTTCTCTCTGGCAGTTACATGCAGGGATGGGCTTGTTTTATTGGTGTGTTTTTATATGCTTTAGTTTTGCATAATATTTTAGAATCTACTTGTTGCCATGGTTATTGCACTAGGTCTAACAACTGATAAGGGAAAAGCAATGTTTATGTGCAAACAGGCTACATCTAAATCTTTATCAGATAACGTGACATAGATCTTAAGTGCTATGGAGTGATGTTGCGAGAGTCTGCAGCGTTGCTTAGCATGATAAAACGCCTGAGTTACTGCAGAGGCTAAAATCTATGTGATAGATAATTTGCACATGGTGCGTACATTGGTATAAAGATATCACTGCAGCTCTACAGAGCAATGGATCAGAGATCATTTACAAGCAACATTAAATTGCTATACTAAGATAATATCCTACTCCTATGCCAAAGCTCTATTGAAATATTTTATTTCTATTTTTCCATCAATTGCAAAGTGTGAGGGTTTGAATATTGAGGAGCAATACAAAATAATATTGTGGTACCGTGTTAGCCAGAAAAATTTTGAGGAGCAAGATCTTGATTTCTTTGGTACTATTAGGGGATCTATACTTTTTTGTTACCACTTTTAATTTTTATATATTTATGTGTATATATATATATATATATATATATATATATAGAGAGAGAGAGAGAGATAGATAGATAGATACACACTGTATGTATGTATGTACTGTATATATAGTATTTACATTTTAAAAATTACAAAAAGAGAAATGGCCCGATACAAAAGTTGGGCACCCTTGGAGATGTGTGTGCTCAGACAACTTTCACCAAGGTTTCAGACCTTAATTAGCATATTAGTGCTAGGGTACCGTTATACATAGCGATGCACCAGCGATCCCGACAACGATATGGATTGCTGGTGCATCGCTAAGTGGTCGCTAGTGAGCTGCCACACAGGCAGATCTCACCAGCAACATCGCTGGGGTCGGGGGTCGCTACTTACCTGTCAGACGCGGTGATCCTGACGTCCTCCCGCCCGCGTCCACGCGTCGCTCGTCGGCGCCACAGGAAGCCCAGCAGGAAGCGCCCGACGAGAAATGATCCAGGAGCTTCTCGCGCGACCAACGATGAGCAGCGGGGGAGCTGCTCGAAAGTAAGTATCACATGCAGCGATATCGCTAGCAATATCGCTGCAACGTCACAAAATCGGTAACTTTACAGCGATATTGCTAGCGATATCGCAGTGTATAACGGGGGCTTTATGGCTTGTTCACTATTATCCAGGGGCAGACACTGACAGCTTAGGGCCGCTGTGAAAGAAATGTTTCTGGGACACCCTCTTTTTATGGCAACACACACATACATGTATATATATTATATAGTCTCCTTTATTATGTATATTGCTGTCCCTTATTACACAGTACCCTCTCTTGTTATGTACAGCTCCTTCCCTTACATATCAGATTATATAGAGCCCTGTTTTTTATTACATACAGTCCTGTCTTGTTAGCTGTATAATGCAATGATCGCTGATGGAGCATGGGAAAGCTTCTTTTCTAATGGAGGAGCTGATGGACTGGTCGTCTGGTCACCAGCTGCTCCATCAGCAGTCATTTTATATCTAACAACAGGGGATTATGTAATAAAAGCTGGCACTGTGGATGACAAAAATAACAAAAATAAACTATGTAAAGGGGGTTTTCTACATAGCGATATCGCTAGCAATATCGCTAAAGCATCACCAATTTGGTGACGCAGCAGCGATATCGCTAGCGATATCGCTATGTGTGATACTTACCTCCGACCGGCTCCCCCGCTGTCTGTCGCTGATCGCGCGAGATCACGCAGCTCCATTTCTCGTCAGGCGCTTCCTGCTGATGCGATGAGCGACGCGTGGATGCGGGCGGGAGGACATCAGGATCGCCTCGTCTGAAAGGTAAGTAACGACCGCTGTATCGCTGCTGCATCGCCGTGAGATCTGCCTTTGTGGCAGCTCACTACCGACCATTTAGCGATGCACCAGTGATCCTGACCAGGTCGTATCGTGGTCGGGATCGCTGGTGCATCGCTAAATGTAAAAGGGCCTTAAGACACAGCACTGTACATAACAGCAGTGGAATCCATGTAATGAGGGCCGACACCATATATAACTAGTAAGAATGGTACTCAATAAGGAACAGTGTTATACATAATAAAAGAGAAAACTATGTAACTAAAGATAGTGTTGTACATAATAAGTGCATACACTATATACTAAGGGACTGTGCTATACATATAAGTGAGAACACTATATACTATAGGACTGTGCAATACATAATAAGTGAGTACACTATATAGTACAAGACTGTGCTATACATAATACTACATCCCTGTGTCTTTGTGCAGTGTGGGTGTGCTGCCGCTTTTACAGATGCATTGAGCATGTCCTATTCTGATCCTCAAAATTGGATCAGAACAGAACATTCTCTGACCCTCAGAGATCTCATTCTCAGATCCGTGATTTTCATGTATGTGTGAATGGGCCTATAAAACTATGAGTCCGTGTGTCATCCGATAAAAAAAACCTGGAAGCATATGGACATTTCACACAAATGTGAAAATGTAGAATAAGGGATTTTACTAAAAAACATTATCACTCCACGTCACATAGTGCAGATACAGATTAATAACTACATCTACTTACCGCTGATGTCTCGTCTGAATAGAGCCGCTTTCTCCTGTTTCATCTCCATCTGGTCAGACCTTTATTTCGACATCTACCAGCTATGACTCGTCTTGTCACGATGATCATCACAGCCCTCAAAAATAACAAGTTCACACACATTGTATACATTATTATTATTATTATTATTATTATTATTATTATTATTTATTTATATAGCACCATTGATTCCATGGTGCTGTACATGAGAAGGGGTTACATACAAATTACAGATATCACTTACAGTAAACAAACTAACAATGATAGACTGATACAGAGGGGAGAGAGGACCCTGCCCTTTCAGGCTTACATGCTACAGGATGGTGGGGAAGGAGACAGTAGGTTGATGGGTTGCAGCAGTTCTGGTGTTGGTTGAGGTAATATCACCAGTAGTGGTGAGAGAGAAGGAGGTAGCGGGGTCATTGCAGGCTGCAGGCTTTCTTGAAGAGGTGGGTTTTCAGGTTCCGTCTGAAGGATCCAAATGTGGTTGATAGTCGGACTTGTTGGGGCAAAGAATTCCAGAGAATAGGGGCTATTCGGGAGAAGTCTTGGAGGCGGTTGGGTGAGGAGCGAATAAGTGTGGAGGAGAGAAGGAGGTCTTGGGAGGACCGGAGATTACGTGAGGGAAGGTATCGGGAGATTAGTTCAGAGACATATGGGGGAGACAGGTTATAGATGGCCTATAGAATACATGGTTATAGAATACATGTGTCTCCCCCCTGAATACAGATATATTCCCCCATTAATATACTATTAGCCACATGTAAGGGGGTGAAGAAGAAGAGCACAAAGTAGGTTAACTTCCCTGCTCCTTACCCAGAACCACTTAGCCAGACAGCAGGGTTGCTGGGGGGAAGACTTTCTGCCCTGGACCAACTGGACCATGTGACTGCAAGGGGCATAGAGGAAGGAGAAAGGGTGGTGGTCCGGAAGGTGTTCAGGCAGATGGTGTGAAAGGAGAGCGCGCCAGGCACAGAGCAGAGCATGCCAGAGACAGGGGAGAGCGCACCAGAGAGAAATCAGGCTGCAGCACTGCGCTCCCATAGAGAGAGGACTCCTTGTCAGAGCACTGAAACTGAGATGCGAGCCATGGTGAGAGCTGTATGTGAGTACATGGACTTGGGAGCCTCCATGACCAGAGGAGACTTCTCCCTGACAGTGCAGAGACAGTGACCCGAGCGTGCAGCCCCAGTGACTGCAGTGGCAAGCCGAGACCCCTGAGTGTGGCAAGTAGACTGCCCAATGTGTGCAGCATCGTTACTGCTGAGAGACTGTCAGTTTAACATACAGAGACTTAGAGCAGGGGAGACTCTGGATCACAGCGTCTCCCTTCTTCCTGCTTTAATCCCTGAGAAGAGACGGCAGTGACTTAACCCCTGAGGTTCCATCTTCACCCTGAGAAGAGACTGCAGAGACTTAACTTTAGGAAGGACTCATAAACATCTGTTCCTTCACATTACAAAGGAGCGGCTCTCCTTTACTTGTAATGCCCATGCAGTAGGTGTATGGGCTGTAAGATAGCGCTCTCTGTAAGTGTTGGGGGACACTCGCCTGGCAACAGGATTAAAGCACACAGGAACGGTTTCTCACTTAAACAGACCATCCGTTTTATTTAGTCATAGCATAAACTGGATAAAGTACAGTCCATTTTGTTACAGCCACTGCCTGTGGGGGCGCGTTCTACAGGCACACCGCGCTACCCACCCTCACAGGTATTACGGCCTTATCAACATATTATTGACCTTATGGTTTAACTAACTGGATCACTAGTTTAGCTGTTGCTTAGCACAATTTCAAGTGCACAGAATTATATATTGCACACTTATTCCTTATTCTTATACCTTGCTGCAGATTGAATATTTGCAGCATTGGGTTTCACCTTTTTGCATCTTTTGCACAATTTGCAATTTTTGAGTGAATCATTATCTTTTGCACTATTTTTTGCACTTTTTACATATATTATGTATATCATCTAAGCCAAATTTTTGGTTTACATGAGGTTTTGCAAATTTGGCCTAGGGTATTTGGGTATATACGTTATATGAGCATATTGTTGTTTGGTCCATTATTTTACTTTATTTATGGTCCTATATGAATATATCAATATATGCTCAAATTATTAAAGCGGTTAAAATTGCCTTTTTATGCACTAATTATATAATTATTGTTGCTGTGTCATTCTTATAATAAAGGCTATTTTATCTAGCAATTTTATTCTTCTCACATTTATTACAATTTCACAGCTTTTTCCAAGTTTTCCTCACCATTCTCAGTTGGCTCTTTTATTGTGTACCGGATGGTCTGCCATCCAACTATCTGGGAGAGGGCATTTTATATATTTACTCATTGAGTCTTATTGCTTTATTCTAAGTGAGCTCTCCCAGCTATTTTTCAAACCCGAAAGTTGAAGCCTCCTAAAAATAAGTCCACCAAAGACTTAGGTAATATAAAATATTTAAATTTTTGTTAAATGGTATTAACATAATAAATGTTAAAATTAATATTTTTATTTTTAATAATTATTTAATAAACAGCTGAAAATAAGCACAATGATACAGAAACCCCAAAATTAATGAATATATATATTAAACTACCAAGCTATACAATTATTGAACAATCATCTATACATAGGAAACAGCATAATATAAATACATACTACGTGCACAAAATATAGAATAAATAAATTATTTGGTAACTCCAAAACATAGTTCATAAAAAACACAGTGCTAATAAAAATAAATTGTGATACAGTGTTCAACTGATTATTTAAAAATACAGTAGTGTAAGTAAACATAAAATATTAATTAGTATTAAAAAATGTGCCACTGAAAAAGTGCTTATAGTGCTAAACCTAGAAAAAATTGTTAGCATGGTGCTATATAAACTGCTATAATAAATTAGACAAAAGTGCAGATAAGTGCAAAGAAATATAAGTTGATCCTAATGTATAGATATAAAGCATTGCAGCTTACTGAGATTAATACTTGCAGTGCTAGTTAAACAAAATATATGGCCACAAAGCACTGTATTGTGCAAAAAAATTAAATTGTCAAAGTTTATTCAGAGTTAATCAAAATATAGCCACAAAGCGCTGCATTGAGCAGCATAAAAATCTGCTGAAAGTGCTTAAGGTGCTTTAAAAATAGATTTACCCAATGTGGCCACACAGCGCTGCACCATACTAAATGAAAGTGCTTGATTTCAAACCTGAAAGTTCCAGACCCCCAGAAGGACGGTGGCTTCCCCAACGCAGCAGTAGTCACAGACTCTGCAGATACATGGCCTCACCATGTGCTATTAAGGAAGTCTGTCCTCTTGGAGGGCCTTCCAACACAGAGATCATGTCACCAAACCACAGTCTCATTATAACGCATGAGACACACCCCTTGATGGGAGGTAGGTGGTTGGCCAGTCTCACTCAGCTCTCCAGCCAACCCTGTTAGCCCAGGCCCTGATAAGCTCGTGGAAGTACAGGTCCCAAAGCAATATTTTAGGCATACAGCAAAGAGGACCTCCACCTCTGCAACACATACAGGCCATTAACAACAATGCCAGTCACTGTCAAACAGGGCTCACAAACATTTCCTCCTGGGGTGTATAAATCAACATACAAAAAAATTTTGATCATGGACATCATAAATACCCTTTTAACAACATTATGTGGGTGCTGATTCATGGACCACTGTCACCCTGGTGGTATAGTGGTGGTGGATGAAGAGACGTGGAGGAAGGCCTCATAAACATCTGTTACTTCCCATTGCAAAGGAGAGGGTCTCCTATACTTATAATGCCCATTCATTAAGTGTATAGGCTGACAAACTTTTCCCCCTGGGGGTATACAGCAACATACTGTATAAAAATCTGGGTTACGGGCATCATAAACATCCTTTTAACTACATTATGTGGGTGTTGCATCATGGACCATGGTCACCTTCGTGGTATAGAGGTGGTGGAGGATGGGGATGAGGAGAATGAGGAGGACAACCGCAAATAGGCCAAATCAGGAAGTGTATACCCCTGTGTGGGTGTGAAGAGGTGCATGGGAATAGACCTCCCAAAAAAAGACACTGGATTTGAGTTTATGTCACGCTGCTATCATTTGGTGGTGTAGAGAAGTCTGGCCCAATAAGCCCTTTTTCATTTTTATAAGACTCAGACTGTCAGCATTTTCAGTTGACAGGCAGATGCGCTTATCAGTTATAATTCCACCAACGGCGCTAAATACCCGCTCTGACAAAACGCTAGCGGCAGGGCAGGCCAGGACCTCCAAGGCGTAGAGAGCCAGTTCATGCCACATGTCCAGCTTAGATACCTAATAATTATAAGGCACAAAGAAATCACGGAGAACACTGGTACGGTCAGCAAGGTACTCCCTCAGCATCTTCCAAACCTTTGCACTTGTGAGAGTACCCCGCGCCTCAGGGCCTGTGCGATGGGAAGGTCTGAGAAACTGATGAGAAGAACTGCTTTAATTTTTGCGCCAGGAGCAGTGGGAAAGACTGGTGGAAAGCATGCCAAGATGGATGAAAGCTGTGATTAAAAATTATGGTTATTCCACAAAATATTGATTTCTGAACTCCTCCTGAGTCTAAAACATTAGTATTGTTGCTTCTAAATGATTATGAACTTGTTTTCTTTGCATTATATGAGGTCTGCAAGCACTGTTTTTTTTAATTAATTTTTACCATTTCTCATTTTTAGAAAAAAAAAATACAAAATTTATTGCTTGGAAATTCGGAGACATGTCAGAAGTTTATAGAATAAAAGAACAATTTACATTTTACTCAAAAATATACCTATAAGGAGAAAAATCAGACAAACTGAAAATTTTGCAGTGGTCTCTTAATTTTTGCCAGAGCAGTATATATATATATATATATATATATATATTTATATATATATATATTTCAAAAGGATTAACTTTATTTTTTTCATAAATTCTAAAATTAAATAAATCAGGTTACGTAGGATATTTGTAGGAAACAATGAAAATCCACAGAATTTACAAATGGGAAAAGCAATGCAAAATTGTGCCACTCGGTGTTAGTTATATTGTAAATTTTTCAGAACAGGATATCAAAATATTATCAGAATTATTAGATTTGCCTGGCACAACTGATGGAAATTTTATGCATGAAAATGAACAAGAAATAAAGAAGAGATTCCTTCAATAAAAGATCTTTTCTTGCCCGCTGGTTCACCTATTGACTTGTTCCATAAACAGTTTATACATGACATTAAGGTCATTATTTATCCAACTTCTCAATGTAATATTATTAAAGTTGAAAGAAAATCACTTGAAGAATTGTCATCTAATGAAAATAATGTACAGTGGTAAAATCAGAGGACAAGGGTGACTATAACAGCTATTAAGTCTAAATGATATTACCATTAGGGATGATACTCGGCTGATACTGGCTGATACTCGGTTATCACTTGAGCATCACGGTGCTTGGATGTACTTGTTACTCGGCGAGTAATGGGCAGTGCTCTGTGTAAAACTAGAATCTACACCTTGCATTTTTTACAACTGTTAAGCAGCCAATACGCATGAGGAAATTACCTGTGCATCACTGTAATGCCATAGCCATCTTGGGTGTGGTATTACTGTGATTGGCTGACCATCTGACATCATCAGGGTTATAAAACAGCAGGCGCCACCCGGCTTGGCATACTGACACCATTGCACAGCTCCATAACACTTCATATTGGAGAGAAAGTGCTTGTCTAGGCTTGAATGTGCACAGTATAAACAAAATCCTTGAAACAGAACGCATAATAGTAAAAATAAGTCAAAACCTATACCATGTGGTGATGAGGGCTATTTTAGCATGGGTTAGTCCCATAATTGGGAGTTATACTGTATGTGCACAGTATAATGAATGAGAAGCTTGTAGTGTTGATACTGGTGTTGATACTAACAACCCTTTTAAGGGCTAAATGTTTGCCTTGCTTTTTGCATCACAGACAAAATGCATTTAGCCTAGGTGGGGAGAGTGACCGGTGCAGGGAGAGTGACAGAATCCAGTCTGTAGACAGGGAATAGGGCTGTGCAGTCCATTGGAAAATATAAAACCTTATTTTTTTATGGGAGGGTGAAAATATTTAATATATTTTGGTCCATTGATTGCTATGTGATTTGTGTTACTTTTTTGTGTTATGTAACAATCCAAAAATCGTTACAAAATTTCCTTGGATTAAATTTCTTACTTATTTCTGTTGCTAATGTGATTTAGCACACCATATCCCACATTGTCATTTTGTGGCAGTGAAATGCAAGAGTCTGCATAGCTCATGCAGATTAAAAATAAAATTCTGTTCCTAAGCAGCACGCCATATCCCACATTGTAATTTTGTGGCAGTTAAATTACTTTGTATGTAGAGCTGTTGCACAGTAAAAATATATTTTTTTGCTCATTGCTAACATCATTCAGCACTCCATATCCCACCTTGTCATTTTGTGGCGGTGAAATTAAGCTGTTTGCAGAGCTCATGCAGATTTAAAAAATAAAAATTCCTATTACAAATGTAAAACAGCATGCTGTTTCTGAGTTTGATAATGTTTTGAGCATATATTTGATTGTATACAGGTCTCATCCACAGTTAAAAAAAAATATTTGCTTCAGTTAGTAATTGTATTCAGCAGGCTAGATGTTAGTTTAAAATTTTTGGGTACTGATATTGTTCTCCATACAAGGGTACTCATGATGAAATCAAAATTGATTTTCTTACTATCGTGCTACCAAAAGCATGCTGCATTTATTCTTTTCATTCTTTGGTGCACATATTGTTTACCATACAGCGGTACACATGATAAAATCGAAATTTATTCTGTTGCCACCATGTTCCAAAAATTTGGACAATTATGAGGTAGTCATTATTTTATGCTCAGATTCTTCTGTATCCATGGATCGTCCACAGTAACAAATCTAATTTTTTCTTCTACTACCGTGCTACATAAAGCAGGTCACATTTTATCTTTACAAAAATACCCAGACTCATATTGCAGAGTTAAAATCACTTATCTGCTTAAATAAAACTCCAAAATCAATGATCAAATCAAGGAGAACTATAGGAGTTTTTATAAAAATATCAAAAAATCTCTATTGACATAATCCAATTAATTTGAGCGAATGTTAAAAATGTGCAAAAAAGGAACACCAGAAGTGAAGTCACACTCAGTACAATGTATAAATATGATATCAATTCCAAAACAAATGGCTTAAAGGTTAAAGACTACCATAGGGATTAATAAAACATGAACATGCCCCCATCTGTTGATAACAAAGTAAGCTCCAGTCCCATATAATGTTACCATAACCCATGTGGACACGGTCAGCATAAAAAATCCATCCCATATAATGCCATCCATGCAAATAAGGCCATTTCATAAGTCTGCCTAATATGGGGAAAAAGGTAGTCTTACCCAGTACTAAGGTACACTGCTGCATGCACCCCGACACGCGTTTCGCTGCCTGCTAGCTGTGTTTTCTCAAGGGGAGGTTTGTTAGAGATATCCTGCAGGACCTTAAGTATCCCTGGTAACTGGTCACGTGCATATCACGTGACTGACCACCGCCTGGGTGTGTATATTCGGTGCATGCTAATGCGGCCACCTGCACCATACCCATGTGACCTGGCCAGGCATGGACGCGCACCCAAGCAAGAGCATGGCAGTTGTCAAGACTCCCAGTTGAGCACCAGCGACGCCAAGTTGCCGGATGACGCTGGGCAGCAACGGACCGCAAGCAAGCGCATGCGCACCACAACCACAGGGGTATACTAGATACATTGAGTATTTCGTAAAAAACCTTATCATGTGCACAGTGACATCAAAAATTTATCCACAGCAAATAGTCCCCAGTGTAACAATTATGTCATTATCTACTCTTATTCAGGGGGTTGTATGCTGTAACCATTTCTTCATGAGGTCTTTATCTCACATTCAAGGTTGACATAAAAATCAAGGATATGGACATATAATAAGATCCACACACTGCAAGATACAAACTGTACAAAAGAAAAAAATCAAAGAATTAAAAACATGAAAAACACACAACCAGTTAAAAAGATACTGTTAGAGGGAAAAACAAATTGTGACCAATAATTCAATATTTCATAGAAAATGTGTGAAGTTCAAGGAATCATGTTTTGGTGTGTGTGGGTGGATACTCTACCGCTCTTTTTGTATGCTTTTGTGTGGTTAGCATTGGTCAGCTTCAGATAGCTAGTGTAGATTTTGCCTTTTTTCTTGACTTACACCTTTCTCGGCCTCTTGTGTGGTTAGCACGGGTCAGTTGCGGGGCAAGCACAACCCACGTGATTATTCCCTGTGGGTTTAACAGAGTATTGCACACTTCTTAGTTTTCAGTGCTGCTCTGTGGTTAGCTGAGCTTTGTACTTATATTTTCTGTGCCTCTCGGTGGTTAGCTGAGCTTTGTACTTATATTTTCAGTGCCGCTCGGTGTTTAGCTGAGTTTGGTACTCTGTGTCCCGTTCACTCTGTGTGGTTTTAATGCAGTGCATTCGCTAGGTTTTTATCTGTCATTTGTTCACACTAGCAGCAGGTGAACATCTCTGCACGGTGGACCCTGGGTTGCGATTGCACTTTATTATTAAATTTTATTCAGTGCAATCCACCAACCCTAACAATATGCTTTGCTTATATATAGCTGTCTTATTCCGCACTGCATTACATACATTATTATCACTGTCCCAAATGGGGTTCACAATTAGAGATGAGCAAATATTTCAATGCTCAGTTCGGATTATGTTCACCGAATTTGCAATATTAATTAATTTGTCGAACATTTGCTGAACATTACCGAATGCCATTTATGTCAATGGGAGGCAAAAACAAACTCATGCACAACACCTTATAATGGACCCAAGTGTGGCCAAAACACATCACATAAGGGACAGACACCAGGAAAGTGGCCTCAATACACCCACAGTACAAATTGCAACATGAGGTATCGGGGTCTGTGACAGCATTTACAGCTTCCCAATGAACATCACATTAGGATGAGGTGGGTGAGGTATCGGTGTAGGGCCCCTTTGCTGAGAGCCCTGATAACACATGCAACACCTCTTACCTGCTGTCATGCTGAGCCACACTCAGGTGGCATAAATATCAGTTTTGTAGACTATCATTATCATAAAAATATAAGGATAGTAACACGGGTAGTTGAGTCCAAGGAAATGGAGGCCTGATGATCTCGGAGGCCTACTGCTACAGGCAACACGCATGAAGGAGACCCAACCAGGAATGTTCACATTTCCAAAAATTATTGGCAGACACCACCAAAGTGGCATCAATTTCACCACAGTAGAAATAGTAGAATAGGTGTAGGGAAGGTGACCTGATGGACGGACGGACTTGGCAGGATAAAGAAAGGAAGGTTTACACAGTTTAGACAGGTGTCAGTTATTACAGTGGGGAAACAGCTAGGAAAGTGTAGTGGACGTGCAGTACCTTGGGTTGACCATTAGAGGGCAGGGCAGAGTGTGAGCATAGGACTTGATATCAGCTTAGGGCTTAAGAAACCGTTGGTCATGGGGGCGGAGTCAGAGGGAAACGGGAAAGTTATACATTTGCCTGGAGGGTTCCAGAAAGTTCCAGTCCCCAGGGGGAGCTCAAGTGACAGGAGGACTACAACAGTTTGTGCACTGTGAGAGAACCAAACCAGGGGGAATGAGGAGAGAGAAGGTCAGGGGGGTGGTCCTGACACGAAAGTACCACAGCATAGACGAGGCAAAGAGGAAAAGCATATCGTATTGAGAGAGACGACTGATCAGCAAAAGTATTGTTGGTTTATGGGCCTAAGGCGGCCACAGTGACGGATCTGACAGGAGCATCTAAGAGTGAAGAGGGGACGGTGCGTACATGTACGTCCCCAGTGTAAAGTACGGTGTGCATGAAGCGGCCATGAAAATGGATGGCCGCGAAGGAAATATTGTGGTGTATTGTGAGGGCTGTCAGTCGGATGGACAGAGAATAATCTTGGACCTGTTGAACCCCGAAAGATGCCTCATCTTGTGTCTTTACGTTGCTGCACGGTACGCAGAGGGACCACCCCCCAGCTCGGCCCACCACCTCTACATAGGGACTGACAGATCTTCCACTAAACCCAAACCAGCAGCAGATGGACATCTTACAATGAGTGTTCACATTTAAACTAATGATTGTCTTACATCACAGAAGTGGCATAATTTTCACCACAGTAGAAGTAGCCTAATGGGGACCGACAGGTCTTTTACTACACCCAATCCAGCAGATCGACAACCAACCAGGAGTGTTCACATTTCCAAAAATTAGGTGCCAAACAGTGTGTTGTCTGCCGGGTGCTCGGGTTTGACATATTGCGGATAGGATAGACAGATTGCTGGGTGGGGCTGGGGAAAACCAAGCAGTCACAGTACACATCGGTACCAATGACAAAGTTAGAGGGAGGTGGAAGATCCTTAATAATGATTATAGGGAACTAGGAGAGAAGCTGAAGGCCAGGACCTCTAAGGTGGTGTTTACTGCAGTGCCATGAGTGTCACTAGTTAAACAGTGGGAGCTTAAAGAGATAAATAAGTGACTTAGAAATTGGTGCATGAAGGAAGGGTTTGGGCTCCTGGGGAACTGGGCTGACTTTTCTGTTGACCACAGGCTCTAAGGTAAGTATGGACTGCACCTCAATGGAGAGGGTGCAGCTGTGCTTGGGAAAAATGATAAGATGGATGGAGGAGCTTGAGTTTTTAAATTAGGATTTGGGGAGGGAGAGTAGTTGTGCTAATAAGGGGATAGGTAGAGTAGACAGAGAGAATGAGGCAGAAAGGGTAAGTGAGGATTTAGGGGATGTTCGAATATGCAAAGAAAGCAGGGAGTTGAGTAGGAGTAACAAATGTGCTAATAATATTAAATGTCTGCTGGCAAGTGCAAGAAGTCTTGCAAACAAAATGAATGAACTGAAGACTCTTATGACGGTTACAGAATATGATGTGGTGGGCATTACGGAAAGCTGGCTTATCGACTGCTATGACTGGGTAACAAACAGAGATTTACACTACATTTAGAAAGGACAAGAAAGAGAAAAAACGTGTTAGGATGTGCATCTTCGTAAAATCCAAATTAAAACTTGGGCTCGTTGAAGATATTGGGGGAAGTTACAGCAATGTAGAGTCTCTACAGGTAAATGTACATGGGGATGGCAATAATTGAAAGCTGCTAATTTGAGTTTGCTATAAGACTCCTAATATAGCTGGACAGGTAGAGGAAGAAATGCTCCAACAAATTAAAATGGCAGCAAACAGTAATAGGGTTCTTATAATGGGGGATTTTAACTACACAGCCATTAAATGGGACAGAATCTTCTGGTTGTTATAAAAGATACAATTTCTTATCCACAGTTCAGGACAATTACCTCTCTCAGCTGGTAAATGGTAATCTGCTGGATCAAGTTCTGTCAAATAGACCAGATACAATTTCAGATCTTCAGGTCAAGATGCATTTGGAATACAGTGACCATAACATGGTGATTTTCAATGTAATTTTCAATCAAATATTCAAAAGGGAAATGCAAAAACCTGGAATGTTAGGAAAACTGATTTCAACAAATTAAGGGAAGAGCTTAATCGTGTAGACTAAGACCATGTCATGGTAACTTGGGATACCAAATATTGTATATACGGGGCATTTTTAAGGAAATATTACTAGAATCCTGTAGAAAAATTATACCCTGTTGTAATAAAATGTCAATGAATAAAAAGAAGCCATTATGGATAAATAAGACAGTACAAAGTTTAACAAGAAAAATGCAAAGGGTATTCAAAATCTTGAAAGCTGAGAATACTGAAATACCATTTCAGAAGTATAAAAATCTAAATAAGAAATGTAAAAATAAATCAAGCTAACAAAGTTATCTATAAACAAACAAATCACCAACAACATTAAAATAAATTTCAAAATTTTTTATAAATAAATCAATGACAAAAAGAAAAAAGCACATGGTATTGTTATGACAATAACAAGATGATTACAGAGGACAAAGAAAGGCTGAGATATTAAACAGGCACTTTTCATCCGTGTTCACTAGGGTGACCGCAAAAAATCGATTTCGGAATTTTGTCCGTCTGGACCCCACAAAACGATTCCCCTTTCCAGATATTGAGATAGCCAAAATTTGAGCTCGATCAAACGACGTTAACCCGTGCCGCTCGTCGCTCAAAGTTTGAAAAAATCCAAATTGAGGTATTTTAAGATTTAGGTATTTTGCATAGTCTGTTAGACTATAAAGAATGTGACAACAACATTGCAGAAATAGCCCTGACCAAATTTTCGAACCATTTGTGGTATTTGAATGCAGAGTTGGTGGGATTATCGTTTTTTGATCCCACCATTACAGACAATGAAAAGTTGTTAATGGCTAATAAATTGCTCAGTAGCACAGATGAACCATCAGAGCACGCTAGGGTTGTAAATCCAAAAGTTAGGAAAGAAAAATTAAAAGAGGTAGGAAGTAACCGACTTTAACGACCTTCTGACAAAAGATGAAGAACAAAAGCAATATGTCCTGCAAGTTGTAAGCAAATGCCGAGCATTATATTCTGACGTTTCAAAAACTACTTTAACAAAAGCTCTAGAATAGATTAGATAACTATGTAAAATTATCAACTCATGTAGGTTAGTGTGCTCTGATGATTCATCTGTGCTACTGAACAATTTATTAGCCATTAACAACTTTTCATTGTCTGTAATGGTGGGATCAAAAAATGATAATCCCACCAACTCTGCATTCAAATACCACAAATGGTTCGAAAATTTGGTCAGGGCTATTTCTGCAATGTTGTTGTCACATTCTTTATAGTCTAACAAACTATGCAAAATACCTAAATCTTAAAATACCTCAATTTGGATTTTTTCAAACTTTGAGCGACGAGCTGCACGGGTTAACGTCATTTGATCGAGCTCAAATTTTGGCTCTCTCAATATCTGGAAAGGGGAATCATTTTGTGGGGTCCAGACGAACAAGATTCTGACATTTTTCCCCCCCATATGAGATCCGGTCACCCTAGTGTTCACCAATGAACTGTTTGTTACAGGGATCATTCAACAAGGCAAAATTTAAATTCTAAACCTGATATAACTTGCTTAACACATAAAGGGGTACATCTACGTGTGAGCAATTTAAACATTGACAAATCCCTTGACCCAGATGGCATTCATCCATAGCAAGGATACTGAGGGAATTGAGATCAATAATTGACAAACCACTGAATCTCATATTCTTTGACTCTCTTGCTACAGGAATGGTGCCACGGAATTGGAGCATGGCTCACGTGGTACTGATATTTAAGAATGGTAAGAAGATGGATCCAGGCAACTACCGTCCATTAAGCCTTACATCAGTAGTGTGCAAACTTTTTGAGGGCATTATAACTTGCTGAGATATATTGCAGATAATAATATGATAACTGACAACCAGCATGGAATCATGAAGAATAAGTCATGTCTAACTAACAGGTTGGGTTGCTATGAGGAGGTAAGTGCAAGTCTGGATGTTGGTAATGCAGCTGATGTGATTTATCTGGACTTTGCAAAGGCATTTGATACTGTTTCACATAATAGCCTTAAGGCCCCATCTCACATAGCGAGATCGCTAATGCGTCACCAATTTTGTGACGCAACAGCGATCTCGCCTGCGATCTCGCTACATGTGACAAATAGCGGTGACCGGCCCCCCCCCGCTGGATATCGCTGATCGTGCTCGAATGTCCTTGGCCATTTTTTCATCGTCGGTGTCCCGCTGACCAGCATGCATGGCGACGCAGAACTCAGGGACGCAGGCTGGAATCGTACAGAATTGCTGCTGTGTGACAACGCATCAGCGATCCTTACCATGTCGTATCGTTGTCGGGATCGCTGGTGCGTCGTTGAAGAGATCTGCCTGTTTGACATCTTACTAGTAATCATTTAGCGATGCACCAGCGATCCCTACCAGGTCATATCGTTGTCGGGATCGCTGGTGCGTCCCTATGTGAAACGGGACCCTTAAGGGCCTGTCACACTAAGCGATATCGCTAGCAATATCGCTATAACGTCACTGGTTTTTGTGACTTTATAGCGATATTGCTAGCGATATCGCTATGTCTGATACTTAGCTCCTACCGCTCCCCCGCTGGTTATCGCTGATAGCGCGAGAACGTCCTGGACCGTTTCTCGTTGTCAGCTTCCTGCTGGGCTTCCTGCTGTGGAGACGAGCGACGCGTGGACGCGGGCAGGAGGACGTCAGGATCGCCTCGTCTGACAGGTAAGTAGCGATTCCCGTCCCCATCTATGTCGCTGGTGAGATCTGTCTGTGTGGCAGCTCACTAGCGACCACTTAGCGATGCACCAGCGATCCTGACTGCATCATATCGCTGGTTGGAATCGCTGGTGCATCGCTAAGTGTGACAGTACCTTTATACTGAAACTACTGAAGCAGGGATTGGGGGAACTATATGAAGATGAGTAAGGAATTGGCTAAATGTCAGAGAAACAAAGAGTCATCATAAATGGTACGTGCTCTAAATGGGATATAGTCAAGAGTGGGGACCACAGGGATCTATACTGGGAACAGTGGGGACTGCAGGGATCTGTGCTGGACTGATTATTTTCAACCTCTTTATTAATGACCTTGTGGATGGGATTGAGAGTAAAGTGACAGTCCTTGCTGACAACACCAAACTACGAAGAATGATAAAATCTGACCTTGACATTACAAAATTGCAAAAATATCTCTATTAGATGACTGAATGGGCAAATACTTGGCAAATGAGATTTAATGTGGAGTACTGTACCTAGGATGGAGTATACCTATTGCTGCATATACTGTACATTAAATGGGCATATACTTGGGAATACAGAAAAGGAGAAGGATTTGGATATTCTGGTTACAAGTAAGCTGAGCAGCAGTACTCAATATCAAGCAGCAGCCGCAAAAGCAAACAAGATTTTAGGATGTATGTATAAAAAGAGAGATAAAATCATGCACTCCCAATATATTATTACCCCTTTGTAAATCACTGGTGAAGCCACATCTAGAATATGGGATCCAGTTTTGAGCTCCACATTTTAAAAAGGATATTCAGATGTTAGAATTGGTTCAAAGACGGGCAACTAGATTATTACAAGGGATGTAAGGCCTCTCATAAGAGGAGATGTTGGAAAATTTGGACTTGTTTAGCTTAGAAAAAAGATGCCTCAGATGAGATCTCATTTACTTGTATAAACATATTGTATGTGTGATCAGTACAAAACACTGGCACATGACTTATTCCTTCCAAAGTCCATACTAAGGACCAGGGGTCACTCATTATGGGTGGAAGAAACGCGATTCTGACAGCTAAATAGGAAAGGGTTCTTTACAGTTAGAGCAGTCAGACTGTAGATTGCCCCACCACAAGAGATAGTAATGGCAGACACTATAACAGCTTTTAAAAAAGGGCTGGACAATTTCCTTGATACACATAACATTACGGATTATAGTTACATTTGCGACAAAAAGTTCAATTGGTGGAGAAATGTTGAACTTTTTATAATCATAGCTATTTTGATGAGCAGAAAAAATGCTATTAAGGCTGGTTTCACATTTGCGTTTTTTAGCGCTGGAAAAAAACGCTAACCTGCGCATGCGTTTTTTCCCCTATATTTAACATGGGTGCGCATACCTGCGCGCTTGTAAGCGCATGTATGCGATTTTCATGCGCTGCGTTTTTTTGGGGTGTGCGATTGGATTTTCCAGACGCATCATGTTGCATTTTTTGGCCCTGCAAAAAAGCGCATGCGCACATATGCGCACGTTTTGCGCTAAAAATGGCCATTATAGCCTATGGATGCGCATATGTGCGCACTGGCATGCTCATGTAAGCGTTTTTTTGCATATGCGTTTTTTTTTTTTAACCATGGAATTTAGGGGTTTGGGTTAGAGTTAGGGTTAGTTAAGGGGGTTTAGGGTTAGGGTTAGGGTCAGGGTCAGGGTTAGGGTTGGGTTTTGGGTCAGGGTTAGGGTTAAGTATGGTTTGGTTAAGGGTTAGGGTCAGGGTTAGGGTCAGGATTAGGGTTAAGTATGGTTTTGTTAAGGGTTAGGGTCAGGGTTAGGGTTAGGGTTAGGGTCAGGGTTAGGGTTAGGGTTAGGGTCAGGGTTATGGTTAGGGTCAGGGTTAGGGTTAAGTATGGTTTTGTTAAGGATTAGGGTCAGGGTTAGGGTCAGGATTAGGGTTAAGTATGGTTTGGTTAAGGGTTAGGGTCAGGGTTAGGGTCAGGGTTAGGGTTAGGGTTAGGGTCAGGGTTAGGGTTAGGGTTAGGGTCAGGGTTAGGGTCAGGATTAGGGTTAAGTATGGTTTTGTTAAGGGTTAGGGTCAGGGTTAGGGTTAGGGTTAGGGTTAGGGTTAGGGTCAGGGTTAGGGTCAGGATTAGGGTTAAGTATGGTTTTGTTAAGGGTTAGGGTCAGGGTTAGGGTTAGGGTTAGGGTTAGGGTCAGGGTTAGGGTTAGTAAAGTCATGGTTTGGGTAGTGTGAGGGGCCACCTAAAAATGTTGGAAAAAAACGCAAACGCGGTAAAAACGCGCTAAAAACGCATACAAACGCATAAAAACGCTGCGTTTTTTTCATGCATGCTCATAAAAATGCTTGAAAAAAACGCAGCAGTTGTATGCTTATGTATGCGTTTTTTCAATGCGTTTTTTTGCGGGAAAAACGCGCTGCAAAAAAAAGCAAGTGTGAAACTAGCCTAACCTGCCCAGTGCCCATGTTGAACTTGTTGGACTTACGTCTTTTTTCAACCTATGTAACTATGTAAACAGCGCCGACACTGTCACATTGACTTGGAACTCCTGATTTTCTCCCTGCAGCATTCGTTAAGTATGGGCACTGGGCAGGTTAATAGCGTTTTTTCTGCTCATCAAAATAGCTATGATTATAAAAAGTGCAAGTGCAAAAGAAACAATTAATACAATAGTATATACAGTACAGTAGTAATCTGAGCAAAGAAAGTGCCACAGTTTGTCAATAAATAGTGATAAGAAAGGGTATAATGCCTGAGCACAAGAAAATTACTGACCCAAATTGATGAAACGCACGTTGGAGTGTGGGGCAGTGTGGAGACATCTCCACCATAAATTTGGGTCAATAATTTTCTTTGTGCGCAGGCACTATTCCCTTTCTTGTCACAATTACTATTTAGCTATAACTTTTCAAACTTTTACTTCAATGATCGTATGATAGATGTTGTTTTTATGCAGCAAAATTTGTTGCTTTTACTTTTAACGTTTTGGGGGAACGTTTTGTTAACTGCTTTTCTCTGTTTTACCTATTTGGGAAGTGACAAAGTGACATCAATTTTGTACTTTTTACAGCATTCATTTTGTGGTAGAATTGTCATGTTATGTAATGTCTAGAGTGATACAATTAGGGTTTTAGGGTAATAAAGCATTTTTGTGTTCTCTTTTAAATAAATAAATTATATTTTGTGTTGCCATATTTTGAGAGCCATAAGTTTTTGTTTAACCTTTTCACTAACATAGCTGGAGGCCATTGTGGTGCCTCCACTTGACACGACTGATGTGTACTCCTGAACTAACAGTGAAAGCCCCCTCCCTCTGATAAACTTTTTGACACCGCTATGTCTTATGACATCTAGGGGGTTAAACAGCCAAGATTGGAGTCTAGGTTTGTAGTTAGTAGTTATATTTACAAGCATATTTACTTAAATGTAATGTTTTTATAAGAATTTCTGGTGCCATGGGTTTTAGATTACTCAAACCTAACTTGCCTTTGGAGATAACGTGAAGACATGAGTAGTCAGCTTCTTATCTTGTGACAATTTCCCATTAAGTCTTTGTCTCTTATTGTCCACATAAGCCACTGCACTCAGACATTACATCAGCTTCCCAAGCAATGTGGACATCACAGAGCTAGACAGTGACATCTCTAATGTTATACTTTTCACTGAGCAGTTGATAAATTATCTGTGACAATTTTCCCCTTTCCCATTCTATTTGTTTCACCGGTTGTGTTTGATTGCTGCTATTTTTATAATGCTAAACCTATTTTGTGATGATGGGTAAATGTTATTTTACACATTTTTATCCAATAATGAAGAATACTTTGCACTCACCCAATCTTTTCCAGTAATAATTAGCTTTTTGGTATCTCACATTTTAGAACAGCTTTTAATGGATTGTAAAAGACATGAGGAAAACATAAAAGATATATAAACAGTATTGGCAGACTATTGAGCAATCTACGTTTTGTTTTAAAGGTCAGTCTAATGAAGGGTTACACTGAAGCTCTGCAATCACAATCTGTTTTCACCTTGCAATATATATTAAAAAGAAAATAAGAGAGACCAAAGGTTAAACTTATGTAAATTGCATGCATTTTGCAGTTACTTACATCAAAATCTCTAAAAAGCATTACGGGCACTATACATAAATATTTTTCCTATGGGTTACAGGATGACTTTGGACTTTATGTTTTAATACACATTTATCAAAAATATATTATTATTCTGTGCTTTCTCAATTTAATGTTTATAATTTGTAAGTTCAGGATAAATGTGCTGTATATAAGCTGTTTTTGTAATACATCAGCAGCTAAAATTGTCCCCACCACAAACTAAGGAACCCAAAAACATGTACAGGTGGAGGTTAGAATAGTTATATTTACCATTATTTCCTAGGCTTAGAGCAAGGAGCTTCGATTTTGGTCACACATAGAGATGAATGAACCCGAACTGTAAAGTTAGGGGGTTCGTACCGGACACCTGATGATTTTCCTCCAAAGTTCAGGTCCGCAATGATTTCCATGCGGTACGGGTTCAGGTTCAAGTTTGGGTGCAATTCCAGTAACTCAAAGAACCCGAACTTTCATGGGTCCATTCTTCCCTAGTCACTAATCTAAGACAACATGGTTTGTAGACAATGTGGAAGGCATTGGCTCATGTGATAAATCTTACACTACTTGTGGTATCCCACAAAGTGGCCATTTCTATGGGATACCGGATATATAGTGTGTTTCCATATAAATGCTGTGAATTTTTTTGTGGACTGTGCATTTTGATTACATTGTGAGACCTGCTGACAGGCAGCACAAAAAGGGTTAATCTTCCCCTCTCAGGCTTGATCAGGTGAACGAGCTCTGTGTTAATATGCAGAAGGTTCTGGATAAACACCTCAGGGCAGTCAGCCAATGACAGCAGCTCTACAGTCACATAGAAGGGGGAGGAGCCAAGTCCCGGGGGGATAGTTTTAAATTTGAAATGGCAGTTGGTGGTCGGACATCTTAAGAGGAGGAAGCCTTCTTTTAGGAAGAAGAATTACCTCAGGGCAGAAACAGAGCACAGTGCTGAAGAGATATTCAGACTTAATAAAACCAGAGGTTACTAATATCTGCCTGTCTGCAGGTACACAGCAATCACCAACCGTGAGTGTAATCCTGTACCTCAGTTTACTGTTATTTGTAAATAATTTGCCCCATTACCTTCAGTAAAAAGACTTCTGTTTCAAGTTCTTACGGCTGCTTCCTGACAGGCTCAAATGCACCAATTACCACCACGATCATCATCTTCTGCCTAGAGGCAGTTACTGTGTAACCATTGTATTGTGGAGTTTCCTGTGTGTGTGTAATCTGAGAAGGAAAGACTTTTCTCCTGACAGAGAGATTGGCCACTGTAAGATACATTATACCCTGACAGGAGTACAACCCTCATTCATACACCACATGAGAACCCCACATACTTATTCATTAGCTTAGTTTATTTTTACCACAAACCTAGGACATTATAAACAAACATGTAAATAATGGGCTATAAAATTTGTATTTATTATTTGGTCATGTTCTTAGAGCAGGCAGCTCCAATATGGTCAGGCATGTGAGATTATGTGCTTGAGACAATGTGAAAGGCAGTAGCTCCGGTGATAAATTTTACACTACCTATTGCTCTGCTTAGCTTGCTAAATCATTTTAACTTGTGATTTTAGCCTCTTAAGCAACACTTTTAGGCCTCTTTCACACATTATTGTGTCCTGTATATATGGTGACATGTTTTCGTACGTACCAGAGACATACACGTAGACCCGTTCAAGTGAATGGGTCTGTGCACATGATAGTGTGTTTCCACGGACTGTGTGTCCTTGGGCAAAATATGCTGGCATGTCCATTTCTTAACAGCAGCACAGGCCACAAAATGACCCGCACATGTGCACATGAATGACACATAGTGACACGTACCAGAGCCTTGGAAGTAGAGGTACTGTTAATGCTGTTCCCCGATGCCGGGTGCTGAAGACAGCTCTCATCATTCTCCCCTGCTCTGCCTGCGATCAGTGTGAGCAGGGGGCAATGATGAGAGTTATATTCAACTGATAACAGCGACAGTAGGCGACAGCTCATGGGACTATTATGCCCTTCAGCTTACACCTGCTGCCTCTAATAACAGTGACAGCAGGCAGCAGCTGATGGGATTATTCATCAGCCACTGTCTGCACTATAAATAAATGAATAAATAAAGCACGAGTGAGTTCCCCTGATTTTTTGATAACTTGCTAGGCAAAACTGACAGCTTCAGGCTGAAACCCTCAGCTCTCAGCTTCAGCAAGGCTGGTTATCAATAATAGAGGGGTCCCCCGCTGTTTTTTTAAAAAATTATTTAGATAAATAATAAAAATATGGCTTGGGGTCCCCTATTTCTGACAACCAGCCTTGCTAAAACAGACAGCTGGGGGCTGGAATTCTCAGGCTGGTAAGGGGACATGGATTTTGACCCCAGTCTAAAAATAGAAGCCTGCAGTTGCCGAAAAAGGCACATCTATTAGATGTGCAAGTTTTGGCACTTTACATGGCTCTTCCCACTTGCCCTGTAGCGATGTGGGGTAATATTTGTGGGGTTGATGTCACCCATATATTGTATGGTGACATCAAGCCCATGGATTAGTAATGGAGAGGCATCTATAAGACACCAATCCATTACTAATCCTATAGTTATATTGTAAATAAACACATAAGCCAGTAAAAAGTCCTTTATTTGAAATCAAAACAAAACACACTTTTCCATTTCTATTTAAAAATAACAAACACAGTTATACTCACCTAACGCCCATTCCATTGAAGCGAATGTCTCCTGTAATAAAACAAAAATAAAAAACAACCATATCCCTCTCCTGTCCATCGTTCTGTCCCATGTCGTAATCAATTTCTGGGATAAATAGTTTTCAACCTGGATGGTGCCAAGATGTTACCGTCCAGGCTGACAACCACTGATAAATGAGCTGCTGTGAGCGCAGCATCAGTGAGCAGCGATGACTTCATTGAGGTCATTACCAGCCAGGCTGAACTGCGGTGACCTCAGCACCATGAGGAAAAGCCACTGAGCTAACATCAGTTCTGCTCAGTGAGTTCACGACAGATGTTTGATCTTTGAGCTGCGGTGAGCTCACAGAGCTGAACTGTGGTGAAAGTGAGTTTTTTCACGGTGCTGAGAAATAATTATTAACTATTATGGTCTTCTGAACAGTTCTTGTCTTCTAAACTCTCAACTCCTGAATGACACATGACCAATGTCATTTTCCTCATAGGTCTCTTAGGTGCCGAGAGGAATTTCAAGAGACTGGTATATGCTCCAAACACTGAAGTTTAACAATTTAAATGAAACTATAAATAAGTAATAATGTATCCACAGGCTGGGCTTTATAGGAGAACAGCAATTTTGGTATATACTATAATGCGGTATTGCAGTATATAATATATCCCAGCAAGGACAACATCTGCAAGCACTTTATATGCTCTCTCTGTTTTTCTGTGAGTTTCCTTCAGATACTCTGGTTTCCTCCCATATTCCAAAGATATACTGATAGGGAATTTAGATTGTGAGCCCAAAAGGAAACGCTGATTATAATATCTGTAAAGTACTGTGCAATGGCAGCGCTATATAAGTAAGTCGAGATAATAAAAATGAAAAATAATTGAAAATCATCTTACAGTAAAAAAAAGATTACAATACCAAAATACCTAAATATAAATTTTTATTTGTTGCTGTTACCCAATGACAGCCCTGAAACTTGAAATATCTGGAAAAGATCTGTATGGAAGAGTGGGCCAAAATCCCTGCTGCAGTGTGTGCAAACTTGGTCAAGAACTACAGGTATTGTCTAACCTCTGTAATTGCAAATAACGGTGTCTGTACCAAATATTAAGTTCTGTATTTCTATTGTATCAAATACTTATTTTGTGCAATAAAATGCAATTTAGTTATTTAAAAATCATACAATGTAATTTTCTGGATTTAATTTTTAGATTCTCTTAGGCTGGAGTCACACACTACTGTACAACACGGCCGAGTGCTATGCGATAAAACATCGCATAACACTTGGCCCTGTGTTAGTCTATGGGGCATCTCACATCTGCAATTATTTTCTCATGCTGAGAATAATGGCTAATGGCAGCATGCTGCGATTGGCACCAAGACTTGATGAGACTCGGCTCACTCGCACCCTTATCTCTCGGGGTGTGAGTGACACAACTCTCAACACGCGGATATCACCCGAGTAGGGTGCGATATACGCCAACATGCAGAGGAGATGAAGAAATTAATTTCTCCACCTCTTTTGCAGCCATGCTTTGTTCCTTTCTGTGTGAGAGGATCAGAGCACAGTAGCATGACACTTGGTTCCGAGCAGGAGCCGAGGGTCTATAGCATCGCGCCGGATGTGACACACTGGTGTGACTCCAGCCTCACAGTTGAAGTGTATCTATGATAAAAATTATAGACCTCTCCATTCCTTGTAGGTGAGAAAACTTGCAACATCGGCAGTGTATCAAATAATTATTTTCCCCACTGTACAGTACCGTATATACTCGAATATAAGCCGAGATATTCAGACCATTTTTTTGGGCTGAAAGTCCCCCTCTCGACTTAAATTCGAGTCATATACACCAGGGGGTCGGAGGGGGAGGGGGGTCGGAGGGGGGGCGGGGGTGTCAGGTCATACTTACCGGTCCTGACATAGTCTTTGCAGCCCCCAGCTTCTCCGCGATCTCCCTTCCTTCCTTCAGCGGTCACATGGTACCGCTCATTACACTCATGAATATGCGCATATTCATGAGGTGTAATGAGCGGTACCACATGACCGCTGAAGGCAGGAAGGGAGATCGTGGAGAAGCTGGGGGCTGCAGAGACCGTGCCAGGACTGGTAAGTATAGCGATACTCACCTGTCCGGGTCCATCGCTGCATGCTGCTGTCTGGCACGCCATCTGTCAGTGGCGTTCAGACAGCAGAGGGCGAGGTGACGTGTTAGTGCACGCCGTGCCCCCTACAGTCTGAACATCACTGACAGATAACGTGCCAGACAGAAGCAAGCAGCGGCACCTGGCCCCAGCGACAGAGAGGTAAACATGTCATTTTTTTATTTTTAAGTGCAGCAGCGGCAGCAGCACATGGGGCATAATGTATGGATCATCTTATGGGGGCAGCACATGGGGGCATACTGTATGGAGCATCTTATGGGGGCAGCACATGGGGGTATAATCTATGGAGCATCTTATGGGTGCAGCATATAGGGGTATAATCTATGGATCATTTTATAGGGGCAGCATATAGGGGCACAATCTATGGAGCATCTTATAGGGGCAGCATATTGGGCCATAATCTATGGAGCATCTTATGGGGGCAGCATATAGGGGTATAATCTATGGAGCATCTTATATGGGCAGCATATGGGGGAATAATCTATAGAGCATCTTATAGGGGCAGCATATGGGGGAATAAACTATGGAGCATCTTATGGGTGCAGCATATGGGGCATAATCTATGGAGCATCTTATGGGGGCAGCATATGGGGCATATTCTATGGAGCATCTTATGGGGCCATAACCTTTATGGAGCAGCATATTATTGTAGGGAGCATCTTATGGGGCCATCATGAACTGTGTGGAGCATTATATGGGGCTCCTGATTCAATATGGATATTCAAAAACATTTAACCTACTGATGTCTCAATTAATTTTACTTTTATTGGTATCTATTTTTATTTTTTTAATTTACCAGTAGCTGCTGCATTTTCCACCCTAGGCTTTTACTCGAGTCAATAAGTTTTCCCAGTTTTTTGTGACAAAATTAGGGGGTCGGCTTATATATATATGGTATATGGAGGAGTCAGATTATGGATGGCTCTGCAGGTTAATGCTAGTAATTTGAACTGGATACACTGGGGAATTGAGTGCCATTGAAGGGTTGAAGTCAATAAAGGGATTTGCAGAGGGCTAAGATCAACCTGGAGAAGTGTGAGACTAATAGCAAGAAGGCTACAAATCTGTGGTTGAACCTCAAAACAGCAGTGCATTCAAGACAGCACAGGAATCTCACAGAACTGGAGAATTTTCCAAGGAAGAATGGATGAAAATCCCTCAAGCAAGAATTTAAAGACTCTTGGCTGGCTGCAAAAAGGGTTTACAAGCTGTTATACTTTCAAAAGGGGGTGGTACTAGGTAGAGATGAGCAAACTTGTTCAGAAAATGTTCGCTAATTTCAAATTCGGCATGAATGTGGCACATTCTGATTCGTGTTTGGTTTCACAAGCATTTTTACTCAAAGTTGGCAAAATTCGGACACAGTTCGGTAAATCATTGTGAAGCCACGAGATCCTATTAGCCAATCCTAGTCGCTTGAGATAAACTGTGTTTCAAAGACAAATCAGTGTTTGCGATAAAGCTGTATTTCAGTTTTCAGTGACAAATCTGAAGGCTAGATTTCCACATAAAAATCGTTAGGCCTACTATTGGGATGCATCGAGGAGGTCCAATTAACTAATCCAAATAATTTTTTATAAAACTGTGTTGTAGTGACAAATTAGAAGGCCAGATCTCCACTTAAAATCGTTAGGTATAACACTGTTGTACAGGCACACTATCTAAGAAAATAAATAGCAATTGTTCATTTGGTGAAAGGTGACTGTCAGCTGTGGGCCTAAGGTTGTGAAACAGCAGGTTAGAAGAGGGGAAGGCTACATACAACATGAGTGGGAAAAAGCGACATTGTGGTGGAAGGGGCAATAGGTTTGGTGTTTGACGTGTACGTGGGTTAGGTGTTAATGTTAATGAGAGCTCAACTGAACAAACACAGTCTGCTATTATCCAAACATCACTGACATCTGTTGCTGGATGGGCTACTCAACTTCCTTTCTTTGGCTGCCTCACAGTGGTACGCCTTATAGATGAGGCTCAGAAAGAGCATGTGCTACAGTGGATGGCAAGCGCTGCATCAAGTGGCCTCTCCTCCTCTTCCTCCACCTTAACATCACAACCAGAACAATCCTCAGGGGTGGCACCGTAATCACCATTTTTTTCCCCGCATCAAAAATTTCCAAACGCCCAACTGCCCATGGGGAACCACAGGTCGGCTATTCTGCATAGCTATTCACACATTCTATTCCATGGGCATCATAGGTCTACTACGAAGAATCACATGCTCAAATTTTTTTTAAGTTCTATCCAGGGCCGGATGAAGTAGGATCCGAACAGAATCCAACCCTCACCAACAAACATTAACCACTAAGGGTGAAGGTGATCCTGATGAGACTCAGATACCAGAGGCACATCCGGACTGTACTGTGTTGTCAGGGCAGGAAGAGGAGGGTGACTCTCAGGGTGAGGATTGTGAAAAAAGAGAGGATGATAATGTGGTTGTAGATCCCACTTGGTGTGAACCCAGAGGTGTGCAGCTGAGTAGCAGCAGAGGAGGTGGAAGAAGATGAGAATGTTGCGACTTCTTACACAGGCACAAAGTGATGCAACCAAGCACTGCATCCTGAGCCTCAACTCTGGCTGCGGCCAACATCGGTCGCGAGCATGCAGTTCACAGGGGCATCAAGGGTTGCCTAGCCTGGGCCTTTTTTGAGGCCACAAAGGATGACCCAACACACGTTATCTGCAAATTTGTAAAAAAAATAATCAGTAGATGCAAAAAATGCAATTATTTGACAACTACATGCATGAACCGGCACATGTGCGTTCAAAATGCATCCACCGCCCCCCCCAATTAACCCCATCTGCTGCTTCTTCCTCCTCAGTCACTATTCCAAATCTTCTCACACAGGTCTCCAGCCATAGAAACTACAATTGTTTACTCACCACAGTAGGAGTGAGAGCCGGTCAGCTGTTATGGGAGTAGACACGACTGCTGCTTTTGTGTCACCTAGCACAACACAACTTTCTCAATCCACCATAACATCTCCGCCTGTACCTCACTCACAATCCAGCAGTTTGTCCTGTTCTCCATACTCCACCCTCTCTTAGCACAGCAGCCAGCACTTGGTCCTGCAGTTATGGTCAAGTAAAAGAATGTTTCCTTCTACACATGGCAAGGATAAGAGCTTGAACTCCATCTCCAATCTGCTGGCCACAGAAATGCTGCCTTATTCCCTGGTGGATACAGACGGTTTCAGAAAGTTGATTGCTAATGCAGTTCCCCAGTAGAAGTTGCCCATTCACTATTACTTCTCTAAGAAAGCTGTGCCTGCGCTACACCAGCATGTCTCAGACAGCATCACCGATTCCCTGAAAAAAATCTATGTTTGTCACTGTGCATTTCACCACTGACACCTGGACGAGCAAACATGGTCAGGGGTGCTACATCTCCTTGACTGGGCACTGGCTGACTCTGGCAGCTATGGGGGCAGGCAGTCAAGGGGCTGCTCCACAAGCCTTTGAGTCCCCAAGGCATGTGGGACAAACTTCTAAATCTAACACTTTCTCCACTATTTCTAGCTCCTCCACCTCTTCTAGTGCCACCCCCTGTGCCCTCAACTTCTCCCTTAATCTCACATGCATTCCACTGCACAGCAATGGCTCACCACAATCAGGCAGTGTTCAAATTAATATGCCTTTGATATCACAGCTATAAAACTCAAGTGTTATGGACAGCTATCCAGGCAGAGTTGTAGCAATGGCTGTCTCCACTGAAACTGGATCTAGGGAAGGCCAAGTGCGAAAAGGGTGCAAATCTGGTGGCCCTACACCTTGTCACCATCACACACGTTTCTTTGATGGCTCACGTCCTTAAACTGGTGGTACATAAATTTATCCATCACTATTCTGGCCTGGATGCACTGCTGCAGAAAGCACGGTTGCTGTGTGCTCATTTTTGATGATCACACCCCATAGGGTAGAGTAGGGACTGTCCCACAGGGGTTGCCGTGACGTGGCGGGATGGCTTGTACATTATTTTGATCAAAATTATGTTTACTAAATACCCTTATTATTATTATTATTATTAATATTATTATTATTATTATTATTATTACCTTTATGCATTATTTGCAGTATATTTTTTACTTTTATATTTGTGTTTTTTGCTTTTTGTTTTCTCTGGTTAATGGTCATGTGTTTATATGCACTTACATTGTGCATACACATTAACTTACTTTTCTCAGTTCAGATTTGTTTTTTATTCATTTCATTGTGCATTCAGTGCATATATGGGTGTGACCGCCCTCTTTCTGAACTGGGAAAGCCATCCAGTCTGGCCTAAGCTGTTACTAGTGGTTCAGCCGCTCGACCCTTATTCACATTCACACCACTTGGCAAGTGAAAAGGTTTTAAATACTAGAGTAGGGACTGTCCCACAGGGGTTGCCGTGACGTGGCGGGATGGCTTGTACATTATTTTGATCAAAATTATGTTTACTAAATACCCTTATTATTATTATTATTATTATTATTATTACCTTTATGCATTATTTGCAGTATATTTTTTACTTTTATATTTGTGTTTTTTGCTTTTTGTTTTCTCTGGTTAATGGTCATGTGTTTATATGCACTTACATTGTGCATACACATTAACTTACTTTTCTCAGTTCAGATTTGTTTTTTATTCATTTTATTGTGCATTCAGTGCATATATGGGTGTGACCGCCCTCTTTCTGAACTGGGAAAGCCATCCAGTCTGGCCTAAGCTGTTACTAGTGGTTCAGCCGCTCAACCCTTATTCACATTCACACCACTTGGCAAGTGAAAAGGTTTTAAATACTAGAGTAGGGACTGTCCCACAGGGGTTGCCGTGACGTGGCGGGATGGCTTGTACATTATTTTGATCAAAATTATGTTTACTAAATACCCTTATTATTATTATTATTATTATTATTTACCTTTATGCATTATTTGCAGTATATTTTTTACTTTTATATTTGTGTTTTTTGCTTTTTGTTTTCTCTGGTTAATGGTCATGTGTTTATATGCACTTACATTGTGCATACACATTAACTTACTTTTCTCAGTTCAGATTTGTTTTTTATTGTTTTTTACACCCCATAGGTTATAGACCTGCATCACTACACAGGTCTTTTGGCCTACCACTTAAGCATTTGATTTGCGATGTACCGACACAGTGCAGTATGTCCTTTTGCAGAGCCTGGGCCAATGCAGTATGGATGTGGTGCATATCACACTTGCAAAGTGGGCACAGGACCTCTGCACACTTCTGCACAGTTTTGAAATGGCTAGTTTGCATGAGGAGGTGGTGGTCCCAGAGGAAGAGGTGAAAGCAGAGTAGGATGCAGAAGGGATAACAATATATCAAATTTCCGGACTGTCGTCGCACAGGTGGGTGCCATGGGAGGGTGGCTCACAACGATCAAGGAGGGCTCATGGTACCAGACAAACTTAGTGAATGTGAAGGAGCCGAGGAACAAATGGAGGAGGATGAAGTGATGGACACACAACAGTCAGGAAATTAAGAGGATAATGAAATTCTCTCTGTTGTCCGTGGTTGGTGGTAGGTCACGGAGGAAGAAACCTTGACTGTTAGCCATCACCAACACACCATGGACTTGGCCCTCTTGGAAGCACCCAACACAAGAGAGCCTTAGTGCTGCATTATCTTCAACATGATGCCCGTAATCTCAGGAAACATTATGGAATCATCGCAAAAACTTTAGCAGCAGCAACAGTGTAAGTGGCATAAGAAATTTCTGTGAGTCTTTTCACACATTTGTTAGACTAGCCCGTGCACCAGCAGAACAGAGTACAAGTCTGACACGTTGTGCACGAGTATCTGAAGCTCAAGATTGATGCTATCAGAAGGTGTTCGGATCCTTTTGCATTTTGGTCTTCAAGAATGGAAGCGTGGCCTGAGCTCACCTGTCATGCCTTGGAGCTTTTGTCATGCCAGGCAGCCAGCGTTCTCTCAGAACGTGTCTTCAGTGCTGCTGGTGGTGTCCTGACAGATAAGCGTATCCGGCTATCCCCTGAAAGTGTAGACTGCCTAACTTTCAACAAGATGGCCAATTCATGGATTTTCAATGACTTTTGCACCCCAGTCGCAGACTAGGCACACTAGGCGAAGGTATAGTTCAGGATGCCCAAACTTTTGCAGCAGCCCATTTTCCTTTTTGTAATTTTTAAATAATTAAAGATGACAATATATCTATATTTTTTTGCCTAAAGAGCAAAGGAAATGTGTCATCTTTAACCTTAAGCCTTTGAGGGATTATTTCATCTTCAACTTACTTGTCCTTGACCAAAGTTATAAATGGAGAAAAATAGGGGTCCCAAGAAGCCTTGAGGGACCCCTGTAGAGGAGGTAGTATAGGAATAAAAAAGGCTAAATGTCCTGTTGTGAAGGTGTGAGGAGATTCATGAGAGGGCAAAGTTTTTGACACAAAAAGAGAATCTGTAATAGGAGGAGTAGAGTTGAGCGACTTTTGGTTTTTTAGGGTCGCGTTTCGTTTCGTGAAACCCGACTTTTCCAAAAGTCGGGTCGAGCAAGATCGTCCGATTATAGGGAAAAGTCGGGGTCGTCCCAAAACACGAAACCCAATGTAAGTCAATGGGGAATAAAAGTCGGCAGTGAGAGGAGGACAGGAAACACACCTACAGTGCCCATTTGAATGCCAAAAGCATCAATTCTTCTTACTTAAGCTTGTCAACCTTAATTAACTTCATAATACAAGTTACGCACTGCAAAATGGGGGTTATTTGGCTAAAGTTGTGGGGGGGGAGGGCTGGCTGCAGGTTTTCATGTGCCCTGGGTGAAGGAGTGCCCCTTTAACAAATACCACAACTCATCATGCTCCGATGTGGCAGATAAATAGCGGTATAGTACAATGAAAAATACCTCACGTTTTACATCTCATGACGAGGCCCATCTATTTCTCCATACAGAATCATTGGTCCCATATAATGTTTGAAACAGTATATGATGAGCTCCACATAATGCTACAGTATATGTTGGTCCCCATGGATGAAGCTCCACTGTCTTATGGGCCCAAATAATGCTCCAAACATAATGGGCCCCATTTCTAATGCTCTAGTGTATAATGGGCCCTGTAAATGCTGCTCCAGTGTCTGATGTCCACCTTTGGAATGTTCCAGTGTATGGTGGGCCCCATCTATCATTCTCCAGAGTATAGTGCTCCCCAAAAATTGGTGTCCCAACATTGAAAATAATCAAATAAGTCTCCTCACTAGGGAATCCCTGTACTTGTCTGGACAGGTGCTGTAGCTTGCTTAACAGCTCGCCAGCCGTTCTCACGCCCAGTATGGATTGCACGTGATTGCACAAAGGTTAGAAAGGGTACCGTATCCCCAGATAACATGTATGGATAGCGTACACATTCAAAATATATGTCTCAGGAGGCAGGCTCAGACGGTGTCAGGCCCAGTATGGATTGCACGTGATTGCACAAAGGTTAGAAAGGGTACCGTATCCCTGGATAACATGTATGGATAGCGTACACATTCAAAATATATGTCTCAGGAGGCAGGCTCAGACGGTGTCAGGCCCAGTATGGATTGCACGTGATTGCACAAAGGTTAGAAAGGGTACCGTATCCCTGGATAACATGTATGGATAGCGTACACATTCAAAATATATGTCTATACAGCATGAGGCAGGCTCAGACGGTGTTAGGCCCAGTATGGATTGCACGTGATTGCACAAAGGTTAGAAAGGGTACCGTATCCCTGGATAACATGTATGGATAGCGTACACATTCAAAATATATGTCTCAGGAGGCAGGCTCAGACGGTGTCAGGCACAGTATGGATTTGACGGCCCAGATTACACAGCGGAGGAGCAGGAAGAGGTAAAGATTGCAAATGCTGGGGCCCTGCCCAAGCAAGGGGGGCCCACTCATGGGCGTCGGTACTGGCACTGGGCCCCTCATAGTACAGCGGTGTGTCTGACGGCGGGTGTGCACCACGACCGTCAGAGACACTTGATTGCACTATGTGGGACCCTGTGCCAGTGCCCGCGCCCAAGAGTCGGCCTACCCACCTGTCCAGGGCAACGGCACTCGCACGGTGTCGTGCGGTAGGTGGTGACCCCGGCCATGGGGGGGAGGCAGCACAGTTAGGGAGTTTTAGAAAGTGGCATATGTTGATGTTGGACATTCAGCTGATGCAAAAGGCGAAATAGGTGAAGTACCAGGAAGAGGTGGACCAAAGCAAGCCATTTTTCTGTCACCCTATGTGTCATCAGGGGAAGGTGGGACAAAATCCTTGGAAACCCATGCGTGGTTCATTTTAATGAAGGTTAGATCATCCACATTTTGGGTTGACAGATGGGTCCTTTTTTCTGTCAGGATTGATCCAGCTGCACTGAAGACTCTTTCCGATAGCACACTTGCAGCTGGGCAAGCGAGCTCCTGTAAGGCATATTGGGCCAATTCAGGCCAGGTGTCCAGTTTAGCGGCCCAATAGTCAAAGGGGAATGACCTGTGTGGGAGAACATCGATATGGGAGGAAAAGTAGTTTGTTACCATAGTTGACAACAGCTGTCTCCTGTCACTTTCCATCGATGCAGTATTACCAGTTGTGTGAGCGGTATTTGAAAAATCAGTCCACAACATTGTCATGAAACCCCTGTCTCCAACGCCACTTCTGCTGTGTGCACCACGAACACCTCTGCCAAGCTGCCCCCGGCCCGTACGGCTCGTGTGAGAACCATCACCGCTGCTGTGTGCTGGGAATGCCTCAAGCAACCGATTTACCAGAGTTGCTTGTTTATTAGCCAATATTAGGTCAAGGTTCTCCTGTGGCATGATGTTTTGTAATTTGCCTTTATAGCGTGGATCCAGGATGCTGGCCAACCAGTAGTCGTCATCGTTCATCATTTTGGCAATGCGGGGGTCCCTTTTTAGGATCTGCAAGGCATAATCTGACATGTGGGCCAATGTTCCCGGTGTCAATGATGCACTGCGAGTGCTGGGTGGAGGAGCACTTTCTGGCAAATCCACATCCCTCCAGTCACGCACAAACCCTGTACCAGACCTTGCCACGCCAACATTTTCACTTGCCCCACGAGATGCATCCTCCTACCCTAAGTAATCATCCCCATCATCCTCCTCCTCCTCCTCTTCTTCCTCCACCTCGTCCAGGAGAGGTCCCTGAGCAGACAATGGCTGAATGTCATCAAGGATTCCCTCCTCCTCTTCCTCCTCATCAACCTTGGCTGCAGACGCCTGCTCCTTAAGGTGCGTCAAAGTTTGCATGAGCAGACGCATAAGTGGGATGCTCATGCTTAGGATGGCGTCGTCTGCGCTTACCAGCCGTGTGCATTCCTCAAAACACTGAAGGACTTTACAAAGGTCTTTCAGCTTCGACCACTGCACGCCTGTCAACTCCATGTCTGCTCTCAAAGTGCCTGGCCGTGTATCCTCCCACAAATGCATTATGGCCTGCCTCTGCTCGCACAGCTGCTCCACCATGTGCAGGGTGGAGTTCCACCTTGTTGCAATGTCGATAATGAGGCGGTGGTTGGGAAGGTGGAGCAATCGCTGCAGCTTCTGCATATGAACGGAGTGTACAGGCGACCGGCGGATGTGCGCGCACAGTCTTCGCACCTTCTGGAGCAGGGCTGTTAACTCCGGATAATTTTTGAGGAAGCACTGCACCACCAGGTTCAAGGTGTGAGCCAAGCAAGGTATGTGGCTGAGTTTTGAAAGGGCTATGGCTGCCACAAAATTACGGCCGTTATCACTAACTACCTTGCCTGCCTCAAGATGTACACTGCCCAGCCATGACTCAGTTTGTCGCTTCAAGTACTCGGCCAGCACCTCGGCGGTGTGTCTGTCGCCCAAACACATCATCTGCAACACAGCCTGCTGACGCTTTCCACTAGCTGCTCGATAGGGGGACACATCGTGTGCAACAGTGGCAGCTGCAGATGGAGTGCTCGTACGACTGCGCTCTGTGGACGAGCTTTCGCTTCTGGAGGAGGAGGAGGAGGAGGAGGGTCGAATGCCTATAGCCAACTGTTTCCTATACCGTGGGCTAGGCAGCACTGTCCCACCACCGCTGTCCCCTGTGGACCCTGCATCCACCACATTAACCCAGTGCGCAGTGATGGACACATAACGGCCCTGGCCATGCCGACTGGACCATGCATCAGTTGTGAGGTGCACCTTTCCGCTCACTGACTGCTTGAGTGCATGGACAATGCGGTCTTTCACATGATGGTGGAGGGCTGGGATGGCTTTGCGAGAGAAGAAGTGGCGACTGGGTAGGTCATAGCGTGGTACTGCATAGGCCATGAGTTCACGGAAAGCTGTGCTTTCCACCAACCGAAAGGGCATCATCTCAAACGAGATTAGTTTGGCAATGTGGGCGTTCAAACCCAGTGTACGCGGATGAGAGACTGAGTACTTTCTTGACCTACTCATAGTGTCTGGGAGGGTGAGCTGGACTTGAGAGCTGCATATGGTGGAAGTAGCGGTGGACAGGGCGGACTGAGAGAGGGTTGATGATGGTGATGGAGTTGGTGTTCTTTCTGATGGCCTAGAATCAGTCTTTCGTTGATATAACAGTGGGATTCCCTGACTGCTGTGGTCTTGCAACGACACCTCAACATTTGCTGCTGTGCTAACCGGTGGGCTTACAGTGGGGGAAACAATGTAGCGTTGCTGACTACCTTCGTTGTGATCAGTTGCACATGTGGCACTTAAGGTTTGGTGTTGTGTCCACGCTTGCAAGTGCATGCTGGTTAAATGTCTAAGCATGCAACTGGTATTCAAATTTTTCAGATTTTTCCCTCGGCTAAAGGTCTTTGCGCACTTCTTACAGATAACCTTGGCCTGATCATGAGGATTTTGTTCAAAAAAGTGCCACACTGCACTCTTCCTACTTTGGCAGACATTTTGCGGCCTAGCACGCTGTGATCTTTTGACCCTCTGGACAAGCTGTCCAGCAACTCTTTTGATATTTGGAACCTGTCTTTGGAGTGCTCCGGGCCTGCCAGATAACAGCTGTTGCGATGTCGATGTCTGCTGTGGATGCTCCTCATCTGAGCTATTGGAAGCAGCACCCTCTTCCCCCAATGGATGCCAATCTGGGTCAACAACTGGGTCATCCATCACCTCCTCTTCTATGTCATGTGCACCTTTCTCTGTGTCACCGTGTATGGTGGTATAGTGTGCGGGAAGGGGCACCTGAGTCTCATCAGGGTCAAAATCTGGCTCTGTACACTGCGAGGACAATGTAGTGCACTGAGTGAATGTACCAGTAGAATCATCCATCAGCGGCTGTGCATCAGTGCACTCCATGTCAGATTCATCTTGGCCCGGGTAATTCACCATTTCACTTGATAATCCAGGCATGGTATGTGAAAACAGCTCCATGGAGTAATCAGTAGTATGGCCTGCGTCATCCTTCAATCTTGGTTGGGGTGAAGGACACAAGGAAAGGTGTGGTTCATGAACATGAGCCTCCAATGACGACTCAGTGCTTTTACTTTTTACAACTGAAGAAGAGGAGGCGATAGAGCTGGAGGCTGAGTCAGCAATGTAAGACAAAACTTTTTCCTGATGCTCTGCCTTTAAAAGCGGTTTGCCAACTCCTAGAAAACTAAGCGTTCGAGGCCTTATGTAGCCAGACGATGACGCAGGGTCAGCACCTCCTGCATTCGGTCCTATTTTGCTCTTGCCGCTACCATCAGATCCACCACCAACACCATCATTACCAGCTGCCAACCCCCGCCCAATTCCACGGCCTCTTCCACCAGCCTTCCTCATTTTTGGTAGAAATGTAGACAAAATCCAACAAACTATATAGTAATGTAAAACAAGGTACAAGGTGTCTATAGGACAGGGGAGATTTAGAATTTCTGAACACACTTGTGGACAGTGGACACTTGTGGATTGTGTGCGGCCCACTGATATCTGAGCGCTATGTGACACGCTCGATGGCACAGCTGCCTGTGACCAAAGTGACGAGAGGATAATGGAGATTTTGAATCTCTGCGCACACTTTTGGACACTGGACACTTGTGGATTGTGTGAGGCCCACTGATATCTGAGCGCTATGTGACACGCTCGATGGCACAGCTGCCTGTGACCAAAGTGACGAGAGGATAATGGAGATTTTGAATCTCTGCGCACACTTTTGAACACTGGACACTTGTGGATTGTGTGAGGCCCACTGATATCTGAGCGCTATGTGACACGCTCGATGGCACAGCTGTGACAAAAGTGACTAGAGGATAAGGGAGATTGGATTGCTTTTAAAAAAGCAGTTTGCGGAGCAGTGGGTAAACAGCAATGCCAGCATGTCAGGAAGCCTTAAAAGGCAGCCCAACAACCAACACCACTGATACACCACAATATAGCCTCCCCTTGCACTGCACACACAGTGACTTGTGTGTTGTGCAGGCCAAATCGCTAGCAGCAGAAGCAGTTTTTTTGTCTTCTTCCCTGCCTAACGCTCTCCCTACAGAATCAGCAGCAACATCTCCCTATACTAAGATCGGCAGAAGTAAGATGGCGGTCGGCGTGCACGCCCTTTTATACCCCCTGTGACGCCCACCAAAGCAAGCCAATCACTTGCATGCCCTTCTGAAAGATGGTGGTGACCCGTGCCTAGGTCATCACGTTGCCCACAGTGTCCGTGGATCCTGATTGGCTGAAAAAGAGCGCAAAACAAACTTTTGAAACGCGACTTTGGCGCGTAAGTCGCCGACCTCGTGGCCGACCTCATCCTAGGGTCGGGTTTCGTTTCATGAAACCCGACTTTGCCAAAAGTCGGCGACTTTTGAATTTTTTCGACCCGTTTGGCTCAACTCTAAGGAGGAGTGGTTGACTGTGTCAGAGGCAGAAAACAGATCTAGCTGTACGAGTCTAGAGAATTGTCTGTTAGTTTTTGTGAAAGGTAAGAAATCAGTAATTTGGTTAAGGTAGTTTGATTGGAGTGGTGAGGACATAAGCAAGATTGTGGGTTGTTGAAGAGCAAGTTAGGAGGTTGGAAGGGGTAACAGTGGGCACAGGAGGGAGTTAAAAATGTTGAATAATTGCTTGGGGTTGTGGGATATGAGGGTGTGAACTAGTGCTGTTTAGCAAAATTGAGGGCCAACTTGAATGTGAAAATTGCTTGTGTTATGGCTGGCGGAATGCACCAAATAATAAGGATGGTAAATAAGGTGCGTTCGCAGCCCGGGGTCCACAGTGCAGAGATAGTACACAGCTGCTCGGTAATGGTGGATGCTATATGGCGGTATAAGAGAGGAATACACACGGGTTAATGTCACCCGGTGTGTACAGGGGTGGACTCTGCTCCCTCACAGAGCCGCACTACCGTGGAACATAAATGCCGGAGCTTGTTAAAGCTCATAGAGCTTGGCAAAGTGAGCGCTCAGTAAATGGTCACAGAACTCAGCCCCAAGGACAGGGGTCAGAGTCCATCTAGACCTACTAAGCATGCAGCGTCGCACCTGCTAGCTACCATGGAGTGCTGACCAAGCATAGTGTGGCGTACAGACAAGCCACCACTTGGCATTGATGCCAGTCTCAGACTAAGCCTCCTACCTATACCTCAGCCTGCGCGCTAACAGGCAAGGCTGCACAACACATGCATACCAAGGGTAGGGGTTCTTAATGAGTCAATCACCAGAGACATTCATACATGCATACAACACCCACTACACATTGTCTATAGTAGCGCACGGTCATGCGGTCGTGCGATACTTTTATAGACACAGCCTTCCGGGACGTTCCTGATGACCCAATCCGTGCTGCTTGAGGACCTGAGCATATGACCTCCGACCACCAATGAGCGGTCGTTTCACGGGCAATGTCAGATGGAGAAAAGAAGGACTTAGTCCCAGGAGTGTCTGCTCGCCGCTGATCAATGCATGATATTATAGCAGAGCCTGGAGCAGCAACCAGATGCCTAGCATTATCCTGAACAAGATGCTAGGACTGACATGTCTGCTGAGCAGGAATCTCTGCGACTGCAGAGGAATGGGAGACCGCATAAGATATGGCTTGAGATTCCCACTATTCAGTCGGGCAAACTTGTCACCTAAGGGCTTGTTTGAAAAATAATAACAAAAAAACCTGAAGCAATGTTCACGCAACTTAATAATACAAATTTATGAAAAGAGGCAACGTTTATGCACTTGTGTTCTTATTGTTCAGAAACAATATATTTTAGATAGTGCAGGGGCCGCCTGAGCCCTGAAAGCTTGCAAATATAATTTCTCTGGTTAGCCAATAAAGGTATCACTCCATGAATACCTTTCTCATTTTTTTGGGACATAAGTATTTACATCGACATATTTATAAAAAAAAATACCACAAACGTTGCATCACTTATCAAACTCGTTGGATCTCAGGACTGTAGAAGCTTATAATCTCCGCTACAGTATATAAAATGGAACAAAAACAGTAATAAATTCTTTAAAAATGTACTATCCCCTGAAGTAAAATGTGGCCAGTGTATAAGGTCATTCCAGGTAAATTTGGATTTTCATATATATATTATTCATGAGCCATCCGCCAGTGGTTACACTGACTGTGTATGGGCATGCTACATGTGTATATTGCATTGCAATGCTAATCACTACAGTTACTGCCACTCTACATAGCAGGATAGAATTATATCAGAAGACTCTGATTGCTATTCCAATCTACAACAGCTCTGAGCCTGCTGTAAATTACATTTTCATCTTAAAGACGCCAGTCTACTAACTTCTCAAAAAATACTAGCGGTTCAATCATTTTATTTAAGAATTCTTTATATATTTCCATTAGTGCAATGAGGTAATTGTCCGCTTTTTTTTCCAGTTGGAATTTAATGTACAATCTGTGTCAATGAATGCTCTTTGTGATAAGACAGTTTGTGTCTAGACTCCTGACTGTGCCTCACTTATCTCAACTCTTCCTATGTCCTTTATTGATTAGCAGGCATGAGGCTATCATTTTAGGCATACTGTATGTTCTTGCTTTACTGAATTTACTATAAACTGATACTGGGGCCTGAACAAATTTCAATCACATCAAAGAAACTCTTTTCTAAGTCTGCATGACTTCCCTGAGAGGAAGTATTTCATTATTTTCATTTGGTTAGCACCTGTAGGTTAAGTACAAAGCTTATCATCCTAAGACATGTTTGAAGAATATCCGGTGGAGATGGGTTCTATATGCGTGTAGACACGCTCTTGTTAGTCTGCGGGAATAGAAGAATATCCTGTATGCTGCTTTTGAAACTCTTCTAACTTGACCTTGTTTTAGACTATTAGGTCATCAAATAACCTGATTTTAAGAACAGAAGGGTCCATATATAACATCAAAGAGCAGTACAAATCTGTATCATGGAAGAAATGCATCTAAAGTAGCTGATATAGCGCTAATTGTTTTTCTGATTTTATCAGTGAGATTCTATGCTGTCTTGTAAGAATAGAGGCCCTGATTCATCATTTGCTGTTTTTGTTAGGTCACTTTTCTTTTTGTCTTGTGGTAATAGTTTACATTTTTCGTCCTAAATTTATCAGAATGGTGCATGTGATTCATGAGTTTTGCGCAAAATCAAAAATGTTTTTTCCTATTTTGAACTGTTTTTATGACTTTTGGCGCCAAAAGATGCAATTTACCATCAAAGGTCGCAACCATTGAGCCACATTAGGAGTGCTTGAAAATGCACCAGTGGAAGACTGGAAAGAAATTGCAGCAAATTTTGTAACTTTTTAATAAGTTGCAATTGATGAGTCAGCCGAAAGAGCAGAGAAAAATCAATAAGAAACAGAGCATATTTAAAGTAGACTTTAAGAAAACTGGAAATAGAATGATGAATTATGTGCAAAAAAGTGCTAAACACACAAAACTATGCAAAACAAAAGGCACTGGCTAATTGGGGCCAACGTGTTTATTGGCTTCTGATCACATTTTTTTGTCTCTGCTTGCCTCATAAGCAAAGAAAAGCTCCTGACTAGAGTTGAGCGAAACGGGTCGAAAAAATTCAAAAGTCGCCGACTTTTGGCAAAGTCGGGTTTCATGAAACGAAACCCGACCCTAGGATGAGGTCGGCCACGAGGTCGGCGACTTACGCGCCAAAGTCGCGTTTCAAAAGTTTGTTTTGCGCTCTTTTTCAGCCAATCAGGATCCACGGACACTGTGGGCAACCTGATGACATAGGCACGGGTCACCACCATCTTTCAGAAGGGCATGCAAGTGATTGGCTTGCTTTGGTGGGCGTCACAGGGGGTATAAAAGGGCGTTCACGCCGACCGCCATCCTACTTCTGCCGATCTTAGTATAGGGAGAGGTTGCTGCTGATTCTGTAGGGAGAGCGTTAGGCAGGGAAGAAGACAAAAAAACTGCTTCTGCTGCTAGCGATTTGGCCTGCACAACACACAAGTCACTGTGTGTGCAGTGCAAGGGGAGGCTATATTGTGGTGTATCAGTGGTGTTGGTTGTTGGGCTGCCTTCTAAGGCTTCCTGACACGCTGGCATTGCTGTTTACCCACTGCTCCACAAACTGCTTTTTTAAAAGCAATCCAATCTCCCTTATCCTCTCGTCACTTTGGTCACAGGCAGATGTGCCATCGAGCGTGTCACATAGCGCTCAGATATCAGTGGGCCGCACACAATCCACAAGTGTCCAGTGTCCAAAAGTGTACGCAGAGATTCAAAATCTCCATTATCCTCTCGTCACTTTGGTCACAGGCAGCTGTGCCATCGAGCGTGTCACATAGCGCTCAGATATCAGTGGGCCGCACACAATCCACAAGTGTCCAGTGTCCAAAAGTGTATGCAGAGATTCAAAATCTCCATTATCCTCTCGTCACTTTGGTCACAGGCAGCTGTGCCATCGAGCGTGTCACATAGCGCTCAGATATCAGTGGGCCGCACACAATCCACAAGTGTCCAGTGTCCAAAAGTGTACGCAGAGATTCAAAATCTCCATTATCCTCTCGTCACTTTGGTCACAGGCAGCTGTGCCATCGAGCGTGTCACATAGCGCTCAGATATCAGTGGGCCGCACACAATACACAAGTGTCCAGTGTCCAAAAGTGTACGCAGAGATTCAAAATCTCCATTATCCTCTCGTCACTTTGGTCACAGGCAGCTGTGCCATCGAGCGTGTCACATAGCGCTCAGATATCAGTGGGCCGCACACAATCCACAAGTGTCCAGTGTCCAAAAGTGTACGCAGAGATTCAAAATCTCCATTATCCTCTCATCACTTTGGTCACAGGCAGCTGTGCCATCGAGCGTGTCACATAGCGCTCAGATATCAGTGGGCCGCACACAATACACAAGTGTCCAGTGTCCAAAAGTGTACGCAGAGATTCAAAATCTCCATTATCCTCTCGTCACTTTGGTCACAGGCAGCTGTGCCATCGAGCGTGTCACATAGCGCTCAGATATCAGTGGGCCGCGCACAATCCACAAGTGTCCAGTGTCCAAAAGTGTACGCAGAGATTCAAAATCTCCATTATCCTCTCGTCACTTTGGTCACAGGCAGCTGTGCCATCGAGCGTGTCACATAGCGCTCAGATATCAGTGGGCCGCACACAATCCACAAGTGTCCAGTGTCCAAAAGTGTACGCAGAGATTCAAAATCTCCATTATCCTCTCGTCACTTTGGTCACAGGCAGCTGTGCCATCGAGCGTGTCACATAGCGCTCAGATATCAGTGGGCCGCACACAATCCACAAGTGTCCACTGTCCACAAGTGTACGCAGAGATTCAAAATCTCCATTATCCTCTCGTCACTTTGGTCACAGGCAGCTGTGCCATCGAGCGTGTCACATAGCGCTCAGATATCAGTGGGCCGCACACAATCCACAAGTGTCCAGTGTCCAAAAGTGTACGCAGAGATTCAAAATCTCCATTATCCTCTCGTCACTTTGGTCACAGGCAGCTGTGCCATCGAGCATGTCACATAGCGCTCAGATATCAGTGGGCCGCACACAATCCACAAGTGTCCAGTGTCCAAAAGTGTACGCAGAGATTCAAAATCTCCATTATCCTCTCGTCACTTTGGTCACAGGCAGCTGTGCCATCGAGCGTGTCACATAGCGCTCAGATATCAGTGGGCCGCACACAATCCACAAGTGTCCACTGTCCAAAAGTGTACGCAGAGATTCAAAATCTCCATTATCCTCTCGTCACTTTGGTCACAGGCAGCTGTGCCATCGAGCGTGTCACATAGCGCTCAGATATCAGTGGGCCGCACACAATCCACAAGTGTCCAGTGTCCAAAAGTGTACGCAGAGATTCAAAATCTCCATTATCCTCTCGTCACTTTGGTCACAGGCAGCTGTGCCATCGAGCGTGTCACATAGCGCTCAGATATCAGTGGGCCGCACACAATCCACAAGTGTCCACTGTCCAAAAGTGTACGCAGAGATTCAAAATCTCCATTATCCTCTCGTCACTTTGGTCACAGGCAGCTGTGCCATCGAGCGTGTCACATAGCGCTCAGATATCAGTGGGCCGCACAAAATCCACAAGTGTCCAGTGTCCAAAAGTGTACGCAGAGATTCAAAATCTCCATTATCCTCTCGTCACTTTGGTCACAGGCAGCTGTGCCATCGAGCGTGTCACATAGCGCTCAGATATCAGTGGGCCGCACACAATCCACAAGTGTCCAGTGTCCAAAAGTGTACGCAGAGATTCAAAATCTCCATTATCCTCTCGTCACTTTGGTCACAGGCAGCTGTGCCATCGAGCGTGTCACATAGCGCTCAGATATCAGTGGGCCGCACACAATCCACAAGTGTCCACTGTCCAAAAGTGTACGCAGAGATTCAAAATCTCCATTATCCTCTCGTCACTTTGGTCACAGGCAGCTGTGCCATCGAGCGTGTCACATAGCGCTCAGATATCAGTGGGCCGCACACAATCCACAAGTGTCCAGTGTCCAAAAGTGTACGCAGAGATTCAAAATCTCCATTATCCTCTCGTCACTTTGGTCACAGGCAGCTGTGCCATCGAGCGTGTCACATAGCGCTAAGATATCAGTGGGCCGCACACAATCCACAAGTGTCAACTGTCCACAAGTGTACGCAGAGATTCAAAATCTCCATTATCCTCTCGTCACTTTGGTCACAGGCAGCTGTGCCATCGAGCGTGTCACACAGCGCTCAGATATCAGTGGGCGGCACACAATCCACAAGTGTCCACTGTCCACAAGTGTACGCAGAGATTCAAAATCTCCATTATTCTCTCGTCACTTTGGTCACAGGCAGCTGTGCCATCGAGCGTGTCACATAGCGCTCAGATATCAGTGGGCCGCACACAATCCACAAGTGTCCAGTGTCCAAAAGTGTACGCAGAGATTCAAAATCTCCATTATCCTCTCGTCACTTTGGTCACAGGCAGCTGTGCCATCGAGCGTGTCACATAGCGCTCAGATATCAGTGGGCCGCACACAATCCACAAGTGTCCAGTGTCCAAAAGTGTATGCAGAGATTCAAAATCTCCATTATACTCTCGTCACTTTGGTCTCAGGCAGCTGTGCCATCGAGCGTGTCACATAGCGCTCAGATATCAGTGGGCCGCACACAATCCACAAGTGTCCTGTGTACAAAAGTTTACGCAGAGATTCAAAATCTCCATTCTCCTCTCGTCACTTTGGTCACAGGCAGCTGTGCCATCGAGCGTGTCACATAGCGCTCAGATATCAGTGGGCCGCACACAATCCACAAGTGTCCACTGTCCACAAGTGTACGCAGAGATTCAAAATCTCCATTATCCTCTCGTCACTTTGGTCACAGGCAGCTGTGCCATCGAGCGTGTCACATAGCGCTCAGATATCAGTGGGCCGCACACAATCCACAAGTGTCCAGAGTCCAAAAGTGTACGCAGAGATTCAAAATCTCCATTATCCTCTCGTCACTTTGGTCACAGGCAGCTGTGCCATCGAGCGTGTCACATAGCGCTCAGATATCAGTGGGCCGCACACAATCCACAAGTGTCCACTGTCCACAAGTGTACGCAGAGATTCAAAATCTCCATTATCCTCTCGTCACTTTGGTCACAGGCAGCTGTGCCATCGAGCGTGTCACATAGCGCTCAGATATCAGTGGGCCGCACACAATCCACAAGTGTCCACTGTCCACAAGTGTACGCAGAGATTCAAAATCTCCATTATCCTCTCGTCACTTTGGTCACAGGCAGCTGTGCCATCGAGCGTGTCACATAGCGCTCAGATATCAGTGGGCCGCACACAATCCACAAGTGTCCACTGTCCACAAGTGTACGCAGAGATTTAAAATCTCCATTATCCTCTCGTCACTTTGGTCACAGGCAGCTGTGCCATCGAGCGTGTCACATAGCGCTCAGATATCAGTGGGCCGCACACAATCCACAAGTGTCCAGTGTCCAAAAGTGTACGCAGAGATTCAAAATCTCCATTATCCTCTCGTCACTTTGGTCACAGGCAGCTGTGCCATCGAGCGTGTCACATAGCGCTCAGATATCAGTGGGCCGCACACAATCCACAAGTGTCCACTGTCCACAAGTGTACGCAGAGATTCAAAATCTCCATTATCCTCTCGTCACTTTGGTCACAGGCAGCTGTGCCATCGAGCGTGTCACATAGCGCTCAGATATCAGTGGGCCGCACAAAATCCACAAGTGTCCAGTGTCCAAAAGTGTACGCAGAGATTCAAAATCTCCATTATCCTCTCGTCACTTTGGTCACAGGCAGCTGTGCCATCGAGCGTGTCACATAGCGCTCAGATATCAGTGGGCCGCACACAATCCACAAGTGTCCAGTGTCCAAAAGTGTACGCAGAGATTCAAAATCTCCATTATCCTCTCGTCACTTTGGTCACAGGCAGCTGTGCCATCGAGCGTGTCACATAGCGCTCAGATATCAGTGGGCCGCACACAATCCACAAGTGTCCACTGTCCAAAAGTGTACGCAGAGATTCAAAATCTCCATTATCCTCTCGTCACTTTGGTCACAGGCAGCTGTGCCATCGAGCGTGTCACATAGCGCTCAGATATCAGTGGGCCGCACACAATCCACAAGTGTCCAGTGTCCAAAAGTGTACGCAGAGATTCAAAATCTCCATTATCCTCTCGTCACTTTGGTCACAGGCAGCTGTGCCATCGAGCGTGTCACATAGCGCTAAGATATCAGTGGGCCGCACACAATCCACAAGTGTCAACTGTCCACAAGTGTACGCAGAGATTCAAAATCTCCATTATCCTCTCGTCACTTTGGTCACAGGCAGCTGTGCCATCGAGCGTGTCACACAGCGCTCAGATATCAGTGGGCGGCACACAATCCACAAGTGTCCACTGTCCACAAGTGTACGCAGAGATTCAAAATCTCCATTATTCTCTCGTCACTTTGGTCACAGGCAGCTGTGCCATCGAGCGTGTCACATAGCGCTCAGATATCAGTGGGCCGCACACAATCCACAAGTGTCCAGTGTCCAAAAGTGTACGCAGAGATTCAAAATCTCCATTATCCTCTCGTCACTTTGGTCACAGGCAGCTGTGCCATCGAGCGTGTCACATAGCGCTCAGATATCAGTGGGCCGCACACAATCCACAAGTGTCCAGTGTCCAAAAGTGTATGCAGAGATTCAAAATCTCCATTATACTCTCGTCACTTTGGTCTCAGGCAGCTGTGCCATCGAGCGTGTCACATAGCGCTCAGATATCAGTGGGCCGCACACAATCCACAAGTGTCCTGTGTACAAAAGTTTACGCAGAGATTCAAAATCTCCATTCTCCTCTCGTCACTTTGGTCACAGGCAGCTGTGCCATCGAGCGTGTCACATAGCGCTCAGATATCAGTGGGCCGCACACAATCCACAAGTGTCCACTGTCCACAAGTGTACGCAGAGATTCAAAATCTCCATTATCCTCTCGTCACTTTGGTCACAGGCAGCTGTGCCATCGAGCGTGTCACATAGCGCTCAGATATCAGTGGGCCGCACACAATCCACAAGTGTCCAGAGTCCAAAAGTGTACGCAGAGATTCAAAATCTCCATTATCCTCTCGTCACTTTGGTCACAGGCAGCTGTGCCATCGAGCGTGTCACATAGCGCTCAGATATCAGTGGGCCGCACACAATCCACAAGTGTCCACTGTCCACAAGTGTACGCAGAGATTCAAAATCTCCATTATCCTCTCGTCACTTTGGTCACAGGCAGCTGTGCCATCGAGCGTGTCACATAGCGCTCAGATATCAGTGGGCCGCACACAATCCACAAGTGTCCACTGTCCACAAGTGTACGCAGAGATTCAAAATCTCCATTATCCTCTCGTCACTTTGGTCACAGGCAGCTGTGCCATCGAGCGTGTCACATAGCGCTCAGATATCAGTGGGCCGCACACAATCCACAAGTGTCCACTGTCCACAAGTGTACGCAGAGATTTAAAATCTCCATTATCCTCTCGTCACTTTGGTCACAGGCAGCTGTGCCATCGAGCGTGTCACATAGCGCTCAGATATCAGTGGGCCGCACACAATCCACAAGTGTCCAGTGTCCAAAAGTGTACGCAGAGATTCAAAATCTCCATTATCCTCTCGTCACTTTGGTCACAGGCAGCTGTGCCATCGAGCGTGTCACATAGCGCTCAGATATCAGTGGGCCGCACACAATCCACAAGTGTCCACTGTCCACAAGTGTACGCAGAGATTCAAAATCTCCATTATCCTCTCGTCACTTTGGTCACAGGCAGCTGTGCCATCGAGCGTGTCACATAGCGCTCAGATATCAGTGGGCCGCACACAATCCACAAGTGTCCAGAGTCCAAAAGTGTACGCAGAGATTCAAAATCTCCATTATCCTCTCGTCACTTTGGTCACAGGCAGCTGTGCCATCGAGCGTGTCACATAGCGCTCAGATATCAGTGGGCCGCACACAATCCACAAGTGTCCACTGTCCACAAGTGTACGCAGAGATTCAAAATCTCCATTATCCTCTCGTCACTTTGGTCACAGGCAGCTGTGCCATCGAGCGTGTCACATAGCGCTCAGATATCAGTGGGCCGCACACAATCCACAAGTGTCCAGTGTCCAAAAGTGTACGCAGAGATTCAAAATCTCCATTATCCTCTCGTCACTTTGGTCACAGGCAGCTGTGCCATCGAGCGTGTCACATAGCGCTCAGATAACAGTGGGCCGCACACAATCCACAAGTGTCCAGTGTCCAAAAGTGTACGCAGGGAGTTTCAAAATCTCCATTATCCTCTCGTCACTTTGGTCACAGGCAGCTGTGCCATCGAGCGTGTCACATAGCGCTCAGATATCAGTGGGCCACACACAATCCACAAGTGTCCACTGTCCACAAGTGTACGCAGAGATTCAAAATCTCCATTATCCTCTCGTCACTTTGGTCACAGGCAGCTGTGCCATCGAGCGTGTCACATAGCGCTCAGATATCAGTGGGCCGCACACAATCCACAAGTGTCCACTGTCCACAAGTGTGTGCAGAAATTCTAAAACTCCCCTGTCCTATAAACACCTTGTACCTTGTTTTACATTACTATATAGTTTGTTGGATTTTGTCTACATTTCTACCAAAAATGAGGAAGGCTGGTGGAAGAGGCCGTGGAATTGGGCGGGGGTTGGCAGCTGGTAATGATGGTGTTGGTGGTGGATCTGATGGTAGTGGCAAGAGCAAAATAGGACCAAATGCAGGAGGTGCTGACCCTGCGTCATCGTCTGTCTACATAAGGCCTCGAACGCTTAGTTTTCTAGGAGTTGGCAAACCGCTTTTAAAGGCAGAGCATCAGGAAAAAGTTTTGTCTTACATTCCTGACTCAGCCTCCAGCTCTATCGCCTCGTCTTCTTCAGTTGTAAAAAGTAAAAGCACTGAGTCGTCATTGGAGGCTCATGTTCATGAACCACACCTTTCCTTGTGTCCTTCACCCCAACCAAGATTGAAGGATGACGCAGGCCATACTACTGATTACTCCATGGAGCTGTTTTCACATACCATGCCTGGATTATCAAGTCAAATGGTGAATTACCCAGGCCAAGATGAATCTGACATGGAGTGCACTGATGCACAGCCACTGATGGATGATTCTGCTGGTACATTCACTCAGAGCACTACATTGTCCTCGCAGTGTACAGAGCCAGATTTTGACCCTGATGAGACTCAGGTGCCCCTTCCCGCACACTATACCACCATACACGGTGACACAGAGAAAGGTGCACATGACATAGAAGAGGAGGTGATGGATGACCCAGTTGTTGACCCAGATTGGCATCCATTGGGGGAAGAGGGTGCTGCTTCCAATAGCTCAGATGAGGAGCATCCACAGCAGACATCGACATCGCAACAGCTGTTATCTGGCAGGCCCGGAGCACTCCAAAGACAGGTTCCAAACATCAAAAGAGTTGCTGGACAGCTTGTCCAGAGGGTCAAAAGATCACAGCGTGCTAGGCCGCAAAATGTCTGCCAAAGTAGGAAGAGTGCAGTGTGGCAGTTTTTTGAACAAAATCCTCATGATCAGGCCAAGGTTATCTGTAAGAAGTGCGCAAAGACCTTTAGCCGAAGGAAAAATCTGAAAAATTTGAATACCAGTTGCATGCTTAGACATTTAACCAGCATGCACTTGCAAGCGTGGACACAACACCAAACGTCAAGTGCCACATGTGCAACTGATCACAACGAAGGTAGTCAGCAACGCTACATTGTTTCCCCCACTGTAAGCACACCGGTTAGCACAGCAGCAAATGTTGAGGTGTCGTTGCAAGGCCACAGCAGTCAGGGAATCCCACTGTTGTATCAACGAAAGACTGATTCTAGGCCATCAGAAAGAACACCAACTCCATCACCATCATCAACCCTCTCTCAGTCCGCCCTGTCCACCGCTACTTTCACCATATGCAGCTCTCAAGTCCAGCTCACCCTCCCAGACACTATGAGTAGGTCAAGAAAGTACTCAGTCTCTCATCCGCGTACACTGGGTTTGAACGCCCACATTGCCAAACTAATCTCGTTTGAGATGATGCCCTTTCGGTTGGTGGAAAGCACAGCTTTCCGCGAACTCATGGCCTATACAGTACCACGCTATGACCTACCCAGTCGCCACTTCTTCTCTCGCAAAGCCATCCCAGCCCTCCACCATCATGTGAAAGACCGCATTGTCCATGCACTCAAGCAGTCAGTGAGCGGAAAGGTGCACCTCACAACTGATGCATGGTCCAGTCGGCATGGCCAGGGCCGTTACGTGTCCATCACTGCACACTGGGTTAATGTGGTGGATGCAGGGTCCACAGGGGACAGCGGTGGTGGGACAGTGCTGCCTAGCCCACGATCTAGGAAACAGTTGGCTGTAGGCGTTCGACCCTCCTCCTCCTCCTCCTCCAGAAGCGACAGCTCGTCCACAGAGCGCAGTCGTACGAGCACTCCATCTGCAGCTGCCACTGTTGCACACGATGTGTCCCCCTATCGAGCAGCTAGTGGAAAGCGTCAGCAGGCTGTGTTGCATATGATGTGTTTGGGCGACAGACACACCGCCGAGGTGCTGGCCGAGTACTTGAAGCGACAAACTGAGTCATGGCTGGGCAGTGTACATCTTGAGGCAGGCAAGGTAGTTAGTGATAACGGCCGTAATTTTGTGGCAGCCATAGCCCTTTCAAAACTCAGCCACATACCTTGCTTGGCTCACACCTTGAACCTGGTGGTGCAGTGCTTCCTCAAAAATTATCCAGAGTTAACAGCCCTGCTCCAGAAGGTGCGAAGACTGTGCGCGCACATCCGCCGGTCGCCTGTACACTCCGTTCGTATGCAGAAGCTGCAGCGATTGCTCCACCTTCCCAACCACCGCCTCATTATCGACATTGCAACAAGGTGGAACTCCACCCTGCACATGGTGGAGCGGCTGTGCGAGCAGAGGCAGGCCATAATGCATTTGTGGGAGGATACACGGCCAGGCACTTTGAGAGCAGACATGGAGTTGACAGGCGTGCAGTGGTCGAAGCTGAAACCTTTGTAAAGTCCTTCAGTGTTTTGAGGAATGCACACGGCTGGTAAGCGCAGACGACGCCATCCTAAGCATGAGCATCCCACTTATGCGTCTGCTCATGCAAACTTTGACGCACCTTAAGGAGCAGGCGTCTGCAGCCAATGTTGATGAGGAGGAAGAGGAGGAGGGAATCCTTGATGACATTCAGCCATTGTCTGCTCAGGGACCTCTCCTGGACGAGGTGGAGGAAGAAGAGGAGGAGGAGGAGGAGGATGATGGGGATGATTACTTAGGGGAGGAGGATGAATCTCGTGGGGCAAGTGAAAATGTTGGCGTGGCAAGGTATGGTACAGGGTTTGTGCGTGACTGGAGGGATGTGGATTTGCCAGAAAGTGCTCCTCCACCCAGCACTCGCAGTGCATCATTGACACCGGGAACATTGGCCCACATGTCAGATTATGCCTTGCGGATCCTAAAAAGGGACCCCCGCATTGCCAAAATGATGAACGATGACGACTACTGGTTGGCCAGCATCAAGGATCCACGCTATAAAGGCAAATTACAAAACATCATGCCACAGGAGAACCTTGACCTAATATTGGCTAATAAACAAGCAACTCTGGTAAATCGGTTGCTTGAGGCATTCCCAGCACACAGCAGCGGTGATGGTTCTCACACGAGCCGTACGGGCCGGGGGCAGCTTGGCAGAGGTGTTCGTGGTGCACACAGCAGAAGTGGCGTTGGAGACAGGGGTTTCATGACAATGTTGTGGACTGATTTTTCAAATACCGCTCACACAACTGGTAATACTGCATCGATGGAAAGTGACAGGAGACAGCAGTTGTCAACTATGGTTACAAACTACTTTTCCTCCCATATCGATGTTCTCCCACACAGGTCATTCCCCTTTGACTATTGGGCTGCTAAACTGGACACCTGGCCTGAATTGGCCCAATATGCCTTACAGGAGCTCGCTTGCCCAGCTGCAAGTGTGCTATCTGAAAGAGTCTTCAGTGCAGCTGGATCAATCCTGACAGAAAAAAGGACCCGTCTGTCAACCCAAAATGTGGATGATCTAACCTTCATTAAAATGAACCACGCATGGGTTTCCAAGGATTTTGTCCCACCTTCCCCTGATGACACATAGGGTGACAGAAAAATGGCTTGCTTTGGTCCACCTCTTCCAGGTACTTCACCTATTTCGCCTTTTGCATCAGTTGAATGTCCAACATCAACATATGCCACTTTCTAAAACTCCCTAACTTTGCTGCCTCCCCCCCATGGCCGGGGTCACCACCTAGCGCATGACACCATGCGAGTGCCGTTGCCCTGGACAGGTGGGTAGGCCGACTCTTGGGCGCGGGCACTGGCACAGGGTCCCTCATAGTGCAATCAAGTGTCTCTGACGGTGGTGGTGCACACCCTCCGTCAGACACACCGCTGTACTATGAGGGGCCCAGTGCCAGTACCGACGCCCACGAGTGTGCCCCCCTTGCTTGGCCAGGGCCCCAGCATTTGCAATCTTTACCTCTCCCTGCTCCTCCGCTGTGTAATCTGGGCCGTCAAATCCATACTGTGCCTGACACCGTCTGAGCCTGCCTCCTGATGTATAGACATATATTTTGAATGTGTACGCTATCCATACATGTTATCCGGGGATACGGTACCCCTTCTAACCTTTGTGCAATGACGTGCAATCCATACTGGGCATAACACCGTCTGAGCCTGCCTCATGCTGTATAGACATATATTTTGAATGTGTACGCTATCCATACATGTTATCCAGGGATACGGTACCCTTTCTAACCTTTGTGCAATGACGTGCAATCCATACTGGGCCTAACACCGTCTGAGCCTGCCTCATGCTGTATAGACATATATTTTGAATGTGTACGCTATCCATACATGTTATCCGGGGATACGGTATCCCTTCTAACCTTTGTGCAATGACGTGCAATCCATACTGGGCCTAACACCGTCTGAGCCTGCCTCATGCTGTATAGACATATATTTTGAATGTGTACGCTATCCATACATGTTATCCAGGGATACGGTACCCTTTCTAACCTTTGTGCAATGACGTTCAATCCATACTGGGCCTAACACCGTCTGAGCCTGCCTCATGCTGTATAGACATATATTTTGAGTGTGTACGCTATCCATACATGTTATCCGGGGATACGGTACCCTTTCTAACCTTTGTGCAATGACGTGCAATCCATACTGGGCCTAACACCGTCTGAGCCTGCCTCATGCTGTATAGACATATATTTTGAATGTGTACGCTATCCATACATGTTATCCGGGGATACGGTACCCCTTCTAACCTTTGTGCAATGACGTGCAATCCATACTGGACCTAACACCGTCTGAGCCTGCCTCATGCTGTATAGACATATATTTTGAATGTGTACGCTATCCATACATGTTATCCGGGGATACGGTACCCCTTCTAACCTTTGTGCAATGACGTGCAATCCATACTGGGCCTAACACCGTCTGAGCCTGCCTCATGCTGTATAGACATATATTTTGAATGTGTACGCTATCCATACATGTTATCCAGGGATACGGTACCCTTTCTAACCTTTGTGCAATGACGTGCAATCCATACTGGGCCTAACACCGTCTGAGCCTGCCTCATGCTGTATAGACATATATTTTGAATGTGTACGCTATCCATACATGTTATCCAGGGATACGGTACCCTTTCTAACCTTTGTGCAATGACGTGCAATCCATACTGGGCCTAACACCGACTGAGCCTGCCTCATGCTGTATAGACATATATTTTGAATGTGTACGCTATCCATACATGTTATCCGGGGATACGGTACCCCTTCTAACCTTTGTGCAATGACGTGCAATCCATACTGGGCCTAACACCGTCTGAGCCTGCCTCATGCTGTATAGACATATATTTTGAATGTGTACGCTATCCATACATGTTATCCAGGGATACGGTACCCTTTCTAACCTTTGTGCAATGACGTGCAATCCATACTGGGCCTAACACCGTCTGAGCCTGCCTCATGCTGTATAGACATATATTTTGAATGTGTACGCTATCCATACATGTTATCCGGGGATACGGTACCCTTTCTAACCTTTGTGCAATGACGTGCAATCCATACTGGGCCTAACACCGTCTGAGCCTGCCTCATGCTGTATAGACATATATTTTGAATGTGTACGCTATCCATACATGTTATCCGGGGATACGGTACCCCTTCTAACCTTTGTGCAATGACGTGCAATCCATACTGGGCCTAACACCGTCTGAGCCTGCCTCATGCTGTATAGACATATATTTTGAATGTGTACGCTATCCATACATGTTATCCGGGGATACGGTACCCCTTCTAACCTTTGTGCAATGACGTGCAATCCATACTGGGCCTAACACCGTCTGAGCCTGCCTCATGCTGTATAGACATATATTTTGAATGTGTACGCTATCCATACATGTTATCCAGGGATACGGTACCCTTTCTAACCTTTGTGCAATGACGTGCAATCCATACTGGGCCTAACACCGTCTGAGCCTGCCTCATGCTGTATAGACATATATTTTGAATGTGTACGCTATCCATACATGTTATCCGGGGATACGGTACCCCTTCTAACCTTTGTGCAATGACGTGCAATCCATACTGGGCCTAACACCGTCTGAGCCTGCCTCATGCTGTATAGACATATATTTTGAATGTGTACACTATCCATACATGTTATCCAGGGATACGGTACCCTTTCTAACCTTTGTGCAATCACGTGCAATCCATACTGGGCGTGAGAACGGCTGGCGAGCTGTTAAGCAAGCTACAGCACCTGTCCAGACAAGTACAGGGATTCCCTAGCGAGGAGACTTATTTGATTGTTTTCTATGTTGGGACAGCAATTTTTGGGGAGCACTATACTCTGGAGAATGATAAATGGGGCCCACCATACACTGGAACATTCCAAAGGTGGACATCAGACACTGGAGCAGCATTTATAGGGCCCATTATACACTAGAGCATTAGAAATGGGGCCCATTATGTTTGGAGCATTATTTGGGCCCATAAGACAGTGGAGCTTCATCCATGGGGACCAACATATACTGTAGCATTATGTGGAGCTCATCATATACTGTTTCAAACATTATATGGGACCAATGATTTTGTATGGAGAAATAGATGGGCCTCGTCATGAGATGTAAAAAGTGAGGTATTTTTCATTGTACTATACCGCTATTTATCTGCCGTATCGGAGCATGATGAGTTGTGGTATGTGTTAAAGGGGCGCTCTTTCGCCCAGGGCACATGAAAACCTGCAGCCAGCCCTCCCCCCCCACAAATTTAGCCAAATAACCCCCATTTTTCAGTGCGTAACTTGTATTATGAAGTTAATTAAGGTTGACAAGCTTAAGTAAGAAGAATTGATGCTTTTGGCATTCAAATGGGCACTGTAGGTGTGTTTCCTGTCCTCCTCTCACTGCCGACTTTTATTCCCCATTGACTTACATTGGGTTTCGTGTTTCGGGACGACCCCGACTTTTCCCTATAATCGGACGATCTTGCTCGACCCGACTTTTGGAAAAGTCGGTTTTCACGAAACGAAACGCGACCCTAAAAAAGCAAAAGTCGCTCAACTCTACTCCTGACATACAAGTTCAATTGAGGCTGTGATTGATCCCAAACACTGGTATTCATCATAGATAGACTATAGAGGCATACATTTAAATCACTACTCTAGCATGTTTTATTTATTTTACTGCTGGAGTTGTGCTTCTAATAGTGTTGAGCATTCCGATACCGCAAATATCGGGTATCGGCTGATATTCGCGGTATCGGAATTCCGATACTGAGTTCTGATATTTTTAGCATATCGAATATTGAATCGGAAGTTCCCATAATGCTATGAGCCAGTTTGATTCAGCCAATGACAATCCTCAGAAGTGTGGGCACATCCTGTTAGACATGTAGGCATGTTAAGTAATGGCATGGCTGTGATTGGCTGCTGAAATGATGTCATGATGCACTGTAAAAGCCGCTGCCGCCATTTCGGGTTCACTCTGCTGTGAATTCAGTTAGGGACAGGCTGCTGTTCAAGACTCTGAGGGACAGTTAGAGATAGCGATTCTACAAATCATATTGTGCTTTACCCAGGCTACATAATCAACCACTGTAGCTTTCTTTTGCCTTGCAGCAGTGTACACAACTGTCTGCAAGGTCTGTGTGAGTGCATCTCACGCTGTGTAGTGTGTCCTGCAGCCACGTCTGGTTGTAGGCTGCTCAGCGTGCATCACTGCCTCATACATATTTTTCTTTCATTGCTGCTCATTTTTCATTCTCCTTTTAGTGTGCATCCATCCGTATCCATATACGTTGGTTGCAAACACTATAGGAGTGGACAGCGGAGCCTCACTGCAGCCTTTCAGTGCTAGTGCCCAGTTATCTGCACTGTTCATGACTGTCTGAGAGGTCTCTCTGTGTGAGTGCAGCTCACGCTGTAGTGTGTCCTGCAGCTACGTCTGGTTGTAGGCCGCTCAGCGTGCGTCACTGCCTCATACATATTTTTCTTTAATTGCAGCTCATTTTTCATTCTCCTATTAGTGTGCATCCATCCGTATCCATCTACATTGGTTGGTTGCAAACACTATATAGGAGTAGATAGAGGAGCCTTTTTTCTGACTTGTGCCCTTCATCCGCAGCCAGATTAGTATTACCCTATTTTGTGGAGCCTCATCTTTTGCATTGTAGGTTACCTTCCTGCATTGAATAGCTCCAAAAAGTTTGTGATACTATCGCTTTCAAATCTTTGCTCACATCCTTTTTGTTTTTTGAAAAAAAAAAAACAGAATAAAGTTCACCAAATTCTCCACTTGACAGTTGTGTAGGCCACATTAGCTCATATTAAAGTGTAGTCCACACACTTTATAAAAGTAGTGTTTCTTATAACTGTTAGCAGCTGTTCAGGAATAATCACATTAAGCCCCCCCTTTGTACTTTTCTGCCTATCTTTATCGGTCTACCAAGATGAAGAAGGCAGGGAGTAAGGCACGTGGTCGTGGGCGTGGAGTTTCAGCAGGGAGAGGACGTGGGGATTCTGCAGGGAGAGGACGTGGGGATTCTGTGCCTGCTGCGGTCACTAGTGAGTCAGCATTCACCAGTTTTACCAGGCAACAGTCCTTTATGCGCAGCTTTGTAGGACCTCGCCGTACCCCACTGCTGCGGGAGGAACAAATTGAAGCTGTTGTCGGATGGATGGCAGCTAACGCATCGACTTCAATGACTTCCACGTGCTCTCAGGGCCAGCGCACTGAAGAGGAACCATCTGTCTCTTCACCACCTGCCAAATTGCCCAGGCAGTCAGAGAGCCCTGTGCTGGAGCCATCACAGTCTCTACTTCTGTTCTCTGAATCTGTTGGCTTGGAAAGAGGGGGCAAGCCAAGCAGCATTCAAGAATGTAAAGAAGAGGGAGTATGCAGTGATGCGCAACTGCTTTGTCCCTCTGAATCTGAAGAGGCAGGTGGGCCAGTGCCTATGGTCAGCACACCTCAGTACGCATCAGAAGATGATGACGAGACTCAGGTGCCACTTTCTGGTGCGTACGGTGCTGGCGAGACTACCCAGGAGAAGCAGGTGTTTGAAGAGGGAAGTGTAGATGATGAGGTACTTGACCCATCATGGCGTGAGGAACAGGAAGGTGGTGGGAGCAGCTCTGAGGAAGAGATTCCCTGAACGGCCAAAACAGGAGCGAGAGGGAGGGGCAGACTTGGTTGGCTGTAGCCTCCACTTCGGCACCCGTTAGGAGCATTCCTCTTCCAAAAGCCAAAACGGGCGCTCCCAAGACTTGCAGTGCATGGTCCTTTTTTGACACAGTTGCAGATGACATTTGCTTTGTCAAATGCAAGCTGTGTCATCAGAATGTCAAACAAGGGAAAAGTGTCAGCAACCTCAATACCACAAATATGTGGAAACATGTGCGGACCAAGCACGTGGTGGCTTTACAAAGACACACTGAAGACGTAGGCCAACCTACAGCACCACCTACCACCTCTTCAGCTCATGTTGTAGCTTCTTCCTTCAGCTCACACACAGCTGGTTCGGCTTCCTCACAGGATCGCCATGGAAGAACCTCTGGCACTGTTGTCCAGAGACCCAGTGACATTACACCAACAGCACCACGTTCCCGTTCATCCTCACAATCCCTGGTCACTCTACAGCCATCGGTAGCACAGGCATGGGAGAAAAGCCGGCCATACTCGGCAAACCATCCCCGAGCACAGGCTCTGAATGCTGGCATTGCCAACTGGCGAATTTAGATATTACACGTATATATAAAGTAGTCTGCAAACCCCGCCTCCAGTAAGGCAAATTTAAACAATAAAGGGGAACCTGGGTAACATTAACAATGGTGGGCTCTGCAATAGGGACTAGGGAAGTGGAGACCTCCTGTACTCCCCTGAGCCAGTGTCCCTGCACTCCTAACTTTCCCTGTGCCGGTTCCACACCGGGCGACGCACAGGAACCTAAAAACCCTTGCTCTCCCTGAACCTAAACCCTCACTAGGGAATTGGTCGGTGCGGAAACTAATCCCACCCCTGCACTAAACACACCTGAGGGAAAATGACAATACAGGGGAAACATCACTTAGCTTTGCTCTGTTGCGTACGCTCCTAGCAACAGAGCCCACCACCTGTGTGCATCTTCTCCTCCACCCGGATCCATCACCATAACTGGATCTTTCACTATAGTGCAGCCTTGGAGCAGAGTCCACCACCAGTTGCAGCAGTCCATTAACAGAGTCCCAAAGATGAGTTCAGCTCCTTCCCAAAAAGTCCAGCATGCTTGAGTCCAGTTTTCAGCAACTAAGTCCAGCATGCTGAGTGCAACTCTCACCATCGTCGCCACTCTTCCAAGCCATGGAAGCACTTCCTGCCGACACCATAAACTGTAACTTCACCACGCCATGCCAGACCTTCTTGCAGACCACATAGCTGCCACTCATCCCCTCTGGCTGGGCTGCACAGGACTCATGTTCAACTCCTTCCTCACCCAGGCTTGCTTCCCAAATGACCAACACAATATCAACAACAGTCATCAAACACACCTGACTCTTTTATAGAGCACACACCTGATTTGTAATTAAGTGCACATTAAACCAAAGAAACTAAAGTGCACTACCGCTCACCACCACCGGGGCAACTTAGAATGAACGACACCACATGTAATAATTCTAATGGCCACAGGGGGCAATCACATCACTTTGGCACCTAGCCAAAGGGAAAAAAGTTCACTTATCCATTTAATCTGTCAGATCCACTCTGGATCAAGACACACACTACTACTGATTTCAAAATTGCTCCAACTAGGCCTCTGGCTACACTCTGTTTCTAGTATTTCCCCTGGCCTCCAACCCCGCCAGTTGCTGCTCAGATGTGGCGTCTGCACAATCAACACTTGTTCCTGTGTTACTGGGGTTCAGTAACGTCAGCTGATCCCCTGATGTGTGTCTGGCAATGTCTCCTGCTCTGTCCACATTCCCACTACTAGTACACACTGATTTACCCTTGGCTCCAACATCACCAGTTGTTGCTCGGAAGTGCCGTCTGCACAGAAAAAAACACTAGCTCCTGTGTTAGTGGGGTTCAGTAATGTCAGCTGCTCCCCTACTGTGTGGATGGCAATATATCCTGCTGCCTCCACATTCAAACTAGATCATATTTTCAAATAGCTCCAAGTAGGCCTCAGCCTGCTGCATGATTGATCCTGGGCTTCAACATAGCCAGTTGTTGCTCGGAAGTGCTGTCCGCACAGAAAAAAACACTTGCTCCTGTGTCAGTGGGGTTCAGTAACGTCAGCTGCTCCCCTGCTGTGTGGATGGCAAAGTCTCCTTCTGCCTCCACATTCAAACTAGATCAAATTTTCAACTAGCTCCAAGTAGGCCTCAGCCTGCTGCATGATTGATCCTGGGCTTCAACACAGCCAGTTGTTGCTCTGAAGTGCTGGCCGCATAGAGAAAAACACTAACTCCTGTGTCAGTGGGGTTCAGTAACGTCAGCTGCTCCCCTGCTGTGTGGACGGCAATATCTCCTGCTGCCTCCACATTCAAACTACATCCGATTTTCAACTAGCTCCAAGAAGGCCTCAGCCTGCTGCATGATTGATCCTGGGCTTCAACACAGCCAGATGTTGCTCGGAAGTGCTGTCCGCACAGAGAAAAACATTAGCTCCTGTGTCAGTGGGGTTCAGTAACGTCAGCTGCTCCCCTGCTGTGTGGACGGCAATATCTCCTGCTGCCTCCACATTCAAACTAGATAATATTTTCAACTAGCTCCAAGTAGGCCTCAGCCTGCTGCAGGATTGGTCCTGGGCTTCAACACAGCCAGTTGTCGCTTGGAAGTGGCGTCTGCACAGAGAAAAACACTAGCTCCTGTGTTAGTGGGGTTCAGTAATGCCTGCTGCTCCCCTGCTGTGTGGACGGCAATATCTCCTGCTGCCTCCGCATTCAAACTGCATCACATATAAAACTTGCTGCAATTAGGCCTCAGCCTACTCCATGATAGACCCTGGGCTCCAACACAGCCAGTTGTTGCTCGGAAGTGCCGTCTGCACAAAGAAAAACACATGCTCCAGTGTTAGGGTACCGTTACACCTAGCGATGCACCAGCGATCCTGACTAGCGATATGACGTGATCAGGATCGCTGGTGCATCGCTAGGTGGTCACCAGTGAGCTGCCACACAGGCAGATCTCACCAGCGACATCGCAGGGGTCGGGGGTCATTACTTACCTGTCAGACGCGGCGATCCTGCGTTATCCCGCCTGGCTCCACGCATCCATGGTCAGGAGCTTTTCGCGTGATCAGCGATAACCAGCGGGGGAGCCGGTCGGAGGTAAGTATCACATGCAGCGATATCGCTAGCAATATCGCTGCAACGTCACAAAATCGGTGACTTTACAGCGATATTGCTAGCGATATCGCAGTGTGTAACGGTGGCTTTAGTGGGGTTCAGTAATGCCTACTGCTCCCCTGCTGTGTGGACGACAAAGTCTCCTGCTGCCTTCACATTCACACTACTACTGATTTCAAACTTGCTCCAATTAGGCCTCTGGCTCCACTCTGTCTCTAGAATTTCCCCTGGCCTCCAACACCGCCAGTTGCTGCTCAGAAGTGATGTCTGCACAATCAACACTTGTTCCTGTGTTACTGGGGTTCAGTAACGTCAGCTGAAACCCTGATGTGTGTCCGGCAATGTCTCCTGCTCTGTCCACATTCCCACTAATAGTTTAGATGCTTCCTATGTGGGCTGCGGGCTCTGGTAATTAAGGCTGGTTCCATAGTGCCAATAGGACAAGCACCCCCTGTAGGACTGTGGGTTTCGGTAACTGCGGCCAGCTCGCTGCCTTGCAACTTTGTTTTTCATGGGTACCTTGTGCTACCATTCTGGGTTCCAGGACCGTCAGCTGGTTCTTGGCAGTGTCTTTGGCCTAGGTGCCTCCTTCTCGGTATCCGAGTTCCAGCAACGTCTGCTGGACCTTGGTAGTGCTTTGCAGCGAAGGTACCTCCTGCTTAGTAACCATGTTCCAGCACCGTCAGCTGGTCCACGGTTGTGCCATTGGCTCTTGTTCCTTCAGCTGCCACTCTGGGTTCCAGCACTGTCAGCTGGTTCTCTGTAGTTCCATTGACTCTTGTAGCTTCTGCTACCCATCCGGGTTCCAGCACCGTCAGCTGGTTCTCGGCAGTGTCTTTGGCATGGGTACTCCATCCTGCCCAGCCTGGTTCCAGCACGCCTGCTGTTTCTGGGTAGTGTCAACGTCACTTTGCCACCAATACATTGTCCTGTCGTGTTGCGGTCGGGTTAGCCAAGTCTATGGTGTCTGCAATTTAGGTGCTTCCTATGTGGGCTGCGGGTTCTGGTAATAAAGGCTGGTCCCGTAGTGCCAATAGGACAAGCACCCCCTGTAGGACTGTGGGTTTCGGTAACTGCGGCCAGCTCGCGGCCTTGCAACTTTGTTTTTCATGGGTACCTTGTGCTACCGTTCCGGGTTCCAGCACCGTCAGCTGGTTCTCGGCAGTGCCTTTGGCCTAGGTGCCTCCTTCTCGGTATCCGAGTTCCAGCAACGTCTGCTGGACCTTGGCAGTGCTTTGTAGCACAGGTACCTCCTGCTTAGTAACCGTGTTCCAGCACCGTCAGCTGGTCCACGGTTGTGCCATTAGCTCTTGTTCCTTCTGCTGCCCCTCCGGGTTCCAGCACCGGCAGCTGGTCCTCGCTAGTTCCATTTGCTCTTGCAGCTTCTGCTAACCTTCCGGGATCCAGCACTGTCAGCTGGTTCTCGGCAGTGCCTTTGGCCTAGGTGCCTCCTTCTCGGTATCCGAGTTCCAGCAACGTCTGCTGGACCTTGGTAGTGCTTTGCAGCACAGGTACCTCCTGCTTAGTAACCGTGTTCCTGCACCGTCAGCTGGTCCACGGTTTTGCCTTTGGCTCTTGTTCCTTCAGCTGCCACTCTGGGTTCCAGCACCGTCAGCTGGTTCTCTGTAGTTCCATTGACTCTTGTAGCTTCTGCTACCCATCCGGGTTCCAGTACCGTCAGCTGGTTCTCGGCACTTCCTCAGCCTTCTTGTACCTTCTGCTACTTTTCCAAGTTCAAGCTTGTGGAAATGGCTTTTAGTTCTCACTCTGGATCTCCCTGACGACGACCGAAGAAGACGAAGAAGATGACCAAGAACATGAAGACAGCCTCCAAGATGCAGAACAACAAGAGACAGAAGACCAAGAAGCAGAAGAAAAAAAAGGAGAAGAACCAAAAGCAGAAGAACATTAAGCATAAGACTAAAAATCAGAGCAAAAGATATTATCTAAATTATAAGCAGAAGAAGACTAAGCAGTGTATGGGGGTGAGTCCGTTCCTTCTCGTGGTGCCGCTGGAAAATGCCTGCTGCTGCAGGCCAAACTGAACGCGGACAAATCCTGTTGTAAATCTTTTGTGACAGGCAGAACGGAAGGTGTAATCTTCAAACTTTTATAGATAACAACTACAGGAATGCCTGTCACAAATAAGAATATGATGAAGAAGAAGAATAGGAAGAAGATGGAGAAGTAGAATATGAAGAAGAATAATCGTTGAATAAGAAGAATAATGTACAAAAAAAGAATAATAGGAAGAAGGGGAAGAAGATGAATAAGGTGAAGAAGAAGTTGATGAAAAACATGCTGCTGTGCTGCTGCTGAGGATCATGAAGGAGAAAGTGTGGGAGAAGTAAAAAAGAAGGTGAAGAGCATGGAAGTAGTGAAACATACATATCTGACAAAATATAAAAAAGCTTAACATTGGCAATATCTTTGTAACGTCTTTAAAAAAAAAAAATTATTCCTGCTATTCCATTTGATTGGGCTAAACCTCTATAACTTTAATGTCTCCTCCACCTCCCCCAATACATTCTACATTATTTTTAGTTGTTTTTCTTCATGTAGAATTAACCTACAAGGAAAGAAAGGGGTTTTTTTTATTCCGATATTTCAAGTCCCATTGACTTGAATGGGACTTCCGGCATCGGAATCGTCGATACCCGATACTTTTTGGATATCGGCCGATCCAATCCGATCCGATATTTCTCAATATCGGATGGTATCGCTCAACACTAGCTTCTAATCTAAGGTCCCTGACCCTGCTCTTATATTCATCTGCCACGATCTTCACCTTTTATCTATGCTGATCCAGTCAGTCACCTGCAGTTTGTGACTTGCTGGATCACTCCAGTGTTTCATAGAGAGAGAGCCAGAGGTCACAACCCAATACTAGTCTATGAGAGTCTTGTTCAGACTTTTATAGTCTTTCATTGAGAGCTTGTGTTATGATCATTCTAACATACTCATAGGAGTAACAGAAGAGGTAAAAAAATTACCAAATAGAGAAGCTAAACTCATCTCTTCGGACATGGCTCCTTAATAGGCTGTAGAGGGGTTTCTCTAATCTCCTGAGGAATTAGAGGGGAGGCCACTACACTAATCTAACAAAGGTAGAGGAAAGCTTGCAGGGAGATATGACAACTGAGGGTGAGAAGCTAACACACATTCACAAAGGATACATAGGGCTTCAGGATTAGCCCCGAGGCACATAGCTGCCACCGGTTCCCAGTCTCACCATTTTTTGAAAAGGTTAATGTGGTACACCTGGTAAAACTTTCTTCTCCCTGTTTGGTAGACCTTGTAATTGACATCACTCAACTTCTCGACCACTTCGTATGGCCTTTGCCACTTGCTCAGGACCTTACTTTTCACCATGGGGATCAACACTAACACCGGTCTCCAGGGCTAAAGTATCTCAGTTTTGCTCACCGATTGTTGACTCTTGCCTGGGCCTTTTGTGCTTGAAGGAGGCTCTCCCTCACAATCGGCATCACCCTCATGAGCCAGTACTGCCTCTGAGCCACATATTCGATAATGCTTCGGCGTGGTGTTACCTCTGCTTCCCATGCAACAGACTAATTGGATTTTTTGTCAGAGAGCTAGATTTTTATGCAACAGACTAATAGGATTGTTTGTCAGTGAACAAGATTTTTATGTAGCAGACTAATATGATTTTTGGTCTGAGAACAAGAATTTTATGCAACAGACTAATAGGATTTTTTGTCAGAGAACTAGATTTTTATGCAACAGACTAAAAGGATTTTTAACACAGAGCTACACACTTTTATGGCACAGACCAGGAGGCTTTTATGGCACAGACCATGAGGCTTTTATAGAAAAAATCAAGAAGGAAAGTTATCTTTTTTGTAAAAAAAAAGAAAAAACTTTTATTCACTACAGTAGTACATTAAAAAGACATGGATCTTGGTCACCACAACCTAGGATGAACAACCAACATGTTTCATCTAAGAGCCTTAATCATGGTATGTGAGGCTTTTATCACACAGACCATGAGGCTCTTCTGGCACAGAGCACCAGTCTACATGACAAAGATATTACACAAAGGAACAGGTATTTAGTGCAGTCTACTCCACGCTCCCATGGCACACAGGAACAGTGTTTTCAAGCACAGAGCATGAGGCTTACATGGAACACAACAGAAGGCAGAAATGGCACAGAAAACCAGACTGATTGCTCACCAGCATCAGAGTTATTTGAGGCAGAAGGTGCGTGCTGCTATTGATACTTGATGTCCGCAGCCTAAATACACCTCCTCAGACCTGGGTCCTTAAAAGGCCATCAAGTTGTTTCTCGAACCACCTGAGGAACGAAAGGTGAGGCCGCAACTCTAATACAACAAAGTTAGAGGAAAGCAGGGAGACATGAAAACCCAGAGTGAGAAGATAAAATACTTTCACAAAGGATAGAAAGGAAGAAATAAGGAGAAAAAGAAGCAATTACAATAAGTGAAAACTCCAAACATGGAGAAGAGTAAGGTGATGTGTAGGAAAACTCACAGATTTGAAGCAGGAAAAAACAACTGGGGCTTACTGGAAAACATAAAGCCCTAACTGTAGCGCACCGGCTGATGGGTCCCATCTCTAGGGTTCAGGAGATCGGGTCCCGTCTGCCTGCAGACATTCCTTCTCAAACATTCCGGGCTCCAGCGATGTCTCCTCTGGCTGCGGTACCTTCCTGACATGTTTCCTCTGCTCCTTCACTTTCTGGTTGCAGGGGAGCAAGCATAGGGCATGCACGCGCTACTGTCAGAGGATTTAAAGGGCCAGTGAACCCTTTTTCCTGGAATCAACTTTCAGCCAATCGCTGAGAGATCTGAGTATACTTAAGGTCCTCACTTCCTTTGGGAGGTGCCTGGGCAACTTTGTGCTTGTTTCTCTGTTGCTGTTCTCAGGTCCCAGACCAGCGCCTGCTTGTTCAGCCTTGTCTTGCCTTATATTAATAATGAGTGTTTTCTCCTAGTTCTGTGGTTGCCCCTGCCTACCATCTGCCTGTGGACTCTAACGGTACCAGGTCCTCTCACCCATTTCAAGCTGTTTCACTATTACTCTTGGGTCTGGTCCTCTGGTCTTGGAACTGTTTCACTTGAGCTTACTTAGTTGTGCCAGGACAATCCCTGTTAAGGAGTTTGCTCGCTGGTACTCCATCAGAGGAATTTGGTGTTTTGGTCCAGGGGGCTCTCCCCGGTGGGTTCTTTTGTTTGTTATCCTAAATAATGCCTTGGAATTTATCTGACACCCTTGTTCGGCTGGTTCCTAGGGTTCAGCTTTCACAGAGTCCTCTGTGGTCCAGTGGGTTCACTAGCCTCATTCCACCTGCCTTGGCATGGCACTAGCTAAGCATCTGGAACTTCAAACACCATTCTATATGAAAGTATAGCCAGCAAGTGAAATAAGTGAAAGGTGAACATATGAAGCCCAAGAAAGGAAAATAAAGGCAAAAAAATCAGCATTTGGACAGAGACAAAAAGAACTGTAGCCTAGCAGAGATAGAATTCAATCATGCAGCACAAGGTCATCAGATCGAATCCTGAAACCGAGCTATAAGCTTTCAGTCACAGTCAGAAGCTGCAATCAAATAATGGCACCACAGATCAAAGTGGCGTTGAAATGATTACGCAGGGACCTTACATTAGAAGCACCATTTTAGCACTTAAAAGAAAAGCTGGAGTCGGTCTTTAACATATTTCTCATGAGCTGTTCTACAGCTTTTCATGATATACTGTATATATTAAAGTATACCTGTCACCATGATTGACCGATATGAGATACAGACACCACCTTTCAAGCCCCTACCTGACCTGCATAACAAGGAAAAGACCTTTTATTATACTCACCTGCTGATCGGTCTGGTCCGAGAGGTGTCACTGGTCTTAGGCTCCTCTCTTCTTGTGATGCCATCCTCCTTCTTGTCTCTAGTGGATGATGCATTCTTACGGCATACACAGTCTCCCGAGGAAAGCGCTCCTACACAGGCATGGTTCTCTGCCCTGATCTTACCCTGTTCAAAAAACACACCTGCGCATCACAGGACTTTACTCTGCCCTAGTCAGAGCAGAGAATTATGCTTATGTAGGAGTGCATTCCTGCGAAGACTGTGTGTATGCTATAGGGACGCGTCCCTATGGCATCCAGAGAAAGCAAGAAGGAACACAGCATCACAAGAAGTAAGGAGGCGCTGGACCAAGACCAGCGACACCCATTGGACCAGACCGCCTCTCAGGTGTCTTTTTCTTGTCTTGCAGGTCGGGTTGGGGGTATATGTACAGCATTATAGAATGCTGTATATCAGGCCTGAAATGTAGTGGCCGTATCTCACGTCAGTCAAACCTGGTGATAGGTTTCCTTTAAACAGATGCAACAATAGCATATGGGTGATTGAAGCCACTATTAGACAACCATCATAGACATCCTAGACCCATAGAAATTATGGAATCTGTTATAAGCTCATGATATATGTTTGTTAGATGTATGTGATGGATGCCATAGTGTGGCGATGTTACTAAAGATGAGCAAATATGTTCGGAAAATGATCGACAAACATAAAATTGGCACATATATGGCACACACAGATTCGTGATCGGAAACAAGCGCATTTTTTCTTAAAATCGGTAAAAGTCGGTAAAATTCAGTAAAAGTGCAGGAAAATAATAGCTTTGCCGTTAAAGTATTTTAATATAGATGATAGATAGATAGATACAGTACATAGGTAGATAGATAAAAAAAACCTGGCAATTCAGCAGCTGCATACAATAAAATCACAGCAGGACCCGACAAGATAGAATAGATTACATACAGTATATACACATAGAATATATCAATATATAGATGTGAGTGACATATCTATTATATATATATATATATATATATATATATATATATATATATTACAAAGATAGAAAGATAGCAGAAAAGTTGGCAATTTAGCAGCCATGTACAGTAAAAACTCAGCAGGACCTGACAGGATAGAATAGATGGATTACATACAGTATACACACATAGAATAGATAGATATATAGATATTAGTGACCTATATAATAAGTAGTGACTGTGACATCAAGTACTGCGCATGGAGTAGGACACATCACAGGACAATGTGATGTGATTGCGTTGTAGTGATGGTCTCCATGGAGTCCCCCTGCCACAAAATGGCCACGAGGTCCATCAGAAAAGGTGGCTTTGCAGTGCCTACAGAGAGCAGGACCTGAGAAGCCTCTTTCTCTGCCTGTCAGATGCTGATGTGATGCTCTGCAGTGCAGAAGCATTGCAGAGCATCAGAGCTGTGATCTCATGCTATACAGTAATGTCCCATCCTGGGACTATGTACAAAAGTTAAAAAAAATATTAAAAAGTGTAAAAATATTTTTAAAAAATCCCCAAATAAAGAACAAAAAAAGAAACAATTATTTTTCCAATAAATACATTTAGTTATGTAAATAAAAAAATAAACAATAACAGCACACATATTTGATATCGCCATGTCCATAACGACCTGTTCTATAAAAATCTCCCACTAGTCGACCCCTTAAGTGAACACTGTAAAAAAAAAACAAAGCAAATAACAATGCTTTATCATCATAACGCTGAACAAAAGGTGCAATAAAACACAATCAAAATTATGAATGTAAGTAAAAATGGTACACCTGAAAACGTCATCTTGTCCTGAAAAAACAAGCAGCCAAACAGCTCCATCGGCAGAAAAATAAAAAAGTTATAGCTCTCAGAATAAAGCGATGCAAAAATAGTTATTTTTTCTATAAAATAGTTTTTATTGAGTAAAAGCACCAAAACATAAAAAAGATATAAATTGGGTATTGCTATAATCGTACTGACCCGAAGAATAAAGCTGCCTTACCAATTTTACCACACATTGAATGGTATAAAAATAAACAAACCAAAAAGCAATTCCTGAAGTGCTATTTTTTTGCTCATTCTATCTCCCCAAAATCGGAATGGAAAGTGATCAAAAAATGTCATGTGCCCAAAAATGATACCAATAAAAACATCAGCTCGTCCTTCAAAAAACAAGCCATCACATGACTCTGTCAGTCGAAATATGTAAAAATTATAGCTGTCTAAATATGATGATGCAAAAACTAGTTTTCGCAATAAAAAGGGTCTTTTTGTGTGTGACAGCAGCCAAACATAAAAACCCAAAATAAATCTGGTATTGCTGTATTCGCACCAACCCGAAGAATAAAGTTGCCTAATCACCAGGGTTTCCATGTAAATCTCTGAAATGTGTGATTCAGATGGAAACTTTTGCAAAAAAATTCCCTATAATTAGGCAGATGTGCCTATAATGAGGCACTGTGGACACCATCTGACTTGTATTCCAGTGGTGTCCATCTTTTTAGGCAAAAACTGTCGACCACAGTTTTGTGCACTTCTGAAAAGAAGGATAACGTTGAACAGAGGCCAGACAGAGTCCACAGTAAGGTCAGAGTCACACTAGCGAGAAATACGGACGAGTGCTGTGCATAAATAATTAACATTGCACTCATCCCGATTTTTTCTCGGCCGTACTATACGTGCTGAAAAAATCACAGCATGCTGCGATTTGTACAGTGTTATGCCTGAAAAACGCCAATGCAAGTCTATTCTATGGGGGCAAGAAAAATACGGATTACACACGGACCAGACGTGTGACTTGCGAGAAATACGCACCGGTTACTTTACAAAACCTGGCAATTCAGTACGCGATACAGTAAAATCACACTGACATGTTTAATAAAGAATCAGAAGAATAGATATATACACATAGAATATATATATATATATATATTGTGAGGTAGCGCTGTAATTCGGGTAGGGGATACTCGCTTGGCAGCCACAAAACTATATCCGGCACGGGTTTTCCATAAAACAAGCATAGTCCATGTGGTTTATTCAACATCATAAACCTATAGCAGCAACTGGAAACAGCATATATACAGCAGAGCGTCCATGACAAAGCTTCACTCTGTAAACCCTGTGTTCACACAGGTTGTACAATGTCCAGCATACAGGCTATCTTAGCCTCATTTATCTCACCCACGTCTGGGTCTCCTCATGGCTGCTTCAGCTTACTGCAGACATTCATTCCCTCCCCTGGGAACTCTCAGACACGTGTAGCCATTGACCACAGCATTCCTTGCTGTCAGGCAGACAGCCCCATTTCTCAGCGGGACCTTCCACACTGGTCCCTGCATTCACCTCATGTGACCTATCCTGGCACCATATATGGTCCATAGCCACGCCCATCAGGTCACATGGCTATGACCTCATCACAGGTCCTTCAACCACTCACACTCTTTACAACAGTGTTCTTTAAACACACCCCCTGGGTGGGTTTGTAGGTAACTAGGTCCGCCCGTCTCCCTAGTTACCTGGAGACTTCTCTCTGACACATTGAAGCAACACCTCAGCAATATCATTGCTGATCAACACACACACATAAGTCTCCATCTCAAGGCCACCCTCCTTGAGATGCATAACGGTCCTTCAGGATTCTGCCACTAATACTCTCTCTTGGGACATCCACACAGCATCCCCTAGCGGACACAGTAGTTGCTACACCACATACTTCCCCCCTTTGTTCAAACTTGTGGGGCTGAGCACACAACATTACATCATGCTCTTGAGACCAGGCACTCATTACACCTTGCCCCACAGATCGAGAGAACAGTCTCCATCTGTCATACGGCCTCATCTCTACGTTAGGCTTCCCCCGCCCCCCGTGGTCAGAATACCGGCCCTGATCTTTGGCCCTCCAGTCACAGCCTGTCTGCGTCATCAGACACTGTTTGGTCACCACATTCCTCTCCCTGTTTGTTCCGTTCCCCGACCAGCTCCCCTGGTTGGTATGGTCATCAGTCTTAGTTGGGCCTATTGTCTGGCCTGAGTCTGACCCATTCAGCGTCTCACAGGAACTACCGTCTCTCAACGTCATCCTGCCAGTCGAACTACCACTTGCTGACATTCTTCGGCCATCTGCCCTGTCACTTCTTGGAGGAACCCTTCGGGTCCTTACATCTTGGGTTGGAGGCGGCCGCCACCTGGTATTCCGTACTTCTTTATTAATTCGCCGGCAGTCCAGCCTCAACTGCTCAATTTCTTGCAGGTACCCCACTCGATACTCCATGAGCATCCGAAAGTCTCTCAGGCTCTCCACGGAGCCAACCACCATGATGGGAATCCTACCCACTTCACTGGATACCTGGTCTTAATCATCAGGAGGGATCCTCACCCTCACCACACCAGAGATATTCACAAGGTCTTGCATTACCTTCCCGGATCTTCCAATGATTCTCCCAATCAGAGCTTTGGGTACCGGAACCACATCTTTCCGCAAACCCAGCCTATCAATAGACTCCCTTGCTAACTCTAGGCATCGAGCAGCCTTCACATTACTCCGCCTGACCAGCTGTTTGGCGTGGAGACATTGTAGATGCATCTCTTTCAGGACAGCTACTCGGTTTGATGTATCTTCTCTGGCTGATACTATCACCAACTGCCAAGTCTCAGGTGCCCAGTGCACCTTACATGCTTTGACCGCCTCTTTGAAAGCCTCATGCACACCTTCCTCAGCAGAGGCTTCTTGCATGTCTTCTGGTACATCAATCACAGACTGGAAGGTCGTGGTCTTGCTCTCTTCCTGGACCGAAGGCTCTTGCTTTACCACGGACACTTCCCTCACTACCGTTGACCCGACCGGGTGACTGTCTTCTTCAGTTCTTAACTCACCAACTTCACACGATTTGATCACTTCATGACCCTTTGCCATGATGGCTACTGGCAGTTCCGTCTTATTATCACTCGCGCTCACCCGCAGTAAGTCTTCATCCAACTTCTCCAGCAGAAAACTTTTTACTACTCCTCTGAGTTCCTCCATTTCTTCCTTGAAGTTCTTGTTCACACTTTGCCAGGTGGACAGGTGACCTCTGAGCTCCAAGACTTCTTTCTCGAGCCGCTCCACCCTGTGCTCAGCCATTTGTCTCAGTACTCTTTCTCGTTCGAGATGTTCTTCCACTGTCTCTTTTATTAACTGTATCTTATGGTCTTGTTCTTTTTTGGCCATCACGTGTCGCACCACTACCTCTTTAATTATATTGTCAAAGGGTACCGCTGGGTCAGTCCCGTCAGTCTCATCTCCCAGCCCACCATCCGTCATATCACGAGACGTCAGGTCCGTAAGTTGGGCAGATGTACTTCCTCTTCCGGTCAGTTCTACCTCTGACCTGTCCACGTCAGGAGCCGTCACTGTCTCAGTGTCTGCTGACCCCACAGTCGAAACGTCTCCATCGTCCGACCATACGTCATCAAACACCATCAAGTCCTATTGTATCTCGAAGGCATACACTGAGTCTAGTGGTATACCACCCCCTTGGCACTTAACGCTGTGGGTCAGGTCAAAAGTTACTCTGCCTACCGCATAGTTCACCATGACCCCATGTTTACAGCGGACCTGGACCATTTTCTCGGTCAGCCAAAAAGTGAGCGAAGTTCCCATCAGAGTCACCTAACTCTTTGAGTCCAGCCGACCAGAGACTCTTTTCCGGCGCAACATCACAGTACACACCTGTGGCCCATCGTTACTATCCGGAAAGAATATCCCACATTCTGACCAAGACATATACACACACTGCGGTTCCCCAGACATACCCACTGAGGTACCCAGTGCTGTCATTTCTTCAAACTCAGCCCCTTTCTGGACCACCACCCCACTTCGGATCGCCCCCTCCTGGGACTCCACCCCTTTTTGGGTTACCACCCCAATTTGGGTCACCACCCCAGTTTGGGTCACCACCCCCCTCTGGGACTCCACCTCTTTTTGGGTTAATACCCCAATTTGGGACTCCACCCCCTTTTGGGTCACCACCCCGATTTGGGTCACCGCCCCCTTCTGGGACTCCACCCCCTTTCGGGATCTGACCATGTCCGTTTTATCGGTCTTCTAAGACCACAGTTCACACCGCACAGTTTGTCTCTTTTACGATACCACACAAGTCTTTGTTGGCACCACCACAGCTACTGCTGTCACCGATCACCGACACCACCGGCTACTGTTCACACAGCGCCTGGTGTCCTCTTTGTAACCCCGCTGAGTTACAGGAAGCCGCTTGTCCCCTTCGTTACCCTGCCGAGTCACCTTCTTGACTCCAACTGAGCCACCGCAGGCTGAGTTGAGAAAAGAAGGAAAGAAAAAAACACCACAAAAAACTCACGTGTCCTGTTTGTGTGCTCTTCAGGACGTACCGTCTCCTCTCCTGAGACCGTCCAACACACAGGGCACACTGAGTGCTATTCAGGGAGCCAACCCTCTTCCCAGGGTTTCCCAACACACCGGCCTCACCAGGTCCAGGGTCTCAGTGGGTGCTCTTCAGGACATCTGTCTCCACCTGAGACTGCCTGACACTCATGCCTCACCAGGTCCAAGGTCATACCACGTGCTCCAGGGATCCGATTCTTCTCCCAGAACCTCCCAACACTTACCCTCCAGGACCTTGCTCACTGAACCCTCCAGTTTTACAGTCTTTATCACTGACCCAGGTCAGTACAACACGGTTTTCACATCTGTCACCTGCTGGCCGCGCAGGTTCTCGGACCCCTCTACCGCAGAGGTATCCTATAAGTCTCTTTCTCCTGGGGAAACGGCCGCACTGGGCTCACCGACCCGGACAATTCCTTACTCACTAGGCCACCCCACGGTTCCAGAACCACAGCTGGGCAGTGGCTTCCCCAACCATGAGCCCTCCTGGCTCAACGTTGCCAGCACTGCAACATATGCCTTTGGAAACCGTTGCTCTTAGCAACCAAAACTTTGCAGTCCTCTTCCGTCGCTCCCAGCAACAAGGTTACAACATTGCCTGCTTTCTCCATCATTTGTGAGTTAGCGCTGTCATTCAGGTAGTGAATACTCGCTTGGCAGCCGCAAAACTAGATCCGGCACAGGTTTTCCATAAAACAAGCATAGTCCATGCGGTTTATTCAACATCATAAACCTACAGCAGCAACTGGAAGCAGCATATATACAGCAGAGCATCCATGACAAAGCTTCACTCTGTAATCCCTGTGTTCACACTGGTTGTACAATGTCCAGCATACAGGCTCTCTTAGCCTGACTTATCTCACCCACGTCCGGGTCTCCTCATGGCTGCTTCAGCTTACTGCAGATGTTCATTCCCTTCATTCCCTCCCCTGGGAACTCTCAGACACGTGTAGCCATTGACCACAGCGTTCCTTGCTGTCAGGAAGACAGCCCCATTTCTCAGCAGGACCTTCCACACTGGACCAACCTTGTCCCTGCATTCATCTCATGTGACCTATCCTGGCCATGATATATGGTCCGTAGCCACGCCCATCGGGTCACATGGCTATGACCTCATCACAGGTCCTTCAACTACTCACACTCTTTACAACAGTGTTCTTTAAACACACCCCCTGGGTGGGTTTGTAGATAACTAGGTCCACCTGTCTTCCTAGTTACCTGGAGAGTTCTCCCTGACACATTGAAGCAACACCTTAGCAATATCATTGCTGATCAACACACACACATAAGTCTCCATCTCAAGGCCACACTCCTTGAGTTTCATAATGGTCCTTCAGGATTCTGCCACTAATCCACTCTTGGGACATCCACACAGTGCTCCTTAGCAGACACAGTGGTCACTACACCACTATAAATATATATATATATATATATATATATTTATATATATAGATATATGTCATAGAGACATATATATATATTTATAGTTCATAGAGTTCTACATAGCATAATAGCCGCTAAATCAATTGCCGGCTGCTGTAAAATCATTACAGAAAACGACATGATATGACACATGGTTTACATATAGTAAACCATGGCATATCAAAACGATTTATATATGTCAGTGTTTACTAAATTTATTAGTTTGAGTTAAGAAAAATTTGGAACTCAAGGGGTTAAATTTAAAGCTATAATTACGGAAAAAAATTGCATGGGCTCCCGTGCAATTTTCTCCGCCAGAGAGGTAAATCCAGTGAGTGAGGGCAGATATTAATAGCCTAGGGAGGGACCATGGTTACTGTCCTCCCTGGCTAAACACATCTGCCCCCAGCCACCCCAGAAAAGGCGCATCTGTAAGATGCGCCTTTTCTGGCACTTAGCCTCTCTATTCCATATACAGTCATGGCCAAAAGTATTGACACCCCTGCAATTCTGTCAGATAATACTCAGTTTCTTCCTGAAAATGATTGCAAACACAAATTCTTTGGTAATATTATCTTCATTTAATTTGTCTTAAATGAAAAAACACAAAAAGAATTGTCCTAAAGCCAAATTGGATATAATTCCACACCAAACATAACAAAGAGGGTGGACAAAAGTATTGGCACTGTTCGAAAAATCATGTGATGCTTCTCTAACTTGTGTAATTAACAGCACCTATAACTTACCTGTGGCACCTAACAGGTGTTGGCAATAACTAAATCACACTTGCAGCCAGTTGACATGGATTAAAGTTGACTCAACCTCTGTCCTGTGTTCTTGTGTGTACCACATTGAGCATGGAGAAAAGAAAGAAGACCAAAGAACTGTCTGAGGACTTGAGAAACCAAATTGTGAGGAAGCATGAGCAATATCAAGGCTACAAGTCCATCTCCAAAGACCTGAATGTTCCTGTGTCTACCGTGCGCAGTGTCATCAAGAAGTTTAAAGCCCATGGCACTGTGGCTAACCTCTCTAGATGTGGCCGGAAAAGAAAAATTGACAAGAGATATCAATGCAAGATTGTGCGGATGTTGGATAAAGAACCTCCGCTAACATCCAAACAAGTTCAAGCTGCCCTGCAGTCCGAGGGTACAACGGTGTCAACCCGTACTATCCGTCGGCATCTGAATGAAAAGGGACTGTATGGTAGGAGACCCAGGAAGACTCCATTTCTTACCCCGAGACATAAAAAAGCCAGGCTGGAGTTTGCCAAAACTTACCTGAAAAAGCCTAAAACATTTTGGAAGAATGTTCTCTGGTCAGATGAGACAAAAGTAGAGCTTTTAGGGCAAAAGCATCAACATAGAGTTTACAGGAGAAAAAAGAGGCATTCAAAGAAAAGTACACGGTCCCTACAGTCAAACATGGCGGAGGTTCCCTGATGTTTTGGGGTTGCTTTGCTGCCTCTGGCACTGGACTGCTTGACCGTGTGCTTGGCATTATGAAGTCAGAAGACTACCAACAAATTTTGCAGCATAATATAGGGCCCAGTGTGAGAAAGCTGGGTCTACCTCAGAGGTCATGGGTCTTCCAGCAGGACAATAACCCAAAACACACTTCAAAAAGCACTAGAAAATGGTTTGAGAGAAAGCACTGGAGACTTCTAAGTGGCCAGCAATGAGTCCAGACCTGAATCCCATAGAACACCTGTGGAGAGATCTAAAAATGGCAGTTTGGAGAAGGCACCCTTCAAATATCAGGGACCTGGAGTGGTTTGCCAAAGAAGAATGGTCTAAAATTCCAGCAGAGCATTGTAAGAAACTCATTGATGGCTACCGGAAGCAGTTGGTTGCAGTTATTTTGGCTAAAGGTTGTGCAACCAAGTATTAGGCTGAGGGTGCCAATACTTTTGTCCGGCCCATTTTTGGAGTTTTGTGTGAAATGATCAATGTTTTGCTTTTTGCTTCATTCTCTTTTGTGTTTTTTCATTTAAGACAAATTAAATGAAGATAATAATACCAAAGAATTTGTGTTTGCAATCACTTTCAGGAAGAAACTGAGTATTATCTGACAGAATTGCAGGGGTGTCAATACTTTTGGCCATGACTGTATATATATATATATTCTATGTGTATATATCTATTCTTTCGTTTGTGTTTTAACCTGTCATTGGGATCCATTATATGTCCATTTTGCAAGCTGTGGAGAAAATCTCGCCATACGGATGTCAAACGGCTATCACACGGATGCTTAGATGCGAGAAAATCGCATCCTCACATTACAATCGGATGACATACGGATCACTGTTCATGAAATATTTGTGTGATTCTGGTCCGTGAAAAACGTACCGTAATTTTATACGTTGTGTGTGACTCCAGCCTAACACTGCTGCTTCAATATAGTGAGTAAGTCCCTCGGGGGTTTTATCTGAATCACATCATTTGGAGATTTAAATGGAGACCCCAAAGTAAGTGTTCAGCGTAAGGGCAGAGACACACTGCCGTATTTCCCGTGTGAGAATCGCATCGTAAAACTCGCAGGCTCTCCTGACCTGAGCTTGACAGCTACATAGTAATTCATCACGTTGTCATGCTCAGGTCAGGAGAGGTGCCGGCCAGTCCATGCAGTGTGATACGATTATCACACGAGAAATACGGCAGTGTGACTCCAGCCTAAAGGGCCAGATAAATGTAATTCTAAATGTTATGTAAAATGTCCTCAATAAAAACTTCCACTCAATCCACAAGAAAAGTGAATCCCCACTCAGGTCTATCATCTGTTAACGGAAATATAGGGGTATATTACTGGTAGCACAAAGGCTCTGCAAAAGCAAAATGGCTCCTCGCCGCTCAAAAGAAATTCAGCAAATTCCCAAATCTAAATGCCCCAGTCCCTTATGAGCCCCAGTGTGTCTATACCACATACAATACCCACATACAATGCCCATATGTTTGGCATTTCAGAAGTTATGAGAGCTCACCTAATTAACGGGTGTGTGTCTCTAGAAGCATGAGCTGGGAATAACGTACTGGTCACTGCAACATACTGGGCACTATAATGGCAATTTTCACTCAGCAACATTTACTGCTGCTTGATTGTGGAAAACACCGATGGAGTTAAAATCATCACTACACCTGTAGATAAATTCCCAAAGGTGTATAATTTTCAAAATGGGGACACATGAGAGGGGATTCTGCTTTTATTGATCATATATGCTCTGTATATGAAGTCCAAAAACTGTTCTTGAAAAATCTGTGCTCCAGGAGGCACTCCGTCCCTCCCGAGCCAGTAGAAATTGTGGGACAAATTTGCGTGCCATTTTTACCCATTTCCCAGTATGAAAATGTAAAATTTAGGGCTAACACACAATTTTGGTGGTAAATATGTAATTATTTTTTCTTCACTGTCCAATGGTATAAAATTCTGTGACACACCTGTGGTGTCAAAATGATCATTGCATCCCTAGATGAATTATTTGAGATGTCTAGTTTGTAAAAAGGGGTAACTTATGTGAGATAGCACCCTCAAACCAGCACAGCAAACTCTGCCCTGTAATATGGCACTACAGGGTGGGCCATTTATATGAATACACCTAAACAAAATAGGAATGGTTGGTGATATCAACTTCCTGTTTGTGGCACATTAGTATATGGGAGGGGGGAAATTTTTCAAAATGGGTGGTGATCATGGTGGCCATTTTGAAGTCATCCATTTTGGATCCAAGTTTATTTTTTTTTCAATGGGAAGAGGGTCATGTGACACATCAAACTCATTGAGAATTTCATAAGAAAAACAACGGTTTACTTGGTTTTAATGTAACTTTATTCTTTGATGAGTTATTTACAAGTTTATGACCACTTGTAAAATGTGTTCAAAGTGCTGCCCATTTTGTTGAATTGTCAATGCAACCCTCTTCTCCCTCTTGACACACTGATAGCAACACCGCAGAAGAAATACTAGCACAGGCATCCAATATCCATTGTTTCAGATGCCGCACATCTCGTGTCTTCACAGCATAGACAATTGACCCCAAAAATAAAAGTCTAAGGGGGTCAGATCGGGAGACCTTGGTGGCCATTCAACTGGCCCACGATGACCAATTCACTTTCCAGGAAACTGTTCATGTAGGAATGCTCAGACCTGACACCCATAATTGATGGTATGGTGTGGTATATATGGGGTGCAAAGATAGTAGGGCCATTCTTCATCAATGGAAACTGCAATGCCACTGGATATCTGCAATTGCTACATGATGATGTGTTGCCCTCTTTATGCACTGAAGATGGCACATTCTCTGAGTTTTTCCAGCAAGATGGTGCATCCCCACATTATGGGTGTCAGATCCAAGCATTCCTACAAGGAATCTGACTCCTTAGACTAGCATTTCTTCTGCAGTGTAACTATCAGTGTGTCAAGAGTGAGAGAAGAGGGTTGCATTGAAAATCCAACCACCATGGTCACCAGCCATCTTGAAAAGTTTCACCCCTCCCATATACTAATATGCCACAAACAGTAAGTTGATATCACCAACCATTCCCATTTTATTTAGGTGTATCCATATAAATGGCCCACCCGGTACTTCCCTTTTGAACTTTGCACTGTGCTTGAAAAGAAGTTTTTAACCACATATGGGATATAGTTTCCAAAATGGTGTCAATTGTGAGGTATTTCCACTGTTTAGGCACATCAGGGGCTCTCCAAATGCGACATGGCATCCGCTAATAAATCCAGAAATTTTACATTCAAAAAGTCAAATGGTGCTCCTTCCCTTCCAAGCCCTGCCATGCGTCCAAACAGTGGTTTTCCCACACATATGGGGTATCAGCGTGCTCCAGAGAAATTGCACAACATATTGTATGGTGCAATTTCTCCAGTTACCTTCATGAAAATGCAAAGTTTGTAGTGAAAAATCATTTTTGAGGGAAAGATGTGATTTTTTTATTTTCACAGGTCAACATTAGAGTTGAGCGAAACGGGTCAAAAAAATTCAAAAGTCGCCGACTTTTGGCAAAGTCGGGTTTCATGAAACGAAACCCGACCCTAGGATGAGGTCGGCCACGAGGTCGGCGACTTACGCGCCAAAGTCGCGTTTCAAAAGTTTGCTTTGCGCTCTTTTTCTGCCAATCAGGATCCACGGACACTGTGGGCAACGTGATGACCTAGGCACGGGTCACCACCATCTTTCAGAAGGGCATGCAAGTGATTGGCTTGCTTTGGTGGGCGTCACAGGGGGTATAAAAGGGCGTGCACGCCGACCGCCATCTTACTTCTGCCGATCTTAGTATAGGGAGAGGTTTCTGCTGATTCTGTAGGGAGAGCGTTAGGCAGGGAAGAAGACAAAAAAACTGCTTCTGCTGCTAGCGATTTGGCCTGCACAACACACAAGTCACTGTGTGTGCAGTGCAAGGGGAGGCTATATTGTGGTGTATAAGTGGTGTTGGTTGTTGGGCTGCCTTTTAAGGCTTCCTGACACGCTGGCATTGCTGTTTACCCACTGCTCCGCAAACTGCTTTTTTAAAAGCAATCCAATCTCCCTTATCCTCTAGTCACTTTTGTCACAGCTGTGCCATCGAGCCTGTCACATAGCGCTCAGATATCAGTGGGCCTCACACAATCCACAAGTGTCCAGTGTCCAAAAGTGTGCGCAGAGATTCAAAATCTCCATTATCCTCTCGTCACTTTGGTCACAGGCAGCTGTGCCATCGAGCGTGTCACATAGCGCTCAGATATCAGTGGGCCTCACACAATCCACAAGTGTCCAGTGTCCAAAAGTGTGCGCAGAGATTCAAAATCTCCATTATCCTCTCGTCACTTTGGTCACAGGCAGCTGTGCCATCGAGCGTGTCACATAGCGCTCAGATATCAGTGGGCCTCACACAATCCACAAGTGTCCAGTGTCCAAAAGTGTGCGCAGAGATTCAAAATCTCCATTATCCTCTCGTCACTTTGGTCACAGGCAGCTGTGCCATCGAGCGTGTCACATAGCGCTCAGATATCAGTGGGCCTCACACAATCCACAAGTGTCCAGTGTCCAAAAGTGTGCGCAGAGATTCAAAATCTCCATTATCCTCTCGTCACTTTGGTCACAGGCAGCTGTGCCATCGAGCATGTCACATAGCGCTCAGATATCAGTGGGCCTCACACAATCCACAAGTGTCCAGTGTCCAAAAGTGTGCGCAGAGATTCAAAATCTCCATTATCCTCTCGTCACTTTGGTCACAGGCAGCTGTGCCATCGAGCGTGTCACATAGCGCTCAGATATCAGTGAGCCTCACACAATCCACAAGTGTCCAGTGTCCAAAAGTGTGCGCAGAGATTCAAAATCTCCATTATCCTCTCGTCACTTTGGTCACAGGCAGCTGTGCCATCGAGCGTGTCACATAGCGCTCAGATATCAGTGGGCCTCACACAATCCACAAGTGTCCAGTGTCCAAAAGTGTGCGCAGAGATTCAAAATCTCCATTATCCTCTCGTCACTTTGGTCACAGGCAGCTGTGCCATCGAGCCTGTCACATAGCGCTCAGATATCAGTGGGCCTCACACAATCCAAAAGTGTCCACTTTCCACAAGTGTGTGCAGAAATTCTAAATCTCCCCTGTCCTATAGACACCTTGTACCTTGTTTTACATTACTATATAGTTTGTTGGATTTTGTCTACATTTCTACCAAAAATGAGGAAGGCTGGTAGAAGAGGCCGTGGAAATGGGCGTGGGTTGGCAGCTGGTAATGATGGTGTTGGTGGTGGATCTGATGGTAGTGGCAAGAGCAAAATAGGACCGAATGCAGGAGGTGCTGACCCTGCGTCATCGTCTGGCTACATAAGGCCTCGAACGCTTAGTTTTCTAGGAGTTGGCAAACCGCTTTTAAAGGCAGAGCATCAGGAAAAAGTTTTGTCTTACATTGCTGACTCAGCCTCCAGCTCTATCGCCTCCTCTTCTTCAGTTGTAAAAAGTAAAAGCACTGAGTCGTCATTGGAGGCTCATGTTCATGAACCACACCTTTCCTTGTGTCCTTCACCCCAACCAAGATTGAAGGATGACGCAGGCCATACTACTGATTACTCCATGGAGCTGTTTTCACATACCATGCCTGGATTATCAAGTCAAATGGTGAATTACCCAGGCCAAGATGAATCTGACATGGAGTGCACTGATGCACAGCCGCTGATGGATGATTCTGCTGGTACATTCACTCAGAGCACTACATTGTCCTCGCAGTGTACAGAGCCAGATTTTGACCCTGATGAGACTCAGGTGCCCCTTCCCGCACACTATACCACCATACACGGTGACACAGAGAAAGGTGCACATGACATAGAAGAGGAGGTGATGGATGACCCAGTTGTTGACCCAGATTGGCATCCATTGGGGGAAGAGGGTGCTGCTTCCAATAGCTCAGATGAGGAGCATCCACAGCAGACATCGACATCGCAACAGCTGTTATCTGGCAGGCCGGGAGCACTCCAAAGACAGGTTCCAAACATCAAAAGAGTTGCTGGACAGCTTGTCCAGAGGGTTAAAAGATCACAGCGTGCTAGGCCGCAAAATGTCTGCCAAAGTAGGAAGAGTGGAGTGTGGCACTTTTTTGAACAAAATCCTCATGATCAGGCCAAGGTTATCTGTAAGAAGTGCGCAAAGACCTTTAGCCGAGGGAAAAATCTGAAAAATTTGAATACCAGTTGCATGCTTAGACATTTAACCAGCATGCACTTGCAAGCGTGGACACAACACCAAACCTCAAGTGCCACATGTGCAACTGATCACAACGAAGGTAGTCAGCAACGCTACATTGTTTCCCCCACTGTAAGCCCACAAGTTAGCACAGCAGCAAATGTTGAGGTGTCGTTGCAAGACCACAGCAGTCAGGGAATCCCACTGTTATATCAACAAAAGACTGATTCTAGGCCATCAGAAAGAACACCAACTCCATCACCATCATCAACCCTCTCTCAGTCCGCCCTGTCCACCGCTACTTCCACCATATGCAGCTCTCAAGTCCAGCTCACCCTCCCAGACACTATGAGTAGGTCAAGAAAGTACTCAGTCTCTCATCCGCGTACACTGGGTTTGAACGCCCACATTGCCAAACTAATCTCGTTTGACATGATGCCCTTTCGGTTGGTGGAAAGCACAGCTTTCCGCGAACTCATGGCCTATGCAGTACCAAGCTATGACCTACCCAGTCGCCACTTCTTCTCTCGCAAAGCCATCCCAGCCCTCCACCATCATGTGAAAGACCGCATTGTCCATGCACTCAAGCAGTCAGTGAGCGGAAAGGTGCACCTCACAACTGATGCATGGTCCAGTCGGCATGGCCAGGGCCGTTACGTGTCCATCACTGCGCACTGGGTTAATGTGGTGGATGCAGGGTCCACAGGGGACAGCGGTGGTGGGACAGTGCTGCCTAGCCCACGGTATAGGAAACAGTTGGCTGTAGGCGTTCGACCCTCCTCCTCCTCCTCCTCCTCCTCCAGAAGCGAAAGCTCGTCCACAGAGCGCAGTCGTACGAGCACTCCATCTGCAGCTGCCACTGTTGCACACGATGTGTCCCCCTATCGAGCAGCTAGTGGAAAGCGTCAGCAGGCTGTGTTGCAGATGATGTGTTTGGGCGACAGACACACCGCCGAGGTGCTGGCCGAGTACTTGAAGCGACAAACTGAGTCATGGCTGGGCAGTGTACATCTTGAGGCAGGCAAGGTAGTTAGTGATAACGGCCGTAATTTTGTGGCAGCCATAGCCCTTTCAAAACTCAGCCACATACCTTGCTTGGCTCACACCTTGAACCTGGTGGTGCAGTGCTTCCTCAAAAATTATCCGGAGTTAACAGCCCTGCTCCAGAAGGTGCGAAGACTGTGCGCGCACATCCGCCGGTCGCCTGTACACTCCGTTCGTATGCAGAAGCTGCAGCGATTGCTCCACCTTCCCAACCACCGCCTCATTATCGACATTGCAACAAGGTGGAACTCCACCCTGCACATGGTGGAGCGGCTGTGCGAGCAGAGGCAGGCCATAATGCATTTGTGGGAGGATACACGGCCAGGCACTTTGAGAGCAGACATGGAGTTGACAGGCGTGCAGTGGTTGAAGCTGAAAGACCTTTGTAAAGTCCTTCAGTGTTTTGAGGAATGCACACGGCTGGTAAGCGCAGACGACGCCATCCTAAGCATGAGCATCCCACTTATGCGTCTGCTCATGCAAACTTTGACGCACCTTAAGGAGCAGGCGTCTGCAGCCAATGTTGATGAGGAGGAAGAGGAGGAGGGAATCCTTGATGACATTCAGCCATTGTCTGCTCAGGGACCTCTCCTGGACGAGGTGGAGGAAGAAGAGGAGGAGGATGATGATGGGGATGATTACTTAGGGGAGGAGGATGCATCTCGTGGGGCAAGTGAAAATGTTGGCGTGGCAAGGTCTGGTACAGGGTTTGTGCGTGACTGGAGGGATGTGGATTTGCCAGAAAGTGCTCCTCCACCCAGCACTCGCAGTGCATCATTGACACCGGGAACATTGGCCCACATGTCAGATTATGCCTTGCGGATCCTAAAAAGGGACCCCCGCATTGCCAAAATGATGAACGATGACGACTACTGGTTGGCCAGCATCCTGGATCCACGCTATAAAGGCAAATTACAAAACATCATGCCACAGGAGAACCTTGACCTAATATTGGCTAATAAACAAGCAACTCTGGTAAATCGGTTGCTTGAGGCATTCCCAGCACACAGCAGCGGTGATGGTTCTCACACGAGCCGTACGGGCCGGGGGCAGCTTGGCAGAGGTGTTCGTGGTGCACACAGCAGAAGTGGCGTTGGAGACAGGGGTTTCATGACAATGTTGTGGACTGATTTTTCAAATACCGCTCACACAACTGGTAATACTGCATCGATGGAAAGTGACAGGAGACAGCAGTTGTCAACTATGGTTGCAAACTACTTTTCCTCCCATATCGATGTTCTCCCACACAGGTCATTCCCCTTTGACTATTGGGCCGCTAAACTGGACACTTGGCCTGAATTGGCCCAATATGCCTTACAGGAGCTCGCTTGCCCAGCTGCAAGTGTGCTATCGGAAAGAGTCTTCAGTGCAGCTGGATCAATCCTGACAGAAAAAAGGACCCGTCTGTCAACCCAAAATGTGGATGATCTAACCTTCATTAAAATGAACCACGCATGGGTTTCCAAGGATTTTGTCCCACCTTCCCATGATGACACATAGGGTGACAGAAAAATGGCTTGCTTTGGTCCACCTCTTCCTGGTACTTCACCTATTTCGCCTTTTGCATCAGCTGAAATTCCAACATCAACATATGCCACTTTCTAAAACTCCCTAACTGTGTTGCCTCCCCCCCCATGGCCGGGGTCACCACCTACCGCACGACACCGTGCGAGTGCCGTTGTCCTGGACAGGTGGGTAGGCCGACTCTTGGGCGCGGGCACTGGCACAGGGTCCCTCATAGTGCAATCAAGTGTCTCTGACGGTGGTGGTGCACACCCGCCATCAGACACACCGCTGTACTATGAGGGGCCCAGTGCCAGTACCGACGCCCACGAGTGGGCCCCCCTTGCTTGGGCAGGGCCCCAGCATTTGCAATCTTTACCTCTCCCTGCTCTTCCGCTGTGTAATCTGGGCCGTCAAATCCATACTGTGCCTGACACAGTCTGAGCCTGCCTCCTGAGACATATATTTTGAATGTGTACGCTATCCATACATGTTATCCGGGGATACGGTACCCTTTCTAACTTTTGTGCAATCACGTGCAATCCATACTGGGCCTGACACCGTCTGAGCCTGCCTCCTGAGACATATATTTTGAATGTGTACGCTATCCATACATGTTATCCGGGGATACGGTACCCTTTCTAACCTTTGTGCAATCACGTGCAATCCATACTGGGCCTAACACCGTCTGAGCCTGCCTCCTGAGACATATATTTTGAATGTGTACGCTATCCATACATGTTATCTGGGGATACGGTACCCTTTCTAACCTTTGTGCAATCACGTGCAATCCATACTGGGCCTGACACCGTCTGAGCCTGCCTCCTGCGACATATATTTTGAATGTGTACGCTATCCATACATGTTATCCTGGGATACGGTACCCTTTCTAACCTTTGTGCAATCACGTGCAATCCATACTGGGCCTAACACCGTCTGAGCCTGCCTCCTGAGACATATATTTTGAATGTGTACGCTATCCATACATGTTATCCAGGGATATGGTACACTTTCTAACCTTTGTGCAATCACGTGCAATCCATACTGGGCCTGACACCGTCTGAGCCTGCCTCCTGAGACATATATTTTGAATGTGTACGCTATCCTTACATGTTATCCGGGGATACGGTACCCTTTCTAACCTTTGTGCAATCACGTGCAATCCATACTGGGCCTAACACCGTCTGAGCCTGCCTCCTGAGACATATATTTTGAATGTGTACGCTATCCATACATGTTATCCAGGGATACGGTACCCTTTCTAACCTTTGTGCAATCACGTGCAATCCATACTGGGCCTGACACCGTCTGAGCCTGCCTCCTGAGACATATATTTTGAATGTGTACGCTATCCATACATGTTATCCGGGGATACGGTACCCTTTCTAACCTTTGTGCAATCACATGCAATCCATACTGGGCCTAACACCGTCTGAGCCTGCCTCCTGAGACATATATTTTGAATGTGTATGCTATCCATACATGTTATCCAGGGATACGGTACCCTTTCTAACCTTTGTGCAATCACGTGCAATCCATACTGGGCCTGACACCATCTGAGCCTGCCTCCTGAGACATATATTTTGAATGTGTACGCTATCCATACATGTTATCCGGGGATACGGTACCCTTTCTAACCTTTGTGCAATCACGTGCAATCCATACTGGGCCTAACACCGTCTGAGCCTGCCTCCTGAGACATATATTTTGAATGTGTACGCTATCCATACATGTTATCCAGGGATACGGTACCCTTTCTAACCTTTGTGCAATCACGTGCAATCCATACTGGGCCTGACACCATCTGAGCCTGCCTCCTGAGACATATATTTTGAATGTGTACGCTATCCATACATGTTATCCGGGGATACGGTACCCTTTCTTACCTTTGTGCAATCACGTGCAATCCATACTGGGCCTGACACCGTCTGAGCCTGCCTCCTGAGACATATATTTTGAATGTGTACGCTATCCATACATGTTATCCGGGGATACGGTACCCTTTCTAACCTTTGTGCAATCACGTGCAATCCATACTGGGCGTGAGAACGGCTGATGAGCTGTTAAGCAAGCTACAGCACCTGTCCAGACAAGTACAGGGATTCCCTAGTGAGGAGACTTATTTGATTGTTTTCAATGTTGGGACAGCAATTTTTGGGGAGCACTATACTCTGGAGAATGATAGATGGGGCCCACCATACACTGGAACATTCCAAAGGTGGACATCAGACACTGGAGCAGCATTTACAGGGCCCATTATACATTAGAGCATTAGAAATGGGGCCCATTATGTTTGGAGCATTATTTGGGCCCATAAGACAGTGGAGCTTCATCCATGGGGACCAACATATACTGTAGCATTATGTGGAGCTCATCATATACTGTTTCAAACATTATATGGGACCAATGATTCTGTATGGAGAAATAGATGGGCCTCGTCATGAGATGTAAAAAGTGAGGTATTTTTCATTGTACTATACCGCTATTTATCTGCCGTATTGGAGCATGATGAGTTGTGGTATGTGTTAAAGGGGCGCTCTTTCGCCCAGGGCACATGAAAACCTGCAGCCAGCCCTCCCCCCCCACAACTTTAGCCAAATAACCCCCATTTTTCAGTGCGTAACTTGTATTATGAAGTTAATTAAGGTTGACAAGCTTAAGTAAGAAGAATTGATGCTTTTGGCATTCAAATGGGCACTGTAGGTGTGTTTCCTGTCCTCCTCTCACTGCCGACTTTTATTCCCCATTGACTTACATTGGGTTTCGTGTTTCGGGACGACCCCGACTTTTCTCTATAATCGGACGATCTTGCTCGACACGACTTTTGGAAAAGTCGGGTTTCACGAAACGAAACGCGACCCTAAAAAAACAAAAGTCGCTCAACTCTAGTCAACATTATAAACTCCTGTGAAGCAGAAAAATTGAAAAACAAATTGTATGTAGAAATTTCTCCAGTTACCCTCGTGAAAATAAGAAAGGGTATAAAGAAAATTTTTTTGTGGAAAAAAGTTCAATCTTTATTTTTTTCCTTCCACATTCCATTAATTCCTGAGAAACACCTGAATGAAGAAATATTAAATTTCTTGAATGTGGTTTTGAGTACCCTTAGCGGTGCAGTTTTTATAATGGTGTCAAGTTTGGGTATTTTCTGTCATGTAGGTCCCTCAAAGTCACCTCAAATTTGAGGTGGTGCCTAAAAAAATGGTTTTGTAAATTTTGTTGTAAAAATGAGAAATCACTGGTCAACTTTTAACCCTTATAAATTCCTAGCAAAAAACATTATGTTTCAAAAATTGTGCCGATGTAAATTGGACATGTGGGAAATAATATTTATTAACTATTTTGTGTGATATGACTGTGATTTATGTGCATAAAAATTTGTTGGAATAATGCATATTGATCTGTATGTATTGCAACAACTACTACTGTACTGTTTTATATATTGTGCATATTGTGAGATTGTTAACAAAGTTCAGTGACAAAAAAAACAGACAGGATGCCCCCTCCTTCTCTTCCTTTCTTGTTGTTGTAATGCTCCCATGCTGCAAGCCACAGCAGATACCAGACTGATCACATTTCATGCTGTAAGCTGTTCAACCTGGATATGAATAAATCTACATTCTGTGTTGCTGACTCTGGATGTTACGCTGATAAATCCGCTGCTGACAGGTTATGGGCCCAGAGTCCTAGAGTCCCAGATCCCCAGAACACAGAGAAAAGAAAAGAAAGGAAGACAGCAAAAATGGCCACCAGCAGCAGCAACTCCATGAAGTTTATAGTACCAAGTCTCACTAACCAGAATTATCAATCATGGAAATTCAAAGTGAAAATGCTGCTGATAAGAGAAGTTACGTGGAAATACACACAGTAGCCTAAACCTGACCCAGTATCATAGGAGTGGATAGACATGGATCAGAAAGCACAAAGTACCATATCACTCAGTATAGATGATGATCAGATTGTGCATGTGTGTAAAAGTGAAACTGCAAGAGAAATGTGGGAGCAGCTGCAAAAGGTGCATGAGAGGATAAATTTAGCAATAAACTTTATCTCATGAGAAAATTGTACCAGTCTAAACTACAGAATGGCCAGGATATGCAGGACTACATAACAAGCATTCTAGAGATTGTTGAATGCCTGAGAAGCATTGGGGAAGATTTGAAGGACTTTCATGTAGCCGCATTACTGCTTAGTGGTCTTCCAGAAAACTATGACACACTTGTAACTGCACTAGATGCGCGCCCAGATGATGAGCTGACATTGGAGTATGTCAGAGGGAAGCTCATAGATGAATATAAGCGGAAAGCGGAAGGTGTAAACAGCAGGACATGCGATGCAGAATCTGCTTTACAGACACAAAATCTAAATGATAACAGAAAGCACCTAAAAGAAACACGTGAATGTTTTGTTTGCAAGAAATCAGGACATTTGAAAGCTGACTGCAGAGTCTGGAAAGCTAGAATGAATCAGCTGAAAAAGCAAAGCAGTCTTCAAATGGATAAAAGTGCTGTGTCTGCAGAAAATGATTCTGTGAATACTGAAACTGCATTTACTGTCAGTGTAAATACATCAAAGCATGCATGGTGTATAGACTCTGGAGCAACTAGTCACATGTCTAATAACAGGGCCTTCTTTTCTAAGCTTAACCAAAGTAAGTCAGAGAAAGTGATTATGGCTAATGGTCAGTACATGACTTCACAAGGTATAGGAGATGGTTATATTGATTGTCAAATCTCACCAACACAAAGCAAGAAGATCCCAGTAAAAGATGTGCTCTATGTGCCTAGTCTTGAGAGTAATTTACTATCTGTGAAGAAACTCACAAAACAAGGAAATTAAGTTACATTTAAGCATGATAGCTGCATCATCTCAAAAGAGGGCCACACACTAGCAGAAGGAAAAATCACAAATGAACTTTACCAGCTTAAATGCAAAGAGTGTGTGTATACTGCTCAGGAAGAAAGGCACAATAACTGCATTCATGTATGGCATAGGCGCCTAGCACACAGAGACCCAGAAGCAATAAGGAAGTTAGTTCAAAAGCAACTAGCTGAGGACATTACAATTGATCTATGTAACCAGATAATGAAATGTACTAGCTGCATCAAAGGGAAAATGTCTAGAAAAGCTTTTCCTAAGAGAAGTGCTACAAGAACAGACACTAGATTTAATACACACAGATGTCTGTGGTCCAATGAGCACTCAGACTCCTGGGAAGAAGAGATATTTTCTCACATTTATTGATGATCATTCAAGATATACAGTTGTCCATCTGCTTCACAGCAAGAAAGAAGTTCCAGAGAAACTTGAAGTATACCTAGCTGAGGTATATAATAAATTTGGGAGAATGCCAAAGATTCTACGTGCAGATAATGGAAAAAAACCACAATGCACACTAAGTAGGATGGAAGTTGAAACTGACAGGATTCAAATACGTGTAATAAATATAGCAACACGCAAAAAAATAGATAAAATACCCTTTATTAAAAAATGGGTGTACACATTAAACATAAAATGGCATCACCAAAATTTATACATAGCATAATAGCATAATAGGCTATAAGAAGAGGTTAAATAAATAACCCTATAATGCAATCACAATAATAATAATAAATAATAATAAATTTTATTTTTATAGCGCCGACATATTCCGCAGCACTTTACATTTCAGAGGGGATTTGTACAGACAATAGACATTACAGCATAACAATAATCACATACAGTAGATTATAACAAATAACAAGAGGAGTGAGGGCCCTGCTCGCAAGCTTACAGTCTATGAGGAAAGAGGGAGACACGAAAGGTGGGTGGTAACAGTTGCCCTGATTGTATGGACCAGCCATAATGTTAAGTGTGTAACAGTACAGACACAGAGGGCTAATGGATGCATAAAGCATGTGGGAACATGATGCTGGGAGCCTGGTTATGGTAAAACTTTTGGCTCTGCCACACAGGGATAGGTTAGGTTAATGTGTTGAGGCGATAGGCCAGTCTGAATAAATGCGTTTTCAGGTAATAAATAATAAATAATAAAAATCAATAATCAATAATAAAAATAAAGAAATATATATAAAGTGAAATCCCCAAAGAAATAATGTGTGATAATATATATCGTGCAATAAAAAAGCACTGTGAAGGTGCCTAAATCAAAAAAACATTAGATTCCAGTGTATAATAAAGAAAGAGCAAAAAATCGCTGAATACAATGGGGAATCAAAAAATATATTAAAGGGTTAATACCTCATGAGCCAAGAATACCAAGGAACGCACCCCGACGCGCGTTTCGGAGAAGAAAACTCCTTCGTCAGGGGGTAGGTGTATTACTGGCCAGCACATCCATATATAATGGATTCAATCAGGCCGGACACATGACGGCGCATGCGCCACCGCCGCGACCCGGAAGTCACATGGCACGCGGCGTCACATGATCAAACACCGCCGGGTGAACCGGGCGTGTCAGAGCATGGGAAGACGCCGTTACCATGCGAACCACCGGCGCCGAGGCGGCGCATGCGCACCAGTGCCCGCCAGAGAAACACACAGATGCAGTAATTGCTGCGGAACCCATCATAATGGAGTGGTGTATGTAAAGCTTATAGAGACGCAGATGCAGAAAACATATATACAATAATATATATGCCATCCATGGGATAATACAAATGATGAAAATAATACAAAGTGAAATTATATAATAGTGTACAATACCATAACCACATAAGTGTTAAGATATAGAAATTTATTTAAAAAATTTTTTTATATATATAAAAAATAAAGAATAAAAAATAATAAAAAAGTGAAACAAGCACCAAGGTGTGCGTGGAGAAAAAGAAAAAAAGGATGCACAACATCAAAATGCATATATAGATGCTGAACTCCATCAACATTCTGCATTACAATAAATGTCTGCGTCTGCAGACAAGCCTTGTCACCATTTCTTCTTCAGCAGATGTAAAAAATCCATGACATGAAGGGCCGACCACAGTATCTAAAATAAATATAAAAACAATATTAAAAGTGTACAAGAAAAATTTTTATTATAAAAACGGAATGAAAGATAAACTCTCATTTAAACCCAGTGGAGAGACGGTATTGAGTGTCCAAATCCACTGGGTTTCTAACTGAGCAGGACGTTTGCTAATGTTGCCCCCCCTAATCCCTTTGCAAACCATATCAATGCCAGACACTTTCAATAGAGTAGAATCACAATTGTGATGTATTTTGAAGTGTTTTGGCAGGGTTTTAAGGGAGGCAACATCGTCAATCTCTTTAGCTGCCTTTATGCCCAATACAATCAATCAATCAATCAATCAAATTTATTATCGCCAAGTACATATTACATATATACAAGGAATTCTTTGTGTCAAAGAGGCAACATAATATATAACAACAGATACAACAAGTAACATCTAACAAGACAGATACAGTACATAGTTTACACATGACGATTTAATTGTTGAACAGAGAGTGGATAGAAGCTGTTCATATGGCGGTTGGTACTGCATTTGGGGACTCTGAAGCGACGTCCTGAAGGGAGTAGTTGGAATGAGGAGTGTCCCGGGTGAGAAGGATCGGATGAAATTTTCAATGCGTGGGATCGAATACTCTTATCATAAAGATCCTGGATTTTAGGCAGGGGGGAGCCTATAATTCTCTCTGCTGTTCTGAAAGTCCTTTGTAAGCGAAGTTTGTCATGCGCAGTGGCTCCCCCATACCAGACTATCAGAGAGTAACAAATCACAGATCTGATGACAGCATTAAAGAATAAGATCAGCAGATTCTTAGACAAACCATATCTTTTCAGCTGACACAGGAAGAACATCCTCTGTTGTGCTTTTCTTATAACAGCATCCACGTTTTTCCCCCATTTAAGATCATGAGAGATGATAACACCAAGGAATTTGTTCTCTGTGACCCTAAGAACCACTTCGTCATGGATGTAGATTGGAAGTATCTCATGTTGATCTTTCCTAAAATCCACAACCATCTCAGCAGTTTTTTTAGTGTTGAGTACAAGATTATTGGCTTTACACCAGTCACATATTCTTTCCACCTCACTCCGATACAAGTCTTCAGCATTTCCCCTGATGAGACCAATCAGTGTCATATCATCGGCAAATTTCAAGATTTTTACTGAGTCTGCTGAAGAGATGCAATCATTCGTATAGAGAGAAAACAGTAACGGGGACAAAACACACCCCTGAGGTGCCCCGATGTTTGTGACCAAGGTGTCCGAAGTGAATGGTCCAACTTTTACACTCTGTATCCTGGCTGTCAGGAAGTTATAAATCCACAAGCATAAGTTGAGAGGGACTCCAAGAGCTACCATTTTCTTATGAAGTAAATTCGGATCAATGGTATTGAACGCTGAGCTAAAGTCCATGAAAAGAATCCGGACATATGAGTGCCGCTCATCTGTATGATCCAAAATGTACTTCAGTGCCAGATTGACAGTGTCGTTTGCCGAACGATTCTCCTTATAGGCAAACTGAAGCGGGTCCCATAGCTTCTGCGTGAATTTTATCAGGTGGGACATCATAATTCTTTCGAAGACTTTCATAGCTACAGATGTGAGTGCTACTGGTCTATAGTCGTTCAACTCAGAGGATCCCACTTTCTTGGGGACAGGGATAATTGTGGAATTTTTCCAACACTGAGGTACAACGCACTCTTTCAGTGACACATTGTATATATTTGTCAGTATAGGGGCAAGCTGGGTAGCACATACTTTCAGACACATTGGAGATACACCATCAGGGCCAGGTGCCTTTTTGACCTTAAGTCCCTTCAGGATGCGTATCACCTCTGCCTCGGAGATCACTACTTGGGTGTTGCACAATGAATGATCTTTATATGAACAGACTGAGGAGCTTAGAGATGAATAGCCACTGTGTGTAGAGCTTGCCTCAAATCTGCAGTAGAACTCATGTAACTCTGCTGCCAGACTTCTGCTGGGGTTCACTATAGTGGGGTGGCTTTTATAATTGGTGACCTCTCTTAATCCTCTCCATGCAGATCTAGTATCTTTTGATGAGAACCTTTCCTCCAGAATCTTTGCATACTCATGTTTGGCTAACTTGATCTCTTTAGATAGCGAGTTCCTAAGTTTCTTGAATTCAGTAATATCGCCTGCTTTATAAGCCTCCTCTTTTCTCTTACGGATCAACCTGACTTTATTTGTAAACCACGGCTTGTTGTTTCCCCGAAAGTGGACAGATTTGGATGGAATAAACGTGTCTTCACAAAAACGGATATATGAGGACACTGCATCAACCCATTCATCCAGACCCGAGCATGTTTCCTGGAATACATCCCAGTCCGTGCATTCAAAGCATGCTTGCAGTTGCAATTTTGCCTCCTCAGACCATGTCTCAGATACGTGCTCACGGACCCTCACCTTAAGCTGGCGAGTGGTAAGGCCAACATAGATGAGGGAACATGGGCACGTGGCATAATAGATTACAGCTGTTGATGAACAAGTGATGGATTTTTTGATGTTAAAAACACACAATCCATCAGAACTGGTGAAAGTACAGTCATGGCCAAAAGTATTGACACCCCTGCAATTCTGTCAGATAATACTCAGTTTCTTACTGAAAATGATTGCAAACACAAATTCTTTGGTATTATTATCTTCATTTAATTTGTCTTAAATGAAAAAAACACAAAAAGAATTGTCCTAAAGCCAAATTGGATATAATTCCACACCAAACATAAAAAAGAGGGTGGACAAAAGTATTGGCACTGTGCGAAAAATCATGTGATGCTTCTCTAATTTGTGTAATTAACAGCACCTGTAACTTACCTGTGGCACCTAACAGGTGTTGGCAATAACTAAATCACACTTGCAGCCAGTTGACATGGATTAAAGTTGACTCAACCTCTGTCCTGTGTCCTTGTGTGTACCACATTGAGCATGGAGAAAAGAAAGAAGACCAAAGAACTGTCTGAGGACTTGAGAAACCAAATTGTGAGGAAGCATGAGCAATCTCAAGGCTACAAGTCCATCTCCAAAGACCTGAATGTTCCTGTGTCTACCGTGCGCAGTGTCATCAAGAAGTTTAAAGCCCATGGCACTGTGGCTAACCTCCCTAGATGTGGCCGGAAAAGAAAAATTGACAAGAGATTTCAACGCAAGATTGTGCGGATGTTGGATAAAGAACCTCCACTAACATCCAAACAAGTTCAAGCTGCCCTGCAGTCCGAGGGTACAACGGTGTCAACCCGTACTATCCGTCGGCATCTGAATGAAAAGGGACTGTATGGTAGGAGACCCAGGAAGACTCCACTTCTTACCCCGAGACATAAAAAAGCCAGGCTGGAGTTTGCCAAAACTTACCTGAAAAAGCCTAAAACATTTTGGAAGAATGTTCTTTGGTCAGATGAGACAAAAGTAGAGCTTTTAGGGCAAAAGCATCAACATAGAGTTTACAGGAGAAAAAAGAGGCATTCAAAGAAAAGTACACGGTCCCTACAGTCAAACATGGCGGAGGTTCCCTGATGTTTTGGGTCGCTTTGCTGCCTCTGGCACTGGACTGCTTGACCGTGTGCATGGCATTATGAAGTCAGAAGACTATCAACAAATTTTGCAGCATAATTTAGGGCCCAGTGTGAGAAAGCTGGGTCTACCTCAGAGGTCATGGGTCTTCCAGCAGGACAATAACCCAAAACACACTTCAAAAAGCACTAGAAAATGGTTTGAGAGAAAGCACTGGAGACTTCTAAGGTGGCCAGCAATGAGTCCAGACCTGAATCCCATAGAACACCTGTGGAGAGATCTAAAAATGGCAGTTTGGAGAAGGTACCCTTCAAATATCAGGGACCTGGAGTAGTTTGCCAAAGAAGAATGGTCTAAAATTCCAGCAGAACATTGTAAGAAACTCATTGATGGTTACCGGAAGCGGTTGGTCACAGTTATTTTGGCTAAAGGTTGTGCAACCAAGTATTAGGCTGAGGGTGCCAATACTTTTGTCCGGCCCATTTTTGGAGTTTTGTGTGAAATGATCAATGTTTTGCTTTTTGCTTCATTCTCTTTTGTGTTTTTTCATTTAAGACAAATTAAATGAAGATAATAATACCAAAGAATTTGTGTTTGCAATCATTTTCAGGAAGAAACTGAATATTATCTGACAGAATTGCAGGGGTGTCAATACTTTTGGCCATGACTGTATGAGCTCTGGCAATGTTGCAACAGGCAACACAAGAGCCACAGGGTTTACATCCTGCGGCTTGTGTGTGTTGGACCAAGAAGTTGTTGACCGGTTTGGGAATGTAATGGCTTTTCACCAACCGGTCACCAAAATTGGACGATCTACGAAAGGCAATATTTGGATGGTCGCCAATGTACTTGGAGAGTATTGGGTCATTTTTTAAAATAGGCCAAAATTTCTTAAGATAAAACCTGATCTGTTCATTTTGGCCATTAAAAGTGGTAATAAACCTGACCACCTCCTTAGATTCAGATTTACTCGCATCCATATAAAGTGCATTATGGCATGACGTATGCTTAGCCCTGTTAAAGGCTCTCTTTAGTGATCGTCTGCTATAACCGCGCTCAAAAAATCTAGCCTTTAAGCGGTCAGCCTGTTTCAAAAAGTCAGTCTCTGTAGAACAAATACGTCTTAGACGTAAGAATTGTCCTATGGGGATTGAGTTGATAAGAGTACGAGGGTGAGATGAGGAGGCGTGGAGAAGTGCATTGACGGAGGTGTGTTTTCTAAATAGATCTGTCTGAAGGACGTTGTTGGAATCCCTCCTCACTAAGACATCCAAAAATTCGATGGTTTCCAAATCACTATGATATGTAAGATGTATATTGATGTTATTAGAATTTAATACACCAATGAACTCAGGTAACACACCAATGGGATCCTGCCAAATAAAGAAAATATCGTCAATGTAGCGTGTCCAGAAAGGGACACGCTACATTTGTTCAACTTTTCCAGAAAAAAATTGATCCCTTTCCCACAGGCCCAGGAACAAGTTGGCATACGAAGGGGCAAAAGAGGCCCCCATGGCTGTTCCCTGGGTCTGTAGGAAACAGGAATCTTTGAAAATGAAAAAATTGTGAGTCAATGCAAAATCTAATAAATTAATAAAAAATATAATAAAAGATCGTGAAAAAGAAGAGTGTTGTAAAAAATATGAGACAGCCGCTATCCCATCATTGTGTCTGATATTGGTGTATAAAGATTCTACATCACATGTGACAAGAGAAGAATCTTCATCAATATGTAAACCATCAATTTTTTTGAGAAAGTCATTAGTATCCCTAGTATAAGACGGGAGGGAAGTGACAAATGGTTGTAAAATATAATCAATATACTTGTTCACATTTTCTAAAAAATTGCCCCTCCCTGATATAATGGGCCTGCCTGGTGGTATGTCCTTGTTTTTATGTATCTTAGGTAGCAGATATAGGGTGGGAATAGTGGGTTCATGAACTTGTAAGGCCGAGAAGAGGTCATTAGAAATGATGTCATCTTCTTTGGCATCATTCAATAATGTTTTCAATTCAGCCTGGAATTTTGAAAGAGGATTAAACGTCAACCTCTTATAGCATTCCACATTATTTAGCTGACGGAATGCCTCAGTCTCATACATTTCCTTGGGCCATATCACCACATTCCCACCCTTGTCTGCCGGCTTAAATACTATATCCTGGATACCTGATAATTTCCTCAGACAGATTCTCTCCTCTTTACTCAAATTGTCTTCATGACTATATTGAGGAATTTTTTGGAATTCACTACTCACGGTTCTAACGAACGTGTCTATATTCGGACATGAGGACAGTGGAGGGAATTTGACAGAAGGTTTTTTGATGACATCTGGAACCTCACCTTCATCAATGTTGTGCTCTCTTGCCAAATGTTCGAGGTCAAATATTGCCTTCTGCTCCGCCTCTGTCGGAAAAAATTTAAAATTATCCGGATTGTGAAATATACGCTTGAATAGCAATCTCCTGGCAAACAAATGCAAATCTTTCACTGCAGTGAAGCAATCAAAGTTTGCTGTAGGGCAAAACATAAGTCCTCTACATAGAATATCAATCTCCAGGGATGTAAACATATGGGTACTTAAATTGATTACCTTCAAGCGGCTAGAACTCACATCCGGAGAATAATTTCTCTTGTTAGGGGGAAAATGTAGATTTCTTTTCCTTTTAGGAGTAACCATGGATACCACAGAGGCGGAGGAGGAGGCAACAGAGACATCACCAACTGACGAGTTGGAGGCAACAGAAACAGAACGTTCTCTATTCAAATTACTACTCATATGTTTTTTCCAGTGATAGATAGAAAAGACATGTAATGAAACTGTAATGGAAGCTAATGGAGCTTTTGGTGGGACTCAACACCAAATTGATTACGGATGTGGATAAGGAATTAGATGAATTATTTATTAAAGCGAAGAATATTCTACCTTCTGAACAGTTCAATTCACTCAATGATTCCCTTGATAAAGATCTAGAGATCCTGGTGAAAGACATACAACGGAAACACACTAACAAGTTGATTAGGGATCAAACTGATTTGTCTTCAGGCAAAATCTATCACTGGAAAAAACATATGAGTAGTAATTTGAATAGAGAACGTTCTGTTTCTGTTGCCTCCAACTCGTCAGTTGGTGATGTCTCTGTTGCCTCCTCCTCCGCCTCTGTGGTATCCATGGTTACTCCTAAAAGGAAAAGAAATCTACATTTTCCCCCTAACAAGAGAAATTATTCTCCGGATGTGAGTTCTAGCCGCTTGAAGGTAATCAATTTAAGTACCCATATGTTTACATCCCTGGAGATTGATATTCTATGTAGAGGACTTATGTTTTGCCCTACAGCAAACTTTGATTGCTTCACTGCAGTGAAAGATTTGCATTTGTTTGCCAGGAGATTGCTATTCAAGCGTATATTTCACAATCCGGATAATTTTAAATTTTTTCCGACAGAGGCGGAGCAGAAGGCAATAGTTGATCTCGAACATTTGGCAAGAGAGCACAACATTGATGAAGGTGAGGTTCCAGATGTCATCAAAAAACCTTCTGTCAAATTCCCTCCACTGTCCTCATGTCCGAATATAGACACGTTCGTTAGAACCGTGAGTAGTGAATTTCAAAAAATTCCTCAATATAGTCATGAAGACAATTTGAGTAAAGAGGAGAGAATCTGTCTGAGGAAATTATCAGGTATCCAGGATATAGTATTTAAGCCGGCAGACAAGGGTGGGAATGTGGTGATATGGCCCAAGGAAATGTATGAGACTGAGGCATTCCGTCAGCTAAATAATGTGGAATGCTATAAGAGGTTGACGTTTAATCCTCTTTCAAAATTCCAGGCTGAATTGAAAACATTATTGAATGATGCCAAAGAAGATGACATCATTTCTAATGACCTCTTCTCGGCCTTACAAGTTCATGAACCCACTATTCCCACCCTATATCTGCTACCTAAGATACATAAAAACAAGGACATACCACCAGGCAGGCCCATTATATCAGGGAGGGGCAATTTTTTAGAAAATGTGAACAAGTATATTGATTATATTTTACAACCATTTGTCACTTCCTTCCCGTCTTATACTAGGGATACTAATGACTTTCTCAAAAAAATTGATGGTTTACATATTGATGAAGATTCTTCTCTTGTTACATGTGATGTAGAATCTTTATACACCAATATCAGACACAATGATGGGATAGCGGCTGTCTCATATTTTTTACAACACTCTTCTTTTTCACGATCTTTTATTATATTTTTTATTAATTTATTAGATTTTGCGTTGACTCACAATTTTTTCATTTTCAAAGATTCCTTTTTCCTACAGACCCAGGGAACAGCCATGGGGGCCTCTTTTGCCCCTTCGTATGCCAACTTGTTCCTGGGCCTGTGGGAAAGGGATCAATTTTTTTCTGGAAAAGTTGAACAAATGTAGCGTGTCCCTTTCTGGACACGCTACATTGACGATATTTTCTTTATTTGGCAGGATCCCATTGGTGTGTTACCTGAGTTCATTGGTGTATTAAATTCTAATAACATCAATATACATCTTACATATCATAGTGATTTGGAAACCATCGAATTTTTGGATGTCTTAGTGAGGAGGGATTCCAACAACGTCCTTCAGACAGATCTATTTAGAAAACACACCTCCGTCAATGCACTTCTCCACGCCTCCTCATCTCACCCTCGTACTCTTATCAACTCAATCCCCATAGGACAATTCTTACATCTAAGACGTATTTGTTCTACAGAGACTGACTTTTTGAAACAGGCTGACCGCTTAAAGGCTAGATTTTTTGAGCGCGGTTATAGCAGACGATCACTAAAGAGAGCCTTTAACAGGGCTAAGCATACGTCACGCCATAATGCACTTTATATGGATGCGAGTAAATCTGAATCTAAGGAGGTGGTCAGGTTTATTACCACTTTTAATGGCCAAAATGAACAGATCAGGTTTTATCTTAAGAAATTTTGGCCTATTTTAAAAAATGACCCAATACTCTCCAAGTACATTGGCGACCATCCAAATATTGCCTTTCGTAGATCGTCCAATTTTGGTGACCGGTTGGTGAAAAGCCATTACATTCCCAAACCGGTCAGCAACTTCTTGGTCCAACACACACAAGCCGCAGGATGTAAACCCTGTGGCTCTTGTGTTGCCTGTTGCAACATTGCCAGAGCTCATACTTTCACCAGTTCTGATGGATTGTGTGTTTTTAACATCAAAAAATCCATCACTTGTTCATCAACAGCTGTAATCTAATATGCCACGTGCCCATGTTCCCTCATCTATGTTGGCCTTACCACTCGCCAGCTTAAGGTGAGGGTCCGTGAGCACGTATTGGGCATAAAGGCAGCTAAAGAGATTGACGATGTTGCCTCCCTTAAAACCCTGCCAAAACACTTCAAAATACATCACAATTGTGATTCTACTCTTTTGAAAGTGTCTGGCATTGATATGGTTTGCAAAGGGATTAGGGGGGGCAACATTAGCAAACGTCTTGCTTAGTTAGAAACCCAGTGGATTTGGACACTCAATACCGTCTCTCCACTGGGTTTAAATGAGAGTTTATCTTTCATTCCGTTTTTATAATAAAAATTTTTCTTGTACACTTTTAATATTGTTTTTGTATTTATTTTAGATACTGTGGTCGGCCCTTCATGTCATGGATTTTTTACATCTGCTGAAGAAGAAATGGTGACAAGGCTTGTCTGCAGACGCAGACATTTATTGTAATGCAGAATGTTGATGGAGTTCAGCATCTATATATGCATTTTGATGTTGTGCATCCTTTTTTTCTTTTTCTCCACGCGCACCTTGGTGCTTGTTTCACTTTTTTATTATTTTTTATTCTTTATTTTTTATATATATGAAAAAAATTTTAAATAAATTTCTATATCTTAACACTGGTTATGGTATTGTACACTATTATATAATTTCACTTTGTATTATTTTCATCATTTGTATTATCCCATGGATGGCATATATATTATTGTATATATGTTTTCTGCATCTGCGTCTCTATAAGCTTTACATACACCACTCCATTATGATGGGTTCCGCAGCAATTACTGCATCTGTGTGTTTCTCTGGCGGGCACTGGTGCGCATGCGCCGCCTCGGTGCCGGTGGTTCGCATGGTAACGGCGTCTTCCCATGCTCTGACACGCCCGGTTCACCCGGCGGTGTTTGATCATGTGACGCCGCGTGCCATGTGACTTCCGGGTCGCGGCGGCGGCGCATGCGCCGTCATGTGTCCGGCCTGATTGAATCCATTATATATGGATGTGCTGGCCAGTAATACACCTACCCCCTGACGAAGGAGTTTTCTTCTCCGAAACGCGCGTCGGGGCGCGTTCCTTGGTATTCTTGGCTCATGAGGTATTAACTCTTTAATATATTTTTTGATTCCCCATTGTATTCAGCGATTTTTTGCTCTTTCTTTATTATACACTGGAACCTAATGTTTTTTTGATTTAGGCACGTTCACAGTGCTTTTTTATAGCACGATATATATTATCACACATTATTTCTTTGGGGATTTCACTTTACATATATTTCTTTATTTTTATTATTGTGATTGCATTATAGGGTTATTTATTTAACCTCTTCTTATAGCCTATTATGCTATTATGCTATGTATAAATTTTGGTGATGCCATTTTATGTTTAATGTGTACACCCATTTTTTAATAAAGGGTATTTTATCTATTTTTTTGCGTGTTGCTATATTTATTACACGTATTTGAATCCTGTCAGTTTCAACTTCCATCCTACTTAGTGTGCATTGTGGTTTTTTTCACCGGATGGTCTGCCATCCATCATCTCAGAGGGTCTGTGTGTACAATTGGCCTATATTATTATATTGGATTTATTATTAAATTAGTATTGTGCATCATCCCCACTGTTTTAACAGTGCAGATAATGGGACTGAACACACAAGTAATGAGACACAGAGCATTTTAAAGAAAAATGGAATCCTATTTCAGACCACAGTACCGTACAATCCTGAGCAAAATCCTGAGCAAAATGGCTTTAGTAATACATTTCATAATGGCTTCGTATTTCACATATTTCATATTTGGTGTGCTGCCATTTTCTATTTAATATGTAAGTTGCCTTTTGGTATGCACCTATTCAGTTCTAGATGTGCCGTCAGTTTGTTTTATTACTTGTATACTATTTTTCTGACTGAGCACTCCGCCCTTCATCAAGTGTTGATTTTAATCGCATTCAATCACATGTTTGGTTCCTATCGTCCTATATATATAGGCTTTATCATGTTACTAGCCAGAGGTCAGTTCACACCAGGCAGTCAGTATAGGGACCCATTCAATCTGAGATCACATTGTCGCTGGTGAATGGGCTCACATCTTTTGGCCAAATTTTGTGCTAAGTATCTCATATGTTTTTCAAGATTGCAAAAGCCATTATGCTATTCATATTTCACTTATTTCATATTTGATATGCCTTATAAAAGCCATTATGAAATGTATTACTAAAGCCATTTTGCTATTCGTATTTCACATATTTCATATTTGGTGTGCAAACATAGCATTGCAATCAGATAGCAATTGCACTGCATTAGGATGCAAATCGGATACTAGGTGTTAATAATTGGATTGTACGCGCATGAAAAATGCATGACACTTGCATTACAGTTGTGTGACTTAGCAGGAGCAAAATCGGACCCATTTTAAAATCGCTAGTGTGACTCCAGCAAGAGGGTATGTGTGCACATTGAGTATTTGCTTGGAGAAAATACTGCAAGGGTTCTGCATCTCTAGGCAGCAAGAACACTGTGGCAAAAATGTGCGTTTTGCTGCTTTTTTGGTGCATTTTTGCATGCATTTTCATACAGCTATGAAGGTTTTTCTGAGCTAAATAAAGACATTTAGGGCTCATACTCACATAGAAGAAACTCAGACAAGACTCGCACGTCAATACCCGGCACTGCCGCCGGCACTCGGATCGTAGCGTTCAGCTGCATGTATTTCTATGCAGTTGAACGCTCCAATCCAAGTGCCGGCGGCAGTGCCGGGTATTGACATGCGAGACTTGTCTGAGTTTCTCGCATGTGAGTATGAGCCCTTAAAAAAAGTTTGGGATGTAATTTCTTGGTTCAACACCTTCTTTTTCCATCTGATGCAGTAGCATCAGGTTATTAGGATTGGGGTTTGGTATCAGCAGCTGTCATTGACACCAAGCCCTAGGTTTAGTAATGAAAAGGTGTCAATCAAACAACCTCACTACTAAGCAGGTAAACAAATACACACCTTCCTATTATCAGGTGACATCAAGCCCACAGGTTAGTAATGGAGAGGTGTCTATAAGACCCCCCATTGCTAACTACATAGTGATAATATAAAAAAACACAAACAGAATAAAGTCCTTTAATTGAAATAATGACACAGTCCTTTATTGAATCTAAATTAAACCATACTCAGCAAATGCCTAATCCACTGAAGCCAAAGTCTCCTGTAACAAAAAAAAATATAAACCACAATATTCCTCACCTGCCCGTTGAGAAATAATAATCTATAATATCCCATGACGATCTTGATGACTTTGAGAGCAGTCACTGATGTGACTGCTCTCAAGGACAGCTGGCTACACACTGACACAGGAGGCAATTGCTATTGCAGTGCATAGCACTGAGCTGTCATGAGAAAGTTCATTGCAGTTCATCAGCTGATGAACTCATGTGACCTCTTTCACAGCAGCTCAGCGCTATACACTGTGGGTGCGATGTCAGTGTATCACCAGCAGCTGGTTAGAACAGTCAAATCTCCCGATGTAACTGTTCTACCCGTGAGATCGTCGTGAGACACTCGTGATTACGTGGTCTATGACAGACAAGAGAGAATATGATGTTTATTATTTTTGATATTTTATAGGCTACATTGGCATCAGGGATTGGGTGTTAAGGTGAGTATATGTTGTTTTATTTTACATTTTTTATAGTAGACTAGGGCATCTGGGATTTGGTGTTAGGTGAGTATAATGTGTTTCTTATTTTTATTTGAATATGTATTTAATTATTTTACTTTTTTAAGCTTGAGCGGAGGTGCTGACTGCCAAGAGACTACTTCTCCCATCAATGGCACCTGCTATCACTGTTATCTGTGACAGCAGATGGGAGAAGTAGTCACGCATCAGCCGGTGCCTGCTGATTTGAGGTAAGATTTTTACTGTGGGTCGCAATATTTCTGCAGTGTCACTCCGACATCTGACAGGGCAACCTCGCAGTGCTCTGACGGTGATAGTTCTCTACTGGTGGTAACGTTACCACTGATCAGAACTGCCACACCAGTGTTTCCGAATCTGTCGCACAGAGTGGGAAAAACTGGTGTTTTGTGCTATGCATGAATTTACTTTTGCCTCCCATTGACTCCAATGGCATTCAGGTATATTCAGCGATTAACCCCTTACTGTTATTGGATGTTATAGTACGTCCAATGGCAGTACCCCCACTTTGATTAGAGCTCCGGTGGTGAGCTCGCATCAAAGCTGGGACATGTCAGCTCTTTTGAACAGCTGACATGTGCCTGTAATAGGCGCAGGTGGAATCACGCCTATTAACTAGATAAATGCTGCTGTCAAATGCTGACAACTGCATTCAACGTATGATTGGGGGTCATCGGTGCGTCGGCATAACAACCAGCGGTCTTCTTGAGACCTTTATGTTTGTTGCCGGATTGCTATGAGCATCTGTGGCACCCCTGAGGGTTCAGTCACCACAGAGGTACTGCACCTACTCCTGAGGTGCAGTATCCCACTTCCCAGGTAAGATGGTAATACCTGACCAGACTCCAAAACCTACATCCAGCACAGAGACATTAGAACAGCAGAGCTCCTTTTATCGCAGCTGCTTTGGTTCATGAAGGGTGCTGGGTGGTGGGTGGAGCTTAGAAACACTAGAGGGGAAAACTGACAGGAAGTTAGTCAGTTCCCCGCAGGGGGAAGCAGGGAGAAGACCTCTCTGCAGTCGAGACTCCCCTACAGGGGAAGGAGGGAGAGGACATGGTTTCAGCAGCTCCCTGTGAGCTGGAGCTGTTAGCAAGGAAAGAGGAAGAAGAAAGAATCAGTTGTTCAGAAGGAAGATAGATAAGAACGGAACGTGAGGAGGAGAGAGACTGGGGATTAGCGCTAGTGCAGAGCTCTTTCTTAAGTTCAATGCGCCAAGGCTGGGCGCCAGTATCCGAGGCTGTGTGTGATACTAATGATTCTGCAGCAGAAACCGGAGGAATAGAAGTTTTGACCACTTTATTCCCACCTAAGACTCGAATATGCAGCAGCAACGTGTGTGAGCCGGGACATGATTGTATGGAGTGCTCAAAGCAGGCTACAGCTGCCCGTCATATGAGAGGAGTTATAAGTAACATCAAGAAGGAGGAACTTGAATGTAATTCAGAACTACAAGTACTTCAGATTAGTGCTAGAAAGGAGACGTTCAGAAAAGGCACATGGGAGAGAGTGCTGGAAGGGTTAATTCCATCTGCCTAGGAGTTGGCTGAGTCCCTGACCTGGAGGCTGCGGCACTGAAGCGGGCACCTGTCTGTGCCAGAAATATGAGAAAAAGAATTGGAACAGCACTCAGCTGTGTCATTGCCTTCTTCCTGCGCCAACCTACTCAGCACTTCTACATCCCTGTGCCTAACACTACACCATCTACCTCAACACCATCTACTGCTGCCCTGGGACTACAACTCTACCTGTGGAGAGCTATTCCATCTTTGCTGCCTTACACCATCTGTCCCAGAGGATCTGCACTGCAGCGTCGGCTTAACACCTTCATTGCCGAACACCATAGGTGGCGTCACAAACTATCTACCTATAACTCTATTCCATTCCACCTATTTTACATGGACTCTCAGGGCCACGGACCGGGTCACGGCCACCGCGACACTTCCCCTTTGAGACACCGGCCCAGTACGAGAAACCCCACACATTGACCTGGGGGTGATCCACGTCACCTTGTGGTAGGCGCTCATAGCAATGCTGTCATTCTGCTACATAGAGGCATCACCTCTATGTAGCAGAGCCGGTCAAGCTATGGCAGCTTCTAGTCTCCCATGGATGCTATTGAAGCATGCCAAAAGTTAAAAAAAGTGTTTTTAAAAATATGAAAAAATAAAGCATAAAAGATTAAATCACCCCCTTTTGCCCAATTCAAAATAAAACAATAAAAAAAACACATATACACCTATTAGGTTCAGAATTGCCCGATCTAGCAATAAAATAAAATTTAACCTGATTGCTAAATGGCCTAGTGAGAAAATAAAATCGAAATGCCAGAATTACGTTTTTTTGGTCGCCCCGACATTGAATTAAAATGCAATAATGGGCGATCAAAAGAACTTATGTACACAAATGTGGTATCATTAAATACGTCAGCTTGGAGCACAAAAAATAAGCCCTCACCCAACCTGAGATCATGAAAAATGGAGACGCTATGGGTATTGAAAAATGGCGCTTTTTTTTTTTTTTTTTAGCAAACTTTGGAATCTTTTTCACCATTTAGATAAAAAAGAACCTAGACATATTTGGTGTCTATGAACTTGTAATGACCTGGAGAATCATAGTGGCAGGTCAATTTTAGCATTTACTGAACCTAGCAAAAAAAAACAAGTGTGGGATTGCACTTTTTTGCAATTTCACCGCACTTGGAAGTTTTTTCCTGTTTTCGAAGTACATAACATGGTAAAACCAATGATGTCATTCGAAACTATAACTCATCCCACAAAAAAATAAGTCCTCACATGACCTTATTGACCGAAAAAAAAAGTTATGTCTCTGGGAAGAAGAGCAGCGAAAAAAGAAAATGCAAAACCGAAAAATGCTCCAGTCATTAAGGGGTTAAATCGGTGCCTATTTAAAATTTGGTGATCTGAGCAAAATACTGAAATATTCGTTCTTTATGAATTTTTCCATTTGGACCACATCTTTGATTGTTCAAAGATGGAAGCATCTACACATGTCCACTCATGTTGCTGCTTGAAGGCTGTGTGCATATGTTGCATTTTTTTGCATTTTTGCGGCTTTTTTTACGTGCGGAATTGCCGCGAAAACGCAAAAAAACGCATCCCATGCAATCCTATGGGATTCCGCAATGCTGTGCTAATGCTGCAGATTTTTTCGCTGCAGAATCGCATAGCGGAAAAATTTGCAGCATGCTCATTCTTTTTGTGGAATCGCGGCGATTCCGCACCCATAGGATTGCATTGAAACGCTCATTTTAGGCATGTGGCTATGCCCACCATGCGGGAAATGAGCGCTTCATGTGCATATGGTACCCAGGGTCTGGAAGAGCTGAGTCTCTCCTCCAGGCCCTGGGTACCATAATCCTGTAAAAAAATAGAATAAAAATAAAAAATATTGTTATTCTCACATTCCGACTGCCACCGGAGTCCTTCCCGCCTCTAACCACGCTCCCGGCATCTTCCGGTCCCAGTAATGCTTTGCGCGAAGGACCTGAGATGACGCTACTTCTGAATATGTACTTTACAAAGACAGGCTAGAATTAATACCTGATTTCTGTGTGTCATGTGTATGGAATACATTGTAGCAGCTATTCTCCACTGCTTTCTCAGAAGCAGAAAACCTGTCAAGTGGAAAAACTGATTAATGATTCTACAGAAAAACGTCATGTAATGGATTAGGTTGTGTGCACACGCTGCAGATTCTGCTGCAGATCCGCAGCGGATTTGGTCCTGCTGGGTATACAGTACCATTATAATCAATGGAAAATGAAATCCGCAGTGCACACGGTGCAGAATTTTCCACGCGGATTTGCTGCGGTTTCAAATCCGCAGCATGTCAATTCTTTGTGCGGATTCCGCTGCTGGTTGGCACCTGCTCCATGGCAGGTGTCAAACCACAGAGGAAACCCACAGGCTAAACCGCAGAAAATCTGCAGATAAACCGCAGGTCTTTTGACCTGCGGTTTTACCTGCGGATTTAGACAAATCTGGGCGGAAAATTCCGCAACGTGTGCACAAACCCTTAAAAGTGTGTAATTCCTTATGCACATGCACATAACACCTCATTTTGTGCTTGAAACAACAGATATGTTTTAATTATCTTTTTCATGGATTTTGGAAGGAAAACAAAGTAATATGCCAGCAAGCTTTAAATGTTTTCTATCAATAGCAAAAAGAAGGAGAACCACAGGTGCCAGGAAATCCCTGCTAGATTAGGCTGACTAATTAAAATGTAAAGAGGAAACTTTTATTGGCTACTTAGCACATGCAAGCATTTCTATGACTCCTTCCTACACAACAAAGTGATTTATAGGTGATTCCGCAGCCAGATATAGCAAACACCAGCTGCTCTTTAAACCAATTTTGTTCTGGCTTCAAGTTATCAGGTGGCATTGCTTTATAGTACTGCAGCTCCACTTGCTAGCCACAATATGAAAAGCAATGGGTTTTCATCAGTAACCCATGGTTTTTCTATATATATTGGTTTGCATTACGTCACATTAATGCATACAAAGTAACACAATGGTAATTTGATGTCAGTAGGCACCAGCTGGTTGCTCCAGTATGTAAAAGTAACAAGGGTCGGACGTGGAGATTATGTGATGGCATAAAATCTGACAAAATATTTTGACTTTAAGCATCGAAGATCTTAGTATGAATTTATTTTAATAATTAATATTTCCACAATAGGAGATATTGCTTCTTATCTTCTGATTACAGTGACAGGCAAATTGATGAGAGCTTATTTGTACAAAATTTTAACAAGTTGTTACTATTTTGTACAAATAAACTCTCAACAATTGATTACCAATACTGCGTCCCCCACCAATCTTAGATTGTGGTACCAAGGGCCCAGCAGTAACATTGACTCTGGAGGCCCACTGTTCCAATTCAAGCAAAATATGACATCACTCTCACAAATTTGATTTTCTTCTGCATAATAATAAGTTGTATCGTTTAATAAAGGAATGATGAAATGCTCTCTTTGTCTGTATTAAGTGAATCAAGTCTACTGTGCAAACTACTGCTCCTATGTAGTGGGGTATGAGTCTATGCCTGATGAAGAGACCTGAGTAGTTTCAAAAGCTTGCAACTTATTAAAAGGTATCAACCACTGAGGACTCTCAAATCTAAATATTGTTATATAAGTAGTCACTGAAATGATTAATGACACATGTATGTCCCAAAGTATAACTATGCTCTGGCTAAGTCCTTATCCAGATGTCTTTTTTCACAACTTTTACTTACAGTAGAACTTATGAAGCTGTTCACAAGTCCATGTTTTTTTCTAACCATTTGTTTGCAAAAAAGGAGTTATGTCTGTTTTTGATCCCAGTCATAGATCAAGTATATGGGACCATGAAAAATCACTGACAGCACACACTGACATCCGTGTGCACTCCGTTTTTAATATTGTAATGAGTAGGAATAGCTCCAGGTTGAGTAAAATTTCCTACAATCTGCAGTTCACATGAATTTGAACAATGTGAAATAAGATTTGTGGTTCACAATTAAGAAGGAAACAAAAATGTCCATCACCATTTCACACACACTGCAGACTCAGTGAGCAGCAAAATGGCGTCTGGCGTGGCAGCATAGGCTTTCTTACAATGCTCTGAATCAATCACATTGTATAGTACAGCCAATAAGAGGGGCTATCAAAGGTAGTATAAAGCATAGAATGCCATTTTCTGCCTTTACTGCTTAGGAATAGGCACAGAGGATAGGAATAAGGATCTAACGTAATTGTGGTACACTACTTCAGGGCTGATGTATGGATTGGAAATGGGAGTGATAGTCTGAGTCTGTGAATAGAAATCTAAAATTCAAGTAATATACAGTGAACCATTGTAGTGCCTCATCATCACCACTCAGTGTGTGACTGTGACTTAATACATCTATGATATACATGGGTCGGTCGCCCTCACACCCAGGGCGGCGGGGTAGTCGGTACCGGGCCCGCGTATCTCCACGAGTGGGGTTGCTGTCACAGAAGCTATGACCCGGTCCGTGGCCCTGGGCGCACATTGTAAATAGCAGAAATGTTCATTGAGTGATTCGTGACGCCACCTGTGGTGTTCGTCAAGAAAGGTGTTAAGCTGACGCTGCGAGCAGATCCTCTGGGACAGATGTTGCAGTGCAGCCAAGATGTTTTGGCCCTCCACAGGTAGGGCAGTAGTCCCAGGGCAGTGTAGATGAAGAGATAGGGGAGAGACATAGATGGTGGAATGTGAGGCACAGAGATGTAGCAGTGCTGAGGGTGTTGGCGCAGGAATAAGCGGAGGACACCAGGGCATGTAGTTCCAAAGCTTTACTCACAGTCTGTTGTGCAGACAGGTGCCCGCATCCATGCCGTGTCCTCCGAGTAAGGAGCTCAGCAAACTTCCAGGCAAGATGAAATACTAAGTTCCAACACTCTGCCAACATATGGCCCTTTTCTGAACGTCTCCCTTTTGCGCCTATAGTGAACTACTCTCAGTACTGAGTTACACTGGAGTTCCTCCCGTCAGATGTTCCTATGAACTCTACTTGTACGGCAGACAGCTGTAGCCTGCTTCGGGGACTCCTTGCTACTAAGTCCGGGCTCACTCACGTTGCTGTTGTGCCCCCAAGTCTTGTGTGGGAATAAAGTGGTGACAACTTCTATTCCTCCGGTGTCTACTGCAGGACCATTAGTATCCATACAACCTCGGGGACCAGACCCCAGCCTTGCGCTGTGAACTTGGGAAGGGTTCTGTGCTAACCTTAATCCTCAGTCCTCCTCTTCTCCTTACATTCTGTTCAAATCTATCATTCTTATAAAGAGTCAGGCTTTCCATCAATGTCTCTTTCCTGTGCCAGCAGACCCAGGTCACTGAGGTCCGCTGCAGCACTTCCCTCGTCGTCCATCCCTCTCTGGGGATCTTCTCTCTCCTTCTGACCCCGTCAGACTCACTGACAGACTGACCAAATCCTAAACTCATCCCAATCTTTTGGTGCAGACTAAGCTCCACCCACCTCCCAGCACTCTTCGTGTTCCAAGCAGGGAGCCACCAATGGTGCTTTGCTACACTACTATGTTGTGTGGGATGCAGGTGTTGGAGTGTGGTCAGGTGCCTCCACCTTACCTGAATGGTGGGGCACCACATCTCAGGAGGAGGTGCAGTACCTCTGTGGCGACTGAACCCTCAGGGGTGCCACATACCCCCCGTTAAACACAGCACGTCCGCGGGCTGCAAGTGAACAAAGCTAGACAAACAAAGGAACATACAAAAAATATTGAATGCTGATAAATAATTCTTATCTAAACTTCCCAATGTGGGAGGCACTCAGTCTTGAACGCTGCAAGCAACTTAACTAACTATGATTTATTGCATTACCTTATTTTAAAGTGCTATTCAATACCCTTTATCACATTTCACATTTCCACTTCTTCTTAACCGCTGGTACCTGGTTCAACACCTGAATATTCTTTATTTAAATTTTCATCTCTTTACTCCTAATCAGATACCTAGTCATTACTATCAGTTTAAACATAATATAAAAGCTATTCTATAACGTGAGGTCGGCCACGAGGTTGGTGACCAGAGCGCCAAAGCCGCGTTTCAAAAGATGCATCCAGCACCCTTTTTCAGCCAATGATGGAGGATGCACACTGTGGGCAACGCGATGACATAGGCAGCGGTCACCACCATTTTTGAGAAGGGCATTCAAGTATTTGGCTTGCTTTGTGTGGCACCACAGGGGCTATAAAAGGGCGTGCACGACGACCGCCAGCTTACTTCTGCTGATCTCAGAATAGGGAGAGCTGCTGCTGATGATGATTCTGTAGGGAGAGCGTTAGGCAGGGAAGAAGATACAAAAAACTGCTTCTGCTGCTAGCGATTTTGCCTGTACAACACACCAGTTAGTGTGCAGTGCAAGGGGAGGCTATATTTTGGTGCATCAGCTCTGTTGATTATTAGGCTGCCTTATAAGGCTCCCTGATAGCTGCATTGCTGTTTTCACACTGCTGTGCAAACTGCTTTTTTAAAAGCAAAAATACTTTTAATCCTCTTTTTCGCCCAGTTACCAAGCATTCATTTTTCCACACATTTGTGTGCAGCAGTCCTGCTTATTAGGCTGCCGGCTGCCATACTTGGGATTGAGAGCATCATTGTCAGCTTGCTAAAATCTCTAGGGAGTTTCAAATTCTCCCCAGTCTTATATAGACATTTTATACACCATCCAATTTCAGCCTGTTATATTGAGGTGTAATCTACACTGGGCCTGAGATATTAGTTCAGTGTCCTCAAGTCTGTAGGGAGATTCAAATTCTACCCAGTCCTATATAGACATTTTTTACACCATCCAATTTCAGCCTGTTATATTGAGGTGTAATCTGCACTGGGCCTGAGATAATAGTTCAGTGTCCTCAAGTCTGTAGGAAGATTCAAATTCTCCCCAATACTATATACACCTTGTACCTTGTTTTACAGTACCATATCTTATTGCTGGTGGTATTTTAGGTACATTTTCCCAAAAATGAGGAAGTGTGTTGGAAGAGGCCGTGGAAGTGGGCGGGGGTTGCCAGCTGGTAATGATGGTGTTGGTGGTGGATCTGCTGGTAGTGGCAAAAGCACAATAGCACCTAATGCAGGAGGTGTTGAGCCTGTGTCATTGTCTGGATCCACAAGGCCTCGAAGGCTCCCTTTTCTGGGAGTAGGTAAACCGCTTTTAAAGCCAGAGCTTCAGGAACAAGTTTTGGCTTACATTGCTGACACAGCCTCCAGCTCTATCACCTCCTCTTCTGAACTTTCAAAAAATAAAAGCACTGAGTTGTCATTGGAGGCTCATGGTCAGGAACCACACCTTTCCTTGTGTCCTTCACCCCTACTAAAAGTAAAGGATGCGGCAGGCCACACTACAGATTACTCCATGCACCTCTTTTCACATACCATGCCTAGGTTATCAAGTCAAATCGTGAAGTACCCAGTCCAAGAAAAATCTGACATGGAGTGCACTGATGCATAGCCACTGCTAGATTTATCTGCTGGTACATTCACTTAGAGCACTACATTGTCCTCGCAGTGTACTGAGCCATAATCTGACCCTGATGAAACTCAGGTGCCCCTTCCCACATTCTATACCACCTTACATGGTGACACAGAGGAAGGAGCACATGACATTGAAGAGGAGGTGATGGATGACCCAGTTGTTGACCCAGATTGGCATCCATTGGGGGAAGAGTGTGCCGCTGCCAATAGCTCAGAAGAGGAGGTGGAGCATCCGCAGCAGTCATCGACATCGCAACAGCTGTTATCTGGCAGGCCCAGAGCAGTCCCAAAATGGATTACAAAAACCAAAAGAGTTGCAGGACAGCTAGGCCAGACGGTCAAATTAGCACAGTGTGCAAGGCCTCAAAATGTCTTCCATAGTAGGAAGAGTGCAGTGTGGCACTTTTTTGAACAAAATCCTAATGATCAGGCAAAGATTATCTGTAAGAAGTGCGCAAAGACCTTTAGCCGAGGGAAAAATCTGAGAAATTTGAATACCAGTTGCATGCTTAGACATTTAACCACCATGCACTTGCAAGCGTGGATGGACTACCAAACCTCACGTACCACATGTGCAACTGCTTCCAATGAAGGAAGTCAGCAGCGCTACATCGTTTCCCCCACTGTAAGCCCACCGGTTAGCACACCACCAGCAGCAAATGTTGAGGTGTCGTCGCAAGGCCAAAGCAGTCAGGGAATCACAATGTTATTGCTATGAAAGACTGAATTTAGGCCATCAAAAAGAACACCAACTCCATCACCATCATCAACCGTCTCTCAGTCCGCCATGTCCACCGCTAGTTCCACCATATGCAGCTCTCAAGTCCAGCTCACCCTACCAGAGACTATGAGTAGGACAAGAAAGTACTCATCCTCTTATCCGCGTACACTGGCTTTGAACGCCCACATTGCCAAATTAATCTTGTTAGAGATGATGCCCTACCGGTTGATTGAAAGTGAAGCTTTCCGCGAACTCATGGCCTGCGCAGTACCACGCTATGACCTACCCAGTCAGCATTTCTTTTCTCGCAAAGCCATCCCAGCCCTCCACCTTCATGTGAAAGACCACATTGTCCATGCACTCAAACAATCAGTGAGTGGAAAGGTGCACCTCACAACAGATGCATGGTCCAGTAGGCAAGGCCAGGGCTGTTACGTGTTCATCACTGCGCACTGGGTTAATGTGGTGGATGCAGGGTCCACAGGGGACAGCGGCGGTGGGACAGTGCTGCCTAGCCCACGGTATAGGAAACAGTTGGCTGTAGGCGTTCGACCCTCCTCCTCCTCCAGAAGCGAAAACTCATCGACAGAGAGCAGTCGCACGCGCATTCCATCCGCAGCTGCCAGTGTTGCACACTCGGTGTCCCACTATCGAACAGCTAGTGGTAAGCGTCAACAGGCTGTGTTGAAGATGATGTGTTTGGGTGACAGACACACCGCGCAGGTACTGGCCAACTACTTGCAGAGATAAACTGAGTCATGGCTGGGCAGTCTACATCTTGAGGCAGGCAAGGTAGTTAGCGATAACAGCCGGAATTTTGTGGCAGCCATAGCCCTTTCAAAACTCCGACACATAACTTGCTTGGCTCACACCTTGAACCTGGTGGTGCAGTGCTTCCTCAATAATTATCCGGAGTCAACAGGCCTGCTCCAGAAGGTCCAAAGACTGTGCTCGCGCATCCGCCGGTCGCCGGTACACTCCATTCGTATGCAGAAGCTGCAGTGATTGCTCCAACTTCCCAAGCACTGCCTAATTATCGACGTTGCAACAAGGTGGAACTCCACCCTGCACATGGTTGAAAGGCTGTGCGAACAGAGGCAGGCTGTAATGCATTTGTGGGAGGATACACGGCCATGCACTTTGAGGGCAGACATGGAGTTGTCGGGTGTGCAGTGGTCGAAGCTGAAAGACCTCTGTAAAGTCCTTCAGTGTTTTGAGGAATGCACACGACTGGTAAGTGCAGACGACATCATAAGCATGAGCATCCCACTTATGCGTCTGCTCATGCAAACTTTGACGCACATTAAGGAGCAGGCGTCTGCAGACAAGGAGGATGAGGAAGAGGAGGAGGGAAGCCTTGATGACAGTCAGCCACTGTCTGCTCTGGGTCCTCTCCTGGATGAGGTAGAGGAAGAAGAGGAAGAGGAGGATGATGATGGGGATGATTATTTAGGGGAGGAGGAAGCTTCTCGTGGGGCAAGAGAAAATGTTGGCGTGGCAAGATCTGGTACAGGGTTTGTGCGTGACTGGAGGGATGTGGATTTGCCAGAAAGTGCTCCTCCACCCAGCATTCGCAGTGCATCATTGACACCTGGAACATTGGCCCACATGTCAGATTATGCCTTGCAGATCCTAAAAGGGACCCCTGCACTGCCAAAATGATGAACGATAACAACTACTGGTTGGCCAGCATCCTGGATCCACCCTATAAAGGCAAATTCCAAAACATCATGCCACAGGAGAACCTTGACCTAATATTGGCTAACAAACAAGCAACTCTGGTAAACCGTTTGTTTGAGGCATTCCCAGCACACAGCAGCGGTGATGGTTCTCCAACGAGCCGTAGGGGGCCACATGGAAGAGGTGTTCGTGGTGCACACATCAGAAGTGGCATTGGAGACAGGCGTTTCATGACCATGTTGTGGACTGATTTTTCAAGTCCCGCTTACACGACTGGTAATACGGCATCGATTGAAAGTGACAGGAGACAGCAGTTGTCAACTATGGTTACAAGATACTTCTCGTCCCATATCGATGTTCTCCCTCACAGGTCATTCCCCTTTGACTATCGCGCCTCTAAACTGGACGCCTGGCCTGAATTGGCCCAATATGCCTTACAGGAGCTCGCTTGCCCTGCTGCTAGTGTGCTATCGGAAAGAGTCTTCAGTGCTGCTGGCTCAATCCTGACAGAAAAAAGGACCTGTCTGTTGACCCAAAATGTTGATGATCTAACCTTCATTAAAATGAACCATGCATGGGTTTCAAAGGATTTTGTCCCACCTTCCCCTGATGACACATAGGTTGCCAGAAAAATGGCTCGCTTTTGTCCTCCTCTTCCTCGGACTTCTTCAGTTCCTCCATTTGCAGATGCTGAATGTCGAACATCAACATATGCCATTTTTTAAACCTCCCTAACTGGGTTGCCTCCCCCCATGGCCGGGGTCACTACCTAGCGCATGCAACAGTGCGAGTGCCATTGCCCTGGACAGGTGGGTGGGCCGACTCTTGGGCGCCGGCACTGGCACAGGGTCCCTCAAAGTACAATCAAGTGTCTCTGATGGTGGGGGTGCACACCCGCAGTCAGACACACCGGCGTACTATGAGGGGCCCAGTGCCAGTACCGACGCCAGCGAGTGGGCCCCCCTTGCTTGGGCAGGGCCCCAGCATTTGCAATATTTACTTCTCCCTGCTCCTCCGCTGTGTAGTCTGGGCTGTCAAATCCTTCCCTGGGACTGCCACTACAAATTTGGTGAACTGATAGATGATGGTTAAGACGTAGCTATGCCCTGTCTTGCTGGCCGGGCTCTAGCTTCAGATTATCAATGGCTTCCATTTCTTATGGACGTCGACTCACAATGAGATGCAGTGGTGGTTTATCATCAGCTTTCACAGTTTTCCTACTCACAGACGTGTGACATTCCTGCCCACATTTTTAAATGTGCCCTCTCATGCCAATCCAATAGAATCGCCTACAGCCTGTGGCTTCTGTCTTTTGCACTCCAAAGTTACCTGACAGATCATGATAGGCAGTGAGGACCATGTCTACATCTCTCCCTGTGATCAAAATTTGATGGAGATGAGTAACGGTGATGGGTTCAACGGTACTGCGAAACAGCAACCCTTTCTTCACAAAGAACTGTTTTCGCTGTCTCCACACACACAGTAATTGAGGGTCAGCATCGGCTCTGAGAATTTTCCCAGGAGTTTTTCCCATGATTAGCAATTCCTAAATTTCTGCAATCACTCGACTTTATGTCTGTACTTTTATCCATCTCGTTTCCTCTTGCGGAGAGTCTGGACTGTCTTACTGAGACAGAAATATATATGAAGATTTAAAAATACCCCAACAGTGTATACTGGTGTACGCTTCAAAAACATTTCTTTTTTTCTACTTTTTAGATTGTTGTCTAATCCATACTGAGGCTGTGAGTGTCTTTGTCGGACTCCGGAAATAAACACGGAGATTTTAAATGTTTAAACTATGCTATATACACCTGTTATCCGGTGATACTGTACCCTTTCTCAACTTTCTGCAATCTTGTTGAATCCATACTTTGGGGAGGGGCAGCTATCCCAGGCGTCCAGGAGCTTTACAACCTGTAAGTTATAGTTCTACATAACAATGATGTTTTGAAGTTTATGCTATGGGTGTTTATACTAATCCTGAGCCTAGATAGATCATGCCTATACATTTGTACTGATTGCTGTTTGCGGGTAGTTTGATTATTATTCCCTATACTAAGACACATGCTGGTCTTTTATGGTTACTGCACTTATATTTGCACTTTATTTGTCCACATTTTTATCACTCTCTAGTAATAAACAATTTGTTTTCTGTCTGCATATATTGGTGAAAATTTTTTTTTTGTGGCAACAATTATTTGTTTTTTTTAAATTTTATATTTTATACACTTATGTTGCACTTTATTTCCAGCAAAGTGTCTATTGAATAGGTATGGTCCCTTAAGTGGACAGCACTGCCCCCTCTATTTATATAGTGATTATAACATGATGTCGACATTGTGGCTTTGCTTTTTAAAAACTTTATTTTTTTATTGAATTATTAATAAAATATACAATTTTACAACAGGACTTATGGTCATATGTTTTTTGTGGTTTCTTTGTTAAGTTTTTTGGCTGTCCTAAGAGGTATTACATAGTCTGTGGGGATCTCGGCTGAATACATACCACTTGGTTTGAGAGAATATTCTATTTAGTGCTGTGTTCCCCCCTATTTTTCCTTGTGATTGTTCGAATCCATACTGTGCCTGAGACCGTCTGAGTCTGCCTCCTGATTACAGATGAGTGGTGTTTGAGTGGAACTGTTGGTCAAGTTCAAATTCTAGCTGTTTTGGTCGGTGTTAGATCCATTCGTCGAACTACAACACTTTGATTAAAATTCGGCTGTTCGAGTTTCCGTTCGAGAACGGTTCATTAAACAAAAGCGTATCTTTTTTTTCACATTAATAATGGTTTTCAATGATAATAGACAGTTTTAGGGCATAGTAGCGGTGTCTGGTAGCCAGCGGTGTAGTACACCTATGAAGGAGCTACACCATGTGTGTTTCTAATAATTTTTTACCGCATAATGTCCTGAAAATCCTTTTGGGCCTAATAACTGTGTCTGCTACTCAGAAGAGGAGCCCACCCATGAACCGAGCTATGCCGCCTGTTTATGAAAGAACCAGTTTTTGACTACATTTACACCACTTAATACTTTGGACCTAGTAACTGTGTATGCTACTCAGCAGAGTTGGCCACCCGTGAACCCAGCTATGCCGCCTGTTTATGTAAGAACTGTCTGCTACTCAGCAGAGGAGCCCAGCTGTTAAGCAAGCTACAGCACCTGTGGTTTGGACACTTAATTTTTTCACATTCTTTCTGGAATGCCGTTTAGGCCTAATTCCGGAATTACGATTGACCTGCACTTACTGGGAAATGCTTGTTCGCGGGGAAGAATTGTAATCCCAGATCCCCATCACTAACGGGTTCAGCGTGTTATCTGCACCAGTAAGCGATACACGCCGGTCCTTTCATTGTAGCACACGTGCAGCCCCGGACGTGTAAGCGCATGACAGACCTGTTATTGGCTGATTTCACGTGCCAGAGCCTCGCGTGTCCCTCTAGTAAGCTGGATGCGGACCGCGGGGGCATGCCTGAGTCTTGTTAGTTAACGGAATTAAGCTTGCAATCTGTGCAGCTTTTTTGTGGATGGCATGGTTGAAGTTGCCCATGTTGAGTCCAATTAAGCCGCAGGCTCCACTCCTGGTGATGCCCTTCTGGACATTCCTTTAAGGTTCAGCTTTGCAACCATACTGCCCCCGGAAACCAAACACATTTCCTGACAGTGACATTCTGGTCAAAGATCGCGATGACATCACGTCTGTACGCCCTCTGCCTAAACAGTCCAAATGCAGAGAGATGGAAGATGGGGGCGACAAGGAGTCCAGGCTAGTACAGGGATTCCCTCGCGAGGAGACTTATTTAATTGTTTTAAAGGTTGGGAGCAATTTTTGGGGAGCACAATACTCTGGAGAATGATATCTGGGGCCCACCATACACTGGAGCATTAGAAATGGGGCCCATTATATATGGAGCATTATTTGGGCCCATAAGACAGTGCAGCTTCATCCATGGGGACCAACATATACTGTAGCATTATGTGGAGCTCATCATATACTGTATCAAACATTATTTGGGACCAATGATTCTGCATGGAGAAATATATTGTCCTCATTACTCTGTATGGCGCACTATGCGGTGGCCATAATACTGTATGGAGGAATATACTGTCTGTTTTTGGAGCTATTGGAGAATTTAAAATGGATATCAGTCATGTGATGTAAGATTTGAAGTTTTTTTCATTGTACTGTACTGCTATTTCTCTGCCGTATCAAAGGATCATGAATTGTGTCATGTGTTAAAGGAGCCCAGTGACACTCTTTGGCCCTGGGCCCATGAAAATCTGGAGCCAGCACTACCCCCCACAACTTTAGCCAAATAACCCCCAGTTTTCAATGCCTAACTATTATTATAAAGTAAATTAAGGTTGACAAGCTTAAGGAATAAGAATTGATGTTTTTGGCATTAAAATGGGCACTCTAGGTGTGTTTCCTGTCCTCCACTCACTGCCGACTTTTCTTCCCCATTGACTTACACTGAGTTTCGTGTTTCAGTCGGCCTTCGACTTTTCACGATAATCGGCCGATTTTTTTCGAGCCGACTTTTGCAAAAGTCGGGTTTCATGAAACCTGACTCGACCCGAAAAAAGGCAAAGTCGCTCATCTCTACTCTTCACATTAAAACATCACAATTCTTGTAAGTGCTGGACACAGCTCCCAGCTGGAATTTCTTGCAGTGTCCTTAGGTTGGAGCATTGCTCCAGTTTGAGGTAGTCTTCACTCTTAGAAAGCCTACGTAAAACCAAGAAAGGGCACCTGAAGAGGCACAACTATATACAAGAAAGTTTGTGATTCACTCCAAGTTCAAGATCACTGCAGTTCAATAAAAATGCTGCCAACGCAACTAGGCAAAAAAATGGAACATAATTGTAAACAATGGGGCACAGCGGTGCCAATACCCTCCTGGGTAACAGTTAGTTGTTTGGGCATGTTCTTTAATGTGGGTTCCCTCCTGGGGTGATGGAAGCTGGTTTCTTGAGCTGCTTCCAGGGGAGAACTTGTGGACATCCTCTTCTTGCTTGTTACCCACAAATTGCAAATATTTTTTTTCCCATGGAATGAGATTGGTCTCTGCCGGTGTAGATGGAGTGGCAGATGATGCAACTGTTGCCGGTGATTCTACAGGGACCATGGTAGGTGTTAATGGCTGTTGCCTTTCGTTTCCAGATGATACGACAGCCAACGGTGCTGCTGCCTGTCGAAGCTGGTATGGCACCATTGGGACGCCGCTGCTTAATGTCGGAGCAAGTATAGGACCATTTCTGTCCACAGGCGCAGCCCCTAACACCAGGATCATGGCAGGGGCTGTGATCCTACCTGGTGTTTCCCGCAGATGCTCTAGGTCTTGTGCGGGTGCTGTTTGGTGAACGATGGTAGCGGCAACCTCCGGGGCTGCCTGGTGAGTGAGCGGCAGCGGGGTCCTTCCCTGTACAGGATTGGGGCATGCTGGTAGGAGCCTGTGCGGCCATACCAGGTCCGGGCTGGGACCCGGTCCCTGCCCCAGAGTCTGCTCCAGGACTCTCATGTACCTCCTCCTAGCAGGCCGCATCCAGTGGCAGCATTGGCTTGGGGGTATAAGTGAGCACTGCAGATGGTATCGCAGTGGCCGTACGCCCAGCGGGGGCTGCCTGGGGGCAAGTGGTTTCTCTCCATCACGTTCGCCTGATCCCCGTCCTCCTTCCATTATGGCGTCCGGGCATTCTTCTTCCTTCCCGGGCTTCTTTCCTGCCACCGGGCCTCGCTCCTCCTTCTGGGGGCAGCGTCTTCTTCCTACTCCTCCATACCAAGCCAGTATACGAACCCCTCTGGGGGTGGGCCATGTTGCTGTAGCATAGAAGTTAAGGCAGGGGAGGCCCAGGACAGTCCGCGCTCTTTTCTTAGGACCACCCATGTTATCACGCCCTTCTTCACCACGCCAGCGGCCATTTTGAGAGACCATTTTGCAGTCTATCAATTTGGTTATTTTGCACATTCTCAGAAATTAAGTCCAATAAATCTTCGGCACACAGAACCCGGTGGTACTGGGCTTCGTTATCCTGTTCGTGACACCAAGTTGGGTCGGTCACCCTCACACCAAGGGCGGCAGGGTACTCGGTACTGGGCCCGCATATCTCCACGAGTGGGGTTGTTGTCACGGCAGCTATGACCCGGTCCGTGGCCCTGGGTACCCATTGTAAATGGAAGAAATGTTCATTGAGTGATTTGTGACGCCACCTGTGGTGTTCGGCAAGAAAGGTGTTAAGCCGACGCTGCGAGCAGATCCTCTGGGGCAGATGGTGTAGTGCAGCAATGATGTTGTGGCCCTCCACAGGTAGGGCAGTAGTCCCAGGGCAGTGTAGATGAAGAGATAGGGGAGAGACGTAGATAGTGCAATCTCAGGCACAGAGATGTAGCAGTGCTGAGGGTGTTGGCGCAGGAATAAGCGGAGGACCCCAGGGCATGTAGTTCCAAAGCTTTACTCAGTCTGTTGTGCAGACAGATGCCCGCATCCGTGCCATGTCCTCTGAGTCAGGAGCTCAGCCAACTTCCAGGCAAGATGAAGTACTCCGTTCCAACACTCCGCCAACATATGGCCCTTTTCTGAATGTTTCCCTTTTGCGCCTATAGTGAAGTACTCTCAGTACTGAGTTACACTGGAGTTCCTCCTGTCAGATGTTCCTATGAACTCTACTTGTACGGCAGACAGCTGTAGCCTACTTCAGGGACTCCTTGCTACTAAGTCCCGGCTCACTCACGTTGCTGTTGTGTGGGAATAAAGTGGTGACAACTTCTATTCCTCCGGTGTCTACTGCAGGACCATTAGTATCCATACAACCTCGGGGACCAGACCCCGGCCTTGCGCTGTGAACTTGGGAAGGGTTCTGCTCTAACCCTAATCCTCAGTCCTCCTCTTCTCCTTATATTCCATTCAAATCTATCTTTCTTATAAAGAGTCAGGCTTTCCATCAATGTCTCTTTCCTGTGCCAGCATACCCATGTCACTGAGGTCCGCTGCAGCACTTCCCTCTTCCATCCCTCTCCGGGGATCTTCTCTCTCCTTCTGACCCTGTCAGACTCACTGACAGACTGACCAAATCCTAAACTCTTCCCAATCTTTTGGTGCAGACTAAGCTCCACCCACCTCCCAACACTCTTCGTGTTCCAAGCAGGGAGCCACCAAACGTGCTTTGTTACACTACTATGTTGTGTGGGATTCAGGTGTTGGAGTGTGGTCAGGTGCCTCCACCTTACCTGAATGGTGGGGCACCACACCTCAGGAGGAGGTGCAGTACCTCTGTGGGGACTGAACCCTCAGGGGCGCCACATACATAAACTTAAGGTTCAGGATGATGGATATGTCCACACTGATCTCTTTCGAAAAAAGACATCTGTCAACTCTCCCTTACATGCTTTCTCTGCCCACCCCATGTCTACCATCAGAGCAATACCTGTGGGTCAGTTTCTATGGGCCAGGGACCTTGGGAGGAGATTTTCTGATGGGGGTATAGCAGGAGATCCATCAAAAGGGGTTATTTGCAAGCCAAAAATAGTAACTGTAATGATATGCTCATTCACCCAAAAAGTATGGAAAAAGATGATCCAGCTATACGTTTTATATCTACCAGCAATCATCAGTGGGAAATGATGAGTAAAATCCTCACCAGACATTGGTCGATCAAAATGACTGAACCAATACTTAATAAATGTCTACCCAATACCCCTCTTATGACATCTAGAAGAAGTAAAAATCTTCGTGACATTCTTGTTCGAAGTCATTATGTCAATAAACCTAAAGACTTCTTCAGTGCAGGGAAACAGAAATGGGGTTTTTACCCCTGTGGCGATTGTTTGGCCTGCAAAAATATGACTAAGTCCACCACTTTCTCCTCATCCGATCGGAGGAGGGAACACAAGATCACAAACTACATCTCGTGTAGTACCGACCATGTCGTGTACTTAGTGACATGTACTTGTGATCTTGTATATATTGGTCTCACCTCACGCGAATTACGTATTAGCATTTGTGAACATGTCAGGGACATTGTGGCAACACAGGATGCTAACAATGTCACAATGCTTAAAACTATCCCACGCCACTTCAGTTTGCACCACCATTGTAACCTTAAAGATCTGAAAGTCGAAGGGATAGATAGAATACATGGTGGGTTCGGGGTGGGGACATGAAGAGAAAATTCGCCCAACTTGAGTGTCGCTGGATTGCCATATTGGGCACCATGACACCAGCAGGACTCAACCAAGAAATTATTTTTGCCTCTTTTTTGTAGACAGATCCTTGTAGAGAAAAACTGTTTCTATTTTGTGATCTCAGTACTCCTTAGTATTTGATTTTGAATCTGTGTGTTTTTCTTTTCTTTATTGTTTTCATTTCTAGCTGGTTTCCGCTATTCTGAACATTTTGATAAACCTTTGTGGAATCCTTTCTACTTCTTATATTGCTCAAGCAAATTGGGACCGCATATTCTGTGGAGACCTCCTTTTCAAGAATTGATGAAACGGACATCGTAGTCTATGTACTGCTATTTATTATTACACATATTGTTATATTTTGTTATTATTCAATACATTTTTGTGTCTTGTATCCTGAGGCGACAAGCTCCAGAACTGGGGATTATATTTTTTTAATTAGCATCTTTTCACTTTACTGATAATGTAATAATTATATTATTATCTTACCTCATTTTTTGAATGATTCAGTTTCACTTAGTATGACACATGAGTACTATACCTTTATATGGAATGGCATTGTCTTCATTATCCTTTTCATTCATATATTTTTGGTAAATTCATATATGATATATTTTTTCCTTTACACATATGTCTATATTGATACACACTGTTCTGCTTGGCATTAGCAAGCATTAGTCACTTTTATCTCCCCTCTTGATTCACCTTAATAGCATTTATCACTTTAATACTCATTACATGGACTTTGCATTATACATTGAGATTTGCTATCCTCAAGATGTTCCTTAGATTGTAGCCGCCATTTCCGTAACCCTCTGTAACTTATAATGCTGCCAGTAATTTTGCCCTTCATTAAGATGGTGGACGGGTTGGAAAATCACGTTGTCTGATTTGGCAAGATTTATTTTGCAAATTATGGTGGAAAATAAGTATTAGGTCACCTAAAAACATGCAAGATTTCTGACTCTCACAGACCTGTAACTTCTTCTTTAAGAGGCTCCTCTGTCCTCCACTCATTACCTGTTGTAATGGCACCTGCTCGATGTGGGGCTCCAAAAAGATTACAAGAATGATGAGCAAAAATCCAAGAACCACACAAATTGGCACAGATCTGGCCAAGGTTACAAAAGAATTTCTGCATTACTCAAGGTTCCTAAGAGCACAATGGCTCCATAATCCTTAAATGGAAAGTTTGGGACCACCAGAAGTCTTCCTATACCTGGCCATCCACCCAAACTGAGAAATCATGGGAAAAGAGCCATGTGAGAGGTAAAAAAGATCCCCAAGATCACTGTGGTTCAGCTCCACAGATGCAGTAGGGAAATGGGAGAAAGTTCCACATAGTCAACTATCACTGCAGCACTCCACCAGTTGGGCCTTTATGGCAGAGTGGACTGATGGAAGCCTCTCCTCAGTGCCAGACATATGAAAGCCCACATAGAGTTTGCTAAAAAACACATGAAGGACTCCAAGACTATCAGAAATAAGATTCTCTGATCTGATGAGATGAAGATAGAACTTTTTGGTGATAATTCTAAGTGGTATGTGTGGAGAAAACCAGGAATTTCTCATCACCTGCTCAATACAATCCCAACAGTGAAACATGGTGGTGGCAGCGATGCGCCCCAGAGGCCGTGGGATACTCGGCGCCGGGCCCGATAACTTCAATGGGAAATGTCACAGTGGCAGTGACCCGGTCCGTGGCCTCAGGCGGTCATATAAAAGGGGTTGAATTGAATGGGGAAAAAGTTTATGTAGTGATTCGTGATGCCACCTGTGGTTTCTGGTCAGATTGACCAGCGCTGCAGTGTTGCTTCTCTGGGACAGATGTTGGGTGCAGCTGAGATGTTGAAGCCCTCCACAGGTAGAGATGTAGTCCCAGGGCAGTAGAGATGAGTTGGTAGATAGTGAGGTAGTGTAGAGAGGAAGATGTAGCAGTGTTGGACAAGTGGCGCAGAAAGAATGCGGAGGACACAATGGCTTGCAGTTCCATGGGCTTTACTCACAGTTCTGCTGTACACACAGATGCCCGCTTCAGTGCGTATCCTCCAGGTGAGGGGTCCAGCCAACTTCCAGATAAGATGAAATGCATCTTTCCAGCTTTCCCTGTCAGTGTGTGCCTTTCCTGGCTGTCTCCACAAAAGGCTGCTTTTCCCCACCTTACTTCCACTCCAGCACTTCACAGTTATCGTTCTTGGCCAGCAGCTGTGAATCCTGTTCAGACAATGCCTCACTGTTTCTGTGACTCTATATAGCCGCCTTTCCAGTCGGACTAACTGTGGTAGGGGCGATGGTCCATAAAGTAACCAAAGCTATCGGCTTGCTGGTGGCACCCAAAGGAATGCGAACTAGGCTAGGGGCCGTTCCCTTGCGACCAGTCTGGTTTCTTCCTCCACCTGATGTCAGTTAGCATGGAGCGAGACCCATGGGATAACTTTCCTACCGTGTCTCTGGAAGAACCAATCTTTCATATGAAGAATCCGCTGTTTTTAGTCCAAACTGTCCAGCAACTCCTAGTGCAAGTCAGGAGCTGCTGCAGACACGTCCTTTACCTTCCCTCCCTCTGAGAAGACTCAACCTAACTTCAGCCTAGATTCTCCCTCCCAAACTACGCTCCGCCCACCTCCCAGCACTCTTCATGTTCCAAGCAGGGAGCTATAAAGGGTGCTCTGCTACACAACTGGTGTGTGTGGGATGTGGGTTTTGGAATCTGGTTGGGTGCACCCACCTTACCTGGTCGTGGGATACCACACCTGTGGGTGAGGTGCAGTACCTCTGTGGCGACTGGACGCTCAGGGGTGCCACAGCAACATTATGCTATGGGGGTGTTTTTCAGCTGCAGGGACAGGACAACTGGTTATAATTGAAGGAAACATGAATGCGGAAGGTGTGTTTAGCTGCTGGGCTGTCAGCAAGTACACCAGGTTTTTTTGGTCGGTATATACCTGGAAGGGGAACCAGGCCCCCCCAGGAGATGTCTCCACTCCGAGAAGGCCAACTTCATTGCCAGCAACTCCCTGTCCCTGATGGAATAGTTCCTCTCCACCGGTGAAAAGATCTTGGAAAAAAAGAAGCAAGGGTGCTTCCGACCTTGAGCGTCTTTCTTGAAGAGGACCGCTCCAGCACCGAAGGAAGAGGCATCCACCTCCAAGATAAAGGGTTTGTCCACATCGGGACAATGTAGAATGGGAGCGCTGGCAAAATTAGTTTAATGGAGGAGAAGGCCTTGGAGACCTGTTCCGACCACACCTTGGGATTGGCTTCTCTTCTTGGTGAGGGTGACCAAGGGAGCCACCAAGGTGGAGAAGTGGGGAATGAACTGGCGGTTGTAATTTACGAACCATAAAAAGTGCTGCCCTGTTCTAAGGGAATGAGGTTCTTGCCAGTCCATTGCCACCTGCAATTTGGCAGGAACCATAGCCAAACCCTGGGCAGAGATGATATTGCCCAGGAAAGTCAAGGACTCCTGCTCAAACAGGCACTTCTCCAACTTGGCGTAGAAGGAGTTAGCTCATAAGCGAAGATTTTGCCAACCTCTCTCCGGTGGGAGTCCATATCTGGAGAGAAGCTGAGAATGTCATCCAGATAGACAACCACCGAGGTGGTGAGCATATCCCGAAAGATATCACTGACAAAGTCCTGAAAGATGGCTGGAGCATTACAAAGACCAAAGAGCATGACCAGATTCTCATAATGGCCATCCCTGGTGTTAAATGCCGTCTTCCATTCGTCCCCCTAACGGATGCGTATCAGGTTATAGGCCCCCCCCGCAGATCTAATTTGGTGAAAACTCTCGTTCCCTGTAATCTATCGAACAGTTCCGACAGGGGCATTGTTTACTTGTTCTTAACTGTGATAATGTTAAGACCCCTATAATCGATGCAGGGATGTAGTTCTCCTTTCTTCTTTTGGACAAAGAAGAATCGCACCCCAGCTGGTGACACCGACTTCCTAATGAATCCTTTTGCCAGATTCTCCCTGATATACTGAGACATGGCCTCTGTCTTCGGGAGAGATAAGGGGATAGACTCCCGAGAAGGTTCAGCACCAGGCAAGAGGTCAATAGGACAGTCATACGGGCGCTGAGGCAGAAGTGTCTTCACCTCCTTCTTGAAGAACACATCTGCAAACTGTTAATAGTGTTTGGGGAGAGAGGAAAGATCTGCGGGAACCTCGGTGGAGGCAACCTGAACGCACTCCCTCAGACATCTACCCTCACAGGACTTACTCCATCTGAGAATTCTCCCCGAAGACCACTCTATATGAGGAGATTGGCAACGCAACCAGGGGACCCCAAGGAGGACCTGATCGATACCCTCAGGCATAATAAGGAGAGATAATGTATCCCAATGGGAAAGAGACAGCAAGAGCCTCAGTGGAGCAGTCTGGTGGATAATTTGTGAGGGCACCATTCACAACTCTAATAGTGACTGGCTGAGGTAGCAAAACCAAGGGGATTGTGTGCAGTTGGGCGACGGCTGATTTCATAAAATTACCCTGCGCCCCGAAGTCCACGCAATCCTCCACCGCCAGAGTGGAAGAACTGTACTCAAGCATCCCCTTAAAGGACAGCTTGGAGGAAAATGTTGCAGTATCTAGTAAGCCTCCTCCCACAGCCACTAGACGTGAACGTTTCCCTCCCGCTTGTGGGCACCTGTTAGCAAGGTGACCAGACTGCCGGCAATGGTAACAGACCATAAGTGCTCGCGCGGACCGAGATTTGGACCCCGCGCAAGACACCTCCATGGCCTCTTGGGACTTGGACACCTGATTGGAAGGTTCCAGAGGTCTATGAAAAGTGGGTGCCAACCTAAACCTCTGGCCAGACTGGGACCGCTCCAACCCTCATTCCGTAAATATACTGGTGGAGACGATAATGAGCTCCTCCAGTGTGGCGGGAACCTCCCTGGTGGCTAGGGCATCCTTTACATGGTCAGCCAGCCCCCTCCAGAACACTGGAATGAGGACCTTGTCTGGATACTCCAGTTCGGAGGCCAGTTTCCGGAACTGGATGGCATAATGAATGACCAAGGACAAGCCTTGTGTCAATGCCAGCAGCTGGAGAGCGGAGTAATGGGTGACCCATGGTCGCAAAAAGACCTGCTTCAGAGTGCCCAGGAAGTGCGAGGCACTCTGAACCACGTGATCTCCACGTTCCCCCAGCGGTGTGGCCCACTCCATGGCCCTGCCCGACAGGAGTGAAATAACAAATCCCACCTTAGCCCGCTCAGAGGGGAATTGTGTAGCCAGCAGCTCTAGCTGTATAGTATACTGGCTCACAAAACCCCTACAAGACATACCATCACCGGAGAACTTCTCGGGCAGTGGAAGGCGAGACAAAGTTGGGGCAGGGATGGCAGTGGACACACGGGATACAGCCTCAATGGCTGCCCGAGCAGTGACCGCGGCAACATCCACAGCTGAGGTTGAGTGCTTGAGAGCCACCAACCTGCCCTCCAGCTGCTTGATGTACCTCTTGAGTCGCTTCTCGTCCGCCATTACTAGCCAGACCCTGGTGCTAGTATAATGTTAAGGACTTGCGGAATGCACCGAATAAAATGACGCTATAAGGTGTGTTTGCAGCCCAGGGTCCACCGTGCAGAGATGGTAAACTGCTGCTCGGTAATGGCAGCGAACTAAATGAACACCGGTGGGATATCCACTGACCCGGTGTGCACAGGAGCGAACTCTGTAACCTCACAGAGCCAATAAAACAACTGCCGGAGCCTGTTTATACTCACAGAGCTCTGCTGTGTGAGCACTAGATAACAGTCACAGAACTCTGCCCCAGAGACACAGGACTAGAGTCCCTCTAGACCACTAGCGCTCGGCGCCGCAGCTGTGGTGCTAGCAAGAGAACAGAATAATATTAATTGCACCGAGTGCGCACTGCACCGCTCTGGCAGATGCCACTAACCACCCAGAGCAGGGAGGAAAGCGCTTAAGTAGCACACGGCGCCCTGTAAGGAAGGCTGCTGCTCGTGTGGTGCAGAAGTGCCTTGTGCTGGATGGCACTATATGATGCTAACGCTCATGTGGAGAGTGGGATGCTCTGTGGCCCATAGACTAAGCCACTACTGGCGCTGGACTCTGACTCTGCAACCCATATGCCATAAAAAACCAAAGGAAGGGGATCATAATGAGTCAGTCACCAGTCTCATGCATCCATCCTCACACACACAACTACCCATAAGAGTCTGTACTAGTGCATGGCCGAGCGGCCATGCGACTCTTTTAAAGCAGCGTCCTTCCGGGACCTTCCCAGTGGACCAATCAGAGCAGGAACGGGACCTGTGCATGTGACCTCCGACCTCCAATGAGAGGTCGTCCCATGGGCATGCTCAGTAGACAAAAGACAGGACTTAGTCCCAGGACCGTCTGCTTGCTGCTGACTCAGGCATGCTGCTATAGCAGAGCCTCAAGGAGCAACCAGACGCCTAGCATTAGCCTGGGCAAGACGCCGGGACCAATGCAGAGGAATTGGAGACCGCAGAGGACATGGCTCGAGATTCCCCCTGTGCAGTGAGGGAAATTCGGCTTAATGACTGCAATGAAACAAAGAGTGAAAAATTTAAAAGGGTCTGAATACTTTTATATACATGAATTCTGGAGTTACTAGTGCTGTTACACTTTCTCTATTTCATTGCTTTCCTTCCTACCTCGCCTTAACTGTCTACTATGCTTGTCCTACCATAACCACTGCACAGCCATGCTCGCCACATAATTCCTGGCTACCCACTTTGTTTCATAGTGCCTGACTATACTACTGATGCAAAGAAGTGCGCAGGTGCCAGGAAAGAGCAGTGTGGCCCAGCGCCTGCGCACTGCAGTACTTTGCTCTGCCCTCAACAGGAGGAGCATGATGAGGGGGAGCCAAGAAGAAGCAGTAGGGCAGAATGCTGTAGATAAGCTGTGAAAGGCAGTGGCCAAAACAGGTGACAGGTTCCCTTTAATTATGCAATTTTTGAAAATCTATTCACTGCAAATTACATTTTAGGAAAAATTCTGCCAACCTAACCACTAACCATGCTGAATTAATTTTGCACAAAATGTCACTATGGTTCTGCTAATTTTTTTATCATTGCTTTTTGGCATATACATTGTAATGCATGCTATGTCATAGCAGACAGCAAATAAAAAAATACATATTGTAAAAAGTAATAAAAAAAGTTTGTGAATAATAAATGCAGTCTCTGTCATGTTTAGTTATAATTATTATTTTTACATTGAATTCTTACATTGAATTTTCTTTTTATCATTTCCCAAAGATGAGTTTTTGTAATAGTCTTGTATAATAATAAGAAAACATCATTCTATACCGACACATTCTCTCACTGTGTAATCTATCATTGATTTCTGTAAAGCCCACTGTCTGATTAAGCTTTCACATTTCTTCAAGTGTAATCATTATTTTCATTTTCACATCTTGGCCAATCAGAACTGTCTAAATGATAGCTTTAGAAGCCTCTATAACTCCAGAATTTTCATCAACACATTTTGTGTTTGTGACTCTTTCCTTAAGCCCATCATTTCTCATTACTGTAGCTCCAAACGTGGAAAATAGTTAAGCATAAAAATAGTCACGTAAAGTATAGAAGTAACCATAACAATGTCATTTTTGTTTCCCTCTTGCTGGTTTTGCACTCCAGCAGGATATTAAGATGCATCCCAAAAAATATGCCAGACAGAGACATGTCTGTAACTTATCTGTCACTCTAATAAACTTTCAAATAAAGCAAATATTTTTTTTTTAGTGTATGAAGTTTTTTTTTATAACTCAGTGTAAGTGTTATTTCGAGCCCTTCCCTCTGGACAGCACCACAGTAGGTATTGACATACCTCCTACTTGACATAGGACCAGAGAGAATCACAGAGAGGTTAAAAGGCCCCTCCCACCTCCCCGATTCAGTGTTTTTCCTGTCCCCATCAAGGACAGATGCTTGAGAGGAGCACGGGAAAGCACAGAAAAAATCTTCCTGATCAGTTGAACAGGAGCTACTGATTTCAGTAAGCAGGGGGATCAGAGGGTCCATCTCTCTACTTTCAACTGCAGCATGGTTTGGAGGCCAACACCTTGCTAAGTGGTCCCTCAGCCTACCAGTAGAGCTGGAGCTCCTTGTTCAGCCTTTTCCCTCTCAAGGGGGCTCTCGACTGCCTCACATCCATTCCCTGCCTCACACAGGGGGGATCAGTGGGGTCTGTCCCTCTTCTTCCACCTGCAATATGGCCAACAACTTGCTGATTAAAAGGGTGGGGCAAGTCTGACAATTGAGATGTGAAGGCTTATCCTGAAGGTTTATTCTGAATTTAAAGTGATTACTCTCTTAAATCTAAGTGGAGTCTGGTCTTGTGTCTTGTACCTTCAATCGTAGTCCTAGCTAGTGCTTCCAGGCCTGTGGCTTCTAGTGCCTTTGTGCCTCATGGCGCCTTTGTGCATCATAGCAACTCTTTGCCTCATGGTGCCCCTGTGTCTCATAGAGCCTCTGTGTTTCATAAGGTTTCTGTGTCTCATAGCGCCTTTGAGCTTTATAGCTGCTCATAGTGCCTCATAGCTACTCATAGTGCCTCACAGCGCCTGTGTGCCTCATAGCGCCATGTGCAAATAAATGTTTAGTGTCATGGTGTGCTATGCTTTAGCATTTGCATAGCTAGGATGCTAGAATGTATTCGCTACATCTGTCTGGCATATACTGTTGAAGCCACCCATTCTTCTACTATGAGAGACAAGAGTAAATTCACTGGCTAGGCTGGCCCAGGCTCATGTCAGGATGGAGCAACTGAGCAACAAAAATCAGTGGAGTAACTATATTACTTTATGTAATGTACCTTTAGAATAGCAGTTGTCATTAAAGCTTTTGTCATTTTCAGACTCTGTCCCACTTTACACAGCAAAGCGGACAAGCAAGTTTTAGAAAGCAGATAGTGTAAGCCTGTCATACAGTCATCAGTGTGAAAAGTACAATTTTCAGTTTTTTTAATGTAGATGAAAAATAATAAGCAAATATGTATAATGTAATAAAACCCTGGTTTACATTTTTAATTCAATGGTCTCATTTTCAAATATGCACTGGTATAAAATTCCTGACAAAACAGCTATGTATAACAAATGTAAATCTGACATCTGCTGGAGAGGGGCATCTTCCACATATGGTAGTATGGATAAAAAAAATAAAAAACGAATCTGAACTGAAAAAGTAAGTTAATGTGTATGCACAATGTAAGTGCATATCAACACATGACCATTAACCAGAGAAAGCAAAAAGCAAAAAACACAAATATCCTGAACTAAAAAGTAAAAAATAAACTGCAAATAATGCATAAAGGTAATAATAATAATAAGGGCATTTAGTAAACATAATTTTGATCAAAATAATGTACAAGCCATCCCGCCACGTCACGGCAACCCTTGTGGGACAGTCCCTACTCTAGTATTTAAAACCTTTTCACTTGCCAAGTGACGTGAATGTGAACAAGGATCGAGCAGCTGAACCACTAGTAAAAGCTTAGGCCAGTTCAGGATATTTGTGTTTTTTGCTTTTTGCTTTATATGGTAGTATGGACCCAGTTAATGAAATCAGCTCAAAGGGACCAGTTTTTCAGAGCATTCAATTCTGGATCATTACAAGTGTGTACTTCTATGGGCTCGCTCACAAGAGCGTAAAACACGGCCCAGTGCTATCCGTTGTTTTATCGGATAGCACTCAGCCAAATGTCATACTATTGGGCAGTGCTGACCAGCACTTTTTTTCTTATGCAGATTCAGCATGAGAAATAAATTGAAGCATACTGTAAGTACATCCAATAATTGGACCATGCTCACCCATATAAGTATTATAGGTGCATATAAAACATTGAGACTATTCTTGGATGTCCGATTTATGAGGACACAGACAATGGAGAAGATGGAGGAATTAAGATGGCACTCAGCTCACACTCTGATCAGAGTTTGAACTGTGTTCCATTAGCATAATCGGCCCAATTCTCTCACAATAGAAAATCTGCACCCACGTGAGTGAGCCCTAAAAGTTGAAGTTCCCAGTGGTGTAACTAGAGTCTGATGGGCTAGTGCAAGATTGGGACCTGGATTCTCCCTAAATCCCTATATACTGTATATATAAATACAGTTGTGCTCAAGAGTTTACATAGCCGGGCAGAATTTTTGCTTCCTTGGCCTTTTTTTTCAGAGAATATGAATGACAACCATTTTATCCACTCATGGTTAGTGGTTGGGTGAAGCCATTTATTGTCAAACTACTGTGTTTTCTCTTTTTAAATCATAATAACAACCCAAAACATCCAAATAACCCTGATCAAAAGTTCACATACCTTTTTCCAGCCACCATTCCAGACTTGTGTAATGTGCTTCGCTTGTATGGATGTCTATGATCTCACTATTATGAAGCATATGAGCCACCATCACTGCTGTGTTTTTCACGCCAGAACTGATAGACCTTGTGATGAGCCAACTTGTTGACTCCAATATTTTGCCCAGTTGTCCACATCTTGGCTTTTCAATGGATGGACTGAATTCTTTTTGTAATCTTCCGACTTTCATGGCAGTCACATGCTGCAGTTTTGCAATTTTCTTGGCTGAGAGATCGCTATTGATGATCTGGATGATGCTTTTTCTCTTTTCTTGGAAATCTTATTCTTGGTTGCTCCTCGAATTGAATCAATGACATTTTGCTTGAGAATCAAGCAAATGACACATTGAGCTATTAATGAATGTGAGAACAGGTGGTAATTTTTAGTATACAGGAAGAAAAAGATTTTTACACCACCAAGAGCAAAACAGTAACAATGCAGTGACATGACAATAATCTGCATAATTAATCATATGCTATATACCGTATGTGGAAGTCAAATTAATGTATGAGATAGCCAAGGTGATTGTCTATTAAATAATGGTAGTTTCACGTTCGAAGCAGTAGTGGATAATGAGATATGGAGCCTGAAAGTCAAGAATTCAAAGCACTGTTACTCTTTTGCTCATCATAGTATATATCTATATTTATATATATAATTTAATTAGGAAGCGGTACTTTGTATATACATACCTTCACCAGGGGCATGTAATATGCTATTTTTATCTGAAAAAAAATATTTGTCAACCAACCACGATGATGTCTAAAAATACTCAGAGAAAAAGAGAAATTTTATTCAGCAAATATGGAATCCTTTGAAACCTCCTTGAGTAAATAGCAAATACTTAGAGGAAGCAGCTTTTAAGGAGAGATGCTGGAAAATAGCAGCAATGCCTTACAGAAATAGATCCCATATTTTAGTAATAAAAAATTAATTATGGCACAGCAGTATTTTAATAGCGGTTGCTTCCATGTAATGATCATAGGTATAGTACAGTCCTTGTCATTCTGATTTCCCTAGAAAATGAAGCTGATATATATTGGAGAAAAATAGACATGAAAAAAAACAGTATAGTAACTAGTCAAGTTAAATTAGCTCATATGTAATATTATGAAATCATTAATAACATAATAAAGTATAACACATGTGGCTCAAATGTTTAGATATGAACAAATCAACATGATTCAAATCTAATTTGTGTTGGGTTTTTTAAGAATTCCCTGAACATGGTGAGTTGGAAGAATTTGTGATTCTCTGCACACAAATTGCAAAAGTTGGTCAGTCACATTTTACCACTTCGACTTTCAAAGAAGATAAAATGGGTCATATCAAATATTTTGACCACACCCTTAATTACACCCATTTGTCAACTCCATTATATTCTCCCCTGGCCACATAAATAAAATAGAAAGTGATGGACAACCCAAGTAAGCCAGTGTTCACGTTACTGCTAAACCTTTCCATTGTCCTTGTTGTCATTATTCATTAGACGCCCACCAATGTATCTCTACAGTCCCCAGAGATTGCAATGAGCTTGTCAACTTTGTGTTAAGTTCCCCATCATGTTTCAACCCTAAGTTTGTGTTTCTATAAGTTCACGCTCAAGCCATCTCTTCAGCATTCCTCTTTGCCCTTAGTGTAAGGCCTATTCTAACTTTGAATGTCACAAAGTGCGTTTTACCAATGTTAGAGAGGAGAATCTTATAAGGGTCTGTCTTCCCAGTGTTGCCAACTTGACTTTTTATTTTTTCTGGATCACTTGTCAAAAAATCAAAGCAAGTATTTATTTTTATGGACACATTATGAAACCATAATAAAACATGATTATAAATGATACATGTTTACAGCCCATTGTTCTGATACGAAGACATCATCTCCATTCACTGTAAACTGTAAAATGATGATAATTACAATCAAAATAACTTGTATAAGTTTATTTTAAAAAATCAGTGACACCTTAATTTTTTTTACAGACAGGTCAAAAAAGTGCCCTCTTTTCACAAACTTTACTGCAATTTTTGGAAGGATGGCAACCATGTTTCTTCCCCTTTTAAGTTTCTGTACAATATCAGCATGGCAATGCTAAAAATAATATGATTAGCGTTATTCACCTTCCTGTACTCCAGTTCTAATTCTCTACCATTGCCCTGCTCTTTGTTTATAAGCTTCAGCCGTGACAATGTTTTTAACGTATGCGACAACTGAAGCAACCACTGAGCTCCATAGTATTTAACTGGTTGAGCCTTCTTTCTTTTCAGTGGAGAACAGACATTGTGGCACCTCATGCCTGGTGTGAAGATGTTGGGTCAGACCGGTCATCTGTATTGCACTGCGCAGTGTGAGCTCAGCAGATCAGTGCCATCTCACTTTACACAGTCCTTCACTAAAGTTATAAAGCCAGATGTCAGAGGGGGAATGGATGCAGATACGTAAATTCAACAGATCAACAGGGACCAAGGTGCAGAGACCCAAATCCGGGACTGTCGTGTGCTATATAATGATGATTGGGAGCCATACATTTATCTTTCATTGATTCAGAGTTTTATCAGTCATAACTTCAATTTATATCCACTTCACCAGAAAAATTTTTTATGCCATTTACTGATCAGCATAAATAAACTGTTGAATTTATTGTCTGGGTCTTTAGGATTACAGGAATATACATTTTTGTCAATATTATTTACTGATTTGTGACATTTAGCTTTAGAAAAATGCATTAAGGAACGTGTTAGGCACCGGGATTCTCTCACTGCACAGGATAGATCGCAAGCCTTGTCTGATGCTGTGGTCTCTCATTCAGGCTCTGCTGCTGGGATGAATGCTCAGCACAGACTCAAATCCCAACACCTTGCCCAGGCTCATGCTGCAGGTGTAGTTGCTGCTGGCTCTCCAGATAAGCCTATGGTGACTACTGGTTTACACATGTAGTGCTGTATTCTGGAGCCTAAGTCCAGATTTCACCCTACTGAGCATGTCCGTGATGTGGTGTCTTCTTACTGGTGCTCGGATGTCAGCTGCTCTGGTGGTGTCGCAGCTTCAGATTGGTTCACAGGCAAAGTCCTGTCTGTCTAGACTTGAGCTTAAGATATAATAGGCTCTCAATGGTGTACACCTGTGCAATAGTATCATTTGTGTTTGGTGTGTTGGTGGATACTCTACCACCCTGTGTGCACGCGTGCTGCTTGTAGTGTGGCATCCCTGAGGGTTCAGTCGCCACAGAGGTACTGCACCTCCTCCTGAGGTGTGGTACCCCACTCTCCAGGTAAGGTGGAGACACCTGACCACACTCCAACACCTGCATCCCACACAACATAGTAGTGTAGCAAAGCACCTTTGGTGGCTCCCTGCTTGGAACACGAAGAGTGCTGGGAGGTGGGTGGAGCTTAGACTGCACATGAGAGTGGGAGAATATTAGGAAATGGTCAGTCTGTGAGAGAAGATCCCCTGAGAGGGATGGAGTGAAGGAAGTGCTGCAGCAGACTCCTGTGACCTGGAGCTGCTGGCACAGGAAAGAGCCAAAGAAAGCCTGATTCTTCAGAGGGAAGAAAGATTAGTGTGGAACATAAGGAGAAGAAGAGAACTAAGGACTAGCGTCAGAGCACAGCCTTTCCTCAAGTTTAAAGCGCATGGCCGGGGTCCGGTCCCCGAGGTTGTATGGATACTGATGTTCCTGCAGCAGACACCGGAGGAATAGAAGTTGTCACCATTTTATTCCCACCTAAGACTTGGGGGCACAACAGCAACGTGGGTGAGCCGGGACTTGATAGCAAGGAGTCCCTGAAGCAGGTTACAGCTGTCTGCCTTACAAGTAGAGTTCTAAGTAACATCAAGAAGGAGGAACTTGAGTTTAATACGCAACTACAAGTACTTCAGATTAGGCGCTAGTGTGGAGATATCCAGAGAAGGCACATGTTGGAGGAGTGCTGGAAAGGTGTACTTTATCTTGCCTGGGAGTTGGCTGAGCCCCTGACCTGGAGGACACGGCACCGAAGTGGGCACCTGTATGCGCAACATACTGTGAGTAAAGCTTTGGAACTACATGCCCTTGTGTCCTCCACTTATTCTTGCGCCTTACACCCGGCTCTGCTACATCTGCTTCTTTACATCATCTCCCCACTTGCCAACCTCATCTACACTGCCCCGGGACTACACCTCCACCTGTGGGGAGCTTCAACATCATTGCTGCACCACACCATCTGTCCCAGAGAAGCAACCCTGCAGCGCTGGTCAAACTGACCAGAAACCACAGGTGGTGTCACGAATCATCTCAACAACTTTATCCCCATCACTCTACCCCTTTTCCATTGACCGCTTGAGGCCACGGACTGGGTAACTGCCACTGTGACCTCTCCCATTGTAATCAACCAGCCCGGCACCGAGTACCCCATGGCCTCTGGGGGCGAGTCAATTTTTGGCATCACAAACAGGATGACAAAGCCTGGTACCACAGGATCTTGTGTGCTGAAGATTTATTACATTGGATATTGCTAAAAATGTGCAAAACAACCAAGTTGATAGACTGTAAAATGGACTCTCAAAATGGCTGTCGGTGCAGTGAAGAAGGGCGTGACAACATGGGTGGCCCTAAGAAAAGAGCGCGAACTGTCCTGGGCCTCCCCTGCCTGAACGTCTATGCAACAGCAACATGGCCCACCCCCAGAGGGGTTCGTATACTGGCTTGGTATGGAGGCAGAGGAAGAAGACGCCGCCCCAGGAAGGAGGAGCAAAGCTGTGAGGCAGGAAGAGAGCCCAGAGAGACGAGAGAACATCAGGACGCCATGAGGGAAGAAGGAAGGAGGCCTGAGGAGCGCGCGGAAGCTGAGCTTGTCTTCCCCGGCGCACTAGTCGAAGGCTCCAACCCTGCTTCCACGATGGACCGCCAGCAGCTGGAGGAAGAAATCGCCCTGCTGAACCACAGTCTGTGGCTGAAGCAGGAGGCTCTGCAGGCCTTGGATCGGCAGCGCACCCCGGAGGGGCCTGCAGAAATGGTACCTCCACCACCGGTTCCCGTCGCCGCTGCACCAGTTCTCCCCCAGGTAGCACCTGTGGAACCTGCGGCTGCTGCGATGCCATAGGCAGCACCTGTCATCACCTCCACGCTGCTGCCGCTGGGTGCTGCCTGCCAGGAGGAGCTACCAGAGGACCCAGGAGCTGAATGTGAGGCAGAGACTGTGAATTTGCCTGGACCTGGCACGGCCGCGCAGGTCCCACCGAAGGCCTCAGCAGACCCTGAACCAGCTCCAGCAACCACCACTGCCACCGGCTGCTGTCCAGTGCCTGCACCGGAGCCGGAACACCACCGTGAAGCATCAGGCACGACCGCCGCCCCTGAAACTCGGTTGACCCCTGAGTTTCCATCCACTGCGTGCAACTGGAACCTGAACTGCTGGTTGGTGTTACCATGCATCACGGATTTCCCTTACCAGAGATTTGTGATCCCCACATTTCACCATGTAAGGCTACTTTCACACTTGCATTTTTTTTGTGGTGTGTTTTTTTGCGCACACAAACGCATGAAAAAAACGCATACAAACGCTACGTTTTTTTCAAGCATTTTTATGCACATGCAGGAAAAAACGCAGCGTTTGAATGCGTTTGTATGCATTTGTATGCGTTTTTAGTGTGTTTGCGTTTTTTTGCACATTATTTGTCCTCACCCCAAAAAAAATCTAGATAACAATCTTGTCTGGAATTGTTGCGGACACCTGCCGGGCTCTCTGGAACGTTCTTTGTCCCGAATTTATGCCCCTGCCCACCGCTGAAAAGTGGATGGAAATTCTGGACATTCTGCAATTTCCCCAACTGTTTGGGAGCTGTTGATGGTAAACACATATGGATCATCAAACCCAAAAGAACTGGATCTGAGTATTATAATTACAAAAAGTACTTTTCAATAGTACTCATGGCCATTGCGGATGCCGGATGTATGTTTGTAGCAGTGGACATTGGAGCATTTGGCCGTGGTAATGACTCCCAGGCTTTTAAAAACTCAGGCATGTGCCGGAGGTTGTATGGCAACCAATTTAATTTCCCTATGCCACGGCCTCTTCCCCACACCGAAGCTCCGCCACTGCCCTTTGTAATAGTTGGGGATGAGGCTTTTCAAATGTGCGCAAACCTACTGAAACCCTACTCCAGCCGTGACTTGGACCACACCAAAAAATCTTTAATTACAGGCTGACCAGGGCCAGAAGAACTGTAGAGTGTGCTTTTGGGATTCTTGTCTCCAGATGGCGAATTCTCGGCACAGCCATTAATCTTAAACTTGAAACAGTGGATGAGGTGGTGAAGGCGTATGTGGTTCTACATAAGTTTGTGATGGCTAAAGAGCATCCGACCTTTGAACTCGATGATGCTGCTCCTAACCCATTGCCTGAATTCACTCAGCACCCTCTCAGGTCATCCGTTGAAGTTGGCCAAATGAGGGACCAATTTGCAGCTTACTTTATCTCTGATGTAGAACGGGTGCACTGGCAAGATGAAATGGTGTAAAAATGTTTTCGTGTGTATGTTAACAAAAACCTGTTTTAATACCAGTACCGAGTGCACTGTTTCTTACACTCCAATAAAATAAAAAACTTCCCATGTATACCTGTGAATTCATGATATTCTCACACATATGAGTTAAACTGCAGCATCGCTAGTCTGCATGAAATATATTGGCACGTACAACGCTGCAGGTTAAATATGATATGTGTATTAACCAGGCCATGATTGATAAATAGTTATTATTAGAGTTGAGCGACTTTGGTAGGATCGGGTTTCATGAAAACAAATTCGTTTCAAATTAAACTGGTCCGACTAGTGGAAAAAAAGTCGGAGTTTCGTTCAAAACCCGACCCCAATGCAAGTCAATGGGGAATAAAAGTCTGCATTGAGTGGATGAATGTAATCCGCTCAATGCCAACTTTTATTTCCCATTAACTAACATTGTGGTAGGGTTTCGAATGAAACTCGACTTTTTTTTGTCCGAGTTTCACCAGTATGTGTTTCATGAAACCAGATCCTAGTTGGTCAACTCTAGTTAGTATACTAGGCCTTGGTATTTAACATATGACATGTATTTTACCCATCAGTGGATTCAACACACACGTAATAAGAGTATGTTGTTAATTACAAGGTATATTAATAATTCCCCTTGCCTAGTATCACAATAAGTGAAATGAGGATGGTAAAAACAGCCAATCCTCAAAACACTTTTTATGACACCTTGCAAAGTTTAAGGCGCATTGTGTGTACGGCGCAGTGTGTGTAGGCGGCGCCAAAAACATTAATCAAACTTTGCTATGGTGAACCAGAAATTTTAATTTATTTTTAACCAAAAAAATTATAAAAAACTTTATTTTTTTCTGCGTTTGGGGTCAGATGGTTGCAAGTTGGGGGTGTGCAGTGAAGATGAACAGCTTATAGTCGATGAAGGTGTTCTAGGGGAAGGGGCAACAAAACTTGTGGGGGAAGGGAGTCCAGTTATGGGAATGGAACTAGACACACTAGGAGGAGAGAACAGAGGTTCAGCTACAGTGGTCCTAACTCTTTGTCTCCTGGCCTGCCTGGACCTACTTGGGCCCAATGCCCGCCTTGATTGTTGGAGCCGCCTGGAACTTGGGTCAAATAAGGAATGTGGGTCCATCTGCTGCTGTGGCTGCTGCTGTGACTGCTGCTGTTGTGGCTGCTGCTGATGCTCTGTGGTGGTGGTGGCAGTGCTCGTCCTTGCAGGAGGACTGGTGGCAGCAGTGACGGTCCAGGTTTGCGGAGTGGTGGTGGCAGGGCTAGTATATGTTGTAGTGTTTGTGGCAGGGCTGTTCCACGTTTGATGAGTGGTTACTGTGGCTGTGCTCCAAGCTTGCATGGGGGTGGCGGTGGTGCTCCAGACAGGAGCAGCGCTTGCCATGGTGGTGTCGGTGAAGTGACCAGCAGCACTCAGATTTGTGGTGGTATAATGGTGGGTGTCCTAGCTTTGAATAGAGGTTTCCATGCAGTGGTATGCAGCACAAGTCGGTAGTGAGGTGAAGCGAGTCAATGGTGGCACAGTTGGAAATGTCACCACTGACTGCTGCCCATACCGATTATGCTGCATAGCCTGCAAGAAAGCATTGTTGCAGGCCTGCAGCACACTCAGCTGTTGCTCAGGACTAAGGTGTTCTGCCATGCCCTTTTCAATCTTACTAAAAAAATGGTGCGCTGGTCTGTTGACGTCGGCCTCCAGACGGTCAAGGTGCTGTTCGACAGAATTGAAGCGGTGTTCAAAGTGGTTGAAACCACGTTCCATGAGTGCAAAACCGCTTTCAACTCTGTCGGACAGCGACTTGAGTCTGGCATTAAAGGCCTCGCTCAAGTGCATAAACTCAGGCAAGACATTTCTGTCCAAGGCACTCTGCCACTGGCGGGTAGTGCCCGCATAACCAGTGGCAGAGACCTGGGACAGGGGAACACCTGATGGACCAGCTTCCTGGTCACCAGCTGTCTGTGTGGCTGACCTGCAAGGTGCTTCCTGGCTGTCGGATGGCTGGGACGGGTCAGAGGACGTCCGATGAAGGACCGCTCCAGGGCCAGGTTGCAGGGTGCTGCTCCCGGTGCTGTGGAAGAAAGGAAAATCATTACTATCATGCCTTTACAAGAAGCATCAGCTGTGGATTAGAAAAACACAGATTAATAAAAATAAAAAGCAAAACATTATAATTAGTGTTGAGCATTCCGATACCGCAAGTATCGGGTATCGGCCGATATTAGCGGTATCGGAATTCCGATACTTAGTTCCGATACTTTTGTCATATCGGATTCCGGAATCGGAATCGGAATAGGAAGTTCCCATCATGCTATGAGCCTGCTTGCTTTGATTAAGCCAATGGGAATCCTCCGAAGTGTGGGCACATCCTGTTAGGCATGTAGGCATGTTAACTATTGGCATGGCTGTGATTGGCTGCCGAAATGATGTCATGATGCACTATAAAAGCCACCGCAGCCGCCATTTCTGGTCACTCTGCTGTGAATTCAGTTAGGGACAGGCTGCTGTAGAAGACTGTGAGGGACAGTTAGAAATAGCGATTCCACCAAACATCTAGTGCTTTACCCAGGCTACATAAACCACCACTGTAGCCTTCTTTGCCCTAGCAGCAGTGTTCACAGCTGTCTGCAAGGGCTGTGTGAGTGCAGCTCACGCTGTGGAGTGGGTCCTGCAGCCACGTCAGGCTGTAGGCCACCCAGTGTGATCACTGCTGCCTCATACATCTTTTATTTTTTGAGCTGCATTTTTTACATAATTTCAATCTAGTGTGCTTCCATCCGTATCCATATACGTTGGTTGCAAACACTAGTAGTAGACAGCGGAGCCTTTCTGCAGCCTTTCAGTGCTAGTGTCCACTTTGCTGCACTGTTGACGGCTGTCTGAGAGGCCTCTGACTGTGTGTGAGTGCAGCTCACGCTGAGTAGAGTGTCCTGCAGCTACGTCTGGTTGTAGGACGCTCAACGTGCGTCACTGCCTCACACATATTTGTCTTTGAGTGCAGCTCATTTTTTCTTCTCCTATTAGTGTGCATCCATCCGTATCCATCAACATTGGTTGGTTGCAAACACTATATAGGAGTAGATAGAGGAGCCTTTTTTTCTGGCTTGTGCCCTGCCGGCGCAGCCAGATTAGTATTACCCAATTTTTTTGGAGTCTCATCTTTTGCATTGTAGGTTACCTGCCTGCATTGTAATAGCTCCAAAAAGTTGGTGATACTATCAGTTTCAATTCTTTGTTCACATACTTTGAGTTTGTTTCCAACAAAGAAACCACAAAAAAAGTTCACCAAACACTACATTTTGAACTTGTGTAGGCCACATCAGCTCCTATTAAAGTCTAGTCCACACACACACACACTTCATAAAATTAGTGTTTCTTGTACCTGTAACCAGCTGTTCAGGAATAAGCACACTAAGGCCCCCCTTTGTACTTTTTTGCCTATCTTAAGCAGTCTTGCAAGATGAAGAAGGCAGGGAGTAAGGCGCGTGGGCGTGGGCGTGGAGTTTCAGCAGGGAGAGGACGTGGGGATTCTGCAGGGAGAGGACGTGGGGATTCTACAGGTAGAGGACGTGGGGATTCTGGGCCTGCTGCGGGCACCAGTGGATCAGCATCCCCCAGTTTTAGCAGGCAACAGTCCTTTATGCGCAGCTTTGTAGGACCTCAACGTACCCCACTGCTGCGGGAGGAACAAATTGAAGCCGTTGTCGGATGGATGGCAGCTAACGCATCGACTTCAATTACTTGGAAAGAGGGGGCCAGCCAAGCAGCATTCCTGAATGTGAAGAAGAGGGAGTATGCAGTGATGCGCAACTTCTTTGTCCCTCTGAATCTGAAGAGGCGAGTGGGCCAGTGCCTATGGTCAGCACACCTCAGTACGCATCAGATGATGACGAGACTCAGTTGCCACTTTCTGGTGCGTACGGTGCTGGCGAGACAACCCCGGAGAAGCAGCTGTTTGAAGAGGGGAGGGAAGATGATGAGGTCCTTGACCCATCATGGCGTGAGCAACAGGAAGGTGGTGGGAGCAGCTCGGAGGAAGAGATTCCCCTACCGGCCAAAACAGGAGGCAAAGGGAGGGGGAAGACTTGGTTGCCTGTACCCTCCACTTCGGCACCCGTTAGGAGCATTCCTCCTTCCAAAGGCAAACCGGGCGCTCACAAGAGTTGCAGTGCGTGGTCCTTTTTTGACACAGTTGCAGATGACATTTGCTTTGTCAAATGCAAGCTGTGTCATCAGAGAGTCAAAAGAGGGAGAAATGTCAGCAACCTCAATACCACAAATATGTGGAAACATGTGCGCACCAAGCACGAGTTGGAGTTGCAGAGACACCCTGAAGACGTAGGCCAACGTACAGCACCACCTACCACCTCTTCAGTTCGTGTTGGGCCCTCTTCCTCCAGCTCACACACTGCTGGTTCGGCTTCCTCACAGGATCGCCAAGGAAGAACCTCTGCCACTGTTGTCCGGAGACCCTGTCAGATTACACCCATAGCAGCACGTTCCCATCCATCACAGCCATCGGTAGCACAGGCATGGGATAAAAGGCGCCCTTACTCGGCAAACCATCCCCGAGCACAGTCTCTGAATGCTGGCATTGCCAAACTTCTGGCAGTTGAAATGCTGTCATTCAGGCTGGTGGACACTGACACCTTCCGGGACTTAATGGCATTGGCAGTCCCCCAATACAACGTGCCCAGCCGCTTTTATTTCAGCAGGCGAGCCGTCCCTGCCCTGCAGAAACATGTTGAGGGCAAAATAAAACATGCGCTACTAAACGCCGTTAGTAGCAAGGTCCACCTGACCACCGATGCGTGGACCAGTAACCATGGACAGGGACGATACCTTTCCCTCACTGCCCACTGGGTCAATGTTGTGGAGCCGGGTACGGATCTGGAGAGTGGCGCTGTACGTGTTCTTCCAACGCCACGGATTGCAGGACTCCAGTCTGTACACATAGACTCCTCCTCCTACTCAAGTTCCTCAGAAACAGCAGAGCAGGAGCCTGTTACGACCGATATGAGCACAGCCGTGGCCAAACGTCAACAGGCTGTACTCAAATTAATTTCTTTGGGGAATCGAAGCCACACAGCGCAGGAGCTCTGGAATGCTATCAAGCTGGAGAGCGATGTGTGGTTTGGGCCAGCGAATCTCCAGCCGGGCTTGGTAGTGTGTGACAATGGCCGAAATCTGGTGGCAGCTCTTGGCCTAGGCAACCTCACACACATCCCATGTCTGGCACATGTTCTTAACTTGGTCGTGCAGAGCTTTCTGAGGGACTATCCGGATCTTGCTGCACTGTTGCACAAGGTCCGCATAGAGTGCGCTCACTTGCGACGTTCCAGCACGGAAAGATCGCGTCTCGCTGCTCTGCAGCGACGATTTGGCCTTCCAGAACATCGCATCATATGTGACCTACCCACCCGGTGGAATTCAACGTTACATATGTTGGAGCGGTTGTGTGAGCAGCAGGCAGCAGTCATGGAGTACCAGCTGCATCAGGCGCAAACAAGTCGCACTGTGCGCCGTTCACACTTCAGCACCATTGAGTGGGCCTCTATGAAGGACATCTGCCTCGTTTTGCGTGCCTTCGATGAATCCACGCGGATGGCGAGTGCAGATGATGCACTAGTCAGCATGACTGTCCCCCTTATCTGCCTGCTTCAACAAACACTGCAAGCACTAAGGGATGAGGTTTCAGAAGAGGTGGAGGATGAGGAGTCCCAAATGCCATCTGCTTCTGGACAGTCTGCGCTACGTGTTTCCTCACAAAGGCCTAGGCAGGGGACACTTTGTGAGGAGGATGAGGAGGAGTCGATGGAGGAGGAAGACATCTCTCCAGAGGAGGGAGGTACACAAACCTCTACTCAGTATGTACAGCGAGGGTGGGGTGATGCAGAGCAGGCCGAGGTCACGCCTCAAACAGGGGACAGCGGTTCTTTGGCAGTTGGGAGTCTGCAGCACATGGTTGATTTCATGCTGCAGTGCCTGAGAAACGACCGCCGCATCGCCCACATTCTCGTCTCGGCTGATTATTGGGTGTACACCCTCCTAGATCCTCGCTACCGGGACAGCGTACAAAGGCTCATACCAACGTTGAACCGGGAGCGTAAAATGCGGGAGTACGAAGAGTCACTGGTGCAGTCCATAATGTTTTCCATTCCACCCGACAGCATTGTTGCTAGTGCTTTACAAAGCAGCTCTGTGCGTCGAGGCAGTGGAGGAAACTCTGCACAAAGAGGGAGCAGAGGCAGCGCCGCAGCACAAGGCAAGACCACTATGGCCCAAATGTGGCAAAGTTTTGTGTGTCCACCACAATTGTCTACACCATCAGCGACGCCTCGAGTCAGCAGGAGGCAACGCTTCCGTCAGATGGTGTCAGACTACATGTCTTGCCCTGTCGCTGTACTCCCAGATGGCTCTTCCCCCTTCAAGTTTTGGGTCTCAAAGCTGGATACATGGCCAGAGCTTAGCCAGTATGCATTGGAGGTGCTGGCTTGCCCTGCTGCCAGTGTATTATCGGAACGTGTCTTTAGTGCCGCAGGTGGTGTACTAACAGACCGTCGCACGCGACTATCTTCCGATAATGTTGACCGGCTGACTTTTCTGAAAATGAACAAGGCCTGGATCTCCAAAGACTTTGCCATTCCTCTTACAGACTAAATTAGTGGTTGGCAACTGTATCCAGGTCTGCTGGTGTGTTCATTTTTCTACCACCTGAACTATAATCCCTTTGCTTCAACACAGCCAGTTGTCGCTCAGATGTGTCGTCTGCACAGAGAAACACACTAGCTCCTGTGTTAGTGGGGTTCAGTAATGCCAGCTGATCCCCTGCTGTGTGGATGGCAAAGTCACCAGCTCCATCAACATTCAAACCACTACTGATTTTTAACCGTGCCCAACTTAGGTCTCTGGCTCCACTGTCTCTGCTATTTCCCCTGACCTCCAACCCCGCCATCTACATCTCTGAAGTGGCGTCAGCACAATCTACACTTGTTCCTGTGTTCCTGTGGCTCAGTCCCATCAGTTTATCCCCTGATGTGTGTCCGGCAAGGTCTCCTGCTCTGTCCACATTCCCATAACCAGTAGTGGGAATGAGGACAGAGCTGGCGAACTTGCCGGACAAACATCAGGGGATCAACTGACGGGACTGAGCACCAGTAACACAGGAACAAGTGTAGATTGTGCTGACGCCACTTCAGAGATGTAGCTGGCGGGGTTGGAGGCCAGGGTAAATAGTAGAGACAGTGGAGCCAGAGGCCTAAGTGGAGCATGGTTAGAATCAGTAGTAGTCCACAACCTCCATAAAAACCGCTGCCCATTGGCCTCTGCATGCGGCATGCGTAATCCTGGGCTCCAACAGCGTCAGTTGGTGTTCAGAAGTGTCGTCTCCACAGAGCCAAACACATTCGTTAGAGTGTTAGTGGGGTTCAGCACTGCCAGCTGTTCCCCTGCTGTGGAGATGGCAAGTCTCCTGCTGCCTTCACCTGCCAAAATCCAGTAGGCCCCAGCCTGCTCCTCGCCTAATCCTGGGCTCCAACAGCGTCAGTTGGTGTTCAGAAGTGTCGTCTCCACAGAGCCAAACACATTCGTTCGAGTGTTAGTGGGGTTCAGCACTGCCAGCTGTTCCCCTGCTGTGGAGATGGCAAGTCTCCTGCTGCCTTCTCCTGCCAAAATCCAGTAGGCCCCAGCCTGCTCCTCGCCTAATCCTGGGCTCCAACAGCGTCAGTTGGTGTTCAGAAGTGTCGTCTCCACAGAGCCAAACACATTCGTTAGAGTGTTAGTGGGGTTCAGCACTGCCAGCTGTTCCCCTGCTGTGGAGATGGCAAGTCTCCTGCTGCCTTCACCTGCCAAAATCCAGTAGGCCCCAGCCTGCTCCTCGCCTAATCCTGGGCTCCAACAGCGTCAGTTGGTGTTCAGAAGTGTCGTCTCCACAGAGCCAAACACCTTCGTTAGAGTGTTAGTGGGGTTCAGCACTGCCAGCTGTTCCCCTGCTGTGGAGATGGCAAGTCTCCTGCTGCCTTCACCTGCCAAAATCCAGTAGGCCACAGCCTGCTCCTCGCCTAATCCTGGGCTCCAACAGCGTCAGTTGGTGTTCAGAAGTGTCGTCTCCACAGAGCCAAACACATTCGTTCAAGTGTTAGTGGGGTTCATCATTGCCAGCTGATCCCCTGCTGTGGAGATGGCAGTCTCTCCTGCTGTCTCCGCATTACAAAGACAGTAGGCCTCTGCCTACACCCTCCTATTTCCTGGGCTTCAACACAGCCAGTTGTAGTTCGGAAGTGCCGTCCACACGGAAAGAGATACTTGCTCCCGTGTCTCAGTGGGGTTCAGTAATGTCAGCTGATCCCCTGCTGTGTGGATGGCAGTCTCTTCTGCTGTCACCTCATTCAAAATACAGTAGGCCTCTGCCTATACCCTCCTATTTCCTGGGCTTCAACACAGCCAGTTGTAGTTCGGAAGTGCCGTCCACACGGAAAGAGATACTTGCTCCCGTGTCTCAGTGGGGTTCAGTAACGTCAGCTGATCCCCTGCTGTGTGGATGGCAGTCTCTCCTGCTGTCACCTCATTCAAAATACAGTAGGCCTCTGCCTACACCCTCCTATTTCCTGGGCTTCAACACAGCCAGTTGTAGTTCGGAAGTGCCGTCCACACGGAAAGAGATACTTGCTCCCGTGTCTCAGTGGGGTTCAGTAACGTCAGCTGATCACCTGCTGTGTGGATGGCAGTCTCTCCTGCTGTAAACTCATTCAAAATACAGTAGGCCTCTGCCTACACCCTCCTATTTCCTGGGCTTCAACACAGCCAGTTGTAGTTCGGAAGTGCCGTCCACACGGAAAGAGATACTTGCTCCCGTGTCTCAGTGGGGTTCAGTAACGTCAGCTGATCCCCTGCTGTGTGGATGGCAGTCTCTCCTGCTGTAACCTCATTCAAAATACAGTAGGCCTCTGCTTACACCCTCCTATTTCCTGGGCTTCAACACAGCCAGTTGTAGTTCGTAAGTGCCGTCCACACGGAAAGAGATACTTGCTCCCGTGTCTCAGTGGGGTTCAGTAATGTCAGCTGATCCCCTGCTGTGTGGATGGCAGTCTCTCCTGCTGTCACCTCATTCAAAATACAGTAGGCCTCTGCCTACACCCTCCTATTTCCTGGGCTTCAACACAGCCAGTTGTAGTTCGGAAGTGCCGTCCACACGGAAAGAGATACTTGCTCCCGTGTCTCAGTGGGGTTCAGTAATGTCAGCTGATCCCCTGCTGTGTGGATGGCAGTCTCTCCTGCTGTCACCTCATTCAAAATACAGTAGGCCTCTGCCTACACCCTCCTATTTCCTGGGCTTCAACACAGCCAGTTGTAGTTCGGAAGTGCCGTCCACACGGAAAGAGATACTTGCTCCCGTGTCTCAGTGGGGTTCAGTAATGTCAGCTGATCCCCTGCTGTGTGGATGGCAGTCTCTCCTGCTGTCACCTCATTCAAAATACAGTAGGCCTCTGCCTACACCCTCCTATTTCCTGGGCTTCAACACAGCCAGTTGTAGTTCGGAAGTGCCGTCCACACGGAAAGAGATACTTGCTCCCGTGTCTCAGTGGGGTTCAGTAATGTCAGCTGATCCCCTGCTGTGTGGATGGCAGTCTCTCCTGCTGTCACCTCATTCAAAATACAGTAGGCCTCTGCCTACACCCTCCTATTTCCTGGGCTTCAACACAGCCAGTTGTAGTTCGGAAGTGCCGTCCACACGGAAAGAGATACTTGCTCCCGTGTCTCAGTGGGGTTCAGTAATGTCAGCTGATCCCCTGCTGTGTGGATGGCAGTCTCTCCTGCTGTTACCTCATTCAAAATACAGTAGGCCTCTGCCTATACCCTCCTATTTCCTGGGCTTCAACACAGCCAGTTGTAGTTCGTAAGTGCCGTCCACACGGAAAGAGATACTTGCTCCCGTGTCTCAGTGGGGTTCAGTAATGTCAGCTGATCCCCTGCTGTGTGGATGGCAAAGTCTCCTGCTGCCTACACAGTCGTACCACTATTGATTTTTAACCGTGCTCCAATTAGGCCTGTGGCTCCACTGTCTCTCGTATTTCCCCTGTCCTCCAACCCTGCCAGTTACAGCTCCGAAGTGGCGTCTGCACAATCCACACTTGTTCCTGTGTTACAGGTGTTCAGTCCGGTCAGTTAATCCCCTGATGTGTGTCCGGCAATGTCGCCTGCTCTGTCCACATTCCCATTATGGGATTAACTGACCGGACTGAACACCTGTAACACAGGAACAAGTGTGGATTGTGCAGACGCCACTTCGGAGCTGGAACTGGCGGGGTTGGAGGACAGGGGAAATACGAAAATCAGTGAAGCCACAGGCCTAAGTGGAGCTTGGTTCAAATTAGTAGTCTACAACTGATCTTAAAATTTCTTCAATGCAGCCTCAGCCTGCTCCGTGCTTGTCCCTGGGCTTCAACACAGCCAGTTGTTGCTCGGAAGTGCCGTCTTCACAGAGTAAAACACTAGCTCCTGTGTTTGTGGGGTTCAGTAACGTCAGCTGTTCCCCTGCTGTTTTGATGGCAATCTGTCCTGCTGCCTCCCAATTGACAGCACATCAGGCCTCAGCCTGCTAAGTGCTTGTCCTGGGCTCCAACATCGCCAGTTGCTGCTCATAACTGACTTTGGCATGGGTACTCCCTCCTGCCCAGCTTGGTTCCAGCCCTGCCTGCTGTTTCCGGGAAGTGTCAATGTCAGTTTGCCACCCCAAGTTGCCATGTCGTGTTGCGGTTGGGTTAGCCGAGGCTAGGGTGCCAGCAGTTTAGGTGCTTCCTATGTGGACTGCGGGTTCTGGTAAGAAAGGCTTGTTCCATAGTGCCAGTAGGACAAGCACCCCCTGTAGGACTGTGTGATTCGGTAACTGCGGCCAGCTTGCGGCATGCCAACTTTGCTTTTCAGGGGTAACTTCTGATACCCCTCCGGGTTCCAGCACCGTCAGCTGGTTCTCGTCAGAGCCTTTGGCCTAGGTGCCTCCATCTCGGTATCCGAGTTCCGGCAATGTCTGCTGGTCCTTGGTAGTGCTTTGTAGCACAGGTACCTCCTGCTTAGTAACCGGGTTCCAGCACCGTCAGCTGGTCCTCGGTTGTGCCATTGGCTCTTATTCCTTCTGCTGCCCCTCCGGGTGCCAGCACTGTCAGCTGGTCCTCGCTATTTCCATTTGCTCTTGCAGCTTATGCTACCCCTCCGGGTTCCAGCACCGTCAGCTGGTTCTCGTCAGAGCCTTTGGCCTAGGTGCCTCCATCTCGGTATCCGAGTTCCGGCAACGTCTGCTGGTCCTTGGTAGTGCTTTGTAGCACAGGTACCTCCTGCTTAGTAACCGGGTTCCAGCACCGTCAGCTGGTCCTCGGTAGTGCCATTGGCTCTTGTTCCTTCTGCTGCCCCTCCGGGTGCCAGTACCGTCAGCTGGTTCAAGAGGACAAAGAACAGGAAGACAACCACCAAGATGCAGAACAACAAGAGAGAGAAGACAAAGAAGCATAAAAAAAACAAAGCAGAAGAACATTAAGCATAAGACTAATACTCTGAGCAAATGATATTATCTTATTTATAAGCAGAAGAAGACTAAGCAGTGTATGGGGGTGAGTCCGTTCCTCCTCGTGGTGCCCCTGGAAAAGGCCTGCTGCTGCAGGCCAAACTGAACGCGGACAAATCCTGTTGTAAATCTTTTGTGACAGGCAGAACGGAAGGTGTAAACTTCTAACTTTTCTAGATAACAACTACAGGAATGCCTGACACAAACAAGAATATGATGAAGAAGAATAGGAAGAAGATGAAGAAGCTGAATATGTAGAATAATAATTGTTGAATAAGAAGAATATGAAGAATGTAAGAAAAGGAAGAAGAAGAAGAAGAAGAAGAAGAATGTAAAAAAAGGAAGTAGAAGAATTTAAAAAAGGAAGAAGAAGAAGAATGTAGAAAAAAAAGTATAAGAAGAAGAATGTAAAAAAAGGAAGAAGAAGAAGAATGTAAAAAAAGGAAGTAGAAGAATGTAAAAAAAGGAAGAAGAAGAAGAAGAATGTAAAAAAAGGAATAAGAAGAAGAAGAAGAAGGTAAAAAAAGGAAGAAGAATAAGAAAGAAGAAGAAAGAAGAAAGAAGAAGAAGACATACATGTCTGGCAAAATATAAATGAGGCTAACATAGTCAATATCTTTGTAACTCCTAACATCTTTAAAAAAAAAGTTTAATTCCTGCTATTCCATTTGATTGGGCTAAACCTCTATGGCTTTAATGTCTCCTCCACCTCCCACAATACATTCTACATTATTCTTAGTTGTTTTTCTTCATGTAGAATTAACCTACAAGGAAAGAAAGGGGTTTTTTTAATTCCGATATTTTGGCCCCATTGACTTGCATTGGTTCCCGGTATCGTAATCGGCGATACCGATACTTTTTTTTAAGATCGGCCGATCCATTCCGATCCGATATTTTCTAGTATCGGCTGGTATCGCTCAACTCTAATTATAATACTTACGATCTGGTGGCAAGGACCGGTCTTAGGAACTGCAGCGCAGTGGTATCTTGTTCTTGTCCTTGACGCAGAACCAATGCGAACCTGGCCCTCAGCATGAACATCACTGTTGAAGCGGTCCTTGATCGAGCGCCAACGTGTTTGGACTTTGCCCACTGTTGGAAAAACAAACAAACAACATTTAACAATTGTGTATGATGTATGACATATGCTATCACTAAACCCAACAGTGCCATCATGAACAAGAGTCAATGCGGCACAATACAGCAATACAATACCCAAAGCAGTCACTGTTGAGCCAGATGACACTGTTGGGTTTCCTGCTAGAATATATCTAGCAGGAAACCCAACAGTGCCATCAAGGACAATGGTCACTTGAGCACAATACAGCAATACAATACCCAAAGCAGTCACTGATGAGCCAGATGACACTGTTGGGTTTCCTGCTAGAATATATCTAGCAGGAAACCCAACAGTGCCATCAAGGACAATAGTCACTGCGGCACAATACAGCAATACAATGCACAAAGCAGTCACTGTTGAGCCAGATGACACTGTTGGGTTTCCTGCTAGAATATATCGAGCACGAAACCCAACAGTGTCATCAAGGACAATAGTCACTGCGGCACAATACAGCAATACAATACGCAAAGCAGTCACTGTTGAGCCAGATGACACTGTTGGGTTTCCTGCTAGAGTATATCGAGCATGAAACCCAACAGTGTCATCAAGGACAATAGTCACTGCGGCACAATACAGCAATACAATACGCAAAGCAGTCACTGTTGAGCCAGATGACACTGTTGGGTTTCATGCTAGAATATATCTAGCATGAAACCCAACAGTGCCATCAAGGGCAATAGTCACTGCGGCATAACAGAGCAGGGAAATACTTACTAAATGCCTTTTTGGAGGATGCAGTGGCACTGTCCCAGCCATCCATCAACGCTGCGGCCACCTCATTCCATAGCCGCCGGGTCACCACATTGTCCTTGTATAGCTGGTCATGGCTGTCCCACAACGGGGCACGCTCCTGGACCAGGCGGATAAGGTGCTCATTATCTAGGTAAACATCTTCATCCCGTTGTGGAACCTAGACAAAAAACATTCATTAGAATATTCGAATTTTGTGTGAATAAAAAGTTATAAAAAAGATCCAGAAAAGAGGAAATATAGAAGATAAAAAATAAAGAACATTACAAATCATTTGATACTTACATTCCGTATCACCACCGGGCCTTGGCTTGGCTGCTCATGCCATTCGCCCTCACTAGTCGCGTCCGCTGAAGATGACGATGTCTGAAAAAAAACAACAAACGTTAGAGATTTTGAGAAGCAGCAAATATACTTACCAAACGCACGAAAATAATCACCTCATGGTCTGCTTGTGCCAGTTCCTGCCGGGATGGTGAATATTGCGATTCCGAAGACATACTGCATGTAAAAATAATACAAAGCATTAGTACATATATAATTTAAAAGGACAGGCATACATTTTTAGATGTAATAATACTCACATTCTTGCCGCTGAAGCTGGAATTGAAAATGGGGTCTTCTTTTGCTGTCTTTCTGCTCTCCAGGCTGTCTCTATAGTTATGGTACAGTGCTGGCAGACACCTCCTTTTATATAGACATGAAGTTTTTTTTAGGTGGGAATTTTTATAACTAGTCTAACCAATGGACACCAAAAAACGCATGCGCAAAAAACGCATACATGCACATGCCAATGCGCACGTATGCGCACCCATAGATCATTATGGTAATTTTTTGCACAAATCGTGCGCATACGTGCATGCGTTTTTTTAGCATTTGGGCGGACCAAAAAATGCAATATGTTGCGTCTGGAAATTAAGGACGTACACCCTAAAAAAACGCAGCGCACGAAGCACGCATACGTGCGCATGCCAATGCGCACCCATGTTAAATATAGGGGGAAAAGTGCATGTGCACGTATGCGCAAAAACGCAGCACAAAAAAACGCAAATGTGAAACCAGCCTAAGCGACAACCAGCTACTGCACCCACCAAGGCCAAGCAGGCCAACTCCATGGTAGTACAACATCCCCTGCTGTACCACAGGCAGCAGTTCCACCAGCTGTCAGGCCAAAAACCAGAACAGCTACTGCACCATCAATAGCTGCTGAGCTACCACCACAGGCAGCCATCCCCAAAGCCCAACAGGAGGACTATGGACAATATATTAAGCCAGCAGGACACGGACATCCTGAAAGTCTTCCCTGGAAGCAAAAGAAATTTGCTTCTACCACCCCAGGAGGAGACCATCACTAGAACATTTACCAGTAGCGGTACTGTTACCCAGGAGGGTATTGGCACAATTGTGCCTCAAAGTTTGCTTTAGTTTTCTTGCTGTTTTCTTCAGTTTTGCCTCAGTTTGGCATTTGTTGCACTGAAATCAGAACTGCCGTGATCATGAACTGGGAGTGATTCACAAACTTTGCTGTAAATAGTTTGCGCCTCTTAAGGTGCTCTCTCTTGGTTTTACATGAACAGCGTTCAACAAGGACTACGTCAGACCTGGAGTTCTCCTCCAACCCCAAGGACACTGCAAGAAATCCTGTCTGGGAGCAGTGTCTAGCACTTGCAAGAATTACTGACGTTTGAATGTGAATTTTTTTATAATGTGCCTTGAAAATGTTGGTAGCAATGTTTAGCTGATGTTTAGCTGCAGCATTAGAAATGGAAGCTTTGCAGAAAGTAGTTTAGAAGTAATCTTTAATAAAAATGTGAGGTTTTGAACAAAAATTTGAATCCAGGTGACGGACCAGGAGTCAGCGGTTGTCACCTATGGGTCTAGAAGAAACAGCGGAATGTGGAAATGTGAATGATAAAGGAAAATATGTTGCAGCGGGGATAGTAGGCCCTGAATTGGCAGTGAACTTTTTGGTAACGGTTATGGCCAATTGCACTTTAAATTAGTTAAAATGTTAAATTATAGGTAGTCTGTTAACTTGTTCTGCCATAACAAGAGAAACTGGAGTACACGGTGACAGCAAGAAAAATACTTTTTGTATAAAAATATAAATGTTTATTTATGTATACAAAATATATAAATGATTGTACATAGTAAAACAGTGCACCAAGGAGCATACAAGCAAAACACAAGGGCCACCCCTCTGGCAAAACAATCCCGTTGCAAGCAAATCCATAGGTCAAGTGACCAAAAGAAAAGGTGTATAAAGGGCAGGTCAGGAAGTTCCCATCATAGACCGCAACATGACCGCGATATATCCTGAATAGCCAAGTTAAATAACTAAATAGTACCGCTTACCGGGATCTGAGAAGCCAGAGAGGGAGCCCCAGGTGCCCAATGTCCACCCCCGACGCGCGTTTCGTGGGCTCTGAAGCCTGCTTCCTCAAGGGGATAGTGAATAGTGCGGAATAGGACCTTAAAATAGCTCATGTGATGGGTCACGTGATGCAGAGGAGCCAATAGCGGTGGTTTGTGACGGCGCATGCGCGGTGTGCGCGCCAGGTCCTCCACACAGCCCGGGCGTCATGCCATCCTATGCACAAACAGGACAACGATTGTCCCGCTGTGCATGGAGGCATAGAGACGCCCTGCAGCCAAAGGACACAAGCGCCCACTACCACGAAAGCGCACAACCAGCTTGGCTCCGCAAAATCTGCCACCATTAATATAATAATACATATGGGTGAACCCAAAAGTACATAATACACAGAAAGGCAGGTAGTCCGCCCCAATAATGATGTAACAAAATAAACACCCAAAAATAAGAAAGGGGTACAGAAAAAACAAAGCAGAAAAAGCAATAATAAACAAATAAATGCACCAACAACAATACAGAATAAACAAAAAATAAATAATACAGAATGATATAAGGCTCAACAGATATATATATATATATATAGGTAAAAAACAAGCAGCAGAGAAGATGAGGAAGGAATCATCACAATATATCCATCTGTTTGGGTTTTTCTTCCCCTCTTTTCAAAAATTCTGCAGCCGTTTCAAATTTTGGGAGCTCTAAATGTATCACAAATTGAGAGAAAAGGAATCCTATAATACACACCAAAAATTCAAAAAATTAATTAATTAATTAAAAGCAGTGAAATAAAAACAATATTGAAACAAAGGACATAAGGCAGTGATAGAACCAGCAGATGACAAACATAGGCCATTTATACAGGAACTAGAACTCATAGGAAAGGTGCAAAACTGAGATGTTCATTTAGGCCCTTAGGGGCCATAGTGTCCAACAAAACAATCCAACGAGTCTCCATCTGGGCCAAGATCTTTTTATAGTTACCCCCTCTAATCCCCAGATGGAGAATATCAATGCCACGTATTTTAAGGGACCCCGCATCACAATTGTGGTGGGTTTTAAAGTGGCGCGGGATTGTTTTTAGTTCCGAGGGGTCCATAACTGCTTTTGCAGCGCCAATATCACGGACATGTTCACGCACCCGTACACGCAGTTCCCTTGTTGTCAAACCAACGTATATCCTGGGGCAGCCACAAGTGGCATAATAGACCACATTAGTGCTGCCGCAGGAAATACGATGGCGAATGTCAAAGGTGCGTAGACCATCCGAAGCGGTGAAGTTTGTACTCCGTTGAACATTGGCGCATGCGAGGCAGTGGTCACAGGGAAAGAAACCCGGAGTTGGACCACGAGAGCTGAAAACATTACGAGTTGCCGGAACGTAATGGCTCTTGACCAATAAATCACCCAAGTTTTTGGAACGTCGAGATGTCATAGCAGGGAGGTCACCCAAAAAGGACTCAAGAACCGGATCAGCTTTTAAGACATCCCAATGCTTAATAAGAATCTGTCGCATGTTTGTCCATTGATGATTAAAAGTTGTAATAAATCGAATGGAACCGTCAAGTCCAGCTTTATCTTGACCCTTCTTGGAATGCAATAGAGTATTACGTGGAGTTTTCCTGGCCCGATCATATCCTTGTTTGATAGATCTGCCACTGTAACCCCGAGCCCGAAAGCGTTGTTTGAGGTCGGCAGCCTGGGCCTCAAAAAGAACATCAGAGGAGCAAATGCGCCTCACTCTTAGGAACTGTCCAACCGGGACGGCCCTAATGGTAGATGGATGATGTGCAGATTCTGCATGAATCAAAGAATTGACCGAGGTGGGCTTCCTGAACACATCTGTCCTGACCCGACGTGAAGGGTCAACCTCCAAAGATATGTCCAGGAAGTCCACTCTAGTACTACTATGATGGTAGGTCAATCTAATATTAAAAGAATTTTGATTAAGTTGATTCATGAAGTCTCTGAGCTGCTGCACCGTCCCGTCCCACAACATCAAGATGTCATCAATATAACGAAGCCAGCACAGCACATGGGAGGCGGCCGGCACGCCCGCGTCGCCAAAAATATGTCTCTCCCAGGAACCCAGGAAGAGATTTGCATACGCGGGCGCACGTATGTTTTTAATGTTAACTTGTTCTGCAACGTCTAAGAATCAGTGCCTCCCATATTGGGAAGTTTACCTGTTAAAATGCATTTTAAAAATTTTATATGTTCCTTTTGTAACATCTTTGTTTCACTTGCAGCCCGCAGACGTGCTGTGCTTAACGGAGGGTATGTGGCGCCCCTGAGGTCTCAGTCGCCACAGAGGTACTGCACCTCCTCCTGAGGTGTGAGGTGTGGTACCCCACTATCCAGGTAAGGTGGAGAAACCTGACCACACTCCAACAACTGCATCCCACACAACATAATAGTGTAGCAAAGCATCTTTGGTGGCTCGCTGCTTGGAACACGAAGAGTGCTGGGAGGTGGGTGGAGCTTAGACTGCACATAAGAGTGGGAAAATATTAGGAAAAGGTCAGTCTGCGAGAGAAGATCCCCTGAGAGGGATGGAGTGAAGGAAGTGCTGCAGCAGACTCCTGTGACCTGGAGCTGCTGCACAGGAAAGAGCCATAGAAAGCCTGATTCTTCAGAGGGAAGAAAGATTAATGCGGAATGTAAGGAGAAGAAGAGAACTAAGGACTAGGGTCAGAGTAGAGCCCTTCCTCAAGTTCAAAGCACATGGCCGGGGTCCGGTCCCTGAGGTTGTATGGATACTGATGTTCCTGCAGCAGACACCGGAGGAATAGAAGTTGTCACCACTTTATTCCCACCTAAGACTTGGGGGCACAACAGCAACATGGGTGAGCCGGGACTTGATAGCAAGGAGTCCCCGAAGCAGGCTACAGCTGTCTGCCGTACAAGTAGAGTTCTAGGTAACATCAAGAAGGAGGAACTTGAGTTTAATACGCAACTACAAGTACTTCAGATTAGGCGCTAGTGTGGAGATGTTCAGAGAAGGCACATGTTGGAGGAGTGCTGGAAAGGTGTACTTTACCTTGCCTGGGAGTTGGCTGAGCCCCTGACCTGGAGGACACGGCACTGTTAGTGTGGGTGGTCTGGAGCAGGAGACTCCGGGAGTGGACCCTCTAGACCGTGGCACCGAGGGACCCCGGGCGAGCTGCCAGGTGGAGCCGACCCCTATACAGGGACCGTTAGGAGCAAGTCCAGGGGTTCTATTACCATGGTAGCCGGTACCGAGAGAGGCGGCTCAGGATGGACTGGAGTAAGACTGAGACTGGAGTAAAGAGTGACAGCAGTAGGAACACTGGAGACAGGAGTGGAGTAGGACGGCAGGAACACTGAAAGCTGGACTGGAGCAGGACGGCAGGAGCCCTGGAGGCAGGACTGGAGTAGGATGGCAGGAACACTGGAGACAGGACTGGAGTAGGACAGCAGGGACACTGGAGGCTGGACTGGAGCAGGACGGCAGGAGCACTGGAGGCAGGACTGGAGTAGGATAGCAGGAACACTGGAGTCAGGACTGGAGTAGGATGGCAGAAACACTGAAGGCTGGACTGGAGCAGGACAGCAGGAGTACTGGAGGCAGGACTGCAGAAGAGAACAAGGAACACGGGTAGCAGGATTGAGAAGCTGCTGCGGAGAGCAGCCGAGAACGAAACTGCAGGAGCAGAGTGCACATGATGGAGCGAGGCCAGAGTGCTAGGAAACACAACGATCAGGCGCCTCCCTCGTGGGGAAGCGGCCTGATATGGCCAGTCTGGTCACCCACTGGTCCAAAGGTGCTTCCGGGTCAGGGCACAGCCGGAGCATAAGAAGCAGGAGGGAGGCGCGGCCGCGGCCTATGGTGCATGCGCATAGCATGCAGGGAAGGCATCGGTCGCGAGCCCGTCTCAGGTGACTGCCGCGGCCTTCGGGTGGAGAGAGGCTGTGGCGTGGGAGCGGAGGCCGACTGCGGCGTGGAAGCGGAGGCCGAGTGAGTATGGCGGAGCGGTGTAACAGTACCCCCCCCTAAGTCACCCTCCCGGAGGTTAGCAAGAAACCTCCTGAGGATACGGGGAGCATTGATATTCTCCTGAAGCTCCCAGGATCTCTCCTCAGGACCAAAACCCTTCCAATCAACAAGAAAGACAGTCCTACCTCTTACCCTTTTCACAGCGAGAATGTCCTGCACTTCAAAAACGTCGTCGGCACCCACCGGCTGAGGACCAGGATCAAGCGAGGAATGGAAGCGATTCAGCACCACAGGTTTCAGGAGAGAGACATGGAAGTTGTTCGGGACCCGGAGCGAAGCAGGCAACCTCAATTTGTAGGCGACTTCATTGATACGTCCAAGAATTTCAAACGGACCGATGTAGCGTGGCCCCAACTTGTAGGAGGGCAGTTTCAACCAGATGAATTTGGATGAGAGCCAGACCTTGTCCCCAACACGATAGGGTGGAGGATCCTATCTCTTCTTGTCGGCAAAATTCTTCATCCGATCAGCGGACTTCTTGAGTGACGTGTTGGTCTCGGCCCAGATCTTGGAAAACTCGGAGGACAAAGCGTTGGCCGTGGGTACCTCGGAGGCAGGAGTTATCGGAAGAGGAACACCAGGATGTTTGCCAAAAACAATGAAAACGGAGACTTGGCCGATGACTCACCAGGATGGTTGCTATAAGCGAACTCTGCCCAGGGGAGTAAGTTGACCCAATCGTTCTGGTGGGCGTTGGAGAAGTGCCGTAAGTACCCCGTAAGCGTCTGGTTGGTACGCTCTACCTGTCCGTTGGACTGTCGATGGCAGGCCGAGGAGTAGTCGAGGGAAACGTTCATGAGCTTACAAAGCGAACGCCAGAACTTGGAGGTAAACTGAACCCCTCGGTCAGACACAATGCGTCGAGGTAATCTGTGAAGTCTGAAGATTTGACGAATGAAGATTTTGGCCAGCTCCAGCGCTGAGGGAAGACCGGGCAAAGGGTCGAAGTGAGCTATCTTGGAAAAACGATCCACCACCACCAGGATGACTGTGCAGCCCGCAGAGCAGGGTAGGTCGGTGATGAAATCCATGGCGATGTTCTCCCAAGGAACCGTAGGAATGGGCAACGGAAGCAACAAGCCGGACGGAGGTCTCCGTGGCACTTTGTTTCTTGCACAGGATGGACAAGAAGCCACACAGTCGAGTACATCTTGGCGCGTGGGCCACCAGTAGTGACGCGTGATAAGATCAAGGGTCTTCTTAGTTCCGGCATGGCCGGCCAGTTTAGAGGAGTGCCCCCATAGAAGAACCTTTTGCTTGAGATTCTCTGGCACAAGCGTCTTGCCAGGTGGGGGAGTAAGCCAGTTCACCGAGCCACAGTGATGATCCTAGTGGGATCAATGATGTGCAAAGGTTCTTCCGTGGATTCGTGTGGCTGGAAGACCCTGGACAGGGCGTCGGCTTTGGAATTCTTGTTGCCAGGATGGAATCAGAGCTCGAAATCAAATCGGGCAAAAAATAGGGACCATCTGGCCTGGCGAGGGTTAAGTCTCTGGGCAGACTGGAGATAGGCCAAATTCTTGTGGTCTGAGAAGATGACAAAAGGATGGACAGCTCCTTCCAGGAGGTGGCGCCATTCCTCCAAGGCCAACTTGATGGCCAAAAGTTCCCAGTCGCCGATCGAGTAGTTACAGTCGGATGGAGAAAAGGCTTTCGAGAAGAAGCCACAAGGGTGCAGGCGACCAGAGGCGGTTCTCTGAGACAGTACCGCCCCGGCACCCATCGAGGAAGCATCCACCTCGAGTACAAAAGGTCGATCGTTCTCAGGGCGATGCAGGACCGGAGCCGTGGAGAAAGCCCGTTTTAGGGTCAGAAAGGCCTCCTCTGCCTCAGGAGACCAATCGTTTGAAGTAGACCCTTTATGGGTGAGCGCAGAAATGGGTCTTGTGATCGCGGAGAAGTGGGAGACAAATTGCCGGTAATAGTTGGTGAACCCGAGGAATCGTTGTATCGCCTTTTATCCGACGGGGCAAGGCCATTTGAGGATGGCAGACAACTTCTCGGGATTCATCCTTAGACCAGCGTCGGAGATAATGAATCCCAGAAACGGCAGAGAGGTCTGTTCAAAGAGACATTTCTCGATCTTCGCATACAGGTGGTTCTCCTGAAGACGCTGAAGCACCAGGCGGACACTCTTTCTGTGGGACGAGAGGTCCGGCGAGAAGACGAGGATGTCGTCTAAGTACACGACCACACAGGAGTACAAGAGATCCCGGAAGATCTCATTGACGAACTCTTGAAAGACTGCAGGAGCATTGCAAAGACCGAAGGGCATGACCAGATACTCGTAATGGCCATCTCGAGTGTTGAAAGCGGTTTTCCACTCGTCACCTGCATGGATACGGACCAGGTTGTAGGCTCCTCTGAGGTCCAGCTTGGAAAAGACCTGAGCCCTTCTGAGATGGTCAAACAGCTCCGGAATGAGTGGAAGAGGGTACCTGCTCTTGATGGTAATCTCATTCAAGCCCCTATAGTCAATGCATGGCCGTAGAGTTCCGTCCTTCCTTTTGACGAAGAAGAACCCGGCTCCCACGGGCGAAGAGGATTTCCGTATAAAGCCTTTGGCGAGGTTCTTTCGGACGTACTCAGACATGGCGGTGGTCTCTGCAGGAAACAGAGGGTAGATTCTGCCCCTTGGAGGGGTTGAACTGGGAGCAAGATCAATTGGGCAGTCAAACGGGCGGTGTGGAGGAAGGGCCTTCGCCTCCTTCTTATCAAAAACATCGGCATAGGAGCTGTAAGCTGGAGGAAGACCTGGGAGGTCTGGAAGCGACCGATAAGCGGCTGCCAGGCGAACAGGAGGCAGACAGCGAGCTTGGCACGGATGCCCCCAGCAGAGTATCTCCCCAGAAGACCAGTTGAGAACAGGCTGATGAGTCCTTAACCATGGAAGACCGAGTAGAATGGCATGAGAGAGCTTAGGCAAAATGAAAAAGGCTATCTTCTCTCGATGTAAGGCTTCGACTTGCAACTCCACTTCTTCAGTGACCAAGGTGACGGTCAGAGTACACCTCAGTGTTCCGCTGTACCTTGCCGCTCTGTGAAGTAAGAGAGCTTGGTAATTGGTGTTCTGTTCACACAGTGTAACAATTAACTGGTTGCTGCTTTGCTGCCTCAAGTTTGCCATTGTTCACATTTGCTGCAGTTTTACATCTCTGCACGGTGGACCCCGGGTTGCAAACGCACTTCATTATTATATATTATTTAGTGCGTTCCACCAACCCTAACAGAATGTAATTATTGTAATTATTTTTCATAATATTTTGGTCATTTTATAGCTTATAGAGATGTCAGAGATTTATAGATGCTGAATCCCTGTAGAGCTCAACTTCAAGAAAAATGAAGAATTTTTTAATTATATGTAATGTATATACAAAACACAGACAAATGTTTGCACCTCCCCCAAGGTCATGAGTAAAATGAGAGAAACTGAAACATGTCAGCAGTGTTCTAGTAATACATACGCAATGAGCCTGCATGGCTGGTAGACATCGGGGTATAGGCACCCCCTGAAACTAACTGTCTTGAGGATACAAAGCTAAAGTTAGAACATTGTGACCTCCTGGGACAGCAGGACATCTCTCCCAGTTAAGTACTGTTCCACTTGTTCTAGGATGGTTGGGAGGTATGATTTCAGACATTGTAAATGATTCCATCAGCTAGAGAAGTCTAGGGAGAGGGTGATTGTGCTTCCTCATATTGCCATGCAACTATCACATCACATAGTATAGCACAGCCAATGAAAAAAACCTATCATAGCCTGTATAAAAGCAGAGACAGGAAATGCAGCAGCCATTTTTTAGGTGAGTCTGGATAAGGAGATTAAATCACAGCTCACAGTTTAGCAATAGAGAAAGGGAGAAAAAAACATAAAACAGCGAACAAACTGTACAGGTTGTGTGTGAAGAATGGTTATCATCTAATCACCTATAGCCACATACCATATACCGAGGTCACTTTGACGTTACTACGTCTGTGTTTAGCATTAAAGAGCTTGAAACTTTGGAGTAGTGATAAGTGCATGTGTTGACATTTTAATTTCGTAGTTTGCTCAAAATCGGCTCGGACATTCTATTTATATTGATTTTTTTCAATGCAAAACAATTGTGACTATTATATTTTGAGTTTTTAGTAGACCACATAGCATAATAAGCTTAGATTTCTAGAAAAAATTTACACTGACATAGCAGAAGCGCCAACAAATACTGAAGGTCCCGAAAAGGATGTTAATCACAATGAGAAATCAGATCACCATATAGGGCACTGCAGTGGTGGGATACAAGAGGTAAATTGAATATATTACATTTTTAATCTGTTACCAACCAATAAGAGTACACCAAAATGGTGGACAGTCAGCAGCTATTTTATTGGATTTGCTATAATCAAATCGTAAAGAAATTGGATTCAGACAAATTTAAATATTTTGTACTTTTATTTGATTCACCTTGACTTAATTTGCTTTTTCTCTACTCTGGAACATCTGCTCATCTCTGCTCTGCACTATGCTATCTCTCTATTACTCTTGTTGGAAATGCATGAATAAGTTGAAAGCTTGGTGTTACTATGCCACATGTCAGAGACGTGGAGTCTGACACTGTCCAATCAGTGCTGACAGTTTTATACTATCTATAAAAACAGAGTTTTTTCCATACATAAAATTTTTTCCATATATTTCCAGTAAAAAAAACAGGAATTTCACAATATTTTGCTCTATGGAAAAATGTTACAGAATTGATATTTTATGTGTACAAGCATTTACTTGAACAGCCATGTCAGGAAAGATGACAGGTGACAAATCCTCTTTAAATCAGTAACTAAGGCTAGCTTCACACTAGCGTTTTGGGCTGCAGCGCACGGCCGCCGCTAAGTCCCACCCCCTGCCCGTCCCCTCCGGTCATCTCCGCCTAGTATCGCACACGTCTGCATGCGATCTGCACACCCTATCTTTAGCATAGGGTGCACAGACCGTGTGCTGACCGTGCGCTAGTAGAATTTTGCGTGCGCTGTGCCCATTTGATGGTGTGCCTGTGTGCGCCGAATGCACCATGTTGCATTTTGGTGCGCTCGGAGCACCGTCAAAAGCAAAAACATAGAACTGGGGCACCACCGAACAAAAGGGTGCAGCGCACGCAAAATTCTACTAGCGTACGGTCAGTGCATGGTCTGCGCAGGGGGCGGGGCTTAGCAGTGGCCGTGCCCTGCGGCCCAAAACGCTAGTGTGAAGCTAGCCTAAGAAAAACATTTTTTGAGTATTGTTTAATGGTATTCTACACTGACCACAATATTATTTGGTTAGCTTAGTATAAGAGATATTTTTTTTCTTGGCAAGGGCAGACACATAAGCTATGTTCTTTAGTTTTCTTGTGGGCAGCCCTAGAAAAGAGAGAGTGATAGATGTTAGCACATAGAGCTATTTTTTTCCCTAGTCTAAAATGCCCTAGTTTTTAATCTGGCATTAATATTTTGTTCTTGCATATTTCCATTCCTTAGGAATGTCACCCCTCTCACCTGCTTATAAATCTAGTCTCCCAACTAGGAGTGGTTCTCTTATATGTGACCATAGGGAAGAGTTAAGGACCATGCTTACTTGGCTAAAAAGACTAGATTTGTGCAAAAAGAAGAATTAATAATTTCTCAAGAATAGAAATTCACAGAAATGCAAGAAAAATAATGCCCATTTCAGAACAGTGTTGCATACGCCAGGCAAAAAAAAATTACATATTTTAACGTGATGAATCATCTTTCAATACTATAAGGGTATGTTCAGAGATGGCAGGCTTCCTGCCGACTGTCCTATTCATATGAAATAAACTTGAAGCATGACACCCAAACAATCAATTCAGATAAATGAAACTGATTTTCAGGCTCAGAAAGTTCTACGACAAATCTGACACATGTGAACATATTCTTATTGGAAAATAATAATTAGAAGATTATTGCTAGCACAATTGTGTTTTATAACCAGTAGTGTGGGAGTCACATGTGGCTCGCAGTCACCTGTGTGTGGCTCCCTAGGTGTTCAAAGCTGAACATACTATAGCTCTCTTGTGGTACTAGGGTTAAAACAAAACTGAAAATAATCACTTGGGCCCAAATCCAATCACTGGGATAAAAACATCAGCAAGGCAACCAGTGGAAAGTTGCTTTATTGGAAGTAGTAAAAAGAGATAGTCAATGAAAAAAAATCAATAAGCGCCAAATTGTACTGGCTAGATGTTTGGGTCAAAGCATTATCAACATGGCAGGTCTTGTGAGGTTTTTGGTCAGCTTAATAGAAAGTATATGAGCAGCTGTGCTATATTTTGGTCATAGCATGCCATGTTGGTTATGGTTAACTTTACAACTTACAAACACACAAAACAACATTTCACCTGAACTGCTGTTCTGGAAGGTTGCCCTGCCTACAATCATCTTCAGCAGTATCATACTTAGTCATATTGAAAACTAAGTAGGTAACATTTCAAACAAATACATTTTTCTTACTCACACCATTACTGATTGAAACACAATTGTTTATTTTTTTATCTTTGTTTGTCAATTGGTTTTTACTATGATGAAACAAAGGACACATAATGTTTTCATCTGCATGCTGGATTCAGTTTGCTTTTTAGATTTAATTTTGTACCATGGCCCAAAAGGGGAATGGGTAGCCAAGGATAAATGATGAACATGGGGAATGAAAGACAATGTGTTTCCGAAAGAGAGCTGCAGTACTGTAACACAATCTGATAAAAATTGTTATTGCCGGCCATAACAGATAGGTGTCAAAAAGCCCAATTCACCAAAACTTGCCGTAAGCGGAGCTAAATTAGGGACCAAACAAAGGGCCAGTTCTGACCTCTGTCTACCACCTAAACACATTGGGCACAGCAACACTTGCACTAGACTATGGTAATGTAAGAAGTTAGAATGATGAATGACATTTCTCAACTGAATTATTATAATACAATGCAAAACAATATAACTAATACTAATAGAAGAAAGGGAAGAAGGTGGGGTAGGGAAGGAGGAGAGGAAATTTCTGCACAGCAACCTTAGGTAATTCATGTGGATGTTTTCTTTTTTTAAAACGAGTATATCACCTATCTAAACATTGCTCCGACCAGTTACACTCCTCATAGCAGTAGTATTTTTAATGACAGTAGTCCTTATCAACAACTTTGCCAACTTGCAAAAACTGTTCAAAAATGATTTAGGAAAATGACAGCGTTTATGGGGTTCGCTTGGCCTCCAAATTCATCAGCTTTCACTCTAATTAAACATTTATGTAATATGTTAAAAAAAAAAATTCCGTCTATGGAGACCCCAACTCACAAATTGCAAGACTTACTGTAAAGGGGTTTTTACAAGATATAAATTGTTGCAAAATTGCTTTAGAAATAAAAAGATAAATGCAAAAGAAAAGCAGTAAGTAGCTCTCATCTCCACTAGCACCCCATCCACAGCCTTTGTTTATTTTTTGCAATGCGTTAATGCGACTTGCATAGTTCTATCTGCAGCTGATTGAGCATGAACATTTCTGTTGTCTATTCACTGTGGCTTTACTCCTCCCCTGCGGACCCCCTGACACTATTCAGGCTGAGCTTGTGCCGAAGCATCCGCTCTGAGTATTTTTGTATGTAGCGCTGAGCAGTGAGAGGACGCCTATGTGCTCTGCTAGTTCTCATTGCTGGGGCTGACTGCACTTGCTCTGAACGCTCGTATACAGCACCGATGTTCTTTTTCCATGAACAGTGAGACAGCAGCTAAGCCTTCCAGCTGGTCTCACCACTCAGGATGAGCAAGGCTGATACACCTGCTATCAGTACCTACAATATGCACCACTTGGCTGATTAATGCTGAATACTAGCGCTAAGAGCAAGTGTGGTTAGTCCCACCAGTGAGCGCATACAGAATACACAGGCATAAAAAAGTGTTATCCAGCTCACCCACTTTGAAGTAGCCGATGTATCCTCGGCTCGGATGAGTTCAGTGAAAACAAAAAGGAAAAGTAGGGATATCCAGCTGTATTTTGGATACAAAAATTGCAAAACATTTTTACTTGTAGAATTAAATAAAACAGAACATTCCAAGTACTACAGGAAAAATTATAAATGGGAGATCTTTTACTACATGCTTCGAACTGAATCTCAGTCTTAGGCTGGAGTCACACTGCCGAATTTCTCATGCCATAATCGTATCGCATAGCACAGACTGGCCGGCACCTCTCCTGACCTGAGCATGAGAGTGTGATGGATTACTATGCAGCTGTCAAGCTCAGGTCAGGAGAGCCGACAGCCAGTGCGAGTTTTACGATGAGATTCTCGGACAAAAAATACGCCAGTGTGTCTCTGCCCTAACTCATGGAAATGGACACAGGAGTAGAGTTGAGCGACTTTGGTCAGATCGGGTTTCATGAAACAAATTTTGTTTCAGATGAAACTGGTCCGACTAGGGAAAAAAAAAGTCGGCGTTTCGTCCGAAACCCGACCCCAATGCAAGTCAATGGGAAATAAAAGTCGGCATTGAGCGGATGACATTTATCCACTCAATGCCGACTTTTATTCCCCATTGACTTGCATTGGGGTCAGGTTTCGGACGAAACTCCAACTTTTTTTGCTCTAGTAGGACCAGTTTCATCTGAAACAAATTTTGTTTCATGAAACCCGATCCGACCAAAGTTGCTCAACTCTACACAGGAGTAAAGAGTGAGATTCAGTTTGAAAGATGTAGGAAAAGCTCTCACATTTATTATTTTGTTCTTTTTTATTCAATTCTACAAATTTTTTAAAAATCTATTTTTTATCCAAAAAACTGCTGGATATCCCTACCTTTCCCTAGAACACACAGGCACCCTCTAAATGCTCAAGAAAGAAGAACATCAGTTAAGAATACTATTGCTGATGTTCTGTACCCCTGAGCAGTGACACATATAATAAATCTATTAGGAGTCAGGGGACATTGACGGGAGTAATTGGTCAGGGAGGGGATGAACTAGAACAGCATTAGATCAGTGAGGGAGTAGACTGCACATAAATAGCAGTAGGGGGATGAGATCTGCTGTGTACTGATTAATGGTCCAAACCCAAGGGCTATAGATGAGGAGTGTGGATGATGCTTCTTACTCCCAGCCAATGAGACCTTAAGTTGCAAAAGTGCTGTGAAATCTCTAAAGGCAAAACATTTAGGCCAATATCCAGGCTAAAAGGTTTTTGTTAGCAGCCTTCTGTAAGTATAGCTCTGCCAAGTAATCAATTACTTGCAGCTGAGATCTGTTCATGTCCCTATTACTGCACCTGATACCCCAATGCTGAGCCGCTGCTGCCGTATGTGTCCCTATTACTGCACCTGATACCCCAATGCTGAGCTGCTGCTGCCGTATGTGTCCCTATTACTGCACCTGATACCCCAATGCTGAGCCGCTGCTGCCGTATGTGTCCCTATTACTGCACCTGATACCCCATTAATGAGCCTGTGCTGCTTTATGTGTCCCTATTACTACACCTGATACCCCAATACTTAGCCTCTGCTGCCGCATGTGTCCCTATTACTGCACCTGATACCCCAATGCTGAGCCGCTGCTGTCGTATGTGACCCTATTACTGCACCTGATACCCCAATACTGAGCCTCTGCTGCCGTATGTGTCCCTATTACTGCACCTGATACCCCAATACTGAGCCTCTGCTGCCTTATGTGTCCCTATTACTACACCTGATACCCAAATACTGAGCCGCTGCTGCCATGTGTGTCCCTATTACTGCATCTCATACCCTAATGCTGAGCCTCTGCTGCCATATGTTTCCCTATTACTGCACCTGATACCCCAATGCTGAGCCGCTTCTGCCATATGTTTCCCTATTACTGGACCTGATACCCCAATGCTGAGCCGCTGCTGCCGTATGTGTCCCTAATACTGCACCTGATACCCCCTATACACACACGGCTCAGCTCCGCACCCCCTATACACACATGGCTCTGCTCCGTACATGCTGTATACACACGGCTTTGCTCCGTACATGCTGTGCACACATGTCTCCACTCCGTACACCTTGCACACAATCGCTCCACTTCGCACACCTTGTACACACATGGCTCCGCTCCGTACACCTTGTACACACATGGCCACATTCCATGCACCCAATACACACACGGCTCTGCGCCGTAAACCTTGTACACAAACGGCTCCGCTGCGTACACTATTACACAAACGGCTCCGCTCACCACATACACACACGGCTCCGCTCCTCTGTACACCTCATACATGCATATTGTTCAGCCCTCTTAATAGGGCAAAGAATGTTTTATTATGTGCTGGGTTAATTATAACACCATCAAGTGGTGCCTGAATGTATAGCAGTGTCTTCAATAGCATTATAAAGCCTGTGACTTTAACAGAACCAATGCACTATGGGATTGAAGCAGTGCTTTGTGGGAAGGAAACAATGTATTCTGGGATGAAGAAGGGCCATTTTGCTTCTGTGGATCTCATAGGATGCACATGTTATTTTGTCCTCCTGTGTAACCTTTGTTTTTCCTGCAGCTTCTCTACTTGAGTCACTACCCGGCTAAAGCATAACTGGTAAGCTTAATATTTCTTGCAATGCAGTGATTCAGAGAGGTGTTATTTACTGTCTAGCAGCCAAGAGATATCATTAACCCTTTAGTTGCCAGTTCTCAGTAAATGTAATCATAAAGTAATGTGTTCCCATGTAATGTTTGCATCTCAATGTACACTTCTGTGATTGTGTTAGCTGTGATCATCTGCCCAATACTTATGCATGTTATTTGTATTCCTTGTAGTTTTACCGCACATGTTCTATACTCTTCACAAATAAACAAGTTAGACTACAGAGAACAGTCTGCTTATTTTGGAAGATAGAGCTGTGGTTTATACTGTATGCTGGATTGCACATCGTGTCAGCGTGCCTGAAGACAGAATACATATCTCTGCTCTGTACACTTTCTACACACACGGCTCCGCTCTGTACACCTCATACACACACAGCTCTGCTACATCCACCCTTTAAACCCCTCCAGACCCCACACAGAAACTTCACCTCATCCAGCCAGCACCATGACAACCAGCACAGCAGAGTCCTGCAGCCACTGAAGCCCCTGATCATGTGAGCCCTGACTCCGCCTCTCCTATGACCTCATCACAAGTACTGTGCGCACAGAATAGCCCAGGACGACATTGCTGGATGAAAGGTGGGGGGCCCACTGCTGGCACCGGGGTCCCCCACCACCCTCTCAGGGGCCCATAGCGGCCAGGCAGCAGAGTAGGGAGATCGATTCTCCCTGCTCTGCCTCAGAATAGTGGTGTAGTGTAGAGTAGCTCCAGTGGGCCCCCTCAGGGCGCGGGACCCGGGGCCACCGCGCCCCCCCTGCCCCCCCGGTAGCTGCGCTACTGCTACTGACCAATGACCAGTCTTTCCCAACCCCCATTTTATCATCTACTTCCACTGTGAAAGCGATTGTTAATGTAGCAGCTGGTCAGTACTGCATGTTACATGTTTTGAATTTGTGTCACTAATGATATTTATCTCCTTTCAACAGGACAGGGAATACAGTGGACAGACTCTCATCCATCAGATATTTTATCAACTATCCTAGGAAGTGTTCAAAATAAAAAAAAAATAATTTATCAATTACTTTTGAATACATTTAAATACAGGTGCTGCTCACAAAATTAGAATATCATTAAAAACGTTAATTTATTTCAGTTCTTCAATACAAAAAGTGAAATTTAAATAATCCAAAAGTCATTATCTCAATCAATTAAAATAATTAACAAAATACACCTGCAAAGGCTTCCAAAGTGTTTAAAAAGGCTCCACAATCATGGGGAAGACTGCTGAGTTGACAGATGTCCAGAAGGCAGTTATTGACACACTCCACAAGGAGGTAAAGCCACAAAAGGTCATTGTTAAAGAAGGTAGCTGTTCACAGAGTGCTGCATCCATGTATATTAATGGAAAGTTAAGTGGAGGGAAAAAATGTGGTAGAAAAAGGTGCGAGCTTGCATATTTTGGCCAAAATATCAACCAAATTTTTATGTATTTTGTGCACTATATTTTCCGGTGCAGCCAAGCCCAGCACATATGGTCTTGTATACAGGGGTGTTTACACTGGGATGCACTGAGAAAGTGCTGGCCAGCCCACCTAATCAAATAGTAGGGGCATGACTAAGAGGCTGTGTAAGGATTCCGAATGTTTCCTTGGAGCCTGTTTTCCCCTTTTCCAAGATGGAGTCTGATACTTCACCCTGTCCTGGAACTTCCTGACTGTTCTGCTATTTAAGTCCAGGTCAGGAGATCCTCCTTACCTGAGTATTTTGTTGCTTTTTGCTTCTGAGCTTCCTCCTGGCTTGCCTCTGGAGTTCCTGCTGCTGCTCGTTGTTATGCTCCACCTATGTATTTCTGGACTTCCATGTAAGGTGTCATCTCCTCTATCTGCATAGTTCTGGACTTCCACATACAAGTGCTCATCACACTCTTGCTGCATGCTACTGCTAGACTTCCATGTATAAGTGTGGGTTGCACTCTTGTTTGCATACTTATACGCTGGACATCCACGTATAAGTGCGGTCACACTCTTATTTGCATACTACTGCTGGACTTCCATGTATAAGTGCGGGTCGCACTCTTGTTTGTTTACTACTGCTGGACTTCCAAGTATAAGTGCCAGTCACACTCTTACTGCATTTTACTACTGGACTTGTTTGCATTAGCGGTTGCGCAAGGAAACTAAGTTTGCTGACATTTCTGTTTTGTGCTGTCACTTCATTACAATTGCAGGAAAGTCTCTGTTAGTTTATGTTCTACTACTTTTGCATTGTTAAATACACTTATTTGAGTCAGCTTTGGTCTCAGATTCTTTTTATCCCACACAATAAGATTCCATGCTACCCACATAAATGTTACAGGATACTGAGGCCTTTAAGGAATCTGCTCGGATAATGATGGCTGAGACAAAGTTGGATCAGTTATTTTCCATGATTAACTTTTTACAAGGGGATATGGAGGCTTTACAATAAAATGTTGCTAACTGGGAGGCCCATTTCAGGCAGGCACTTCAGGACTTAGGCAATCAAATAACAGTATGGGCGCCTTCACCTTCGAGGCAGCTAGCCCTCCCAAGTAACCGCCGTTTAGATTTAATGGAGACCACTATTTTGATGAACATGCTGCCTATTTCCATACAGATTGATCCAAAGTTTTATGTGTAATCATGTTACTTACCTCACGAGCACTCTCTTGGGCAAATCCGCTAATCGAGACTCATGACCCTCGACTGAATAACTTTGACAATTTTTTAGCTGCAATATCTATGATGTTTGATAATCATAATCATCGCACTACAGCTGAAACTGCATTGTTGTCTTCACGTCAGGGTAAGCGTTCTGTTGTTGAATATGCTACTGAGTTTAGACGGCTGATGGTGGATATGGCTTTGGACTGTTATGCTCAATTACCCATTTTTAAGAGGGGACTTTCTAGTGTGATTAAGGACAAGTTAGTCCATGCAGATGCTCCTCAATAGTTAGAGGCATTTGTACAGCATTGCGTGCACATTGACATCAGTATTACAGAACGTAGACAGGAGAGATTGGCAGCCTCTAATCGTGTCACTAACTCTTCCCTTCCTCCTAAAGAACCTGCAGGCAGATCCTCTTGGGAAGTTGAACCAGTTCTCATGCAAGTGGATGCTTTACAGTGGTGTGAGAGAAACGAGTGAAGGGAGCATCGTTTTCATGAGAGCTTGTGTTTTTACTGCGGTCAGTCTGATCATTTCCTTATTAACTGTCCTAACAGGCAGTGCAAGGTAATAGCCATTGTGGGGGAGTATGAAGATCAGGATGCTGAATCCGTTGTTTCTGGGTCCAGTTGTTCTGTGAATGCTGTCTTCCACTCCCTTTCAATGACTACCTCTCCTAAGATACGGAAGCAGAGAGATACACATTGCTCCCTCATCATTAAGATCTTGTTGTCGGGACAATGGATCTCCTGTGCAGGTATGGTGGATCCTGGAGCAGGGGGTAACTTTATGAACCTCACATTTGCCAAGGAACTTGGCATACAGATGCAACAGAGAGCCACCCCAGTGACCATGGAAGCAGTGGATGGTTCCCCTCTAGTTTCAGGACCAGTGGATCAGGAGACGGTACCTCTGGAGATTTACATAGAACCAAATTATCAGGAAGGGCTTTCCTTCATGTTAATTTTTCCGCTACATTTTCCTTTAATTCTAAGAATTCCCTGCTACAGACACAGAACCCAATCATCAACTGGGAGGCCAAGGAGATCACTTTTCCACCAAGAGACACACCAGTATCAGGCAAGTTCTCAGGATACAGAATGTACCACTAATGTATCTATGTTACTATCCATTTATAGTGAATTTTCTGATATCTGTGATAAGAAAATGGCAGATCAGCTTCCTCCTCACAGACCCTATGATTGTCCTATTGAACTGCTTCTGGGGGCGGCTATTCCATTTAAGAATGTCTACCCACTAGCAGCTCCGGAGTTGCAGGCCTTAAAGGAATACACTGACGACAATCTGGCTAAGGGTTTCATTTGCCCCTCCTCATCACCGGCAGGAGCACCCATCTGTGTGGTTATCCACGAAAAATTTAAAATTGAATGTTCCGATACAGAAGCTGGGAAAAAAATTCATCGGTCCATTCAAGATCTCTGGTACGTGAGTCCCGTTGCCTGCTGTCTGAAGTTGCCAAGGACCATGAAGGTACATCCTGTGTTCCGGACTCCAGGATCCACAGGAATCAACTGCAGTATCTCATTAAGTGGCAGGGATATCCGTCTGAGGAGAAATCTTGGGAGTCGGTGAGTAATATCTGTGCTCCTCAAAAAATTGCCTTGTTTCATCAGAAATATCATGAAAAACCTGGTCCTGGATCATCCTGAAGCCGCTTCTAAGGTGAGAGTAATGTAAGGATTCCGGATGTTTCCTTGGAGTCTGTTTTGCCCTTGTCCAAAATGGAGTCTGGGACTTCGCCCTGTCCTGGAACTTCCTGTCTGTCCTGTTATTTAAGTCCAGGTCAGGAGATCCTCCTTGCCTAAGTATATTGTTGCTGTTTACTTCTGAGCTTCCTCCTGGCTTGCCTCGGGAATTCCAGCTGCTGCTCATTACTCGGTGCTCTATCTTACCGCTATCAGTTGCCTTCAGTCGTCTAAGCTTCTTCCTGATCCTGACTAGGGTTACCTGATGTCCTGACTTGTTAGACTTTGTTTTGTTGTGGGCTGCTTTGTGGGACTTGAGCAGGACATCTCAGCCCAAAAGGTACATTTAAGGATCTACTCCCTGTTATGCTCCACCTATGTATTTCAAGATTTCCATGTAAGGTGTCATCTCTATCTGCATAGTTCTGGACTTCCACGTATAAGTGACCATCGCACTATTGCTGCATACTACTGCTCGACTTCCATGAATAAGTGCGGGTCGCACTCTTGTTTGAATATGACTGCTGGACTTCACGTATAAGTGCAGGTTGCACCCTTGTTTGCATACTACTGCTGGACTTCCACATATAAGTGCTGGTCACACTCTTACTGCATATTACTACTGGACTTGTTTGCATTAGCGGTCGCGCCCCACTTCTAAGTTTGTTGATATTTCTGATTTGTGCTGTCAGTTCGTTACAGTTGCAGGAAAGTCTCTGTTAATGTTCCACTTCTTGCTTTGTTAAATACACTTCTCTGCCTCAGCTTTGGTCTCAGACTCGTTTTATCCAACGCAATAAGATTCCATAGTACCCACATAATTGGTACAAGATGAGAACCAGACGCTATGCATTACCTGTATGTAATCAACACCCTATACAGGCCTTTATTGTGCAAATGTATACTATACAGATACACCATCCATGAATGGGTAGGTGATGAGTGGCTGTCTATTTAATATTTTGCACCTGTGTTGCCAACATCTTGATATATAGGTTGGATACATTCTGTAGTGAAATTGTTCAACGACCTGGTCAGGTAAGTGATGCTGCCTTTTTTCTGCTTTTTTTTATTTTTTGGTGAATTTTAGTCCTCTTTTGTGGCTTTGCTATTAGTTTAGTGATAGGACTCGCAAGCGTAGAGACCCTTGACGTGTATTGCGAGCTTTCATATTTTGGTCAAAATATCGACTAGTACCTCACTATATTTATGTATTTTGTGCACTATATTTTTCAGCGTGCAGCCAAGCCCAGCACATTTGGTCTTGTATACAGGGGTGATCTCACTGGGATGCATCGAGAGAGGGCTGGCCAGCCCACCTAATCAAATAGTAGGGGCGTGACTAATAGGCTGAGAGCCAGACACTCTGCATTACCTTTATGTGAACAGTGCCCTATACAGGTCTTTATTGTGCAAATATATACTAAGCAGTCACCCCCTCCATGAATGGGTAGGTGTTTAGTGGCTGTCTATTTAGTATTTTTCACCTGTATTTCCACCATCTTGCTATGTGGGCTGGCTGCATCCTGTAGTGCATTTGTTCAAAGACCTGGGCAGGTAAGCGGTGCTGCCTTTTTTCTGCTGTTTTTTTATAAAAAGGTGCACATGCAACTGAGATAACCGCAGCCTTGAAAGTATTGTTAAGAAATAACCATTCAAAAATGAGGGGGAGATTCACAAGGAGAGGACTGCTGCTGGAGCCATTGCTTCAAGAGCCACCACAAATAGATGGATCCAGGACATGAGCTACAAGTGCTGCATTCCTTGTGTCAAGCCACTCATGACCAATAGACAATGCCCTAAGCGTCTTACCTGGGTCAAAAAGAAAAAGAACTGGACTGTTGTTCAGTGGTCCAAGGAGTTGTTTTCAGATTAAAGTAAATTTTGCATTTCATTTGGAAATCAAGATCACAGAGTCTGGAGAAAGAGTGGAGAAACACACAATCCAAGCTGCTTGAGGTCTACTTTAGTGTGAAGTTTCCATAATCAGTGATGGTTTGGGGAGCCATGTCATCTGCTGGTGTAGGTCCACTCTATTTTATCAAGATCAAACAGCGCAGTCGTCTACCAGGAAATTTTAGAACACCTCATGCTTCCCTCTGCTGACTAGCTTTTGGGAGATGGAAATTTCATTCTCTAGCAGGACTAAGCACCTGTCCACACTGCCAAAAGTACCAATACTTGGTTTATAAACAACATGTTAGGCTCAGGTTTCTGCATCTGCTCTGCAGGAATCCAAAGCTTCACATTCTGTGGTCTCCTGCTGTCTATCTACTCAGAGGAGATTACTTTGCAGCAGATCGCTCCAGAGACTAAGTCCCTCTGTTCTCCTACTGGGCATGCTCACGAGACAATCTCCCATTGGAGATCGGGAGTCATGTGCCCAGGTCCTGCTCCAGATCTCATTGGTCCTTCTCGGAGATCTGGAAGCTTACGGAAGGTCCCGGCTATAAAAAGCGCGCATGACCGTTCGGCCATGCGCAAGTATAGACTCTAATTGCTATCTGTGTGAATGATGATGAATGCATGTGCCTGCGAATGACTCATTAAGATCCCCTTCCTCTGATATTACGTGTGTGGATAGGGACTTAGTCATAGAGTCAGTGCCAGTCAGTGGCGCGCTACAGGCCACAGTTCACATCTTACAGCACTAGCGTCCGACAGTGCGCCCCCTCTTGGGCATTGTCATGTGGCGGCTGAGTTGGTCGCCGTGCTGCAGTCAGCAGCACTTGTTGGCGTCCGCGGTGGCGACGCCGCACGCACGGTAAGTCTAGACGGACATTGACCCTGAGTCTTGGGCCCAGTCCTTTGACCGTATACTGTGTGTGCACACCGCTGAGACCTGTGAGGTCAACAGGCTCGGCATTTATGTTTATAATTTAGGCATCTCTGTGAGGTTAACAGAGCTCGCCAGGGCACATCGGGTGACCTATAAACCATGTGTGCTATACCGCCATATAGCGCGTCTGCCTATATATAGCAGCAGTTTAACACCTCTGCACGGTGGACCCCGGGCGGCGAACGCACTTTCTGTTATTTAATATTTAGTGCGTTCCGCCGTCCCTAGCACAACAGTATCACTGTGCTTGAATGGTCAGCAAACTCGCCTGACCTTAACCCCATGGAGAATCTATGCGGTATTGTCAAGAGGGAGATGAGAGACACTGGACCCAACAATGCAGATGAGCTAAAGGCTGCTATCAAAGTAACTTGGGCTTCCATAACACCGCAGCAGTGGGACAGGTTGACCGTCTCCATGCCACACTGCATTGATGCAGTAATTAATGCAAAAGGAGCTCCGACCAAGTATTGAGTGCATTTACTGAACATACACTTCAGTAGGCAAATATTTCGGATTTTAAAATAATTTTTTAAGCTGGTGTTATAAAGTATTCTACTTTACTGAGATAATGACTTTTGGGTTTTCATTTTCATTTAACAGAAATAAACACTTGAAATAGATCACTCTGTTTGTAATGACTGTATATACTACATGAGTTTCACTTTTGTATTGAAGAACTGAAATAAATTAACTATTTGATGATATTCTAATTTAATGAGAAGCACTTCTATTTTATTATTTTGCCTGTAATTATCATCATCTCTGCCATGTCGTCATTTTGCCCATTGTGGTTCTGTTTTTGATATCCCATATTTTTACTTTTAGTCATGTTGTTTATCTATTAAAAAAATGCATTTTCTCTTTTAGTTCTGAGGTTAACATTATCATGTACACCAAATATGTAGCTATTCTTTTTCTTATTGCCAAGGAATAAAAAGAAAATATATTGCTGAACATGGCATGCGTTTAAAAAAAATCCTGCTATTTGAATTGGCACGTTGATTTAAATTTCCATGTACTTTTGGAATGCCCTTTTAGAATCTTAATTCAGTTATTTCTTAGACGTTGTTACTGGCTTCTGTAACATTTAAGACCGCTATATCACTATAACCTGTTACCCAGTAATGGTCTCTACTTCGCCTTGTTTCTCATTCTCATTTTACCACAGTCTGAGCTTTATTCCTTTTAAACCTATTGCTAATTTACTCTCCACAGTTGCTTTACTCTGCCTAAAGACCATAGAACATTTTATTTTCTCTATACTTCCTAGCATTTAGGAACAATAAAGATCTCTCAAAAGCGTTCCATGAAAATTACCTAAGTTTAAATCATCATAAAATACAATGCTCACTTCTGCAAAAAATATCTATGGTATTACTGGGTATTTGCAATTGGTAATAAAACTTTTCCACATTATTTTGTCTTGTATGATATTTATGGTCTGCTAAGCTCACACATTTTGTGAATTACTATGTAAAGCTGGACATGTTCTCATGCACTTTATGATCATTTTCACTCTGGCCACAAGGCCACAATGTGGAAGTATAAATACTGTTTAGTAGTGATGAGCGAGCATGCTCGCCATACTCGGTACTCGTCCGAGCATCTCACTGCTCGAGATGCTCTTAGCTCGCTGAGTATTTCTGAGGTTGCTCAGCGGGAGCTCGGGTCCCTGCCCTGCATGTTTGGTGCTCTTTAGAGAGCCAATGAACATGCAGGGATTGTCTGCCACACACTGTAATGCCGCAGCCATGTTGGTTGTGGCATTACAGTGATTGGCTGGTCCACAGCGTCATCAGGTCTATATCAGACCTGTCACCGCCATGCTCATCACAGTCTACTCTGGAATCAGGCAGTGTAGGGAGAGTTGCTGTGGAGCTAGTCAGAGATTTGCTTGTTTATTAGTTAGTGTAGGTATACTACAATATATTAGACACATATCCATCTCAACTAACAGTCCTTCTGAGAACTAATCCAGCTGCATAGATATCGATGCTAAGCAGGCAGGCAGTGTATTTGGCAGACTTCAGTGCATCCAGCAAGAGGGTCCATTACAGTTCTGCCTGCTTCTGCTTTTACAGCTATTTCTAGACATAGCCCCAGGTATCAGGGTCCAGGAATAATTTTTTTTTTCAATCTTAATCCTGATTATTTGCTTTCAAAGCAATCCAGAGAACACTGTTTTTCTGCTCCAATTGCTTGTTGACACTGCAGAATACAGGCAGATCATTTGCATTTTACAGCACTAAAAATCCAGCTATTTAAAACTGTGGTTTGTCCGTCACACGGATCACATATAAAGGAGCACAAAATTCCACCATTTCTGGCCTCCATTTGAATTTTGTTGCAGTGTGTTAGTGAATTTATTGACACCTGTTTGCTGTAAAAAAAATACTTACCTACAGGCCAGCAATTTAAAACTGTGGTTTGTCTGTCACACAGATCTCATATAAGTGCGCTCAAAATTCTGCCATTTTTGGCCTCCATTTATATTTGTTGCAGTGTTTTAGCAAAGTTATTATACCAGTTTGCTGTAAACAATAGTTAACTCCAGGTCAGCTATTCAAAACTGTGGTTTGTCCATCACAATGATCACATATAAGGACACTCAAAATTCTGCCATTTCTGGCCTCCCTTTAACACTAGAACTATCGGAGGGGTCATTTTGATCCTTTTGCTATTTCTTTTTCCTATAATTTCTAAAATTTTAACAAATGAGTTCTGACTTTTTGTGACTTTTATTTATTCATGGTAGTGTATATTTTAGGACACAAAAATGAATTGTAACCCTTTCAGGGGCCCGGATTTTACAATTCATACCTATAAGTACTGAAGGGGTCAATTCGACCCCATGCATAAAAGTAGTAGTAGGCAAGTCACCTAATATTACAGAGTACAGAAAATCACAGTGCTTTTCCCTAGTTGTAGAGTGTAATTGTATCTTTACATATCAGGGATGATTCAGCATTTTGTTTTGTCTAAACTTGTCTGAACATGTTTGATCCATGTCTCTTGTAGCGATTTCTATCTGTACTTCAGTAGCAAACATTACAGTTGAAGCTACAACTCTGCATGCTCGTACAGTGTCGCTTTATTACTTCTGCGATCTTACAAGTCCCTTTTTGCGACATATATTTGAAGCATGAGTAAGCAGAGGGGTCTGACAAGTGATGAAATTTTGAAATGTCTTCAGAATTTATCTGCAAATGAGTCAGAAGTGGCCCATCATCCGCAATGTCTGAACCACAAACAAAAGGACCAGAAATCCGCAAGCGTCGAAAACGTGGAGTTGGAAGATGCAGCGAAAACAAAATAACTAAAACTTGCGCAAGCTGTAACAAACCAGTTTGTGGAAAATGCACTGGGAAAGTGGAAGAAAGAACTGTTTGTGTTAACTGTTGGACACCACATGCTATGACCATGTAAAAGGAAAATGCATGCTGTACTTGATCTTAACACTGCTCCTACTAAGTTAAAATAAATGTTCTTTAATTTGATGGCAACAAAAAAGTTATTTTTACTCCAGAGTCAGTACTTTTGAATGGGGGTCAAAATGACCCCTAATGGTAGTTATAGGTATTATGAAACATGCGGTAGTTCTAGTGTTAACCCCTTTTCCCCCAAGGGTGGTTTGCACGTTCATGACCGGGCCAATTTTTACAATTCTGACCACTGTCCCTTTATGAGGTAAAAACTCTGAAACGCTTCCATGGATCCCAGTGATTCTGACAATGTTTTCTCGCAACATATTGTACTTCATGGTAGTGGTAAAATATCATTGCTATAACTTCCGTTTATTTGTGAAAAAAAATGGAAATTTGGCGAAAATTTTGCAAATTTTGCAAATTTGAATTTTTATGCCCTTAAATCATAGAGATATGGCACACAAAAAACTTAATAAGTAACATTTCACATATGCTCACTTTACATCAGCACAATTTTGGAACCAAAATTTTTTTTTGTTAGGAAGTTGAAAGGGTTAAAAGTTGAAAAGCGATTTCTCATTTTTGCAATACCATTTTATTTTTACGGACCACATCACATTTGAAGTCACTTTGAGGCGTCTATATGATAGAAAATACTCAAAAGTGACACCATTCTAAAAACTGCACCCCTCAAGGTGCTCAAAACCACATTCAAGAAGTTTATTAACCCTTCAGGTGCTTCACAGGATTTTTTGAATGTTTTAAAAAAATGAACATTTAACTTTTTTTCACAAAAAAATTGCTTCAGGTCCAATTTTTTTTATTTTACCAAGGGTAACAGGAGAAACTGGACTGTAAACGTTATTGTGCAATTTGTCCTGAGTACGCTGATACCTGATATGTGGGAGGGAACCACTGCATCAGCGCATGGCAGAGCTCAGAATGGAAGGAGCGCCGTTTGACTTTTTCAATGCAAAATTGGATGGAATTCAGATCGGATGCCATGTCACACTTGGAGAGCCACTGATGTGCCTAAACAGTGGAAACCCCCCACAAGTGACCCCATTTTGGAAACTAGACCCCCCAAGGAACTTATCTAGATATGTGGTGAGAACTTTGAACCCCCAAGGGCTTCACAGAAGTTTAAAACGTACAGCCATACAATTAAAAAATCATATTTTTTCCACAAAAATGATTTTTTTCACCCCCAATTTGTATTTTTCCAAGGGTAACAGGACCCTAAAAGCTATTGTGCAATTTGTCCTGAGCATGCTGATACCTGATATGTGGGTGTAAACGACTATTTGGGCGCATGGCAGAACTCGGAAGGGAAGCAGCGCCATTTGACTTTTTTGGCTGGAATTGAGATCGGACGCCATGTTGCATTTGGAAAGCCCCTGATGTGCCAAAACAGTGGAAACCCCCCAAAAATGACACCATGTTGGAAACTAGACCCCGCAAGGAACATATCTAGATGTATGGTGAGAACTTTGAACCACCAAGGGCTTCACAGAAGTTTATAACGTACAGCCGTACAATTAAAAAATCATATTTTTTCAAAAAAATGATCTTTTCACCCTCAATTTTTATTTTTCCAAGGGTAACAGGACCCTAAAAGCTATTGTGCAATTTGTCCTGAGTATGCTGATACCTTTTATGTCGGAAGGGAAGTAATGACGTTTTGGAATGCAGACTTTAATGGAAAGGTCTGCAGGTGTCATGTCGAGTTTGGAGAGCCTAAACTGTTGAAACTCCCCACAAGTGACCGCATTTTGGAAACTAGACCCCCAGAGTAGGTTGATACCCAATATGTGGGGATAAAACTCTGATTGGGCGCATGGCAGAGCTTGGAAGGGAAGGAGCACCATTTGACTTTTTCAACGCAGAATTGGCTGGAATTGAGATCAGATGCCATGTTGCATTTGGAGAGCACCTGATGTGCCCAAACAGTGGAAACTCCCCAATTATAACTCCAACCCTAACCCCAACACACCCCTAATCCTAATCTGAGCCCTAACCCTAGCCCTAACCCTAACCCTAACCCTAGCCCTAACCCTAGCCCTAACCCTAACCCTAATGGGAAAATGTAAATAAATACTTTTTTAAAATTTTATTATTTTTCCCTAACTAAGGGGGTGATAACGGGGGGGTTTGATTTACTATTTATGGCGGTTTTTATGTTTGGCGGCTGTCGCACGCTAAAAGATGCTTTTTATTGTAAAAATAGTTTTTGCATCACCACATATTGAGAGCTATAATTTTTCCATATTTTGACCCACCGAGTCATGTGAGGTCTTATTCTTTGTGGGACGAGTTGACGTTGGAAACCCCCCAATTCTAACTCCAACCCTAACCCCAACACTCCCATAACCCTAATCTCAGCCCTAACCCCAGCCCTAACCCCAGCCCTAAAGGAAAAATGGAAATAAATACATTTTGTTATATTTTAATATTTTTCCCTTACTAATGGGGTGATAAAGGGGGTTTGATTTACTATTTATGGCGGGATTTTATGTTTGGCAGCTGTCATATGCTAAAAGACGCTTTTTATTGTAAAAATAGTTTCTGCATCACCACATTTTGAGAGCTATACTTTTCCATATTTTGACCCATCGAGTCATGTGAGGTCTTATTTTTTGCGGGACGAGTTGATGTTTTTATTGTTACCATTTTCGGGCACTTGACATTTTTTGATTGCTTTTTATTCTGATTTTTGGGATTCAGAATGATCAAAAACCAGCGTTTCATGAATTTGTTTTGGGGGGTGCGTTTACACCATTCTGCATGTGGTAAAAACTGATGGAGCAGTTCTATTCTTCGGGTCAGTACGATTACAGCGATACCTCATATATGTAATTTTTTTATGTTTTGGCGCTTTTATGCAATGAAAACAATTTTATATAAAAAAATAATTATTTTTGCATCGCTTTATTCTGCGAGCTATAAATTTTTAAATTTTTTGCTGATGATGCTGTGTGGCAGCTCGATTTTTGCGGGACAAGATGACATTTTCAGGGGTACCATGGTAATTTATATCCATCTTTTTGATCGCGCGTTATTGCACTTTTTGTTCGGTAGTATGATAATAAAGCATTATTTTTTGCTTTGTTTTTCATTTTTACTTTTTAAGGGGTTCGCTAGAAGGGGTTAAGTAATGGGACAGCTTTATAGGGCGGGTCATTACGGACATGGCGATACTAAATATGTATACCGTATTTTTCGGACTATAAGACGCACCCCAATTTTCAGAAGGGAAATAGGGAAAAAAATAATGTGTCAAATGGGGGTCCGTCTTACAGTCCGAATTCAGCTTACCTGGGAAGGGATCCGGCACAGATGGAGGAATGGTCACAGGGGTCATTCAGTGGTCCATGCTCGTGCGGTGGCGGCAGGTTGGTTGTGCTGGAGCAGCTGGGCTGTACTGTGGCAGCTGGGCTGGGCTGTGCTGGGACAGCTGGGCTGTGGCAGCTGTGCTGGGGCAGCTGGGCTGGGGCTGGGGCAGCTGGGCTGGGCTAGCTGGGCTGGACTTGGGACAAGATCTGAACCTGCGCATGCGTCGTCCCCGGACCGGCAGCCATCTTCCCGGCATCCATGTTCCCAGAGGCCACCGCAACATGGCGGCGGCCAGCAAGGGATGTGCAGGGGCCTCTGGGCTTGGAGGAAATGCCGGCGGAGCCGCCGCCCCTGCACCGGAGCACAGAGAGCCGCTACCCCTGCACCGGAGCACAGCCCGCTGCCACCACCGCACAACAGAGCCCCCGCGTCACCCGCACCAGCCTCACAGGTTAGTACATTGCAACCATAAGACGCACCCCCCACTTTCCCAAAAAATTTTTGGGGAAAAAAGTGCATCTTATGGTCCGAAAAATGCGGTACTTTTATTGTTTTTTTTATTATTTCCAAAAAATGAATCTATTAGGGAATTTTTTTTTTTAAATTTATTCAGCGATTTTTTCATAAATTATTTTTACACTTTTTTTTACTTTATTACATTGTCTCAGGGGGGAGGGGGGACATCACTGTCATGTGTCAGATCGCTGATCTGACACATCAAAGAGCGCTGTGACAGATCAGCGATCAGGCACAGGCACTGCAGCAGACTACCTCATGCCAGGCAGTGAGGAAGACGGTTCCTTGCAGGCCCCCGAAGGTCCCCACCGCCATATTGGATCTGGGGACCTGCAGGGAAGGAGGCCCCCGCAGCAGCGCTGCACATCGCGCTGTTCCGGGGGTCTCGGAGAATCACAGAGGGAGCCCCCTCCCTGCCGATGCTTCCCTAAACCCCCAGTACACTGCGATTGTGTTTGATCGCAGTGTGCCAGGGGTTAGCGTGCAGGGGGCGGTCCGTGACCGCCTCCTGACACATAGTTCCAGGTGTCAGCTGTGATAATCAGCTGACACCCCGCCGCGATCAGCAGCGCTCCCCCTGTGAGCGCCGCTGATCGCTATGACATACTATCCCGTCCATGGGCATAGAGGCCCGGGTCCCATGGATGGGATAGTATGGGATAGTGTTAGCAAACTTATTGACACTAGTTTGCTGTTAAAAATAGTTACCTACAGGCCAGCTATTTAAAACTGTCGTTTTCCGTCACACGGATCACATATAAGTTTGCTCAAATTTCAGTAATTTGTAGTAAACATGGAAAATGTCTTCCATTTAAAATGGCAAGGCATGTGGCAAGGGATGGGGAACTGGACGTGATGGTAATGATGATAGTGCATGCAGAGTCTGAGGCCGACCTTCCTATCCCACTTAATAGGGGACCACAGCACATCACTATTGAGCCCAGAGCCGTGTCAAAAAGTTGTTGGTTGGACAGCGGATAATTCTTCCAGTAATTTTGCCACCACCACCCTGTCTTCCACATGTCCAAGTCTCAGTGCTGTGAGTCTGAACCTCATATTCCCCACCCTGATCCTCCTTCCTCCCACCATGCTGAAAGAGCTATTCTTTTTTCCATTTACAGATTCGGGCTTCTCGCCTGGTCCACTTTAAGTGGGGCAAGAGTAGATGGCATGTAGCGATGCCCAAATATTTGAGCAGCCACGGTCACATTAAGGAGACAGTGGGAAAGTGTCACGAGATGTGGACGATGATGAGACACTATTGCCAGAAAGTCAGGAGGAGGACCAGGGTGTGGAAGTGGAAGACAAGGTGCTGAATGATATAGTAACTGACCCAACCTGGCAGGAGGACATGCAGAGTGAGGACAGCAGCACACATGGGGAGGGAGGCATAGCATCCCAACAGGCAGGAAGAAGCAGTGTGGTGGCAGCAGACACCAATACGACGGAAATTGCCAGTCCTACTGTTAGGTCTTCGAGAGTCTGGTTGTTTTTAAAGACTCTGCCGATAACCCCAAAAAGGCCATTTGCACCACCTGTCAGGCCAGCATCAGCAGGGATAGCAAAACTACCAGCCTGACCACCACCAGCATGATCAAACACATGGCAGCAAAGTACCCGACTTTGTGGGCCGAACCCTAGGGTCCAGGATCAGTGTCTACGAGTGACCCCACTGCTTCTTACGCTGTTGTGTGTGCAAGCCAATTGCCTGTCCATGATGCATGCTAAGATGCCTCCAGCCCTACACCTGTCATTGCACACACTCAACTAGCACCATCAGCAAGCACGTCCACATCCTTGTCCCAGCGCAGTGTTCAGTTGTCCATACCCCAGTCCTTGGAATGCTAGCGCAAATATGCAGCCAAGGCCCCACAGGCCACACTACTAATTTCACACATTTCATGACTGCTTGTGCTCGAAATGTTGCATTTTAGGCTCGTGGGAAAGGAAGCTTTTCGCAACCTGATAGTGGCCATCTCTCAGTATTCAGTCCCCAACCGCCACTATTTCTCCTGGTGTGCTGTCCCCGAATTACACAAGCACGTGCCCTAAAACATTACCTGTGCCCTCAAAAATGCAATTACTGAGAAAGTCCACCTAACCACGGACACCTAAACAAGTGCTTGAGGGCAGGGACGGTACATCTTGCTGGCAGAACACTGAGTTAACATAGTGGAAGACAGGACCATGTCGGACCTTGGGATGGACCACGTCCTCCTAATGCCGAGGATTGCGGGCCCTAGGTCAATCAGGGTTGCCCCCACAGTCTACAGCTCTTGCACCTCATCCTCTTCCTCTTCAGCCTCCAACTCCGAAATGACCACATCAGTCGTCAGCTAGAAGCACTGCAGCACTGCCTCAGCCAATCGGCAACAGGCTGTGCTGAAGTTAATATGCTTAGGTGACAAACCGCACAATGCTGAAGAGTTGTGGACAGCTTTGAAAGAGCAGGCAGATCTGTATTTGACACTGTTGATCCTACAGTCAGGCATGGTCGTGTGTGGCAATGGCCTGAACCTGGTGGCGGCTCTGAGGTGAGACAAATTTGCACATGTACTTGCCTGGCCTATGTGCTTAACCTCGTGGTTCAGTGGTTTCTCAAAACCTATCTGAAGCTGCTGGATCTGCTTGTGAAAGTACGCCGCCTGTGTGCCCATTTTAGAAAGTCAGCTACAGCCTCCGCCACCCTTGCCGTGCTTTAGCAGCGACTGGTGTGTGAAGTCCCCACATGTTGGTACTCTACACTGCAGATGTTGGGAAGGAATTGTGAGCAGAAGAGGGTAGTTGTTGACTACCAGCATCAACAAAGCCATTGGTATTCAGTTCAGAATCCACACATAACACCTCACGAGAGGACATGGATGTCAGACATATGTACCATCCTCCAAAACTTTGAGGACTCCACCAAGATGATGCACGGCGATGATGCCATAATTAGAGTCACCATATCACTTCTGTGTTCTGAAATGCTCTCTGCTCACAATCAAAGAGAATGGATTGCAGGTGGAGCATGTTAATGGAGCAAGGAACCATGCAGAGTGATTACACACAGCTCAGGCTCATCTCATCCCAATGTGGATTGGGTGACAATGAGGAATAGGAGGAGGAGGAGGAAGAACAGGAGCTAGTTTCATACACTATAGACCATACTAACTCCATAACTGTCATATCGTCTGTTCAGCGTGGATGGCCTGAGGAAAGGGGAGGAGGAGGAAGAGGAGGATGAGAGCATGGTCAGTCGTCCTCTTGATGAGGACACGGAAATCTTACCTGTTAGCAGTCTGGCACGCATGGCTGAGTTTATGTTACACTGCCTTTCCCATGACTCTCACATTCTCAAATTTTTGTGTGGCAGTCATTACTGGTTGTTGACACTTCTAGACCCACGCTACAAGGAGAACTTTCTATCTCTTATTCCCGAGGCAGACAGGTCTACTAAAATGGGGAAGTACCAAAAGGCGCTTGTTGCGGAATTATTAAAAAAATTTCCATCTGAAAACGGTGGCGGCAGAGGTCACAGTTCGTTGGACATCCAAGGAGTACAGGTAAAAGAGACCCAACTCCAATCCAACAGAGGCAGGGGAACACTGGCAAAATTCTGGGAGAGTTTTCACAGACCCTCCAACTGCACAGGCCCTGAGGCATGGGGTACTCTCACAAGGAGTGCAAACTTTTGGAAGATGCTGAGGGAGTATCTTGCTGCCTGTACCAACATCCTCCATGATTCCTCTGTGCCTTATAATTATTGGGTATCCAAGCTGGACATGTGGCATGAACTGGCTCTCTATGTCGTGGAGGTCCTTGCCTGCCCTGCCGCTAGCATTTTGTCAGAGCGGGTTTTTAGTGCTAACTGATAAGCACATCCGCCTGTCAACTGAAAATGCTGACAGGCTGACTCTTCTAAAAGTGAACAAGGGCTGGATTGGGCCAGACTTCTCAACACGACCAAATGATAGCAGCGTAACATAAACTCAAATCCACTGTCTTTTTTTGGGAGGTCTGTTCCCATGCATCTCTTCACACCCACACATGGGTATACGCTTCCTGATTTTAGATATTTTCTGCTGTCTTCCTCCTTCTCCTCATCCTCCACACTATATCACCAGGGTGAGCGTGGTCCGTGATGCAACACCCACACAATTTTTTAAAAGGTGTTTATGATGCCTGTAAAAAAAATTTGTTATATTGTATGTCTATGTATACCCTCCAGGGGTAAATATTTTTCAGCCCATACACTTAGTGCATGGGCATTACAAGTATAGGACACCCACTCCTTTCTAATGGGAACTTTTTTTGAGGCCTTCCTCCACGTTTCTTCCAAGGGGCATTGGAGTGCCTCCAAATTTTTGGCAGGCCTTGCATTCACTGCATAGGCAAACACTATGGGAGACCCACTTCCTCATAATGGGAACATTTTTTCATGAGGCCCTCCTCTATGTCTCTTCCAAGGGGCATTGGAGTGCCTCCAAATTTTTGGCAGCCCTTGCATTCATTGCATAAGCAAACAGTATGGGAGACCCACTTCCTAATAATGGGAACATTGTTTTCAGGAGGCCCTCCTGTACATCTCTTCAAAGGGGCATTGGAATGCCTCCAAATTTTTGGCAGGCCTTGCATTCACTGCATAGGCTAACACTATGTGAGGCCCACTTCCAAATAATGAGATCATCGTTTTCAGGAGGCCCTCCTCTACGTCTTTTCAAAGGGATATTGGGGTGCGTCCAAACTTTGGGAAGTCCTGCCACTCACTGCATACGCAATAACAGCATAGGAGATCGACTGTTTAATAATGGGAACAACATAGCATATCCGGCTGATGGCTCTCTAAGAATAGGGAGGGCTGAATGCTGGCTCTTTAATAATAGTATAGGCTGCCTGATGGCCCTATAAAAATAGGCTTTGTGACTTTCAGAATCCCTCCTTCATAAGTGAAACAGGATGTGTCTGATGATGCGTCACACGCCACATGGCCAGATAAGGTTGTAAAATGTTAAAATGACAGTTCCCAGTGAATGCATTTGTCTTGGTTGAAAGCAATGCTAAAATTTAAAAACGCCTATATTCCTTAACATATTTCCGAGGAAAATCCATTTTAGTTCCTTTTTTGTATGTTTTATTGTAAGTCTGTAAAAGTGGCGCAAGACTCTGACAACATTGTTCACAGGGGGGCCACCGGAAAAATGCTCAAGTTTCCCATAGACTTACATTGGGCTCGTTGCTGGGGTCGAGCACACTCCAATTTGCTTGACCCGAGCAATGAGCACCCGTGCATTTTATTGCTCGCCCATCATTACTGTTACTAATTATACCCACATCCTATATGTTTTATGTATTTTTGTCCATATACCTGTCTATTCGCCTTTTTTGAGTAGGAACAAAATTTAAATATTAGGCAAAATGCAGTTTTTAAATGCTTTATTATTAAGGGAAAAATAAATCCAAACCAATAGGGCACTATGTGAAAAAATGATTGCCCCCCTAAAAGTAATAACTGGTTGGGCCACCCTTTGCAGCAACAACTGCAATCAAGCGTTTATGATAACTGGCAGTGAGTCTATTACAGTGCTCTGGAAAAATGTTGGCCCACTCATCTTTGCAGAATTGTTGTAAGTCAGCCACATTGGAGGGTTTCTGAGCATGAATGGCCTTTTAAATGTCATGCCACAGTTTTTAACCCCTTCACGACCCATGACGCCTACGTAGGTGTCATGAAAAGTCGTGCCCAAACGACCCATGACGCCCCATAGGCGTCATGTTATAAATAACGTTCCTGCGGGTCAGGTGACTGGGGTCATTGAAATGTCACCCGACCCGCAGATACAGGACAACATGCAGTTAAGCCCGGGGGGTGGCTTTGCACCCACGAGGTTAGGATCGCTCTGATTGGCTGTTAAAAGTGAAACAGCCAATCAGAGCGATAGTAATATTTCATCAATGAAAATTAATTAAATATTACAATCCAGCCATGGCAGATGCTGCAGTAGCATCGGACATGGCTGGAGACACCGATTCGACCCCCACCATTGATCACCCACCCGCCACTGAATGACAGTGGCGATCTGCCGCCGCTGTCATCATCTGCCCCCCTCCCATTCCCTCTGCTCCCCGCCAGCTTCCTATCCCCCCTCTCCCCCCGGGTACCTTCTGAGTCCCCCTGTCGCTCCCGGTGTCCCGTGGGTCTGGCTCATGGGCGCCGCCATCTTGGAAAATGGCGGGCGCATGCGCAGTGCACCCGCCCGAATCTGCCGGCTGCAGATTCCATTCTTTCATTTTGATCACTCTCACACTGATCAAAATGAAATAAAAAGTAAATAAACCCCCCGATTATCACCCCCATAGGTAGGCACAACTAATAAAATAAAGAAAATATTTTTATTTTTCCATTAGGGTTAGGGTTAGGGTTAGGGTTGGAAAGAGGGTTAGGGTTGGAAAGAGGGTTAGGGCTAGGGTTGCAAAGAGGGTTAGGGTTGGAAATAAGGTTAGGGTTGGAATTAGGGTTAGGGTTGGAATTAGCATTAGGGTTAGGGTGGAATTAGGGTTAGGGTGGAATTAGGGTTAGGGTTGGAATTAGGGTTAGAATTAGGGTTAGGGTTGGAATTAGGGTTAGGGTTGGAATTAGGGTTAGGGTTGTGGTTAGGGTTATGGTTAGGGTTGGGATTAGGGTTAGGGGTGTGTTGGGGTTAGGGTTATGGTTAGGGCTGGGATTAGGGTTAGGGATGTGTTGGGGTTAGGGCTGCGGATAGGGGTGTGGTGGGGTTAGGGTTGAAGTTAGAATTGATGGGTTTCCACTGTTTAGGCACATCAGGGAGTCTCCAAACGCGACATGGTGCAACCATTGATTCCAGCCAATTTTGAGTTAAAAAAGTCAAACGGTGCTCCCTCCCTTCCAAGCCCCGATGTGTGCCCAAACAGTGGTTTACCCCAACATAAGGGGTATCAGCGTACTCAGGAAAAATTGCACAACAACTTTTGGGGACTAATTTCTCTTGTTACCCTTGGGAAAATAAAAAATTGGGGGTTACCCTTGTTACCCTTGGGAAAATAAAAAATTGGGGGTTAAAAAATGATTTTTGGGAAAAAAATGATTTTTTCATTTTCACTTCTCTGCATTATAAACTTCTGTGAAGCACTTGGGGGTTCAACGTGCTCAAAACACATCTACATAAGTTCCTTGGAAGGTCTAGTTTCCAAAATGGGGTCACTTGTGGGGGATTTCCACTGTTTAGGCACATCAGGGGTTCTGCAAACGTAATGACGACCGCAGACTATTCCATCAAAGTCTGCATTTCAAAACGTCACTACTTCCATTCCGAGCCCTGACGTGTGCCCAAACAATGGTTCCCCCCCACATATGGGGTACCAGTGTACTCAGGACAAACTGGACAACAACCTTTGGGGCCCAATTTCTCCTGTTACCCTTGTGAAAATAAAAAATTGTGAGCTAAAAAATCATTTTTTGAGGAAAAAAAATTATTTTTTATTTTCATGGCTCTGCGTTATAATCTTCTGTGAAGCACTTGGAGGTTCAAGTTGCTCACCACACATCTAGGCAAGTTCCTTATGGGGTCTAGTTTCCAAAATGGGGTCACTTGTGGGGGGTTTCCACAGTTTAGGTACATCAGGGGCTCTGCAAATGTAACATGATGCCCTCAGACCATTCCATCAAAGTCAGCATTTCAAAATGTCACTACTTCACTTCTGAGCCCTGACGTGTGCCCAAACAGTGGTTATCCCCCACATATGGGGTATCAGCGCACTCAGGACAAACTGGACAACTTTTGGGGTCCAATTTATCCTGTTACCCATGTGAAAAAAAAAATTGCGGGCTAAAAATCATTTTTTTTGAGGAAAAAAAATGATTTTTTATTTTCACGGCTCTGCGTTATAAACTTCTGTGAAGCACTTGGGGGTTCAAGGTGCTTACCACACATCTAGATAAGTTCCTTGGGGGTCTAGTTTCCAAAATGAGGTCACATGTGGGGGTTTCTACTGTTTAGGCACACAGGGGCTCTGCAAATGCAACATGATGCCCGCAGACCATTCCATCAAAGTTAGCATTTCAAAATGTCACTACTTCCCTTCCGAGCCCCAAAGTGTGCCCAAACAGTGGTTCCCCCCCACATATGGGGTACCAGCTTACTCACGACAAACTGTACAACAACTTTTGGGGTCCAATTTCTCCTTTTACCCTTGTGAAAAAAAAATTGCGGGCTAAAAATCTTTTTTTTTTTTGAGGAAAAAAAATGATTTTTTATTTTCACGGCTCTGCGTTATAGACATCTGTGAAGCACTTGGGGGTTTAAGATGCTTACCACACATCTAGATAAGTTCCTTGGGGAGTCTAGTTTCCAAAATGAGGTCACATGTGGGGGATTTCTACTGTTTAGGCACACAGGGGCTCTGCAAATGTAACATGACGCCAGCAGACCATGCCATCAAAGTCAGCATTTCAAAAAGTCACTACTTCCCTTCCGAGCCCCTACGTGTGCCCAAAACAGTGGTTCCCCCCACATATGGGGTACCAGCGTACTCAGGACAAACTGTACAACAACTTTTCGGGTCCAATTTCTCCTGTTACCCTTGTTAAAATAAAAAATTGCGGACTAAAAAATATTTTTTTAGGAAAAAAAAATATTTTTTATTTTCACGGCTCTGCGTTATAAACTTCTGTGAAGCACTTGAGGGTTCAAAGTGATCACTATGCATCTAGATAAGTTCCTTAGGGGGTCTAGTTTCCAAAATGGGGTCATTTGTAGGGGAGCTCCAAAGTTTAGGCACACAGGGGATCTCCAAACACGACATGGTGTCCGCTAACGATTGGAGCTAATTTTAATTTCAAAAAGTCAAATGACGCTCTTTCCCTTCTGAGCCCTGCCGTGCGCCCAAACAGTGGTTCCCCCCCACATATTGGGTACCAGCATACTCAGGACAAACTGGACAACAAATTTTGTGGTCCAATTTCTCCTGTTACCCTTGTGAAAATAAAAAATAGCGTGTTAAAAAATCATTTTTGAAGAAAAAAATGATTTTTTATTTTCACTGCTCTACGTTATAAACTTTTGTGAAGCACTTGGGGGTTCAAAGTGCTCACTACACATCTAGATAAGTTCCTTAATGGGTCTAGTTTCCAAAATGGTGTCACTTGTGGGGGAGCTCCAATGTTTAGGTACACAGGGGCTCTCCAAACGAGACATGGTGTCCAATAACGATTGGAGCTAATTTTCCATTCAAAAAGTCAAATGGTGCTCCTTCCCTTCCGGACCCTGCCGTGCGCCCAAACAGAAGTTTATGGCCACATATGAGGTATTGGTGTGCTCAGGAGCAATTGCCCAACAAATTTTAGGATCCATTTTTCCTGTTGCCCATGTGAAAATGAAAAAACTGAGGCTAAAAGATAATTTTTGTGAAAAAAAAGTCCTTTTTTTACGGATCAATTTGCGAAGCACCTGGGGGTTCAAAGTGATCACTATGCATCTAGATAAGTTCCTTGGGGGGTCTAGTTTCCAAAATGGGGTCACGTGTTGGGAAGCTCCAGTGTTTAGGAACACAGGGGCTCTCCAAATATGACATGGCAAGCGCTAAATAATCCAGCATATTTTCCATTCAAAAAGTCAAATAATAATGATAAATAATAAATTTTATTTCTATATCGCTGACATATTCTGCAGCACTTTACATTTCAGAGGGGATTTGTACAGACAATAGACATTACAGCATAACAATAATCACATACAGTAGATTATAACAAAATACCAAGAGGAATGAGGGCCCTGCTCGCAAGCTTACAGTCTATGAGGGAAAAAGGGAGACACGAAAGGTGGGTGGTAACAGTTGCCCTGATTGTATGGACCAGCCATAATGTTAAGTGTGTAACAGTACAGACACAGAGGGCTGATGGATGCATAAAGCATGTGGGAACATGATGCGGGAAACCTGGTTATGGTAAAACTTTTGGCTGTGCCACACAGGGATAGATTAGGTTAATGTGTTGAGGCGATAGGCCTGTCTGAATAAATGCGTTTTCAGGGCACGCTTAAAATTGTGGGGATTGGGGACTAATCGTATTGACCTGAGAAGTGCATTCCAAAGAATTGGCGCAGCACGTGTAAAGTCTTGGAGACGGGAGTGGGAGGTTCTGACTATTGAGGATGCTAACCTGAGGTCATCAGCAGAACGGAGGGTGCGGGTAGGGTGGTATACTGAAACAAGGGAGGAGATGTAAGGTGGTGCTGAGCTATGGAGGGCTTTGTGGGTGAGGGCAATAAGTTTGTACTGGATTCTGGAGTGGATGGGTAGCCAGTGTAATGACTGGCACAAGGTAGAGGCATCGGTGTAATGATTGGTGAGGAATATGATCCTGGCTGCAGCATTCAAGACAGATTGGAGAGGGGAGAGTTTGGTAAGAGGGAGACCGATTAGAAGAGAGTTACAATAGTCGAGACGAGAGTGAATAAGAGAAACAGTAAGAGTTTTTGCAGAGTCAAAAGTAAGAAAAGGTCGGATTCTAGAAATGTTTTTGAGGTGCAGATGACAAGAGCGAGCCAGTGATCGAATGTGGGGGGCAAAGGAAAGCTCGGAATCAAGTATGACCCCAAGACAGCGGGCCTGTTGCTGGGGAGTAATAGTGGAACCACACACAGAAATGGCAATGTCGGGTATAGGTACATTAGTAGAGGGAGGAAACACAAGGAGTTCAGTCTTTGACAGGTTCAGTTTCAGATATAGTGAGGACATGATGTTAGACACAGCGTTTAGACAAGCGCCGGTGTTTTCTAGAAAGGCTGGCGTGATGTCAGGAGAAGAAGCGTATAATTGGGTGTCATCAGCATAGAGATGGTACTGGAAACCAAATCTACTGATTGTTTGACCAATAGGGGCAGTGTACAAGGAGAAGAGGAGGGGGCCTAGAACCGATCAAACCGGCAAAAGATACAGTAAAGGAGCGGTCGGACAGATAGGAGGAGAACCATGAGAGAACGGTGTCCTTGAGGCCAATGGAACGGAGCATAGTGAGGAGGAGTTGATGATCCACAGTGTCGAATGCTGCAGAGAGATCCAAGAGAATTAGCATGGAGTAATGACCATTTGATTTAGCTGTTAGCAGATCATTAGAGACTTTAGTGAGGGCAGTTTCAGTAGAGTGTAAAGAGTGGAAACCAGATTGGAGAGGGTCGAGAAGAGAGTTATCAGAGAGATAGCGGATCAGACGGGAGTGGACCAGGCGTTCCAGGAGTTTAGAGATGAAGGGAAGATTAGAGACAGGTCTATAGTTAGCGGCACAGTTTTGGTCGAGGGATGGTTTTTTAAGTAGTGGATGTATGATAGCATGCTTAAATGAGGAGGGAAAAATACCAGAAGAGACAGAGAGGTTAAATATTTTAGTTAGGTGAGGGGTGACAGCAGGGGAAAGGGACTGGAGCAGATGTGACGGAAATGGGTCACTGGTGCAAGTGGTTGGGCGAGAAGATGCAAGGAGCCTGCTTACTTCTTCTTCTGTGACTGGTTCAAAATCAGAGAGTGAGCTAGATGCAGTGGGGGAGGGAGGACAGTGCATGGTATGAGAGTATTTGGAGATAATTTCCTGTCGAATCTGGTCAATTTTTTCTTTGAAGTAATTGGCCAGATCGTCAGCTCGGAGCTCCGTGGTTGGGGCCTGTACTCTTGGGTTGAGTAGAGAATGAAAAGTGTCAAAGAGACGTTTCGGGTTATTGGACAGTGATGTGATGAGGGTGTTGAAATAGGCTTGTTTGGAGAGGTGAAGGGCAGTGTTGTATGTTCTAAGCATAAACTTAAAATGGATGAAATCTTCGTTTAGATTGGATTTTCTCCACAGACGTTCGGCGCACCTGGAGCTCCTTCCCTTCTGAGCCCTGTCGTGCGCTGAAACAGTGGTTTATGACCACATATCAGGTATCAGTGTAATCAGGAGAACTTTCCCAACAAATTTTAGGATCCATTTTATCCTGTTGCCCATGAAAATGAAAAAAATGATGCTAAAAGAAAATTTGTGTTGAAAAAATTAAAATGTACATTTTTTCCTTCCACGTTGCTTTAGTTCCTGTGAAGCACCTGAAGGGTTAATAATCTTCTAGAATGCAGTTTTGAGTAGCTTGAGGGGTGCAGATTTTAGAATGGTGTCACTTTTGGGTATTTTCTGCCGTATAGACCCCTCAAAGTGACTTCAAATGTGAGGTGGTCCCTAAAAAAAATGGTTTTGTATATTTTGTTGTAAAAATGAGAAATCGCTGGTCAACTTTTAACCCTTATTACTTCCTAACAAAAAAAAAATTGTTTCCAAAATTGTGCTGATGTAAAGTAGACATGTGGGAGATGTTATTTAGTAACTATTTTGTGTCACATAACTCTCTAGTTTAACAGAATAAAAATTCAAAATTTGAAAATTGCGAAATTTTCAAAATTTTTGCCAAATTTCTGATTTTTTCACAATTAAATGCAAAAATTGTCGACCTAAATTTACCACTAACATGAAGCCCAATGTGTCATGTAAAAACATTCTCAGAATCGCTAGGATGCATTGAAGCGTTCCAGAGTTATTACCTCATAAAGGGACACTGGTCAGAATTGCAAAAAATGGCCAGGTCATTAAAGTCAAAATAGGCTGGGTCATGAAGGGGTTAAATTGGATACAGGGCAAGTGGGAAGAGCTGGGAAAAGTGCCAGAATTGGCTCATCTAATAGATGTGCCTTTTCTGGGTGGCTGTGGGCTGCTATTTTTAGGCTGAGGGGGGCCAACATATATGGCCCCTTACTGGCCTGAGAATACCAGCCCCCCGCTGTGAGCTTTAGCAAGGCTGATTGTCAAAAATGGGAGGGACCTCATGCCATTTTTTTAATTATTTATTTAAATAATTAAAAAATACGGCATGGGGATCCCTTTGATCTTGGTAACCAGCCTTGCTGAAGCTGACAGCTGAGAGTTGTAGCCATCAGCTGTGAGTTTTGCCTGGCTGGTTATAAAAAATATAGGGAAACCCACGCAGGTTTTTTAAATTATTTATTTAAAGCACAGGAGCGGATGATGAATGCTCCCATCTGCAGCTTCTGCTCTCACTGTTATTAGTGGCAGCAGGTGTCTGCTGATGGGAGGTGTAGTCCCATCAGCTGACACCAATGCCCAGAGGTAAACAATGACCAGTGGGTCGCTCTCATTATACAGATGCCAAAAATGTAGGTTTCCCACCTTTATCAGTAATAGGTGCTATTATTTTTGATCTTTAACCCCTTCATGACCCAGCCTATTTTGACCTTAATGACCTGGCCATTTTTGGCAATATTGACCAGTGTCCCTTTATGAGGTAATAACTCAGGAACGCTTCAACGGATCCTAGCGATTCTGAGATTGTTTTTTCATGACATATTTGGCTTCATGTTAGTGGTAAACTTAGGTCAATAATGTTTTCATTTATTTGTGAAAAAAACGGAAATTTGGCAAAAATTTTGAAAATTTCGCAATTTTCACATTTTTAATTTTTATTCCGTTAAACCAGAGAGTTATGTGACACAAAATAGTTAATAAATAACATTTCCCACATGTCTACTTTACATCAGCACAACTTTGGAACAAAAAATTTTTTTGTTGGGAAGTTATAAGGGTTAAAGGTTGACCAGCGATTTCTCATTTTTACAACAAAATTTACAAAACCATTTTTTTTAGGGACCACCTCACATTTGAAGTCACTTTGAGGGGTCTATATGGCAGAAAATACCCCAAAGTGACACCATTCTAAAAACTGCACCCCTCAAGCTACTCAAAACTATATTCAAGAAGATTATTAACCCTTCAGGTGCTTCACAGCAACTAAAGCAATGTGGAAGGAAAAAATGAACATTTTAATTTTTCCAATAAAAAATTTCTTTTAGCATCAATTTTTTCATTTTCACATGGGCAACAGGATAAAATGGATCCTAAAATTTGTTGGGCAATTTCTCCTGAGTACACCGATACCTCATATGTGGTCATAAACCACTGTTTGGGCGCACGGCAGGGCTCAGAAGGGAAGGAGCGCCATTTGACTTTTTGAATGGAAAATATGCTGGAATATTTAGCGGTTGCCATGTCGCGTTTGGAGAGTCCCTGTGCGCCTAAACATTGGAGCTACTCCACAAGTGACCCCATTTTGGAAACTAGACTCTCCAAGGAACTTATTTAGATGCATAGTGAGCACTTTGAACCGCCAGGTGCTTCACAAATTGATCCATAAAAAAAAAGGACTTTTTTTTCACAAAAATTTTCTTTTAGCCTCAGTTTTTTCATTTTCACATGGGCAATGGGATAAAATGGATCCTAAAATTAGTTGGGCAATTTCTCCTGAGTGCACAGATACCTCATATGTGCTCATAAACCACTGTTTGGGCACACGGCAGGGTCCCGAAGGGAAGGAGCACCATTTGACTTTTTGAATGGAAAATTAGCTCCAATCGTTAGTGGACACCATGTCGTGTTTGGAGAGCCCCTGTGTGCCTAAACATTAGAGCTCCCCCACAAGTGACCCCATTTTGGAAACTAGACCACCCAAGGAACTTTTCTAGATGTGTGGTGAGGACTTTGAACCCACAAGTGCTTCACAGAAGTTTATGACGCAGAAAAGTGAAAATAAAAAAATAATTTTTTTTCCTCAAAAATGATTTTTTTAGCCCGCTATTTTTTATTTTCACAAGGCTAACAGGAGAAATTGGACCACAAAAGTTGTTGTGTAATTTGTCCTGAGTACACCGATACCCCATATGTCAGGGGAAACCACTGTTTGGGCGCATGGGAGAGCTCAGAAGGGAAGGAGCGCAATTTTGGAATGCAGACTGATGGGATGTTCTGCGGGCATCATGTTGCGTTTGCAGAGCCCCTGATGTGCCTAAACAGTAGAAACCCCCCACAAGTGACCCCATTTTGGAAACTAGACCCTCCAAGGAGCTTATCTAGATGTGTAGTGAGCACTTTGAACCCCCAAGTGCTTCACAGAAGTTTATAAACGCAGAGCCATGAAAATAAAAAATAATTTTTTTTCCTCAAAAATGATTTTTTAGCCCGCTATTTTTTATTTTCACAAGGGTAACAGGATAAATTGGACCCCTAAAGTTGCTGTCCAGTTTGTCCTGAGTATGGTGGCACCCCATATGTGGGAGGGAACCACTGTTTGGGCGCACGGCAGGGCTCAGAAGGGAAGGAGCGCCATTTGACTTTTTGAATGGAAAATTAGCTCCAATCGTTAGCGGACACCATGTCGTGTTTGGAGAGGCCCTGTCTGCCTACACTTTGGAGCTCCCCCACATATCACCCCATTTTGGAAACTAGACCCCCTAAGGAAGTTATCTAGATGCATAGTGAGCACTTTGAACCCCCAGGTGCTTTGCAGAAGTGTATAACGCAGAGCTGTGAAAATAAAAATATTTTTTTTTCCTCAAAAAATGATTTATTTAGCCCGCTATTTTTTATTTTCACAATAGTAACAGGAGAAATTGGACCCCAAAAGTTGTTGTCCAGTTTGTCCTGAGTACGCTGGTACCCAATATGTGGGGAGGGACCACTGTTTGGGCACACATCGGGGCTCGGAAGGGAAGTAGTGACGTTTTGAAATACCGACTTGATGGAATGGTCTGCGGGCGTCATGTTACGTTTGCAGAGCCCCTGATGTGCCTAAACAGTGGAAACCCCCCACAAATGACCCCATTTTTGAAACTAGACCACCCAAGGAACTTATCTAGATGTGTGGTGAGCATTTTGAACCCCCAAGTGCTTCACAGAAGTTTATAACGCAGAACCGTGAAAATAAAAAATCTTTTTTTTCCTCAAAAAATGATTTTTTAGCCCGCAATTTTTTATTTTCACAAGGTTAACAGGATAAATTCGACCCCAAAAGTTGTTGTCCAGTTTGTCCTGAGTACGCTGGTACCCAATATGTGGGGAGGGACCACTGTTTGGGCACACATCGGGGCTCGGAAGGGAAGTAGTGACGTTTTGAAATACCGACTTAATGGAATGGTCTGCGGGCATCATGTTACGTTTGCAGAGCCCCTGATGTGCCTAAACAGTGGAAACCCCCCAAAAATGACCCCATTTTGGAAACTAGACCACCCAAGGAACTTATCTAGATATGTGGTGAGCATTTTGAACCCCCAAGTGCTTCACAGAAGTTTATAATGCAGAACCGTGAAAATAAAAAATCTTTTTTTTTCCTCAAAAAGTGATTTTGTAGCCCGCAATTTTTTATTTTCACAAGGTTAACAGGATAAATTCGACCCCAAATTTTGTTGTCCAGTTTGTGCTGAGTACGCTGGTACCCCATATGTGGGGGGGGACCACTGTATGGGCACACATCGGGGCTCGGAAGGGAAGTAGTGACGTTTTGAAATACCGACTTGATGGAATGGTCTGCGGGCGTCATGTTACGTTTGCAGAGCCCCTGATGTGCCTAAACAGTGGAAACCCCCCACAAGTGACCCCATTTTGGAAACTAGACCCCCCAAGGAACTTATCTAGATGTTTGATGAGCACTTTGAACCCCCAAGTGCTTCACCGAAGTTTATAACTCAGAGCCGTGAAAACAAAAAAAATCATTTTTTTTCACAAAAATCATTTTTTTAGCCCCCAATTTTTTATTTTCCCAAGGGTAACAGGAGAAATTAGACCCACAAAGTTGTTGTGCAATTTTTCCTGAGTACGCTGATACCCCATATGTGGGGGTAAACCACTGTTTGGGCACACGTCGGGGCTCGGAATTGAGAGAGTGCTGTTTGACATTTTGAACGCAAAATTGGCTGGAATAAATCGTGGCGCCATGTCGCGCTCGGAGACCCCGTGATGTGCCTAAACAGTGGAAACCCCTCAATTCTAACTCCAACCCTAACCCCAACACACCCCTAACCCTAATCCCACCCTAATAATAACCCTAACCACAGCCCTAACGCCAACACACCCCTAACCCTAATCCCAACTCTAACCCTAACTACAAGCCTAACCCTAATCCCAACCCACCCCTAACCCTAATTCCAGCCCTACCCTAATTCCAGCCCTAACCCTAATTCCAGTCCTAACCCTAATTCCAGCCCTAACCCTAATTCCAGCCCTAACCCTAATTCCAGCTCTAACCCTAATTCTAGCCCTAACCCTAATTCCAACCCTAACCCTAATTTTAACCCTAATTTTAACCCTAACCCTAATTTTAACCCTAATTCCAACCCTAACCCTAATTCTAGCCCTAACCCTATTTCTAACCCTAACCCTATCTGTAACCCTTATTCCAACCCTAACCCTTATTCCAACCCTAACCCTAATTCCAACCCTAACCCTAGTTCGAACCCTAAATGGAAAAAAAAATATTTTTTTTATTTTATTATTTGCGCCTGGCTATGGGGGTGATAAAAGGGGGGTGTATTTACTTTTTTTTTCATTTTGATCACTGTGAGAGTGTATCACAGTGATCAAAATGAAAAATGAACGGGCAACCGGCAAATTCATGGGCGTCACCATCTTGGACAATGGCAGGCGCACTGCGCATGTGCCCGCCATTTTGCAAGATGGCGGCGCCCATGATCCGGACGCCGGGAGCCACGGCGGGACACCGGGAGCACGATCGGAGATCCTGGGGGGATCGGAAGGTGGGAGGGAGCGATAGACAGGGGAGGGGGAGCAGATGATGACGGCGGCGAACGATCGCCGCCGTCCATCGGTGGCGGGGGCCGATCGGCCCCGCCAGTCGGTGTGTGGGGGGGTCGGTGTCCAGCCATGTCCGATGCTATTGCAGCATCGGCCATGGCTGGATTGTAATATTTCACCAAATTTCATTGGTGAAATATTACAAATCGCTCTGATTGGCTGTTTCACTTTTAACTGCCAATCAGAGCGATCGTAGGCACGTGGGGGCTAAGCCACGCCCCCAGGGATTAACTGTAGAGTGTCCTTTTTGTGCCGGTCGGGTGACCTTTCAGTGACCCCGGTCACCCGACCCACAGGGGGGCTATTTATAGCATGACGCCTGCGTAGGCGTCATAGGTCGTTTGGGCACGACTTTTCATGACGCCTACGTAGGCGTCATGGGTCGTGAAGGGGTTAAATGAACACTCTACTAGACAAAGAGCCTTGTGCTTCAATAACTTCTTTAAATCAGTTTTTCCCAATCTGCTCTGTGGCACACTAAGGTCTCAAGTTACACAGCTGTATGCAGGAGAGAGGGAGGGAGGCCTCAGCTTGTGAAGGGGGATCGTTGCTGGAGCATGTCATTCACAAAGCCAAGGAGATGTAGCAGAGCTCTGTATGTGTGACAAGAACACTAAGACATTACGTCATATTCCTGACACCCTGTCTAGGCTATATGGATATTGTATGTGATACAAACAGCAATACAAACTATTAACCCTTTAATAGGGATGTAAGTATGATGACTCAGCTTCAGCACCAGTATTAACACTACAGGCTTCTAATTTGTTATACTGTGCACATAGGCCTGGACAAACACTCTCTCCCTCAAATACAAAGTGTCATAGAGCTGCGCGATGGCATCAGTGTACTGAGCCGGGCGATGACTGTTCTTTTATAAGCCCTCATGATGGCCGGCCAATCACAGTAATACCACAACCAAGATGGCTATGGCATTACAGTGACACGTAGGCAATGCTTTTTGGCTGTGTTACAGGTGCCAAAAGTGTGGAGCATGTCTTTGAGTTTTACAGAGAGCACCGCCCATTGCTCGCTGAGTAAAGAGTACATCACCAAGCAGATTTTCTCATCCCTAATTATTGCACATAAATTAAGTTATGGGCATCCATGGCTTGATTTATTTGACTGTGGGGATTGGATAGGTGGTTACTGACATCTGGGGAGAATTTAATGTCAATAGAACTATTAGAAATATATTTAATTAGAAAATAGGTGATGTGTTCAATATTTATTTCAACCACTTTACAAAGAACAAAGAATGGAGAAATCTGTGATTTTTATCTTAGGAACACATCAACTGTGAGAGACAGAATCTAAAAATAAAAACTAGAAAATCACATTGTGCGATTTTTAAATATTTAAATTGAATTTTATTGCATGAAATAAGTATTTCATCACTTACCAACCAGAAACTGTTTGCTTTTTTAAGAAGCCCTCCTACTCTGCACTCATTACCTGTATTAATTGCTCCTGTTTTAACTCATTACCCATATAAAAGACACCTGTCCACGCACTAAATCAATCAACCTCTCCACCATAACCAAGACCAAAGAGCTATCTAAGGACACTAGGGACCAAATTGAAGACCTGCACAAGGGTGGGATGGGCTACCAGACAATAGGCAAGCAGCTTGGTGAGAAAGCAACAACTGTTGGCTCAATTATTAAAAATGGAAGAAACGCAAGAAAACTGTCAATCTTCCGTGGTCTGGGGCTCCATGCAGGATCTCGCCTCGTGGGGGTAAGGATGATTCAAAACTACATGGGAGGAATTAGTCAATGACCTGATGAGAGCTGGGACCACAGTCTCAATTATTACCATTATTAATGCTGGCACTGATTAAAATCTTGTGGGGCACGGAAGATCCCCCTGCTCATGCCAGCACATGTCCAGGCCTGTTTTAAGTTCACCATTGACCAGTTGGATGATCCAGAGGAGGCATTTTAGAAGGTCCTGTGGTCAGATGAGACCAAAATAAAACATTTTAGTATCAATTCCACTCGCCGTGTTTGGAGAAAGAAGAAAGCTGAGTACAACCCCAAGAACACTATTCCAACCATGAAGCATGGTGAGATAAAAATCATACTTTGGGGGTGATTTTCTGCAAAGAGGACAGGACGACTGCACCATATTGAAGAATGGATGGATGGGGTCATGTATCGCAAGGTCATGGCCAACAACCTCCTTCCCTCAGTAAGTGTATTGAAGGTCGTGGCTGGGTATTTCATCATGACAAGGACCCAAAACACACAGCCAGGGCACCTGAGGATTGGCCCTGTAAGATGCATTTCAAGATGCATTTCAAGGTCCTGAAGTAGCCTAGCCAGGCTCCAGATCTGAGGCCAGTAGTAAATCTTTGGAAGGAGCTGAAACTCAATGTTGCCCTGAACCTGAAAGATCTGGATAAGATCTGTATGGAGGAATGGGCCAAAATCCCTGATGCAGTGGGTGCAAACTTGGTCAAGAACTATAGGAAACATCTGACCTCTCTAATTGCAAACAAAGCTTCCTGTAACAAATATTAACTTCTGTTTTTCTATTGTATCAAATATTTATTTTATGCAATAAAATGCAAATTTGTAAAACTCAATAGAATATGATTTTCTGAAATTTTTTTTATGATTCCGTCTCTCACAGTTGAATTGTACATCTATGACAAAAATAATAGCATATAACATGCATAATCAGCAGTGTATCAAATACTTATTTTCCCCATTATGCATAGTGTATATATATATATATATATACAGCTTTTGCAAAAATTAAGAGACCACTTCCAAATGTTCAGTTTGTCTGATTTTTCTCTTTTTTATTTCTGAGTAAAATGTAGAGTCTTATTTTAGTCTACAAACTTCTGACAAGTCTTCGAATTTCCAAACAAAAAATTTAGTATTTTTTTTCTGACAAAGAAAAATGGTCAAAAATAAAAAAACCCAGTGCTTTCAGACCTCATATATTGCAAAGAAAACAAGTTCAGAATTATTTAGAAACAACAATACTATTGTTTTAACTCAGGAAGAGTTCTGAAGTAAATATTTTGTGGAATAACCGTGATTTTTAAAAATAGTTTTCATGCCTCTTGGCATGCTTGCCACAAGTCTTTCACACTGCTTCTGGCACAAAAAATTAAGCAGTTCTTCTTTGTTTAATGGCTTGTGACTATCCATCATCCTCTTTATTACATTCCAGAGGTTTTCAATGAGGTTCAGGTCTAGATAATATATATATATATATATATATATATATATATGTGTGTGTGTATACCAGGGGTTGGACAAAATAATGGAAACACCTGGAACCATCAGCAAAAGTTAGTTTAATATGGTGTAGGTCCACCTTTTGCGGCGATTACAGCCTCAATTATCCGAGGTATGGATTCATACAAGGTGTGAATTGTTTCCAAAGGAATTGCAGCCCATTCTTCAGTTAACACACCCTCCAGTTCTTTGATCGACGTCTAACTTGAAACTCTAAAATCAGACATAAATGCTCAATAATGTTGAGGTCTGGGGATTGTGGAGGCCAGATGAGATGCTCAACTTCATTACAATGTTCCTCGTACCATCCATTAAAGATTCTAGCTGTATGAATTGGTGCATTATCATCCTGAAAGATGGCGTTCCCCTCCGGGAACAGTGCTTGAACTATAGGATGCACTTGGTCACCCAAAATGCCTAAATAATCGTGGCTGTTAATTCTTCTATGAAGGGATATCATTGGCCCGGCGGATCTCCACGAAATAGCACCCCAGATCATTACAGAACCTCCGCCATGTTTTACGGTTGGGAGGATTAAGAAAAATTGTAGTTTAGAGTCAGATTTCGTATCACAAGCCAAGGAATTGAAAAATAGGTTTATTGAGAAAAACTACCCAAAAAAACTGCTAGAAAAAGCATATAATGAGTGCGCAGGTTTGGAACAGATGGATCTAGTAAATCCTAAGAAAAAAGAAAAAGAGAATGATAGTTTCTCCTTAAACTTTTTAACTAATTTTACTAAAGAAAATCAAAAAATTAGGAATATTTTACAGGATCATTGGTTTGTTCTTCTTAATGATCCAGTGTTGGGGAGTATGCTACCGAATAAACCAGGACTAACCTTTAAAAGATCCTCTACTCTTAGAAATATACTGGCCCCTAGTCGCCTGAAAAAAGAAAAAAGTAGGGATGAACAATGCAAAAAACCAGGAGTCTTTAAATGTAATACCGCTCGGTGTCTGTGTTGTGGCATGATTATGCATAATATGACCACATTCAGTTCAATTCAGAATAATAAGGTGTTTGATATAAAGTTTTCCCTGAATTGTAAAAGTAGTTTTGTGATATATCTGATAGAATGCGAATGTGGTTTACAGTATGTGGGTAAAACCACACAAGAACTGCATAACCGCAAGAATTCGCACAGACACAATATAATTGAAGGTTTTATGTTCCATGGAGTATCAAAGCATTGCACTATAAGACATGGGAAGAAACCATGTATTAAAGTGGCCCCAATTGATTATGTTTCAGAAGACACTGTGAACAGGAGTGTCATTCTGAGAAGAAAGGAAATTTACTGGATTCATAGGTTGCAGACTCTGCAACCAAACGGTTTAAATGAAATATCTGACATCTTTAACTAATTTTGGTACTCCGCATATTTGTCTGCTAAGGATTGGAGTAGTATTGGCATCTGATAATTGTGTGATGTCCATGCTATAACATTACAGCAAGGGAATGATCATATCGCTAACATATAAAGAGATACAATCGGCGGTATTTTATTATGATTGGAATAGTTGGCTGGTGCCTTGAAAAGGTACTGACAGCTCTGGAGATGTGGAGCCTTTGGCTGAGAGAACTGAAAAGTTTCTTGCGTGCAGAGCATGAGTCTGCTGTGCAGGATCTAATCCGCATAGGAGTACATACATTAATTAGTATATGATCATCTGCCTGAAATATAAGGAAAGTAAAAGTATAATATGTTGAATGAAGGGTTAATACTAAAAGGGAAATATAAGTGCGGTTATATAAGAGATTTGTGAATGGTGTTCTGCTAATTGATATGATGTACCAAGAAATTTAGATTTTTATTGAGTATAATCATAATTTTATTATAATGTTTTACATTTTTTCTAGTGTGAAGTTTTATATTTGTGTGTTTCTATAGAAGTGTGTTTTATAGATGAATTTTAGTGATTTTTGTGATTTTACATTATGTTGATAGTTATGTGTGAATTTTTTAGTGCAATGAGCATCTACCTCACTTCCTGGGGAAGCTAGTATATAAGGAGAATGGAATGTGATGCCAGTGTAACTTTTGCTCCTGAGGAAGTGTACAGTGTGTACACGAAATGCGTAGAGTTTATGGAATAAAAAGGAAGTTATAATCACTGCTTGGTCATTGGATTAACTCCTTGTGAACTTTGAACTGGAACAGCACGATCCTGAAAGCCGGATTTCTCTCCTTCCTATATATGCAATTCTAGTGACCGGCTGATTGCTGCAGTTCATCGGATCATACCCATTTGTGCTTATGGTTGTTGTGCTTCACACAACTGAACCAGGTGAGTGGATCCATATCTGTGAAACGTTTATATCACTGGATAAGACCCTATTGTGCGCTTCTGTCTCCCCCTTTTTTACGGTTGGGAGAAGGCAGTCTGGATGGAATGCTTCTTTCGGCTGTCTCCAAACGTACACTCGGCCGGAGGTCAGAAATAGGGTAAACGATGATTTGCCTGAGAATATCACATGTTTCCACTGCTCGAGGGACCCATTCTGGAGATTTCTACACCACTCTAAACACTTGGAAACATTTGTCATTGAGAGCAGCGGTTTTCGAATTGCAGTTCTTCCGTGGAATCCAGATTTGTGCAGCTCCCGAAGAACATTTTTTGTGGAAACAGGGTTCTGTAGGTGTTCATTGAGCTCAGCAGTGATTTTCGGAGCCGTGGTCTTGCGATCCTCTCTCACAATTTGCGTTAGAGTCCGACGGTCTCTCTCAGTCAACTTCGACTTTCGGCCGGACCTGTGCTTTGCTGCAGACGTTTTTCCTTCTCTTTCAAACACAGTCATTACTTTGGAGACAGTACCTCTTGACACGCCAAGCATTCGGGCACTTTCTGTTACACTAGCGCCTGCCATACGAGCACCAAAAATTTGGCCTCTTTGAAAATCAGAGAGGTCTGCCATTGGTATCAGGTTTTCATCAATGCTCTTACAATTCTGCAAAACAAACAGTTAATTTACATACACATATCACATAACACAAATAATCAACTACAAAACATTACCATATGCCACGGTTTGTATATATATTCAGTGGCAAAAAAAGTATTTAGTCAGCTACCAATTGTGCAAGTTCTCCCATTTAAAAAGATGAGAGAGGCCTGTAATTGACATTGTATGTAGACCACAACTATGAGAGTCAAGATGAGAAAACAAATCCAGAAGCTTGTCTGATTTGGCAAGATTTATTTTTCAAATTATAGTGGGAAATGTATTTGGTCATTAACAAAAGTTCATCTCAATATCTTGTTACAAATATATATTTTTTGTTGGCAATGACAGAGGTCAAACGTTTTCTGTAAGTCTTCACAAGGTTGGATCACACTGTTGATGGTATGTTGGCCCATTCCTCCCTGCAGATCTCCTCTAGAGTAGTGATGTTTTGGGCCTGTCGCTGAGCAAAATGGATTTTCAAATCACTCTAAAGGTTTTGTATGGGGTTGAGACCTGGAGACTGGCTAAGCCACTCCAGCACCTTCATATGCTTCTAACAAAGCCACTCCTTCATTGCCCTGGTGGTGTGCTTGGGATAGTTATCATGCTGAAGGCTCATCCATGTTTCATCTTCAATGCCCTTGCTGATGGAATGAGGTTTACACTCAAAATCTCCCGATACATGTCCCCATTCATTCTTCCATGTACACGGATCAGTCATCCTGGTCCCTTTGCAGAGAAACAGCTGAAAGCATGATGTTGCTACCCCCATACTTTACAGTAGGTATTGTGTTCTTTGGATGCAACTCAACATTCTGTCTCCTTCAAATAAAATGAGTTTTGTTTCTACCAAACAGTTGTACTTTGGTTTCATTAGACCATATGACATTCTCCAAGTACTCTTCTGGATAATCCAAATTCTCTCTATCGAACTTCAGACGGACCCGGACATGTAGTGGCTTAAGAACGGGGATACGTCTGGCACTGCAGGATCTGAGTCCCTGGCGGCGTAGTGTGTTACTAATGGTAGCCTTTGTTATGGTGGTCTCAGCTCTATGCAGGCCAGTCACTAGATCCCCAAGTGTGGTTTTGGGATTTTTGCTCACCATTGTTGTGATAATTTTGACCCCACGGGGTAAGATCTTGCATGGAGCCCCAGATCGAGGGAGATTATCAGTGTTCTTGTATGTCTTCCATTTTCTTATTATTTCTCCCATCGTTGATTCCATCATACCAAGCTGTTTGCCTATTGCAGATTCAGTCTTCCCAGCCTGGTGCAGGGCTTCAATTTTGTTTCTGGTGTCCTTCGACAGCACTTTGGTAGTCACCATAGTTGAGTTTGGAGTGTGACTGTTTGAGGTTGTGGATAGGTGTCTTTATAATGATAAGTTCAAACAGGTGTCACTACTACAGGTAATAAGAGGAGGACAGAGGAGCTTTTTAAAGAAGAAGTTACAGGTCTGTTAGAGCCAGAAATCTTGCATGTTTTTTGGTGACCAAATACTTATTTTCCACCATAATTTGAAAAATAAATCTTGCCAAATCAGACAAGGTGATTTTCTGAATTTCTTTTCTCATATTGACTCTCATTGTTGTGGTCTACCTATGATGTTAATTACAGGCCTCTCTCATCTTTTTAAGTGGGAGAACATGCACAATTGGTGGGTGACTAAATACTTTTTTCCCCACTGTACATACAGCATATACAGGGTGGGCCATTTACAGTGGGGAAAAAAAGTATTTAGTCAGTCAGCAATAGTGCAAGTTCCACCACTTAAAAAGATGAGAGGCGTCTGTAATTTACATCATAGGTAGACCTCAACTATGAGAGACAAACTGAGAAAAAAAAATCCAGAAAATCACATTGTCTGTTTTTTTTTCATTTTATTTGCATATTATGGTGGAAAATAAGTATTTGGTCAGAAACAAGCAATCAAGATTTCTGGCTCTCACAGATCTGTAACTTCTTCTTTAAGAGTCTCCTCTTTCCTCCACTCATTACCTGTAGTAATGGCACCTGTTTAAACTTGTTATCAGTATAAAAAGACACCTGTGCACACCCTCAAACAGTCTGACTCCAAACTCCACTATGGTGAAGACCAAAGAGCTGTCAAAGGACACCAGAAACAAAATTGTAGCCCTGCACCAGGCTGGGAAGACTGAATTTGCAATAGCCAACCAGCTTGGAGTGAAGAAATCAACTGTGGGAGCAATAATTAGAAAATGGAAGACATACAAGACCACTGATAATCTCCCTCGATCTGGTGCTCCACGCAAAATCCCACCCCGTGGGGTCAGAATGATCACAAGAACGGTGAGCAAAAATCCCAGAACCACGGGGGGGGACCTAGTGAATGAACTGCAGAGAGCTGGGACCAATGTAACAAGGCCTACCATAAGTAACACACTACGCCACCATGGACTCAGATCCTGCAGTGCCAGACATGTCCCACTGCTTAAGCCTGTACATGTCCGGGCCCGTCTGAAGTTTGCTAGAGAGCATTTGGATGATCCAGAGGAGTTTTGGGAGAATGTCCTATGGTCTGATGAAACCAAACTGGAACTGTTTGGTAGAAACACAACTTGTCGTGTTTGGAGGAAAAAGAATACTGAGTTGCATCCATCAAACACCATACCTACTGTAAAGCATGGTGGTGGAAACATCATGCTTTGGGGCTGTTTCTCTGCAAAGGGGCCAGGACGACTGATACGGGTACATGAAAGAATGAATGGGGCCATGTATCGTGAGATTTTGAGTGCAAACCTCCTTCCATCAGCAAGGGCATTGAAGATGAAACGTGGCTGGGTCTTTCAACATGACAATGATCCAAAGCACACCGCCAGGGCAACGAAGGAGTGGCTTCGTAAGAAGCATTTCAAGGTCCTGGAGTGGCCTAGCCAGTCTCCAGATCTCAACCCTATAGAAAACCTTTGGAGGGAGTTGAAAGTCCGTGTTGCCAAGCGAAAAGCCAAAAACATCACTGCTCTAGAGGAGATCTGCATGGAGGAATGGGCCAACATACCAACAACAGTGTGTGGCAACCTTGTGAAGACTTACAGAAAACGTTTGACCTCTGTCATTGCCAACAAAGGATATATCACAAAGTATTGAGATGAAATTTTGTTTCTGACCAAATACTTATTTTCCACCATAATATGCAAATAAAATGAAAAAAAAAACAAACAGACAATGTGATTTTCTTGATTTTTTTTTCTCAGTTTGTCTCCCATAGTTGAGGTCTACCTATGATGTAAATTACAGACGCCTCTCATCTTTTTAAGTGGTGGAACTTGCACTATTGCTGACTGACTAAATACTTTTTTTCCCCACTGTATATGGATACACCTTGGTGAGCCATTTTTAAAGTTGGATCCAAAATAGCCGACTTCAAAATGGCCACCATGGTCACCACCCATCTTGAAAAGTTTTTCCCCTCCCATTTACTAATGTGCCACAAACAGGAAGTTGGTGTCACCAACAATTCCCATTATATTTACGTGTATTTGTATTTATTTGTTCAATTCTCAAACTTAACAATATTTCATCATTTATTTTAATTTGGCATAACATACTTATCGTGCTGTATAATTTACTTTCTGCCTCTTCCTTTTGAAACTCATTTTACCACTCATTTCAGTTTATTGCTACATTCAGCATTTTGCTTGAATCAGATTTTGCAAAATCCCAAAATGGTTCAATACTTGCAAAAAGCTTATTCAAGTGTTAAATGATCTGAAACGCATAGTGAGTACAATACATATATGATAGTATTGGATAGAAAAAAATAATATGCTGTAGATAAAAAGCTAAATTGTCGAAAAATGCAATTTAATATGGTGCATTGTATTATAAGGATTATTGGCATTATTTTGCCTCCCCTATCAATATCCCTGTAGTACTATGACTAGGCTTGTCTCATGGATAATAAATGATAATAATAATAATAATAATAATAATAATAATAATAATAGATGGACACACAGTGATGTTTTAAAACATGACTTTTCTTTTCAATAGTTGTTGATGGACTTAATGTTATCTGCTATAGAAGAAATTTGGGGCAACCTACAGAAGGCGTTGGCTGCGGGTACGTCGGAGGCAGGAGTTACAGGAAGAGGAATGCCGGGGTGTCTGCCAAATACAATGAAGAACGGAGACTTGGTCGAAGATTCGCTAGTATGGTTGTTATAGGCGAATTCTGCCCAGGGAAGCAGATCAACCCAGTCGTTTTGGTGGGCATTGGAGAAATGGCATAGGTACCCAGTCAATGTCTGGTTGGTTCGCTCCTCCTGCCCTAGACTGCGGATGGTAAGCGGAGGAGAAGGCAAGGGAAACGTTCATGAGCTTACAAAGTGCCCGCCAGAACTTGGAGGTGAACTGGACCCCCTGGTCAGACACGATACATTGAGGTAGTCCATGGAGTCTGAAGATCTGATGGATGAATACTTTGGCTAACTCAGGAGCCGAGGGAAGACAGGACAGAGGGATGAAATGGGCCATCTTGGAGAACCGGTCCACCACCACCAGGATGACTGTACAACCGGAAGACCGAGGCTGGTCGGTGATAAAATCCATGGCGATATGTTCCCAGGGAACCGTAGGGACTGGCAAAGGGAGCAGCAGGCTGGACGGAAGTTGTCGTGGCACTTTGCTCTTGGCACAGGAGGGACAAGAGGCCACGAAATCAACCACGTCTTGGCGAAGCGTAGGCCACCAGTAGTGATGCGTGATGAGGGCTAGCGTCTTCTTGGTTCCAACATGACCAGCCAGTTTGGAGGAATGGCCCCAGAGTAGAACCTTTTTCTTGAGATTCTCTGGTACAAGGGTCTTGCCTGGAGGTGGAGACAGCCAATTCACCGGAGCCACAGTGATGATTTTAGTGGGCTCAATAATGTGCAAAGGTTCCTCCACTGTCTTGGTCAGCTGGAGTGCTCTGGATAAGGCGTCGGCTTTAGCGTTCTTGTTGCCTGGGCAAAAATGGAGCTCGAAATCAAAACGAGCGAAGAATAAGGATCACCTGGCCTGACGAGGGTTGAGTCTCTGGGCAGAGTGAAGATAGGCCAAGGTTTTGTGGTCAGAGAAGATTACAAAGGGGTGGACAGCCCCCTCCAGAAGGTGACGCCATTCCTCCAGGGCAAATTTTATGGCCAGCAGTTCCCAGTCGCCGATCGAGTAGTTGCAGTCGGATGAAGAGAAAGCCTTCGAAAAGAAGCTACAGGGACGTATTCGGCTGGAAGCGGATCTCTGGGACAGTACTGCCTCGGCCCCTGTTGAGGAAGCGTCTACTTCAAGCACAAAGGGCCGGTTACTCTCGGGGTGGTGCAACACCGGAGCTGTTGCGAAAGCCTGTTTTAGAGTCCGAAAGGCCTCCGCCTCCGTAGTCCAGGAATTGGGACTCATCCCCTTCTGGGTGAGAGCAGAAATAGGTCTAGTGATTGCGGAAAAATGGGGAATAAATTGCCTGTAGTAATTGGCAAATCCGAGAAATCGCTGTATGGCTTTTATCCCAACGGGGCATGGCCATTTGGGGACTGCAGTCAGTTTCTCGGGATCCATTCTTAATCCAGCGTTGGAGATAATGTAGCCCAGAAACGGCAGGGAGGTTTGCTCAAAGAGGTATTTCTCTATCTTGGCGTACAGGCAATTCTCCCAAAGATGCTGTAACACCAGGCGAACGCTTTCTGTGGGATGCAAGATTTGGCGAGAAGACTAGAATGTCATCCAGGTAAACCACCACACAGGAGTACAAGAGGTCCCGGAAGATCTCATTGACAAACTCTTGAAACACAGCAGGAGCATTGCAAAGACCAAAGGGCATAACCAGGTACTCGTAGTGGCCGTCTCGAGTGTTGATCGCAGTCTTCCACTCATCCCCAGTGCGGATTCGGATCAGATTGTAGGCTCCCCTAAGGTCCAACTTGGAGAAAACCCGGGCCCCTCTAAGATGGTCAAACAACTCTGGAATGAGGGGAAGAGGATACCTGTTCTTGATGGTAATCTTATTCAAGCTCCTATAGTCAATACACGGCCGCAGAGTTCCGTCCTTCTTCTTGACAAAGAAAAACCCGGCTCCCGCGTGCGACGAGGAATTCTGTATAAACCCCTTGGCGAGGTTCTCCCGGACGTATTCGGACATGGCTAAGGTCTCAGCAGGAGACAGTTGGTAGATTCTGCCCCTTGGAGGAGCTGAACCGGGGATTAGTTCAATTGGGCAGTCAAAGGGCCGGTGTGGGAGAAGAACTTCTGCCTCCCTCTTATCAAAGACGTCTGCATAAGAACTGTAGGTTGAAGGGAGGCCCACAAGGTTAGGGGGTGGCCGGGGAGCGGCAGCAAGTAGGACCGGAGATAGGCAATGATCCTCGCACGAGTGTCCCCAGCGAAGTACCTCCCCAGAAGACAAGTCGAGGACCGGCTGGTGTGTCCTTAGCCAGGGAAGGCCAAGAAGAATCGCATGGGACAACTTAGGCAAAGCATAAAAGGCCATCTTCTCTCAATGTAAGGCTCCAAATTGCAACTCCACTTCCTACGTGACCAAGGTGACGGTCTCCTGTAGCGGTTTGCCATCCACTGCAGCAATCAGGCGAGGATTACATAGGGTAACCATGGGAATTTGGTACTTGTCCACCTCTTCACGCCGGATGAAGTTACCTGCCGAGCCCGAATCCACGTAGGCCATCTCGGACCCACGTCTCTGCCCTGAAACCACAAGAACAGACATGGTAAGAGGTTGAGAGGAATCAATAGCACCTAGGGAGGCCTCTCTTACTTGACCTAGGTGGAGGAGTTTCCCGGTCTCTCCGGACAGGTGCTGACAAAATGCGAAGAACATCCACAATAGAGGCATAGACCTTGTGCCCGTCTCTTCCTCCGACGTAACTCAGCCACCTTGAGGGGATCCACCTGCATGGGTTCGACAGAGGAGGAAGCAGAGGGCCCGGCTGGATGAGGGCTGGCGGATCAATTGGGAAGGGGAACTGGTCTAGTGGGTCTCCTCTCTCTCGCAAACTCCTGAGCTCGTTCCTGGAATCGCAGGTCAATATGTGTGGCCAGCGAGATAATGTCTTCCAGGGTGGTCGAGGTATCCTGGCCTGCGAGTTCATCTTTTATCCTGCTCGAGAGACCACGCCAAAATGCCCCTACCAACGCCGCGTTATTCCATCCAAGCTCCGAGGAGAGAGTACGAAAGCAGATGGCATACTGCCCAACTGTGAGGGAGCCCTGATGAAGGTTGAAAAGGAATTCGGTGAGAGACGCTAACCAACCCGGTTCGTCAAAGACCCTGCGAAATGTATCCAAGGCCGGGAGGCTTGAGACAACAGGGTCATCCCGTTCCCAGAGAGGGCTCAGCCAGGACAGGGCCTCTCCCTCCAGATGGGACATAATGAAAGCTACTTTGGACAGGTCGGACAGATATTGCTGAGGCAACCATTCAAAATGGAGGCTACACTGGTTTAAGAACCCCGCACAGAGTTTGGGGTCACCACTAAACCGGGGTGGCTTGGCGAGGCGGGGCAAGGGGAGAGCAGCTGAGACAGGGGGCGGAGTCGGGACCGCGGCGGCTGACTGGAGGGTCACCAAACAGCTATCTACAGAGGCCATATAACTTAAAATATGGGCTTGGGTATCCCATTGCTGACCCAGCTCCTGCTGAAGGCTGGCCAGCTGAGTAGCATTTCCGGGATCGGCCACCTGCAGGGCCGACAATCGGGAGTCCATGGACTTCATGACGGACATTATGTGTCCCTGGTTCTCCCGTAAAAAGTGCAACTCTTTCTGGGTGGCAGCAGGAGTACCGGTGGGATCCATGCCCTGATCTTACTGCAAGCAAACTATTCAGATGAGAAAAAGTCTCCAGGAGTGGACCCTCTGGATCGTGGCACCGAGGGGCCCTGGGCAAACCGCCAGGTGGAGCCGAGCCCTATACAGGGATTGTTAGGAGGAAGGCCCAGGGTCTCGGGTACCACGATAGCCGGTACCGAGAGGGGCGGCTCAAAATGGACTGGAGTAAGACCACAGACAGAAGGATGGAACAAGGACACGAAAGACAGGACTGGAGTCGGAAGGCAGGACTGGACCACAGACAGCAGGACGGGGACTGGCGCACGGACAACAGAACGGAGCAGGACCGGAGTAAGACTGGACCACAGACAGTAGGACGGAGCAAGGACATGGAGGACAGGACCGGAATAGGACTGGACCACAGACAGCAGGATGGGGACCTGAGTACGGGCAGCAGTACGGAGCAGGACCGGAGTAGGACTGGACCACAGACAGCAGGACGGGGACTGGAGCACGGATAGCAGGACCGGAGTAGGACTGGACCACAGACCAGCAGGATGGGGATTGGAGCATGGACAGCAGGACCAGAGTAGGACTGGACCACAGACAGCAGGACAGGCACTGGACCACAGACAGCAGGACGGGGACTGTAGCATTGACAGCAGGACCGGAGTAGGACTGCGGAAGACAGGAGTAGCAGGGTAGATGGAGAGGTAGCGGAAGAGGGCCTAACGTGACTTAACACAAAGATCAGGCATCTCCATTACAGGAGGATGGCCTGATATGCCCCTGCCTGGTCTCCTATTGGCCCGGTGGTACTTCCAGGTCAGGGCACCGCCGGAGCACAAGAGATGGGGAGGAGGTGCGGCCGCGGCCTACGGTGCATGTGCATAGCATGCAGAGACGCCGTCGGCCGCGGACCTGGAAGGAGAGACCGCCGCAACTGCCGGGCGGCAGGAGGCCATTACGTGGGAGCGGAGGCAGGGTGAGAACTTGGCGGCGGTGGAGGCGTGACAGTATCTCTTCAGAAAGTTTCCAATTTTCCAAAGTCTTTATGCTATTTATGTTTGAATCGCTGCTTTGCAAGCAAATTTGTCAATATATCTAGAATCATTTCATCTCTGCTGCGGTAATCATTTCTATGCTGCTAGTTGAAGATGTGTATATATCTATTGACCTCATGTGCATCATTGCACCTGATTCTGCTTCACCTGGGGTTTCTTGCTCCACTTTTCTGTCTGCTGCCTTGTATACCCCACTGCACTGGTTCATATTGATCTATGTGCAAGCCAGCAAGACCCATTGTACTGATCTCTCACCTCCAGTGCATGCTACTGATGCTGACCACCTCACAAAGTGTGTTCCTACCAATAATGGAGTAAAAATCTAGGAATACTTGAGAGTTGATCTTAACATATTTGCTGAAATTCAATTAACACAGATTTGCTTAATTTGGGATGTAGAATGTTGCATAAAATTGAAATAAAATAAAGCTTTTTATACTCACCTCACTTAATGTCTCCTCTTACTTGCCCCAGTGCTGCCCAGTTCAATTGGCTCCTTTGTCTTCTCTCTTCTGTCTGCTATCGCATTATGTTCTTGAGCCTCTGATGCTGCTGTTCTTCAAAAATAAGTAAAAAAAAATGAAAAAATAAAAAATCAATATGTACTATAGCAACATCAGGCTGTAATAAATGGGTGGCATATATGGCTGTCAAATTGAACTAGTAATATGATTGTGCAAAACCAGACAATGCACAGTTACATTTCTACATTTTTTTATATTAAAAAAAATGAAATTGCACTTCCAAAAATGATATGAATTTGATATGCATTAAATTGATTATTTAATATGTCTTATGTTTAATTACATAATCCCTATGACAGTGTGGGAGAAATTACCTTTTGAAACTCATTTAAATAAGTCTACAGCAAAGTTATAGCAATTGATTATTTTTGTGACCTATAAATCTTCTTGCAAAACTCCTAGAGTGGAATAAATATAAGATCTTTTTCATAAGGTCATAATTTTTGCTGCCTACAATGGTTGCAGTATTTTCATTTTATCGCATCATTCTGATAGCAGTAATGTAAACAATTAAACATCTGAGAAAGATATAAATTAGCGCAATCAGTCTACATTCCTGCTATGTACTGCCTATTGCTAGCACAAAGAATGTATGTAGAAGTATCCGCTATGGTTACAGTATTTGCTTTGGTTTTTGTATACACATTAAGATAATACTATGTATTATGAAAGTTATGTCTTTTCTAAGCTCATCTTTTATTTGATTGCCATTAAGCTATAAGTACAGATCTAGTCGCTATGAAAAGAAATATCTGGCATACAATATTCAATCAATGCTCAGTATACACTGTATACCTGCAGGCTTCATATGTAGGGACCTACAGTCTTTGAATGTAGGACTTCCTCAAGAAACATTTCAATAACTCTGTTTTTGAATAAATCAAGCCAGACATGTCACTTGAAGGAAGGATCATCAAGGTACAACTTGCCTACTTTGGGCACATCATTCAAAGTGAGCAATCACTGGTGAAGAACATCTTGGGTGGAAGAACAGAAAGAACAAGGCAAAGAAGAAGACCAGCAACTTGATGGCTTGATAATATAAAGATGACAGTGGAGAAGACCCTAGTTGACCTATCTAGGAGTGCGCAACAACGATCTTCCTACAAAGCGTTCATTCATCAAATTGCCATAGCTCGACATTGTGCTGAAGGCCATTAGATAAATAAAAAAAATAAATGACACTATTCAGAAAGTCAAGCGATCTCTATTTTTCCCCAACACTTGGAAGCCTATTTTTTTCATTCCTTCTTTCTTTCCTCAGATGACATAGTTCTACTCTAACACAGCCACCCACTGGTTTCCCCATTACAGGATCAGTCACACTTTATCACAGTGCCAGCCACAGTAAGCACTCATTAACAAATTGCCAGAGGCAATAAATACCCTCTCTCGGAGATTGTTGATAAAACTTGATTGTTTTTATATTCAATGAATATCTATAGAATTACTTTTAATCATTAAATGTACGATGTTATTAGATATGGGTATATATTATTTGTTCTGGTATCCAGGCTATACCCTATTAATCAGAAACCTTCTATTTGTCTACCAGTGAAACCATGTTAATTCAGTATTACTTAAGTATCTGTAATGCTATCGTGGCTGTAGTCTGTGATCTGATATTTAACTATATACTGAAGTAACTACATAGCCACACTTGTCAATAAAATATATGGCTCATAGCCTCCTCAACATGCTTTACCTAATTGGCTTCGACAGTGGATTGAGACAATAACGAGCCATCATGAGGATGGTTTATGGACAATCTCTTAGACAGGTTTTTTGCCCCTTTGAGCAACTTATTAATGAGAATTTATTCACCCCTCTAGAGGTTGTTTAAAACAATTGTGGCCACATTAAGTATAAGCAAAAAGAATGCCGGCTGACTCACCCACTAGATAATAATCCCATAATCCACTTATGGTTCAGTGCAATTAAGATTCAGATAATGAAAACTGTTGTCCAGGATTTAATGACCCAAACTTTATTATGTCCTCATTAAATTCCATGGTGTTCATAAAAAGGAAAAACATTTGTTTTTACGCAGCAGGAGGAGGGGGATAGAAGAACAAGAAGTTGTTTGGAGCAGATATCCCACGAGGGAGAAGAAACACAGATATAGACGCAAGACTGGAATTTAGAGTGTCATCATTTTGACTCCAATTATAATGTCACCTACACATATCGACATCCTCGCCAAAGGTCTAAACTATGTCTTCATTTGGAATTTTGATCTGTTCAACACCATTAAAGATGTCAACAGATTTACAAGGCTATTGGGGGTAAAAAAGCATTAATTTTCCGAGGAACAACATGCTGCAAGCCAGCATACTTCGAGATCCTCACATATTATGGGCAACTGTGAGACAAAAGTTAACCCCTTACAATAATGCCAATAGCCTATGTTACTATAAATCAAATATCTAATAAAGCATGCTCTGGCATTAGTAACTGGACTACTGTTATAATACAGTTCAGCACCATGAAAGGAATGGAGCATATAAAGAAAAGGCGCACAAAGAACTACCATATAACAACGTCTTTTGTTATGATTGAGTCACCGTAGGAGGCAGAAACAGAAATGCTAGCTAAGTCCAGAAAACCGGAGAAGTTGGCAGCTATCGGATTGCAGACCCCTGAACTTATCAACACAACTAGCAGTAGCCGTGGGGGGTTCCTACGATGCCCTAGACCCCTCGATCACAGCCGGAGAATTAAATAGGCCTAAAGAAAGAAAGGGGAAATCTAAACTGCCCCAGAGCAGACCCCAAAGCAATAGGCAGCCCCCAACATATAATGACGGTGAAGCAAGATGAAAACACTAACACAGACAGAAAGATAGACTGAGCAAAGACGGGGCCCAAGCTAACTAGATAGAAAAGGACAGGAAGGCTGCTGTCTGCAATCCGTGAAAAACCCTATGAAAATAAGAGCCAACAAACTGACAGTGAAAAAGGCCCTGAAGACGCTAGGCTTCAAAAAAGCTATGTCAGTACTCAGGAATATTCTGAAGACAGAGCTACAGGCAAAAGGAGATTCAGCTCACCCCAGCAGGGAAAGGCAGAATACAGAAAAGCAAGGAAAACAACAACAAACACAAATGCTAACAGGCAAAGCAGAAAACTTAGCTTTAGAGGAGCAGGAATCAGACTGGTGTCCTAGAGGTCCACAGAGAAATCACCCGCAGGGCAGAAGGGTGTTGGCAGCCTTATATCCAGTCCGTGACTCCACTCAGCCAGTCATCCTCATTAGGCTCAGGTGCCTGATAATCAGGCTCATTACCTTCCTTTACCAGAATAGGGAGTTCACCAGACCCCAGTAACGAAGGGGAAAATGAACTCACAACAGTACCTCCCCCTTGAGGAGGGGTCACCAAACCCTCAACCACGCCACCAGGGCGATCAGGGTGAGCCCGATGAAATGCACGCACCAATCTTTTGGCATGAATATCAGAGGCAGAGACCCAGGAATTATCTTCCTGACCATAACCCTTCCACTTAACCAAATACTGGAGTCTCCGTCTAGCCAGACGGGAATCCAGTATTTTCTCTACCTCATATTCCATGTTACCTTCAACCAATACAGGGTCTGGAGGTGCCACCCCAGGAACAACTGGCTCAACAAACCTTTTCAACAAGGACTTATGGAACACATTATGGATTTTAAATGTGACAGGAAGAGCCAAACGAAAAGAGACCGGATTAATAATCTCCAAAATCTTGTAAGGTCCAATAAATCTAGGCTTAAACTTAGGAGAAGTCACCTTCATAGCAATATTTTTTGATGATAACCACACCATATCACCAATCTTAAACTGGGTACCAATGGTCCTATGTCAATTGGAAAACCGCTGGGCCTTTTCCTGGGAGAGAGATAACTTATCCACCACTTGGTCCCAGATCTGGTGCATTCTCTCCACCACAGTGTCAACACCTGGGCAGGCAGAAGGCTCCACCTGCCCTGAAGAAAATCGAGGATGAAACCCAAAGTTATAAAAAAAGGTGACATCAAAGTGGCAGAACTAGCTCAATTATTTAAAGCAAATTCGGCCAATGGCAAAAATGAAACCCAATCATCCTGATCAGCGGAAATAAAACATCTCAAATATGACTCCAAGGTCTGGTTTGTTCTCTCTGTCTGCCCATTGGTCTGAGGGTGAAAAGCAGAGGAGAAGGACAACTGAATTCCCAGCTTGGAACAGAAAGTCCTCCAAAATCTAGACACAAACTGAACTCCTCTGTCAGATAGAATGCTCTCAGGAATCCCGTGTAAGCGAACCACCTGTTGCAAAAACAGGGGCACCAACTCAGAGGAAGATGGCAACTTAGGGAGTGGTACAAGATGAACCATCTTAGAGAACCTATCACAAATCACCCAAATAACAGTCATTCTTTGAGAGAGCAGCATATCAGAGATGAAATCCATTGAAATATGGGTCCATGGCCTCCTGGGGACCGGCAAAGGCATCAACAACCCACTAGAGCGAGAACAAGATTTAGACCGGGAGCAAGTCCCACAGGACTGCACAAAATTCCTGACATCATGAGACAAGGTGGGCCACCAAAAAGAGCGACTCACCAGATCTCTAGTACCAAAAATACCTGGATGACCAGCCAATGCAGAGCAATGAACTTCAGACATCACTCTCTTCTTCCACTGGTCAGGAACATACAACTTTCCACTAGGACAACGCTCAGGTTTGTCCTCCTGGAACTCTTGCAGAGCAAGTCTCAAATCGGGTGAAATGGCAGAAAGAACTACCCCTTCGCCTAAGATGGTAGCAGGCTTGGTCACCACAGGAGAATCAGCAAAGAAACTCCTAGAGAGGGCGTCTGCCTTGACATTCTTAGTTCCAGGAAGAAAAGAGACCACAAAATCAAAACGTGTAAAAAACAAGGCCCACCTAGCCTGTCTAGGGTTCAAGCGTTTAGCCGACTCTAGGTAAATCAAATTCTTGTGGTCAGTGAGGACCACAACTTGATGTTTAGCTCCCTCCAACCAATGTCTCCACTCCTCAAATGCCCATTTCATGGCCAACAGTTCCCGATTCCCCACATCATAGTTACGTTCAGATGGAGAGAACTTTTGGGAAAAGAAAGCACAGGGATTCATTTTAGATGTTACAGGATCCTTTTGGGACAAAACAGCTCCTGCAGCAATCTCAGAAGCATCCACCTCTACCTGGAACGGGAGTGAGACATCAGGTTGCCGCAAAACCGGGGCGGAGGTAAATCTTCGCTTCAGCTCCTGAAAGGAAGCAACAGCCTCCGGAGACCAATTCAACACATCAGCACCCTTCTTAGTCAGATCAGTCAATGGCTTGGCAATACTAGAAAATTTTGCTATAAATTTCCGATAAAAATTAGCAAAACCCAAAAACTTCTGGAGGGCCTTCAAAGAAGTGGACTGAACCCAATCATAAATGGCCTGTACCTTGGCCGGGTCCATTTCAATAGTTGACAGAGACAAAATAAATCCCAAAAATGAAATCCTCTGTACTCCAAAAAGGCATTTCGATCCTTTGACATACAGGGAATTCTCCCTCAAGATCCGGAACACAGTCTGAATATGTTCCACATGAGAATCCCAATCCTTGGAGAAGATCAAAATATCATCCAGATAGATAATCAAAAATTTATCGACAAAGTCTCGGAAAATATCGTTCATGAAGCACTGGAAGACAGAAGGGGCATTAGTGAGCCCAAAAGGCATCACCAGGTACTCAAAATGTCCCTCTGGAGTATTAAACACCGTCTTCCATTCATCCCCCTGCTTAATGCGGATAAGATTATACGCCCCCTGAGGTCAAGCTTGGTAAACCAGCAAGCACCTCTAACTCTAGAGAATAGATCCGAAATCAGGGGTAACGGATACTGATATTTAATAGTAATTTTATTGAGGGCACAATAATCAATACAAGGCCTTAAAGAACCATCCTTTTTGGCCAGAAAAAAAAACCCGGCACCCAAGGGTGAAGAGGATGGTCTAATATGACCCTTCTCCAACGCCTGCTTAATATAGGACCGCATAGCCTTGTGCTCGGGTACAGATAAATTGAAGAGCCGACCCTTGGGAAATTTACACCCCGGGCTTAGTTCAATTGCACAGTCATAACTCCTATGAGGAGGCAAGGATGCAGACTCATTCTCACTAAATACATCATAAAAGTCTGCCAAATAGTCAGGAACATCATGCGACTGAGGAGAGGTGGAAAAAAACGGAGCCTCACTAAAGGTACACCGACAACCCCAACTCACCACAGACACAGATTTCCAATCCAAAACTGGATTATGGATTTGCAACCAGGGAAACCCCAGAACAACGGCATCATGCAGACCATGCAACACCAAAAAACTGCAATTTTCTTGATGGTCTGGGGCGACCCGTATGACCACCTGGGTCCAAAACTGAGGTTTATTTTTAGCCAAAGGAGTAGCATCAATCCCCCTCAAAGGGATAGGCGTCTGCAGAGGTGTCATCGGAAATCCACAACGTTTAGCAAAATCCAAGTCCTTTAGGTTTAGCGCTGCTCCCGAATCCACAAAAGCCTTGGCGGAAAATGTGGACAGGGAGCAGATCAGAGTAATTGCCAGAAGAAACTTAGGTTGAACACCACCAACATAAAACGTGTGTGCAAAGCGTTTCTCTCGTTTAGGACAAACATAAATAATATGCGAGGCATCTCCACAGAAAAAACACAGCTTATTACGCCTTCTGAACTCCTGACATTGCGTTTTAGACAAACCTCTATCACATTGCATAGGTTCAGACGTCTGTTCAACCGGTGGCAACACCTCTCATGCAATCCTGCCTTCATGTAAATGCCGATCAACCTGAATGGCTAATGACATAGAATCGTCCAGACCAGAGGGAACAGGAAATCCCACCATAGTATCTTTTACGGCTTCTGACAAACCCTTCCGAAAGAGAGCAGCTAAGGCATTATCATTCCAGGTAGTAAGGACCGCCCACTTTCGGAACTTTTGACAGTACAACTCTGCAGAATCTCGACCCTGGTTCAATGCCAACAGGGTCTTTTCAGCCTGATCAATAGCATTAGGTTCGTCATACAACAACCCCAAGGCTTGAAAGAATGCGTTCACATTAGTCAGAATAGGATCATCTGGTTTCAAAGAAAACGCCCAATCCTGGGGATCGCCACGCAGCAAAGAGATGACAATTTTAACCTGCTGCGCGGAGCTCCCTGACGAGTTAGGCTTCAAGGCAAAAAATAATTTACAATTATTTTTGAAACTCAAAAATTTAGATCGATCCCCAAAAAATACATCAGGTGTAGGGATCTTTGGTTCAACAGCATGCAAACGAGCAAGGTAGGCGGAAATTCCCCGCACTTCCGCAGCGAGCTGCTCCACACGATCAGACAATTGCTTTATCTCCATTGAGAGAAAAAAAAATTCCCCCTACGGCCTCAGAGATATAGAGGAAAGAATATACACACACCTTTTTTTTTTTTTTTTTTTTTTTAAACACAATTCTTTCCTGCTATTGAGTACCCTAGGATCTGCGGTATGGCGGGTGATTCTGTTATGATTGAGTCACCGTAGGAGGCAAAAACAGAAATGCTAGCTAAGTCCAGAAAACCAGAGAAGTTGGCAGCTATCGGATTGCAGACCCCTGAACCTATCAACACAACTAGCAGTAGCCATGGGGGGTTCCTACGATGACCTAGACCCCTCGATCACAGCCGGAGAATTAAATAGGCCAAAAGAAAGAAAGGGGAAATCTAAACTGCCCCAGAGCAGACCCCAAAGCAATAGGCAGCCCCCAACATATAATGACAGTGAAGCAAGATGAAAACACTAACACAGACAGAAAGATAGACTGAGCAAAGACGGGGCCCAAGCTAACTAGATAGAAAAGGACAGGAAGGCTGCTGTCTGCAATCCGTGAAAAACCCTATGAAAATAAGAGCCAACAAACTGACAGTGAAAAAGGCCCTGAAGACGCTAGGTTTCAAAAAAGCTATGTCAGTACTCAGGAATATTCTGAAGACAGAGCTACAGGCAAAAGGAGATTCAGCTCACCCCAGCAGGGAAAGGCAGAATACAGAAAAGCAAGGAAAACAACAACCAACACAAATGCTAACAGGCAAAGCAGAAAACTTAGCTTTAGAGGAGCAGGAATCAGACTGGTGTCCTAGAGGTCCACAGAGAAATCACCCGCAGGGCAGAAGGGCGTCGGCAGCCTTATATCCAGTCCGTGACTCCACTCAGCCAGTCATCCTCATTAGGCTCAGGTGCCTGATAATCAGGCTCATTACCTTCCTTTACCAGAATAGGGAGTTCACCAGACCTCAGTGATGAAGGGGAAAATGAACTCACAACAGTCTTTATTGAAACACATAAAACACACATTCCTAAAACCAATAAAATGCATGTGAGCCAGTACGCCCATTAGGGAGTCAAAATATGAGTGGCACCATGATATTGCACCATGATATTATGTTGTGGTTGCCTACTATATGTTATAACTTGGCTGCTGCTATTACAATACAGTTTCCTGTCATGCTGTGGTGACACTCATATTTTGGCTCACTACCGGGCATATTGGCTCACATGCATTTTATTGGTTTTATGAATGTGTGTTTTATGTGTTGCAATAAAGACTTTGCTATATGGTAGTTCTTTGTGCACCTTTTCTTTATATGCTCCATATTATGGACAACGATGCATCTCTGCTTTTCATGGAACAGAACTCTTTACTTACATTGCTATCTCTTCAGGATACTGAAGACAATTCAAATAAAGTCCAGGACAAAGATATACATGTTGCTCCATCTAACCAGGATTTTTTTCAGACTCTTTTTCAGCAATTTGAACACTAGCCAATTTAAAGCCTTTAAAGATTTACAGTTTATAATTTAACAAAATGAAGTCTGACAACGGAAGATGTATCGTTGTTCTTGCTACTGTCTTCTACTGTAATCTGGTTTGGGTCATTGTTTGTGACACAGCCATTTATAAATCATTAAGATTTGATCCCAGCAAGTCCTTTAAATATAAGTTGTCATTATGCTTAATTGAAAGTTTGAGATTGGAGGTTGATAATAATAAAATTGTTAGATGGTTACAGCCTGACAACCCTATCACTCCTATATTCTGCAGTCTCACCAAAATCAACAAGGATGTGTTTCCACCATTCATTTGTCCAAGAATTTCTGGGATTGGTTCCCTGAACGAGAACCTTAGTCAGTGATTAAATGAAAACCTACAACCCTTAATCCCCAGAACCCCAGGTTATCCTAGGTTATCTGCAGTGTTGAGGATTTTTGACACTTTTCACTAGCAACAAGAGTTTTCTTTTCCTTTTTAAATATTTTTATTAGATTTTATATTAAAACTGGGATAAGGGAAATATAGCAAGGGAAGGGAAGGGTTAACAGTGGACAGAGGAAGGGATCAATAAAATTAGGGAACCCTCATAATAATCTCTAACAAATGAATAATAGTTTTCAAATTGAAGGATGTTATAAGTTGGTGTCATACTTAAATGTACATAATTCCAAGGAAAAAGATACAAAATGGCAATTTTAAACCATCCTCATGTAATAGCCAATAACCAGGAGTTTATGTGTTTCGAAATTTACTATTCCCGATCTTCCACTTCTTAGTATATTTGTAGACACTATTACTGTTGATCGCAAATCACCATTCCAGAGCGCTTTGCTGGTGAATTTTATCCAAAATAAGTGAGAATTTGAGTGGTTCGGGTTTTTTCCACCAGTATGCCAGTGTATTTTTAACAACTAGGAGGATATGTATGATGACGTATTTAACCAAGGGGTCAAATCGTTCCACATCAAGGGAAAGAAGCGCAATCTGGGGGGTGATCAAGAAGTTTTCAGAAAAGGAATTAATATGGCATGAAACCTAAAACCAAAGATTTTTTTATTTTCAGACAAACCCAGAATAAATGGTAGAGATTACCTTGTTGACCACAGTCTCTCCAACATAAGGGAGAATGTTCCTGATTTATATGCGACAACCTGATGGGAGTAAAGTGCCATCTTGTCATTAATATAAAATAAAACTCATGAAGAGCCATTGAAATATTTGACTTGTATGTACTTTTGATAGCGCTGTCCCATTGCTCAGTCCGACCTCCTCATATACACGTTTTTAGAACTAGCATTGTCCTTGATGAAGTAACAATACAGGTTACTTAAGCTCCAAGTGTTTTTATTGTTTTGGCTGCACAGCAATGAGTAAAGAATTTCAAGGGTTAAGGCTTTACTGGTCAGAATTTTTTGTATGCTGTCTTTTAGCATAGTAAAAAGGACCAGTTCAGAAGAAGGTAAGTTGTACTTAGATTTTATCTTGCTAAAGGTAAGGAATTTGGTCCCATTGTGAATATTCCCAATTCTTTTAATGCCTAATTTGTTCGAAGAGTCGGACAAAGGAAAGTTGAATATTAAAGCTAGTAAATGTAGAGGGAATTTCAAGGCTTGTTCAATTTTATTAAAGTTTTTATATGGTTTAACCAGTACTCTCCAGGTAGAAATTACAGATTGGAAAATGAGATGTGTGAAAAAAGTTCCTGAACAGAGTCCATATTGCTAACGTCCCCTTCTAGATGAAACCAAGCGGGATGCACCTTATTATTATTAAACCAGTGCCAGCTTTACTTGATTAATGAGGCCAAGTAGTACGCGTGCATATTGGGCAAACCTGTGCCCTCATTACATTTGTGTCTATGAACTATGTCTGATGACACCCTAGCCCTCCTACCATTCCAAATGAAAGAATATATTAGACTTTGGATCTTATAGAAAGATTGGTATGGAAGAGTTACCTGGAGGGTCCTGAAAACATAAAGGACCTTGGTTAAAATAAAAGACTTGACTGTCAACATTCTCCCAAACATAGAGAAGTCTGATTGCATAAAAAAAGAGATGTCATGGGAAACGGTCTTAAGGACATTATCTAGGTTAGCTCTAACAGTAGCTTGAATCGTGTTTGTTATGGTAATCCCCAAATAAACTATCCCCTTTCCTTCCCATGCAAATTCCGTTTGTTTTTTTAGTTCTCAATCTCAGACTCAATCATGTTTAAGGTCAAAAATTTGGATTTGTGGGAATTAACTTTAAAATATGAAGCTTTGGAGAATAACTCCAATTCTAGAGGAAGGGCTTTAATATAATTTGCAGGGTCAAGCAATGTGAGGAAAAGATCGTCAGTAAACAATCCTATTTTGAAATGATAGGACGACAAATTAAATCCATTAATTTCTTTATATATTTTAATTCTTTTGGCCAGGGGTTGGATAGCAAGAACAAATAATAGGGGTGACAAAGGACACCCCTGTCTCGTTCCATTGGAGATGGAGATTGGTTCGGATAAGAAGTTGTTGTCATAAATTCTAGCACTGGGGCCTGAGTTTAGTGCAACAACTGTGAACAGGAATTTATGGTAAACCAAGTTTATGAAGAGTCACTTTCAAATATGACCAGTTTAACCTGTCAAAAGCCTTTTTGGCTTCCAGTGCCAGGAAAGCCGATTGGGATTTTGAAGCCTTAGCCATATTGATTAAGTTTATCACTTTTCTGTTCCCATGTGATGATTGATGTCGTTCTGGAAGCCAATTTGGTCATCCGATTATAGATAAGGAAGGATATTCTTTAAACGGTCAGAGAGTATTTTGGAGTAGATTTTAATATCGCTATTAATAAGAGATATTGGTCTATAAATCTGTATCCTCTCAGGGTCCCCCCGCCTTTGAAATCATAATAATTACTGCTTTCAACATCTCTTTGGGGAATTAACCCCGAGAGAACGCCAAATCAAAGGAAGTGACCAAATGTGGAGCTAGAATTTTCGAAAAGGATTTGAAATATTCATTAGAAAAGCCATCTGACTCAGGTGCCTTTTGAGTCTTTAGTTTGTTGAGAATACTAACTATCTCTTTCTCTGAGAAGGGACTATTAGCATAGTCTAGGTCTGTCTGGGTTATTTTTGGAAGATTAATGTCCAGTAAGAGAATTTGGGTCTACTATAGGAGTTGAAGGGTCTTTCAAATTATACAGGTTACGAAAAATCTCTGCAAAGGACTTGACTATATCCTTTGGGTGCATCTTGGTTTCACCTGAAAGGCAGGTAATTTTGGTTATTCTTCTATTGATTCTTTCTTTTTTAAGTTTTGCCATCATGTACTTAGTTTGCTTGTTCAGAGATGTTATACTTTGAACATTAAGGCTTTGATAGCTGATTCATATTCCTGGAAGATCTCTGATCTCAAATTTTGTCTGAGCTTCAGAATTTCTGCCTGGATGGTGGAGGACGGTACCTTCAGATTGTTTTGTTGTTCTTCTTTTTTACTTATTTGGGCTTGCAAGTTAGTAATTTTTTCCCCGTTTCTTTTTTTGTACCTTGAGGCAATCTGAATAAGGTTTCCTCTGAGGACTGCCTTATGTGCATTCCACAGTGTGAAGATGTCTACCTCGTCTGACGGATTTTGTTTAAAATAGTTATTTATAAGCTTTTCTATTTCAAGATTGAATTCTGTGATTTTAAATAATGTTGGATTGTTTTTCCAGAGATAGGTATTTTCAGGAGAAGGGCCCAAGAGAAATTCTGCAAGCATTGGTGTATGATCAGATAAAGTTTTCTTTAAAAATTTTATATTTTTGAACTTGGCCAGGGTAAATATATTCGTAAGAATTAGGTCAATTCAAGAGGACGTACTGTGTACATCCAAGAAATGTGAATACTCATGCGACGAGGCATTTAAACATTGGAAGATGCCGTAGCGTTCATTCTGAACGAGCCAGTTTTTCAATATCGGTGCCTTGTACTGAACTGAGGAGGAATCTAAACTGCTGTCAGGAACCGTATTAAAATCTCCTAACAGTAAAAGATCTCCTGTTTTAACTTTGTTAACTTTTTTGCAATTTGTTGAAGAATGGAATGTGTCTCCTGTTTGGGAAGTAAATGTTCACTACTGTGCAAGGCCTGTTATTTAGTAGGCATTCAAGGACATGGTACTAACCCATAGAGTCTGTTATCTCCTTGACAAACTGGAATGGGACAGCTCTACTCACCATTGTGATGACGCCTGCTTTTTTTGGAAGAACACAACAATTTGAATACATGGGGAAAATTTTTTTTTGGAACAGTGATTTGTGGTCAATTGCCATTTTTATCTCCTGCAAACATACTCAGCATGAGTGCGGTTCTCTTTCTATAAAGCAAATCTCTTATTTAGGGCTATTGAGACCCCTAACATTGTATGACAAAATCTTTATTAACAAATAGAGGACAATGCATTAATAGCAAAAGAGAAAAGAAAAAATGCAAACTATAATTGACCTATTTAACGTGCGACAAAACTATCTAACTTAAGAGCAATACGAGTTCTCCTGGAGGACTGCAAACCAGTTGGTGTTTCACGTTAGTGTAGGGAAAAGAAAAGCAACACAGAATTTGTGGCTAAGATCCCACAAAGGCATCATTTAGTCAGAGGTCATTTGAACCTCTTGCTAGCTTTATAAGTCACTTTTGGGATGTCAGAGTGGGAGCTCAGAGCTCCTGCTTCCTACATAGCCAGAGATCAAGCCACACCTCCCCAAGAGTTTTCTTATCTAACCTGCAACATATTAAATCTTTATTCATCTATCCCCCTCTCACTGGCCATGACAGCACTTATATACCATTTTGACCAATATAGCCATTATTCCATACTTTTGAAACAGTTTATTCTTTCATCATTATGGTATTTATTACATCACATTTTTTATGTTCCAGTCAGATTTTTTCTTTCAAACACTGGGTGGCCCAATGGGGTTCAAAATTCTCAATGTGTATGGATACATTGTTTATGTCATGGTGGGAAAAATTTAATTTTTTTTCTGACACCAATCCAATGTTTTTCTCTCACATAATTTGGCATGGTAGATAAGTGGATGACGTGCTGCTCATATGCAAGGGGGACATAATGCCTTCTCTGATTTTGTGCAAAATCTAAACACAAACCAACGCAACCTGCAATTTACCAGAAACATTCCATCCAATCAGGTTCCATTTTTGGATATGTAACTCATCGGTAACAATGGCACACAAAAATTGATATTTCCCTGTATAGAAAAAATATTTTTCTGGTAATGCAATATTGTTATCTTCCAGTTTGCACATAAAACATACTATCCAGGCTATTCCAAGAAGTGAATTTACTAGGGCGAGATGCATCTGTTTCGGGGAAGAAAGATTTTCTAATGAGAATTAACAGGTTAAAGGATATGGGTTATAATAGAACCAATATTAAACATGCCCGCAGAGATGTTTTCAATATACCACATAGCTAACTAATACAGAAAGTAGAGAGGACTTTTCTGATTCCCTTTCCCCATCACATTTTCTACAGCATATAGCCCTCAATATGATGACATAAAGAAAATCATTCTCAAATACCTCCCTATTGTCAATCAGGATAAAGTTTTATGCACCAATTATTCAGGGTAGATGTAGATGAGTAGATGAAAGGGGCTGAAACATAGGCAGCATGTTATCCCCAGTTTAACATGCCAACATCATATTCCCACCTAGTGGCTGTCGATCAAAGGGATTCACAAATGTGTATGCAATAGTTGCAACATCAGCAGTTTTGCCGATAACAAAAAATGAACCTTTTATTAAAAAAAATATTAAATATTACATCTAGTCTTTTATTAACTGAGAATCCAACCATATCATCTATCGAATAAAATGTCAGCCATGTAATGATAGCTATATAGGTCACATCACTAGACAGAATATCTGAACATATTGTCAATATCAGTGGAAACTATCATAGTTATTCAGGAGCAGTCAAATATTATATTATTACCCATAAAGGAGATTTATTAATTTTTTCCATCTATGGCATTGAAAAAATTGCCAGCCCAATCAGAGGTGGAAATTGGCAGAAACAACTAGTGTTACATGAGGTGTATTAGATCTTAACGATGGATGCTGATAGGGAATTCTATATGTCCTTTTAGTATTAATGTATTTCTGGGGTCTCACATGCACACTCTGTATATGAAAATGCTGTCTCACGATGATAACTAACCTATAACCTTATTCTTCATAAGAAATTGTACATGATGGATAAACAGCTTACTGCACCCAGTTGGACGTTGAAACTACACGTCTACATGCTAGATAGATACTGGGGATGTAGCACTTAGTAACCCTCAATAACACAGAAAACGGAGCTATAACCGTCATGAGGATAGATTAATGGGATTGATATTGGGGTCTTGTGTAACTTACACAAGACCTACTAAAGTTTCCATCACGTTTGCACAAATACTAATAATTAACAGCCGAGTACAATCTGATTGGTTATAGAATATGAATATGATTGGTTGAAACCATTTATGCTTACTGTTAAATAATCAATTATCCAATGAAATACGATGATGTAATGTAACCGCCTATTCAAATGAGTATATAAGCTACCTGATTAAATTGGCATCTTTTGGCATCCTGCAGATACATAACCTGTCTCTGAGTGTTTGTCCACCACTACTCGAGTAGGCCTCAAACCAATAATCTGGCAACCCTCCAGCATATCGATCTCCCATTGAGAGGTAAAGATCAAATCTCAGACTCTTCAATGCAAAATGCCCTAAATGATTGAACTATAAGAATGACCTGATAACTGTATATTTGTTAGGTATGGTGTCCATTTCAATTCTATTTTCATGTTGGTATTTTCTTTGCATGCTGCCATGGGGATATTACTCGTTATATACTGGATGTGAATTACTGCTATGATCTTTGCTAAGAACGTTTCCTTTGGATCTAACTCAGCTGATGTTCCTATAATGACATAAAACTGCACAATTGCCATTGGTTCCCTGTTTGTATATACCTCTCATATAACCTTGATGTGATATCCTATGACTAAGGGCATCTTTTATGCCAGAAACGTGTCAGGCTTTGAAGTTTCTTTTTAACCATGTTTTAATCATGCTAATAAAAGTTTAATTTCACCTGGATGGTGGATCAAGCTGCAATCATCAAGAGGTACAGCACCCACCGTTCCAATCCACTGCTATGGATCTATGCATATTTTCAGCGTGACTACTTCCAAACTTCCCTCCCCTTCTCCCTCTGATTTCTCAACAATGGTTTTTACTGTAAAAGTGGTTGTGCTCAAAGTAAGGTTGCAGCTGTATTCAAAATAAAGCGTTTTGTTCCTCAATTTCCACCATGAATTTGTTAACATAGTTTGGATTGTTAATTAATAATGCTGAACTACTATTCATCACCCAACCAAAACAGTAACAATTACCTTTTGCACTGCTACCTACTGAATATGAATCATTGTGCCAAATAAGACAAACTGTGACCAAAGAGGAGTACACTTCATTTAAAGCAGAACTGTCATCGGATTTAACAATACATACTACAAATATCATGAAATAAATATTTAAGAATTGATGGTATTGGTGTACTTATTTAAAAAAAATCAAAACAGAATGTATTTATAATTTTGACTAGGTATGAGCGAACCCAAATGGTAAAGTTCTGGGTTTGTACCAGATAACTAGAAGATAAACTTTTTTCTGGAAGTGTACTGTTCAGCTTCGGTCTTGAATAACGATTGTTGAAAGGCTGCAGCAAAGCCAGTCAACAAGCTTTTAGGCTGTGGGTACTTCCAGAGCTATCACAGCCATTCCTAGTATGGTCATTGTTGTGATTGGCACAACAAGATACACAGCCTGTATAAATGCCGGATCACGGATTGCACCGCCAATTTATTCTAAGCATGGTGCAGAGTGCCATAACAGCTTGGAGCAGCATACTCTAACAGTCTCATGCACAGTGTCATAACAACCTGGTGTGGAGTGCCATAACAGCCTGGTGCAGCATGCCCTAAAAGCCTGGTGCACAATATCAAAACAGCCTGGTGCACAGTGCCATAACAGCCTGATGATGCAGCATGCCCTAACAGACTAGTGCATAGTGCCCTAATAGCCTGATATAGAGTGCCATAACAGCCTGGTGTAGAATTCCATAATATCCTTGTGAAGAGGGCCCTAAAAACCTGATGCAGTGTGATCTAACAGCCTGGTGCAGCATGCTGTAACAGCCTAGTACAACTTGCCACAAATGCCAAGTGCGCATTGCCATAACAGACTGGTGTAGAAGGCCATAAGCGCCTGGTGTAAAGTGCTATAACAGCGCTTTGCAGTGAGCCTTAACAGTCTGGTGCACAGTGATATGACAGCCTTGTCTAAAGTGCCATAATAGGCAGGTGCATCATGACCTAGCAGTCTGGTGCACAGTGCTCTAACAGCCTGATGCAATGTGCTCTAACAGCTTGGTGTAGCGTGCCCTAACAGCCTGGTGCACAGTTCCAAAAAAGCCTTATGTAGAATGTCTTAACAGCCTGGTGCACCATGCTATAACAGCCTGATTCTGTGTCCTCGAACAGTCTGGTGCAGCATGCTCTAATAGCCTGATGCACAGCGCCAAAACAACCTGGTGTAGAGTGCCATAACATCCTGGTGTAGCGTGCCATAACAATCTTTTGCAGAGTGAAACTTCAAAGTGGCTGTGGTGCTGCTGTTGGTGGTGATGTAGCTGCTGCAAGGAGAGGACATGGTCATTATGTGCCTGCAATACACCCAAATGAAACACCTTGCTCTGGTGCACACAGGCGATAGGATGTTTTGCGCTATTTTGTAGGCCTGCGCACCACTGAATGAATGATGAGGCCTGAACAAATTAAAGTGGATTTAGATTGGATGGCTAAGAGTGACTTCAGTTCCATTGCATTATTTTCCACCTGGTCATCTGTTGAAAGTGCAAAGTTGGCACCTGAGGACCATGGTCATTTGGCATGCACCTTACACCCTTGCAAATCAGCCACGCAGTCTGAGCCTCACGCCATGCAGTAGTCACTTCTGCTTTTTGATGACTCTGCTGGGTGGGGTTTTCATGGGCCATCCACCTGGAACTGAACCACAAGTGGAAAAAAATTAATGTATTGATGCCCAACGACTTGTTCAAATGGAGGATGAGTATGTGGGAGGGTTAGTGCACACAGACAGCAGACCACCACAAAACCCTTACTACGACCATTTTGCAGCCATGTTACAGCACCAAAGTTCATGTCTCCATTGTCTTCTACGGAGTTTAGGGTCAAGTTTGGGTCAAGTTCGAAAGTCAAAAACTGAACTTTGTATTACATCTCGATAGAACCTGAGCATCCACGGGTCAACTTATCCCTAATATTGATATTATAATGAGCCTTTTATGAGTTCAGATAGAAACTGAGCTGGACTACTAAAATGATTTTTGAAATGTCAGGTGGAAGAACTTTTGAAAGAGGATTGTAAAACCATTTTGACATGGGAATTAAAAGTAAGCACTTTGTGTTGTGAAATTTGCTGACAGATCCGCTTTAAAGTTGATAAATTATTCTTTTTCAGTATTGTCGAAGAACACTGATGAATTGCATGCATTAAAACTGAAAATGATGTAAAAGTGAAAATTTTCAGATACTAATGTTGCCTCATGGTTATTAGTTGATAAAGATGAACAAATACATTTTACAAAAATCTGCATTTACCAAACCACTTAATTCCCTGGTCCCTCTACTCATCATCCCCACCTTTACGGCACATACCTCCTTGGTCTATCTGGCCTGAAAGCTCAAGCTTAGAGTGAGCATCCTGGGGATTTCAGCACTTCTGATGGCGATCTGAATATACAACGGATACCAGATGGGTGTTGCTGAGGAGTGGAAAGGCTGCAGAGTTGAACGATGAGGTGAGTAATGAATGATGGAGAGACCCCAAATAAAATTTGCTACAAATAACTTATCCGCAAATCAAATTTTCTGGAAAATCCACGCTAACAAGATCTGAAATCAGGGTAATGTTTATTGACCAGATCTACATTATGGGACAAATAACACTCCATATTGGAATTTCGCTTTTATTACACCTGTTCAGTATTTATTCCTGCAAAATCATTTGGCTGAGTTGTTGGAAGTCAAATTCATTTCACTCATCTAAAATGTTCCCCTTTTACCCTGCCAATTTCCAAAAGTGGTGCTTCTCAAAATTACCACTAGCCCTTCACTCATAACGCCCCCAGGCAAATTATTATGAAGTCGGATGAAGCCACCTATATGAGTGGGACAGGCTAACATTTTAATGTGTATGGTGGCACCAAGCTCTCACAAATGATGTCAGGGAAGTGAATGATCTGCCCTGTTTGATATCCTACTGCCAATCCTTTTGGTTTCTCTAATTTAAGCCATTGCCAGAGGAGTCTGAAAGCAGCTCTTGCTTAGAGAATCTACGAGTGCTGGGCCAGTGATGTTTATGGGTGATTTGGTGGGATAACTGTCAGCCAATTAGTCATTTGGCTGATAGCTAATAACTATGGGGTTATACAGGTGTGATCTCTAGGTTTCACTTGTGTGTCATTTACGTACAGCAGCACCCAATGCTAGAAAACGATTTTATTTATTCATTTATTTTTGGGGGATGGGAGGCAAGAATTTCCCTTTAGAAATAAGATTTTCTACCAGTTTAAGATATCATCTTCCTGAAATTGTGTTCAAATTAATAGTATTGTAAATGAAAATGACTTTCAAAATCTGCTTTTGGTTTCCTTGAATTCTGTTGTTACTTTCGCCCTAGTTTTTCCACAAAGTAGAAAAATCATACAGCAAACACTGTACAGCAAACATTGTTGCTAAGCAAATCCAATTTGAAGCTGCTTTCTCCTATTCCGTATGAGCACTGCCAATTCTGTATGACTTAAACAGAAGAAAAATCCACAATATGATTAGGAATACAATAAATAATGTGAATGTTCCAGTAGTGGACATGCAGAGCAGCCTGGATCCACATGAGCTAAATCACATATCACGCTATCGGTACATGGAGATTTCAATTCAGAGACATATTGTGCCAAACCATAAATAGATATTGCTGTTCTCAGAAGGAAGCCATGTAATCCAAAAATACTATACAAATCTAAACTCCCCACAGAGTAGAGGAGGTAAAATGATGTTGTGAGAAGAGAAATTTATCAGAGCTCAACCGGCAGGCAGCAGAACAGGAATATTTCAGCATACGTAGAATAGAAACATGCTGGGATTATAGAGGCTAGCTCAAGAACCAATGACGGGCAAGCCGTAATACAATTCATCATGGCCAATAATGAAACCTTGTCATCTGTATTACAGGGACCAATGCTATTACTATCCAGAAATATCTCCAGGGAGTTTCCACATAATACAATAATGTTTTGAAGACTCAACTGTGTTGGTCTTCATTTCATGCTGCTTTTTATTTGTTCTTGTCAAAGGCTTTTCTATCAGTTAATTCATATACAGAATACTAATATATCATATTTGAAATTCTATCTACAGGTGCTTCTAATAAAATTAGAATATCATCAAAAAGTTACTTGATTTCAGTTCTTCAATACAAAAATCGAAACTCATATTATATAGAGTCATTACATACAGAGTGATGTATTTCAAGTGTTTATTTCTGTTTATGTTCATGATTATGTCTTACTGCCATATTTCATGCAATAAAATGCAAATTAACTATGTAAAAATCTTATAGTGTGATTTTCTGATTTTTATTTATAGATTCTGTCTCTCACAGTTGGAGTGTACTTACTTTAAATATTACAGACCTCTCCATTCGTTGTAGGTGGGAAGGCTTGCAAAATTGGCAATGCCTCAAATACTTATTTTTCCCACTGTAACTTTAGGGGTTGTAGACAGTTTAGTGAAAAAGTGTACATGTTGAACTTGACGAACCTAGGTCTTTTTTTCAACCAACGTTACTATGTAATATACACACGTAGTACCCCTCATTTAATGACAGAAAAACCCACAAAGATGTCACGTCGCCGTCGGACTCGGGGGCTGGTGTTCCTGCCTCGGCCGCTGGGATGCGCCGGACTGTCACGTCGCCGTTGGACTCGAGGGCTGATGCTTCTGCCTCGGCCACTGGGAGGCGCCGGAATGTCATGTCGTCGTCGGACTCGGGGGCTGGTGTTCCTGCCTCGGCCACTGGGAGGCGCTGGACTCCTTCGACTGGTGGTGCTGGCAATAGGAGGGCTATGTCCTCATGTGGTCCCGCTCCTTTGATGCATGCATCTGTCATTGGGCATCACCGTGTTTTTCCTGTGGGTGATGGTGGTGACAGAGAAGGGGCCCCTGCGCAGACGTCTGGTGGGCGCAGGCTTCGCTCTTCTGTCAGAGGTGAAGGGGTTGGTTCATTGCCATCTGGCCTGGTTCTGGGGGCAGTCCAGATTAGGTCATCAGACTGTGAGCCTGTGAGGGATAGCCTTGTCCTTCAAATACTTTGGAGCCTGAAATGCAGGCCACCAGATATAGTCTTGGTTTCCCCAGTGTGCTAGTGTTTAAATTGTTATTTTTGACTCTGACCTTAGCCTGGATTTCTGATCCTTCTACAGCCTGCCGATTTTGTACCTCTGCTGCTCTCCCGGTTTTTTTACTCTGACCTTGGCCTGGATTTTCGACCCTTCTTCAGCCTGCCGATTTTGTACCGCTATTGCCAGCCTGGTTTTGACTTGGACTCCTGACTACGCTTTCGGTCCCGTTTGTTAATCCCTTCCTGGCGACCATCCTGCTCCGATCTGCTGCTCTCATAGGCAGCTACCTCTTGGGCTCCGCTGTAATTCCAGATCCCTGTATAGGGCTATGTCCTCATGTGGTCCCGCTCCTTTGATGCATGCATCTGTCATTGGGCATCACCGTGTTTTTCCTGTGGGTGATGGTGGTGACAGAGAAGGGGCCCCTGCGCAGACGTCTAGTGGGCGCAGGCTTTGCTCTTCTGTCAGAGGTGAAGGGGTTGGTTCATCGCCATCTTGCCTGGTTCTGGGGGCGGTCCAGATTAGGTCATCAGACTGTGAGCCTGTGAGGGATAGCCTTGTCCTTCAAATACTTTGGAGCCTGTCCTGCAGGCCGCCAGATATAGTCTTGGTTTCCCCAGTGTGCTAGTGTTTAAATTGTTATTTTTGACTCTGACCTTAGCCTGGATTTCTGACCCTTCTACAGCCTGCCGATTTTGTACCTCTGCTGCTCTCCCGGTTTTTTTACTCTGACCTTGGCCTGGATTTTCGACCCTTCTTCAGCCTGCCGATTTTGTACCGCTATTGCCAGCCTGGTTTTGACTTGGACTCCTGACTACGCTTTCGGTCCCGTTTGTTAATCCCTTCCTGGCGACCATCCTGCTCCGATCTGCTGCTCTCATAGGCAGCTACCTCTTGGGCTCCGCTGTAATTCCAGATCCCTGTATAGGGCTATGTCCTCATGTGGTCCCGCTCCTTTGATGCATGCATCTGTCATTGGGCATCACCGTGTTTTTCCTGTGGGTGATGGTGGTGACAGAGAAGGGGCCCCTGCGCAGACGTCTAGTGGGCGCAGGCTTTGCTCTTCTGTCAGAGGTGAAGGGGTTGGTTCATCGCCATCTTGCCTGGTTCTGGGGGCGGTCCAGATTAGGTCATCAGACTGTGAGCCTGTGAGGGATAGCCTTGTCCTTCAAATACTTTGGAGCCTGTCCTGCAGGCCGCCAGATATAGTCTTGGTTTCCCCAGTGTGCTAGTGTTTAAATTGTTATTTTTGACTCTGACCTTAGCCTGGATTTCTGACCCTTCTACAGCCTGCCGATTTTGTACCTCTGCTGCTCTCCCGGCTTTTTTACTCTGAGCTTGGCCTGGATTTTCGACCCTTCTTCAGCCTGCCGATTTTGTACCGCTATTGCCAGCCTGGTTTTGACTTGGACTCCTGACTACGCTTTCGGTCTCGTTTGTTAATCCCTTCCTGGCGACCATCCTGCTCCGATCTGCTGCTCTCATAGGCAGCTACCTCTTGGGCTCCGCTGTAATTCCAGATCCTTCTATAGGGGTAAAGGGTTTTGGGGTTTCTCGGGGTGCTGTCTTACTTGCAGCTCAGACTCGCACCAGACGGATGTCACAAATGGTCACAGAAATAACTTGAATCTGACAAAAGTAATAATATATAAAAAAAATCTATGAAAATGAACAAATGAAAGTCAGACATTGATTTTCAACCATGCATCCACATAATTTTTAAAAACTAAAACTCATGAAATAGGTCTGGACAGAAATGATGGTACCCTGAACGTAATATTTTGTTGCACAACCTTTTGAGGCAATCACTGCATTCAATGTCAGCAAGCAGTTAATCCTGAATGCTATCTATGTGTTTTCAACTCTGCAAACTTATATCTGGTATATAGTTTTTTTCAACTTACTCTGCTTGTCCCCTTATGTTGTGAGGTCAATGAAACTTTTCAAAGTGCTTTATGATCCATGTAGTGCTGGACATGTGTTTATTTGACCACAACATTTTATTGGGTCCTGGTGTCTCAATTTAGTGTGATTGATTAACGAGAAGAGAGAGCCAAAAAAAAAACAAAAAAAAAACTTAGCCTTAACCTCCTATATATTCAGACTTAGCTAGGGGGAGCATTTATGCAGGGGTGGCATTTATGCACATGTAATCAAAGTATATGTATCAAAGTACTTCTGGCAGTTATAACATGGCAGTTAGACAGGGCAGGAGACAGGTAAGACATTTATATACATCTACTCCCTGTACATTTGGAGTACAACAAATATATACCATATGCATTTGTGTAATTTATATCCTGGCCGCTGCATTCACACACATCCACCGCCCTGGCATTAACTCTCCACACTCCATCCATATTGGCCCCTCGCTTCTTTCCTCTCCTATGTATAGCACTCACGCTCTTTTCACATTGTTAAATTGCACAGATCCAGGCAATCCCACCATTCAACACCAGAGACGCTCTCACAAATCACTTAACCATCTGCTCACTCTTTCTATCCTCCTTCTCCTAGTCGCAGGAGACATTGCTCCCAACCCTGGTCCCCCATGTTATAGAAAGTCAAACCCCCCCACTGCTACACTCAGAAACCCCTCTAATCTTATTAATATTCCCTTCATGCCATCTGTCTCTCTTAATTGTGCACTTTGGAATTCTCGCTCAGTGTGTAACAAACTCTCCTTCATTCATGACTTCTTCCTTTCTAATTCTCTTAGCCTCCTGGCTCTTACTGAAACCTGGATCCAGCAGTCAGATACTACCGCTGCTGCTGCTCTTTCATACGGGGGGCTACACTTCTCTCATACCCCAAGATCAGACAATAGAGCTGGTGGAGGCGTTGGTCTGCTCCTATCACCAAAATGTACCTTTCAGGTTATCCCTCAAGTACCCTCACTTGTCTTCCCTTCTTTTGAGGTCCATGCCGTCAGACTCTACACCCCCTTCTCCATGCAAGTGGCGGTGGTGTATCGTCCTCCCGGCCCCTCCCATCAGTTCCTGGATCATTTTGCCACTTGGCTTCCACATTTTCTCTCCTGTGACATCCCTACCCTCATCATGGGAGATTTCAACATCCCCATTGCTCTTCCCCTCTCCCCATCTGCTACTCGCCTTTTATCTCTAACCTCCTCATTTGGCCTTTCACAGCTTACTAATTCTCCAACGCATGAAGATGGAAACTCCCTCGACTTGGTCTTCTCTCGGCTTTGTGCAGTGGATGATTTTGCAAACTCCCCTCTCCCGCTCTCTGACCACAATCTTCTTTCATTCTCTATAAAGAACTGCCAGGCTGCTCAGGTCACCCCCACTGTCCAGACTTATAGAAACATACAGGCCATTAACACCCAGAAACTTCTGAAGAACTTGCAGTCTTCATTGGCCCCTATCTCCTCCCTCTCATGTCCTGATTCTGCATTGAAGCATTACAATGAAACACTTCAAAGTGCCCTGGATGAATTTGCACCCCCTATAAATAGAACACCACAACACAGACGGCGACAACCCTGGCACACGGTGCAAACACGTTTCCTGCAGCGGTGCTCCAGGTGCGCTGATCGTCTGTGGAGAAAATCCAATCTACACGAAGATTTCATCCATTTTAAGTTTATGCTTAGAACATACAACACTGCCCTTCACCTCTCCAAACAAACCTATTTCAACACCCTCATCACCTCACTGTCCAATAACCCGAAACGTCTCTTTGACACTTTTCATTCTCTACTCAATCCAAGAGTACAGGCCCCAACCACGGAGCTCCGAGCTGACGATCTGGCCAATTACTTCAAAGAAAAAATTGACCAGATCCGACAGGAAATTATCTCCAAATCCCCTCATACCATGCACTGTCCTCCCTCCCCCACTGCATCTAACTCACTCTCTGATTTTGAACCAGTCACAGAAGAAGAAGTAAGCAGGCTCCTTGCATCTTCTCGCCCAACTACTTGCACCAGTGACCCATTTCCGTCACATCTCCTCCAGTCCCTTTCCCCTGCTGTCACCCCTCACCTAACTAAAATATTTAACCTCTCTCTCTCTTCTGGTATTTTTCCCTCCTCATTTAAGCATGCCATCATACATCCACTACTTAAAAAACCATCCCTCGACCAAAACTGTGCCGCTAACTATAGACCTGTCTCTAATCTTCCCTTCATCTCTAAACTCCTGGAACGCCTGGTCCACTCCCGTCTTATCCGCTATCTCTCAGAAAACTCTGTTCTCGACCCTCTCCAATCCGGCTTCCGCTCTTTACACTCCACTGAAACTGCCCTCACTAAAGTCTCTAATGATCTGCTAACAGCTAAATCAAATGGTCATTACTCCATGCTAATTCTCTTGGATCTCTCTGCAGCATTCGACACTGTGGATCATCAGCTCCTCCTCACTATGCTCCATTCCATTGGCCTCAAGGACACCGTTCTCTCCTGGTTCTCCTCCTATCTCTCCGACCGCTCCTTTACTGTTTCTTTTGCCGGTTCCTCCTCCTCTCACCTTCCCCTTACTGTTGGGGTTCCTCAAGGATCGGTTCTAGGCCCCCTCCTCTTCTCCTTGTACACTGCCACTATTGGTCAAACAATCAGTAGATTTGGTTTCCAGTACCATCTCTATGCTGATGACACCCAATTATACGCTTCTTCTCCTGACATCACGCCAGCCTTTCTAGAAAACACCAGCGCTTGTCTAAACGCTGTGTCTAACATCATGTCCTCACTATATCTGAAACTGAACCTGTCAAAGACTGAACTCCTTGTGTTTCCTCCCTCTACTAATGTACCTATACCCGACATTGCCATTTCTGTGTGTGGTTTCACTATTACTCCCCAGCAACAGGCCCGCTGTCTTGGGGTCATACTTGATTCCGAGCTTTCCTTTGCCCCCCACATTCGATCACTGGCTCGCTCTTGTCATCTGCACCTCAAAAACATTTCTAGAATTTGACCTTTTCTTACTTTTGACTCTGCAAAAACTCTTACTGTTTCTCTTATTCATTCTCGTCTCGACTATTGTAACTCTCTTCTAATCAGTCTCCCTCTTACCAAACTCTCCCCTCTCCAATCTGTCTTGAATGCTGCAGCCAGGATCATATTCCTCACCAATCGTTACACCGATGCCTCTACCTTGTGCCAGTCATTACACTGGCTACCCATCCACTCCAGAATTCAGTATAAACTTATTACCCTCACCCACAAAGCCCTCCATGGCTCAGCACCACCCTACATCTCCTCCCTTGTTTCAGTATACCACCCTACCCGCGCCCTCCATTCTGCTGATGACCTGAGGTTAGTATCCTCAATAGTCAGAACCTCCCACTCCCGTCTCCAAGACTTTACACGTGCCGCGCCAATTCTTTGGAATGCACTTCCCAGGTCAATACGATTAGTCCCCAATCCCCACAATTTTAAGCGTGTCCTGAAAACGCATTTATTCAGACTGGCCTATCGCCTCAACACATTAACCTAACCTATCCCTGTGTGGCAGAGCCAAAAGTTTTACCATAACCAGGTTCCCAGCATCATGTTCCCACATGCTTTATGCATCCATTAGCCCTCTGTGTCTGTACTGTTACACACTTAACATTATGGCTGGTCCATACAATCAGAGCAACTGTTACCACCCACCTTTCGTGTCTACCTCTTTCCTCATAGACTGTAAGCTTGCGAGCAGGGCCCTCACTCCTCTTGTTATTTGTTATAATCTACTGTATGTGATTATTGTTATGCTGTAATGTCTATTGTCTGTACAAATCCCCTCTGAAATGTAAAGTGCTGCGGAATATGTCGGCGCTATAAAAATAAAATTTATTATTATTATTATCAAACAATTCCTGTAACTGTCAATGAGACTTCTGCACCTCTCAACAGGTATTTTGGCCCACTCCTCAAGGGCAAACTGCTCCAATTGTCTCGTGTTTGAAGGTTGCCTTTTCCAGACGACACGTTTCAGCTCTTTCCAAATATGCTCAATAGGATTTAGGTCAGGGCTCATAGAAGGCCACTTCAGAATAGTCCAATGTTTTCCTCTTAACCATTCTTGGGTGTTTTTAGCTGTGTGTTTTGAGTCATTATCCAGTTGCAAGAGCCATGAGCTGTGACTGAGATCAAGCTTTTTGACACTGGGCAACACATTTCTCTCTATAAACCCTTGATAATCTTGAGATTTCATTGTACCCTGCACAGATTCTGGACACCCTATGCCAGATGCAGCAAAGCAGCCACGGAACATAACAAAGCATCCTCCATGTTTCACAGTAGCGACAGTGTTCTTTTCTTGATATGCTTCATTTTTCCGTCTGTGAACATAGAGCTGATGTGCCTTGTGAAAAAATTCTATTTCTGTCTCATCTGTCCATAGGAGATTCTCCCAGAAGCTTTGCGGCTTATCACCATGTAGTTTGGCAAATTATGGTCTGGCTTTTTATGATTTTTTTTCAACAATGGTGTCCTCCTTGGTCGTCTCCCATGGAGTCCACTTTGGCTCATACGATGGATGGTGCGATCTGACACTGATGTTCCTTGAGCTTGAAGTTCACCTTTATTCTGTTTAGAAGTTTTTCTGGGCTCTTTTGTTACCATTCATATGAGCCATCTTTTTGATTTGTCATCAATTTTGCTCCTGCGGCTAGCCACGTCCAAGGAGGTTGGCTACAGTCCCATGGAGCATAAATTTCTGAATAATATGTGCAACTGTAGTCACAGGAACATCAAGCTGCTTGGAGATGGTCTTATAACTTTTACCTTTAACGTGTTTGTCTATAATTTTCTTTCTATTCTCCTGAGGCAACTCTTTCCTTTGCTTCGTCTGGTCCATGTTGAGTGTGATACACACCATGTCACAAAACAGCACAGTGGCTATTTAGCCCTCTATACAGGCCCACTCACTGATTCCAAGATTGTAGACACCTGTGGTGCTATTTAGTAGACACACCTTGATTTAGCATGTCCCTTTTGTCAAATTATTTTCTGGTGTACCATCATTTCTGTCCACGCCTATTTCATGAGTTTTATTTTTTTTTAAATTCTGTGGAAGCATGGTTGAAAAGCAACGTCTGACTTTCATTTGTTCATTTTCATAGATTTTTTTTATGTATTATTACTTTTGTCAAATTCAAGTTCTTTCTGTGACCATCGTGGGCTTTTCTGTTATTAAACGAGTGGTACCAACAATTTTGACCACGTGTGTATGGCACGTGAGCCCTGCGTAACAGTCCCCATCTTCTGACGTATAAATAATTAACAGGAAGTGAGAGCTGAGGTTGGCTGCCCACTTCCTCTTGATTATTATGCGTCCGAAGGCGAGAATGGTGATGCCGGCACTGATTAGGCAGGGGACTCACGTGACATAACCTCACGTGAGCCCCAGGAATGCAAGTGCTGACACTACTGCAATGGTGCAAGCACGAGATGTGAGTATAGGTGGTTTTATTTTAACTGGTGCAAACATTCAGATTTAAAAGGGGTTGTCCTGTTAATGCGCAACCCCTTTAAATAAAAAAATGCATTGCATTGATACATAGATAAATATGTATTTAAACCACAGAAACAGTGTGCATTAATAAAATCATCTAGTGACAAGGGAAAACTCAAAAGGGGACGCAAAAAATGGCCACATATAGAATAGTAGAATATAGGTAAAGGGTAAAAAGCTTGAAATAGTAATAGCAGCAAATAATGGTTAGCACTGGTATATATAAACAATATAGTAGTGCTAAATGCTTATCAATACATGCTTCAAATACCTGCCTGAGAATAGTGTCGGTCGCGTGTCTCCCGCCCCAGTTCGCTTTTTGAAATTCTTCTTTAAGAGTCATCTGATAAATAGATAAGTATATTGTGGATAGAATGTAAACATAATGTGAATGTATTGAACAAATGTGTCTCACTGCAGCGTAATTAAATGTAGCAATGGTAAGCAAGGCAGAACAAAGCATAAATACTTGAGATGCAATGTCACACTCTTTATTTTTCTCACTATTTAAATTGAGACAATGGCAAAAATAAACACTGTAATGGTAGCTAATTGGCAATTCTTCCTGGGGTATATGAGGAAGATTTCAATTTTGGCACCTTTGGGAGAAGGTTTCACCAGTTTTCCCATGGAATCTAAACTAGCGATATTATGGATACAGGAATAAAAATGTATTTTTTATATTGTTAAGGAGAAAATGCATCAAGTTTGGAGAAAGCTTATCAAGTTTAGGTTATAATAATAATAATAATAATAATAATCTTTATTTATATAGTGCCAACATATTCCGCAGCGCTTTACAGTTTAACAGTTTCAAAACACAAGTCATAAGTAACAACGTTAACAATACAATAATTAACTACAAAGTTATATCGAAACGTGCGTAGGAGCGCCAGGCACAGGGAAACAGCGCATTTCCATACCAGTAAGTACTCAGCTGTTTGCATTATATTCCTATATAAGTAGGCTCATGGTCATTTGTCAGACACATAATCTTACCTTTAATGACATATTGGGGTCAGCGGTACTCCTTTCCTTATTAAGCAATTTTTGTTTCTGGCACTATATGTAGCTAATCACTTTTGCCTAATAGCACTGATTGCACTTTATTTATTGACCTGGGTGATTTAGGATTGATATTGTGGCTGAGAAATTTTATAATACAGATGGCTGTGTGCAGTCATTAATCACTATTAATCATTATTTTTTGCAATGGCACTTATCGCACTTTATAAATGTGATTTAGGCAATCTATAAATTTTATGATTGCTATTTTTGGCAGAGATAATATGTGATGTTGATTGCTCTCTGTAAAGGGTTCATGTGATTGGTCCTTACATTACATGGAATAGTTTTTGCCTGTGATTAAATCCTCCTTATATGTTGCCTGTTTGGTACTGGGTGCTCCAAATTTTAAGTGTTCCATTTTGAATAAAAATTTATGTATTTTTCCAAGAATACTCTTTTTTTAAACCTTGATTTCCTTCCTATTGGTAATGGGTATAGCATGGTTGTGTCTGCTTATAATCATGATTGAGTTATTGGACCTATAATTGTCCTTTTGGTGTTTAAAGGAATTTTTTGTGTACCTAATAATTAAAGCAAAATAAGACGACCCTGCTCGTGAGAGCTTACAATCTACAATGAGGTGGGGGAAATAGAAAGTACAGGTGTGTATTTACAATGGTGTATTTACGATGATGGTCCAGCCATCTTGAGAAGGTGGGGGATAGAGATAGTGAATGGGCTACACATGCACACTTACACACTTACACATAGAATGACTTTGATTAGTGAACGTGATAGGCCGCTCTGAACAAATGTGTTTTGAGGGAGCGCCTGAAACTATGCAAATTGTGGATAGTCCTAATTTCTTGGGGTAGAGCATTCCAGAGGATTGGCGCAGTGCAGGAGAAGTCTTGGAGTCGGGAGTGGGAGGTACGGATTAGTGTGGAGGTTAGTCAAAAGTTGTTTGCAGAGCACAGCGGTCGATTAGGCCGATAGACAGAAAGGAGGGAGGAAATGTAGGGGGGTGCTGCACTGTGGAGAGCTTTGTGGGTGAGAACAAGTACTTTGAATTGGATCCTATAATGAATGTGCAGCCAATGTAAGGACTGGCAAAGAGCGGATGTGTCCGAGTACCGATTAGCCAGATGGACGACCCTGGCTGCTGTATTAAGTATGGACTGGAGAGGGGATAGTCGAGTAATGGGGAGGCCAAATAATAGAGCGTTGCAGTAATCCAGGTGGGAGTGGATCAATGCTACAGTGAGGGTTTTTGTTGTTTCCATGGTGAGAAAAGGGTAGATTCTAGAGATGTTCTTTAGGTGTAAGAGGCAAGAGCGGGCAAGAGATTGTATATGGGATGTGAAGGAGGGATTGGTGTCAAACATAACACCCAGACAGCGTGCCTGCTGCCGGGGTGTTATTGTGGTGCCACCCACGGAGAGGGAAATGTCAGATTTAGGGAGGTTATGTCCAAGGGGGCATAACCAGAGAATTTTCACTGGGGGCATGCACTTCTTCACCTGCATGAAGTTGACTAATTATAATTAGGCAACAACATACAGGTGAAAAAAATACACCCCACAATAGCTTAGAGCAAGTTTCTCAGTGTGAGACATGTAATGACAGACAGTTTGCGTTCACTGTTGTTGGTGCAGAGCTGTGTGTAATTACAAAGTATAGGCAGCACAGCTGAGAGGAGTATTATTGCATACACCTTTCAGCATTAATTACACAACTGTCAGTGTGGGGTGAAGGGCAATACTGCATAGCTGAGGTTTGTCTCCTTACAAGAAGTTCTCCTTTCACAGTAATGTCAGCTCTGCTGTATTTTCCTCCCCCCAACACTGGCTACAGTGAGATAAAAGAGGAACAAGTGTTAGTAATCACACTCCCAGTGCTTTGTTATTGCAAACAGTTCTGCTGTGAGACCAGTAAGGAACACAGACTGTGTTTTATCACATGTCTCATAAACTTGCTCCAAGCTATTATGGGGATATGTTCTTTTTTCCCCCTGTACTGTATGCTGCTACAGCCCTATTATTGGTCAAACCCATGTAGGAGAAGAGATACAGGCCTCCAGTGAAAAATCTCTGTTAATGCTCCCTTTGGCTTAACATAAACCCTATCATAAATCTTTCATGTTAATTTATCCATAACAGAAAGGAGAAATTAAAGAATAAAAATGTATGTTTTACTTATCTATGCAATCGCTATTCCATGATGTGGCCATTTTAACATTCTCAAACTGTTGAAAGTTCCTTTTTAGATGGGAAATGTACTGTACCTTCAACAAACATTTGAAACAATCAATAGTACATGCAAATATAAGAAAGTTTGTAATATATATTTTCATAGAAATCTGCTTTTTGTACACTTATTGGAAACTTCTTCCCCTCCTCTTCCTGAGCTTTTCATCACTCTCAAGATTTTAACATTGTCTAAACCACTTGGCTGGCCAGGACTAATGGAGTAGTGAGACATTTACACTTATGATCCTCATTACAGGGAACCTTTCAGCTGACTCATGCTGTCCGAACCACGGGGACCATAAATCAGAGCTTGGCTGCATGATTGAGGCAAGGTGTAAACTTTTATGAAACGCTCTGGGGTTTCAGAGAAAGTATAGTGTAAAGAATCAGCTTTCTGTAAGCGTAGCCAAAAGGGACTGACATAGCAAATGACCTGCCTACCACCTCTTTCAGCACTGGCAAACGCTAGCCAGGGTGAGTGCCATACTAGACTTGTCATCAGTTACAGTCCTTGGCCGTGTCTTAAAACTCTATTTTCTTTACTGCTCATGAGCGTTTCAGAGGTAAAAAACCTCGATGTTATCACTAGTGTTGAGCGATACCTTCCGATATCGGGAAATATCGGATCAGATTGGATCGGACCGATACCCAAAAAGTATCGGATATCGCCGATTCCGATACCGGAAACCAATGCAAGTAAATAGGACAGAAATATCGGAATTAAAATTAACCCTTTCTCTCCTTGTAGGTTAATTCTACATGAAGGAAAACAACTAAGAATAATGTAGAATGTATTGGGGGAGGTGGAGGAGACATTAAAGGCATAGAGGTTTAGACCAATCAAATGGAATTGCAGGAGCTATTTTTTTTTAAGACGTTCGAAGTTACAAAGATAATGACTATGTTAAAGGGGTTGTGTAGCAATAGAGGGAGACGTTCAGAAAAGACACATGTTGGCGGAGTGTTGGAACGGAGTGCTTCATCTAGCTTGGAGGGTGACTGAGCCCCTGACCCGGAGGACACGGCACGGATGCAGGCACCTTTATGCACAACAGACTGTGAGTAAAGCTTTGGACCTACATGCTCTGGTGTCCTCCAGTTATTCCTGCGCCAACACACTCAGGACTGCTACATCTCTGTGCCTGGCACTGCACCATCTACGTCTCTTCACTACCTCTCCATCTACACTGCCCTGGGACTACAGCCCTACCTGTGGAGGGCAACAACATCATTGCTGCACCAGACCATCTGTCCCAGAGGATCTGTCTGCAGTGTCGGCTTAACATCTTCATTGCCGAACACCACAGGTGGCGTCATAAATCATTCACTCATAAACTTTAATCATCATCCACACGTTCAACATTTCCCTTTTACAGTGGACGCACAGGGCCACTGACCGGGTTACAGCTACCGTGACATCTCCCATTGAAACCAACGGGTCGGGTACCGAGTACCCCACCAGCCCTGGCGGGCGATCCAACTTGGCGGAAATACATAACAGAACAGGTTGTCCAGGCTTTTCACATAATCTCAGTGCATATCTAGGCTGCAGAATGCTGACAATAAGTAATTTACCTTCTGTGGCTAGTCTGCACGGTTTCCAAGATATCATCTCTTGCTTCTAAGAAAAACGTCCAGGGGGGGTGGTGTTCTGGCATTGAAATGAGAACTTGTCGTTTCCTCCTACCTCACTAGTTTCACTTTCCATAGATCACTGTTCAGCGTGTGTCTGGGGGAGGAGCAGCTGGGTGGTCTGCTCGCAGCCAATCACAGCCATGCCATTAGTTAACATGCCTACATGCCTAACAGGATGTGCCCACACTTCTTAGGATTCCTCATTGGCTGAATCAAATCAAACTGGCTCATAGCATTATGGGAACTTCCGATTCCGGTATTTGATATGCAAAGAGTATCGGAACTCAGTATCGGAATTCCGATACCGCGAATATCGGCCGATACCCGATATTTGCAGTATCGGAATGCTCAACTCTAGTTATCACGCAACCAGGCTCGTGTTCATACTGTCCATGGTTTGGTCAACATGAATCAACAGGTTCCCTTTAATGATTGCAGGCAGCATAATTAATGATTTGCCATAATACTATTTACAGTCAAGGCCAAAAGTTTTGCGACTGATATAATTTTTCGTTTTCATAAACTTTTCTGCTTCAGTGTTTTTAGATCTCTTTGTCCAATTTTTATATGGTTACTGAAGTACAATTGTCAGCATTTCATAGCTTTTTATACTTTTATTGACAAACACATCAAGATTATGCAAAGACTATAAAAATAAAGTGTTTAACAATTTGCCTTAATATGCCTCAGTTTCTGGGCCAAGTCATGACTGATGGCAACATATTGTTGAGTTTATCACAATTTCTGTGTTTGTTTGTCCTTTTGCATTTTCAGACTCAATCACAGGTTTTCAATAGGATTAAGATCTGCTCAGTTTCCGTCAACAGACCAAAAACTTCAATGCTTAACTAAGTTATCACTTTTGTCTTATGACAGGGGCGCCGTTATTCTGGAAAAAGACATTTTTCATAACTAAACTGTTCATCAAAAACAGTAAAGAATCCTGAAAGAAATGCAATTTCTTCCATCCTAGGAAGTGGGGTCACTCACAGTTTTGTTAAGAACACTGCCATGAATAAGGAATGGTATTTAAACATCTTCCATGAACAACTTCTCCCAACAATCCAGAAGCAGATTCATGACAAAGAATGTTTTTTTCCCAGCGTTATGTAGCACCATGTCACAAGACAGTGACAACTAAGTGGTTTGATGAATAAAATATTGAAAGCTTTGGTTGATTACCAGGAAATGCCCCAGTTACCAATCATATTAAGACAAACAGAACCACCTAAATTGTAATAAACTCCAAGCACTAATTAGACAAGAACGGGCTGGCATCAGTTAGGCTTTGGCCCAGAAGCTGATATCCAGAGAAGTCTTGAAAAATAAGGGTCAGCAATGCAAATATTGAGTCTTGATGGATTTGTCAAGAAAAAAAATAAAATCTGAAACGCTTTGAATTGTACTTCAGTAACCAAAGAAACATCCGAATGAAACTAGTGCTAATTGGGCCAGGGATCGTATGACATAATGATGTGACGTGATCTCCTGAACAGCAAGTGCCGGCACCACAGGAGCACCACAGGAATGGTGTCTATACTAAAGGTGAGTATGAGTGTCGTTATTTTACTGGGGTCAGGCTGAATTAGAAGAGGTTTTCGGAATAATGGACAACCATTTTAAGCATCTATAGACAGGTACAGTTGTGGCCAAAAGTTTTGAGACCTATACATTTACATTTCACCAAGTTTCCTTCAGTGTTTTAAGGTCTCTTACTCAGTTGTTGCTGAGCAGTGGGAAACCTCTTTAACTCATAGGGATGTGACAATAGCGTATGATGGTTTAAGCAGTACTACTAGTACAAGTACCGCATTACTGAAAAATATTTTTTTTATGAGTAAACATTCTTAAAACTTTTCAACTTGCAAAAATTTAAATTTGTCAGTGTTCTATGACAAATAATGAACCATAATAAGTTACTTTAACAAAAGAGCCTAAATTAATGGAAAACTTCCAAAATATTCAGGATTGAGAGTCCTCAGTAGTTGATACCTTTTAATGGCTAACTGAAAAGATGGTAATACATTGCAAGCTTTCGAGACTACTCAGGTCTCTTCTTCAGGCTAGACTAATACTAAATCTGAAGAGTCACATATTTATGCACAATACAACACAGAAAAAATGCAATGGATAAGACAAGTGATGTGAAGCAGAACTATCAATATGGGAGATTTAGATAAGAAACAAAATGTCGCTGTCCATTTGTGCAAGGAATCTGTAACTCATTATTTGTAAGAGTAGGGATAATCAGAAATTAAGCCTAAAATATCAATATCAATATTTTAGGCTTAATTTCTGATTATCCCTACTCTTACAAATAATGAGTTACAGATTCCTTGCACAAATGGACAGCGACATTTTGTTTCTTATCTAAATCTCCCATATTGATAGTTCTGCTTCACGTCACTTGTCTTATCCATTGCATTTTTTCTGTGTTGTATTGTGCATAAATATGTGACTCTTCAGATTTAGTATTAGTCTAGCCTGAAGAAGAGACCTGAGTAGTCTCGAAAGCTTGCAATGTATTACCATCTTTTCAGTTAGCCATTAAAAGGTATCAACTACTGAGGACTCTCAATCCTGAATATTTTTCTATCTACTGGCTAACACGGTACAAAGATATACATCTTTCCTGGAAAACTTCCAGATATTTAAGTTGCCACATGATTATATTGGTTGGATCTGCCAACAATCTAAAATGTATTGGTAGCAGTATACCACACTGACTCTCTATTTAGGGACAAATAACAAGTCATGTTAGATTTTCTTTTTCTTTCAGCTATTCACTGGTCCTCTCTCCTGTGACATTTGGCCGAGGTTGTGAAAAGTCAAATTCATTTCATTCTGTGCAAATATTCCTTTTTGGTTTCATAGAATCATAGAATCGCAGAGTTGGAAGGGACCTTCTGGGCCATCTGGTCCAACCCCCTGCTCAAAGCAGGATTCGCTAAATCATCCCAGTCAGATGTCTGTCCAGCCTCTGTTTGAAGACATCCATTGAAGGAGAACTCACCACTTCTTGTGGCAGCTTGTTCCATTCATTGATCACTCTAACTGTCAAAAAGTTTTTTCTAATATCTAATCTGTGTCTCCTCCCATTCAGTTTCATCCCATTGCTTCTAGTCTTTCCTTGTGCAAATGAGAATAAAGTTGATCCTTCTACAATGTGACAGCCCTTTAGATATTTGTAGACAGCTATTAAGTCTCCTCTGACAGTTTCCAAAACTGTCAATTTCCAAAACTGCTGGTATTGTCTTTATAAAAATCTCACAACACAGGAGAACAAGTTTTCAAAATAAACCGCTTTTATTGCATAATCCCCATCATTGACACTTATAACCTCTATCTTGATCCTTACAACTTAATATTTAAAGCGCTATTTCAAGGAGATTAAAAAGTATTCTAATGGCCAGGTCTTTATAAATTGTAAAAATAATATGAATAATGTTGGTTCTAATGCTGACCATATCTGCAATTCAGTGTGATGGTAGATCTGCTCCTTACCGCTTCCCCTCCCTCATGGGATGTTACATCCCAGATCATGAGGAGTGGCCTGCTCATGGCTGCTAGTGTCAGACAGCCCCATGATGACATCTCCCTCCATACAGTCCAAGATCAGGGGCCATGGCCAGCATCTGCCAATAGGACAATTTATATATGCTCTGCATGATCCCCCCTTACACTTCAGAGCTGCCTGTAGCTGTGCTCTGTCAGGGTCCTGTCAGCGCCGGCGTGCAGCCTCCACTGAGCAGGGACTCACCCACACTGTAGGGGGGCCCGGGGTCAGGTACATCCGGAAAGTACAAACAGGACCTGGGGACGCTGAAGTTTAGCAAGCAGTAAAGGACCTACGGTCATGTGACTGCAAGGGGCGGGGCTTAGCATCCTGCTTCCAGAGATGGCAGGACACTAAACAGAAATACTCAGTCATGCAAAACGGAGGTTATACACAGAGATAGCAGTAAAGTACCAGGGATGAGACAGAACGGATAGTCGGGGCCAAGCAGGGGTCAAAACCAAACAGACATAGAAGGTACCAAGCACAATCCAACAAGCAATATCCAGAGAACAGACCGACTTGTACACAGAGTATCAAGCAACCAGAACACAGCACAAACATACTCAGGGGTCACCACACTATGCCAAGGGCGAAAGTATAACTGACGGGGATGGGAGCTTCCTGAGGCTATAAGAAGCTTTCCCAGAACCAAAGAGAGGCCACCATATTAAGTCCCAGGTGTGCAGGTAAGAGTCTGCACTGAGATCAAAACATTAACCCCAGAAGTGCAGGTCCACCAGCACTGGTATCATGACAGTACCCCCCTCTCAATGGGGGGCCTCTGGAACCCCAGGCTTGCCCGGGTACCTAGCATGGAAAGCCCGAACCAGGCGATCTGCATGCATCAACCAGGCTGGCACCCAGGACCTGTCCTCTCGCCCAAACCCTTTCAAATGAACTAGGTACTGTACTGACCGCCATACCAACCTGGAATCTAAGATGTGACCAATCTCATATTCCAAATGTCCCTCAACCGAAACTGGAGGAGCAGCGGACTCGGATTCTCCCCTGACTGCTTCAAATGGTTTCAGTAGAGATCTATGGAAGAGGGTGGAAGGCACAGACTGTACGCCACTGGGTTGATTTTTTCCACAAACTTATATGGGCCAATGAACTTGGGGCCCAACTTGGCTGACGGAATCTTTAACTTAGTGTTTCGCGTGGAGAGCTAAACTTTCTCTCCAACCTGAAACGTGGGACCAGGTGTTTGTTTCCTGCCTGCGAAAAACTTATACCTACCTTGAGACCTAGATATACGCCACTGGACTTCTGCCCATGTATCTTTTAACCGCTGAACAGAGTCCTCAGCCCCGGGACACCCCGAATCTAGATGAGAAAACTCACCAAAATGAGGACTGAACCCATAGTTGATCAAGAAAGGGGACATACCAGTGGATTGACTCACCCGACTATTGAAGGCAAATTCAGCCAACGGCAGTATATCACACCAGTCATTCTGTCTAGCAGAAGTCAGACATATGAAGATCTGTTCCAGGGACTGATTAGTGTGTTCCATCTGACCTTTACTCTCAGGATGGTATGCAGATGAAAAGGACAGAGATATCCCTAATTTTTTGCAGAAATCACACCAAAACTTAGCCACAAACTGCACACCATGATCAGACACCACATTCAGGGGAACCCCATGCAAGCGGACCACATGCTGCACAAACAACCTGGATAAGGTCTCAGCAGAAGGTAATGCGGACAGAGGTACATAATGAGCCTGCTTTGAAAATCTGTCCACCACTACCCATACCACCGTATTACCCCTGGAAGAGGGAAGATTGGTAATAAAATCCATGGACAGGTGTATCCATGGTCTTTCGGGAACTGCCAAGGGCATCAGCTCCCCCGCCGGCCGGTAGACACAGGATGAAAACTGCAAGATAAGGCGTCAGCCTTGACATTCTTTGACCCTGGACGGAATGTAATAGTAAACTGGAAACAAGAAAAAAAAAAGTGACCAATGGGCCTGTCTGGGCGTTAGTCTTTTAGCAGACTCAATGTATGACGAATTTTTGTGATCAGTGATCACAGTAACAGGGTGACTGGCCCCCTCCAAAAAGTGCCTCCACTCCTCAAACGCCAACTTGACCGCAAGAAGCTTTCTATTGCCTACATCATAATTTCTTTCAGCAGCAGAGAACTTCCTGGAAAAGAAAGCACATGGCCTGAGGTTGGTAAGAGTGGCAGGCCCTTGGGACAACACTGCCCCCACCCCCACCTCAGAGGCATCCACCTCCACCACAAATGGTTTGGACAGATGTGGCTGTACCAACACAGGAGCAGACATAAAACATTTTTTCAGAGTCACAAAGGCCTCTTTTGCGAGCGAGGACCAATTTCTCACATCCGCACCTTTGCATGTTAGATCCGTGAGTGGTTTGACCACCTGCGAAAACCCCCGGATAAATTTGCGGTAATAATTGGCGAACCCCAAGAAGCGCTGAAGACCCTTAAGATCTTGGGGTTGCACCCAATCCGCAATGGCCTGCACCTTCTTCGGGTCCATGCAAAAACCTTCACAGGATACAATTAATCCCAAAAAAGACAATTCTTGAACACAAAGTACACATTTCTCCAATTTGGCAAACAGATGATTTTCTCTCAGTCTTTGGAGAACAGTTTGTAGATGTTCCAGATGAGAATGCCTGTCAGAGGAGTATATCAAAATATCATCTAAGTAGATAACAACAAAACGACGAATGAGATCTGAGAATACCACGTTGATGAAATTCTGAAATATGGCGGGGGCACTGGTAAGACCAAACGCATGACTAAATTTTCAAACAGTCCCTCGGAAGTGAGGAACGCAGTTTTCCATTCATCCCCCTCTCGGACCCTTATCAAATTATATGCCCCCCGAAGATCCAGTTTGGAGAACCATTTTGCCCCTGATAGTTGGATGCACAAATCGGGAATCAACGGAAGGGGATACGTATTCCATACAGTAATCTGATTAAGCTCCCGAAAATCGAGACAGGGAAGTAACCTGCCATCTTTTTCTTTACAAAAAAGAAACCTGCCACCACAGGTGAGACTGAAGGACGTATGTGTCCCTTGCGCAGACTTTCAGCAATGTAGTCCTTCATAGCCAAGTGCTCAGGGCCGGATTAATTAAGCAGACGGGCTTTAGGTAATTTAGCCCCCGGGACCAGCTCGATAGCACAGTCAAAGGTCTATATGGCGGTAACGTCTCGGCCTCGCTTTCAGAGAATACATCTTCGAAGTCCTTCAGGCATTCCGGAATACCTTCCCTCTCGACAGATGATACAGACACAGATTTAACAGGTTCAACCAGCAGTGCAGATTTATCACACAACTTAAAATCATTAAACCCCCATTGAACAATCTCCCCCATTTTCCAGTTAATAACTGAGTTATGGCATTGTAACCAGGGCATGCCCAACACCAACCCTGCAGGTAGATTGTCCAGAACCAAACAACTTAGTTTTTCCACATGAGTAGCGCCTACTCTGAGCAAAACCAAGTCATACACAAAGAGAATTCCCTCCTTAGTGAGGGGAGAGGAGTCAATGGCCACCACCTTGATCGGAACCTTGAGCCTAACTGTCCCTATCTTGCAGCGTGTGACCAATTGGGAGTCAATGAGATTAATCGATGATCCGCAGTCCACGAAGGCTGTAGAGGGAAAAGAACTACCATGCACAAACAGTTCCACATGAAGTAAAACCTTAGAAAACGAGGAAAAGGGTACCGGAGGGTCTGAGTAGTCTCTCCGCTGACTACCCAGACCTAGTCATTTCCTGCTGACCGGGTCAAAGACGGGCAATCAGGACACTCCCTTTTCCAATGTCCCGTTTTATCTCAGTAAAAGCATATCTGCTTGTCCTTCCAGCATTTCCTCTCCGTATCCTTCAGGGAGAGGACGCCTATATCCATGAGCTGAGGAGCAGTCTCTTTTCCACTGGGGAACAATGGAGTATCCACCTGCATCACCCTTCTGGCCCACAGCCTGCGGTCCATCCAGACCGCCTGGGTCATGGCGTCCTCGAGAGAGTTAGGTGGGGGATGTAACACCAAGGCATCCTGCAGACGCTCGGACAAGCCTCTGCAAAAGAGACTTCGAAGTGCAGCATCGCCCCAAGAGATCTCTGCAGCCCAACGGCGGAATTCAGTACAAAACCACTCAGCCGAGTGTTTCCCCTGACAGATGCTCATCACCATGTCCTCTGCCAATCGCACTCGGTCAGGCTCATCATAAATGTGCCCAAGGGCCTCAAAGAATGCATTCACAGACACTCTCTCAAAGGGCAGTGGGAGGAAGGGAGAAAGCCCAAGCTTGTGGAGACCCTCTTAATAAGGATAGTGTTTGTATAAGGTGCAAAAAAGGACTTTTAATAGCAAGGCTTGAGAAAGGCTCATAGTAGCCAAAACGTTGCCGCGCCACCAGAGCTATTAAAAGTCCTCTTTTTGCACCTTATACAAGCATGCCTCTTTATTTAATTTTATATCTCATTGCAAGGAAGGGATTCCAAGTGTGGAAGAAACTGTCACCCGTAGTAACTTTTTCATGTGTGCTGTTCCAGTTTCTTTTTACATAGATAAATAGATATTTAGGTTACTGACATCTATCTGCATGTAGATGTAGACACTGAAGCCCTATCAGTTTAATCAATATTCATATTATCTTTATAGTTTTCAAAGGCATGACCATTAGCAGGGCGTAGCAATCGCGGTCGCAGAGATCACTACTGTGACCAAGCCTGTGCTTGTGGGGGGACCACAAATGCCAGTGCAAACTTCAACTGGATGTATGTCCTCGGAAGCACATCTAGCTGAAGTGTGTTGCAGCACAAGGGATCCACCGGGTCCGTGCACTGCAATACCCGCTTGCTTGCTGATCAGAGTCCAGTAGCTGACGTTGACATCCATGTTGCAGTGGGCTCATGGCAGTGATATTATGCCCTGCCGTTGCTTATATGCAGAAGTCAGCTGTCAGCATCAGAAGAGGGAAGGTGAGAATAACCATTCATTTTTTTCTATGCATTAAAGAACAGCAGCAGAATGGGGGTCATAAATAATGATGGACAACATACAGTATTCAGTTGTGGCCAAAAGTATTGACATCACTGCAATTCTGTTAGATAATACTCAGTTTCTTCCTGAAAATGATTGCAAACACAAATTCTTTGGTATTATTATCTTCATTTAATTTGTCTTAAATGAAAAAACACAAAAGAGAATGAAGCAAAAAGCAAAACATTGATCATTTCACACAAAACTCCAAAAATGGGCCAGACAAAAGTATTGGCACCCTCAGCCTAATACTTGGTTGCACAACCTTTAGCCAAAATAACTGCAACCAACCGCTTCCGGTAACCATCAATGAGTTTCTTACAATGCTCTGCTGGAATTTTAGACCATTCTTCTTTGGCAAACTGCTCCAGGTCCCTGATATTTGAAGGGTGCCTTCTCCAAACTGCCATTTTTAGATCTCCCCACAGGTTTTCTATGGGATTCAGGTCTGGACTCATTGCTGGCCACCTTAGAAGTCTCCAGTGCTTTCTCTCAAACCATTTTCCAGTGCTTTTTGAAGTGTGTTTTGGGTCATTGTCCTGCTGGAAGACCCATGACCTCTGAGGGAGACCCAGCTTTCTCACACTGGGCCCTACATTATGCTGCAAAATTTGTTGGTAGTCTTCAGACTTCATAATGCCATGCACACGGTCAAGCAGTCCAGTGCCAGAGGCAGCAAAGCAACCCCAAAACATCAGGGAACCTCCGCCATGTTTGACTCTAGGGACCGAGTTCTTTTCTTTGAATGCCTCTTTTTTTCTCCTGCAAACTCTATGTTGATGCCTTTGCCCAAAAAGCTCTACTTTTGTCTCATCTGACCAGAGAACATTCTTCCAAAATGTTTCAGGCTTTTTCAGGTAAGTTTTGGCAAACTCCAGCCTGGCTTTTTTATGTCTTGGGGTAAGAAGTGGGGTCTTCCTTGGTCTCCTACCATACAGTCCCTTTTCATTCATACGCCGATGGATAGTATGGGTTGACACTGTTGTACCCTCGGACTGCAGGGCAGCTTGAACTTGTTTGGATGTTAGTTGAGTTTCTTTATCCAACATCCGCACAATCTTGCGTTGATATCTCTTGTCAATTTTTCTTTTCCGTCCACATCCAGGGAGGTTAGCCACAGTGCCATGGGCTTTAAACTTCTTGATGACACTGCGCATGGTAGACACAGGAACATTCTGGTCTTTGGAGATGGACTTGTAGCCTTGAGATTGCTCATGCTTCCTCACAATTTAGTTTCTCAAGTTCTCAGACAGTTCTTTGGTCTTCTTTCTTTTCTCCATGCTCAATGTGGTACACACAAGGACACAGGACAGAGGTTGAGTCAACTTTAATCCATGTCAACTGGCTGCAAGTGTGATTTAGTTATTGCCAACACCTGTTAGGTGCCACAGGTAAGTTACAGGTGCTGTTAATTACACAATTTAGAGAAGCATCACATGATTTTTCGAACAGTGCCAATACTTTTGTCCACCCTCTTTTTTATGTTTGGTGTGGAATTATGTCCAATTTGGCTTTAGGACAATTCTTTTTGTGTTTTTTTCGTTTAAGACAAATTAAATGAAGATAATAATACCAAAGAATTTGTGTTTGCAATCATTTTCAGGAAGAAACTGAGTATTATCTGACAGAATTGCAGGGGTGTCAATACCTTTGGCCACAACTGTATATATCATGATGGGCAACATATATATGTCAGGACGGGGAAAATATTTACCAGGATGGAGGTCATGTATACTAGGATATGGCCACAAAAAGGGACATATATACCATGAAAGGGGACATACAGTTGGGAAAAAAATATTTAGTCAACCACCAATTGTGCAAGTTTACCCACTTAAAAAGATGAGCGAGGCCTGTAATTGACATCATATTTTGACCACAACTATGAGAGTCAAAATGAGAAAACAAATGCAGAAAATCACCTTGTCTGATTTGGCAGAATTAATTTTTCAAACTATGGTGGAAAATAAGTATTTGGACACCTAAAAACAATAAGTAAACGGGGGAGGAATAAATTCAAAAGGACAACCATTTGTCTGTAGCGTAAAATTGCTTTATTGTGGAGAGGCAAGGATCAGTAAAACATGTAAAACGCCAGTGGTCCACCGTAAGAAAAAGGCACCCCCTGATGAAGGTGTTCCGAAACGAGCGTTGGGGTGGGCATGTGGACCCTCTGAGTGCCTGCACTTGCCGCCATCAGGTGATATGTCTATGCCTTCTTATTTTCTATTATATGTTTTGACTATTGCCTTATATGGTATCTGCTGTGAACGTTTGGCTATTACATATCCCCATTGGCCTCATTTCTATATGTAATGGGTTGTTTACCACATACTCCCATCTATGTTATATGTATTTTTACTGTATACATTTGGCACCCAAGGTCCACTGTGCCCCTGTTTTCTTAAGGTGGACCACTGGCGTTTTACATGTTTTACTGATCCTTGCCTCTCCACAATAGCAATTTTACGCTATAGACAAAGGTCCTTTTGGATTTATTCCTCCCCCCGTTTACTTATTGTTTTTGACAACTGGTCTTGTTACAGTCCATGGTATCTATTTTTTATGGGATGTTAAGTACAATTTGGTATAGTGTGGTATAAAATTTTTCATCCCATATGACGCATATACCTCTGTTCACCACTATTCTTTCTTTTCACCTAAAAATATGCAAGGTTTCTGGCTCTCACATACCTGTAACTTCTTCTTTAAGAGGATCCTCTGTCCTCCACTCATTACCTATAGTAATGGCACCTGTTTGAACATCATCAGTATAAAAGACACCTGTCCACAACCTCAAATAGATTAGTAAGTAAGTATTTGAGGTTATTTACTAATCACTTTGGACTTTTTCTGGTTCCTCTAAAGCACCTACAATTTTTGTTAAATTGGAATGCACCACTAACTTTGATCATATACAGTATATCACAACCTCAAATAGTCACACTCCAAACTCCACTATGGTGAAGAACAAAGAGCTGTTGAAGGAAAAAAGAAACAAAATTGTAGGGAGCAATCATAAGAAAATGGAAGACATACAAGACCACTAATAGTCTCCCTCGATTTGGGGCTCCATGCAAGATCTCACCCGGTGGAGTGATCACAAGAATGGTGAGCAAAAATCCCAGAACCACACGGGGGGATGTAGTGAATGACCTGCATAGAGCTGGGACCACCGTAACAAAGGCAACCATCAGTAACACAATACGCCACCAGGGACTCAGATCCTGCAGTGCCAGATGTGTCCCCCTGCTTAAGCCAGTACATGTCCGGGCCCATCTGAAGTATGCTAGAGAGCATTTGGATTATCCAGAACAGTATTGGGAGAATGTCATATGGTTTGTCATGGTCTGGTTTGGAGGATACAGAATGCTGAGCTGCATCCAAAGAACACCATACCTACTGTGAAGCATGGGGGTGGAAACATCAAGCACTGGGGCTGTTTCTCTGCAAAGGGACCAGGATGTCTGATCCATATACATGAAATAATGAATGGGGCAATTTATTGTGAGATTTTGAGTGCAAACCTCTTTCCATTAGCAAGTGCATTGAAGAAGAAACATGTATGAGTGTTTCAGCATGATAATGATCCTAAGCACACCACCAGGGCAGCGAAGGAGTGTCTTTGTAAGAAGCATATGAAGATCCTGGAGTGGCCTAGCCAGTCTCCAGATCTCAACCCCATAGAAAACCTTTGGAGGCATTTGAAAATCTGTGTTGCCCAGCGACAGGTCCATAACATCACTGCTCTAGAGTAGATCTGCATGGAGGAATGGGCCAACATATCACCAATAATGTGTGCCAACCTTGTGAAGACTTACAGAAAATATTTGACTTCTGTCATTGCCAACAAAGCATATATAACAAAATATTGAGATGAAATTTTGTTAATGAACAAATACTTATTTTCCACCATAATTTGAAAAATAAATATATCCAAATCAGACAAGGTGATTTTCTGGATTTGCTTTCTCATTTTGACTCTCATAGTTGTGGTCTACCTATGATGTCAATTACAGGCCTCTTTCATCTTTTTAAGTAGGAGAACTTGCACAATTTGTGGCTGACTAAATACTTTTGTTCCCCACTGTATATACCAGGAAGGAGACTAAAATGGGGGACAGTACTGCATAATGAGGAGTTACAGCAACTTGTGTTTCCTTACAGGATTTAGAACACTACAAGGTCCATATGTCTTACCAATATGCGGGGGGGAGGGGACCCAGGTACAAATTTTGCACTGGGGTCCATCAGACTCTAGTTACGCCACTGGACATTAGAATACTTTTTAATCTCCCCAGAGTACCCCTATAACATGGATTAGACATACTATTCAGTAAGGTCAGTACTAAATCCTATTTTCTTTTTACCATAAATCTGAATCTGCATAATTTTATAGGTCTCAAGCACCAATCTAATTCTACTCTATATATAGTATTACCAATTCGCTTTAGTGAAAAAATAATGATGGGTACCTAATATAAACCATCCAGTGAAACTCTGTATATTCTCTCATACATTAATTTCCACAAATATGGACATACACACTTGTGACGCCCGGGAGACCATGGAATAGCCAGCACCGGATCGGGGGTGTCCTTGCTTCACCTCTGGGGAATGTCACGGGTGGCTTGACCCGGTGCTGTGGCCTCAGGCGATGCACAGTGCAAAAGGGGGTATTATGAGGGGACTTGAAGAGCACGGGCACTTACTTGTTCAGCAGCGAATTCTCTCAGCGGTAATGCTCCTGATCTTGGGTAGATGGCTTCTGTCCAAATGAAAGTCTGAGACACTGGAAACGGTTAACCAGTTTACTTCAACAAATAGGGGGTTACAATAAGTACCGTTACCGGAGTCTGTGTGGGAACTTTTGGGTTACTCTGGCCCTGCCGGGGCTTTTACCTCCTATTTTGCGCTGTTTCTGTGTGGCCCTGCTGCTGTGTGTGAACTAGCTGCCGGCCCAATCTGTCCTCTCCGGGTCTTGATTCAACGGGCAACTCGAGTCCTTTCCTTTTCTTACCCCCTCCGGGAGTACCGCTGAACTCTACACCTGTTGCTGCGTCTGACCCTAGTGAGGCTGGTATCGCCTCACGTTTTCCGGTTGCTGTATTATATATAATGAATGCAGCCACGGATCCGGTATCCGTCTCTGCGCCTGTTCTGGGTAGTAATTAGTGCTACCCGGTTCTTAAAATGTCCTCCTTCTCTGTCCCTTTTTCCTCAGACCGGTGTTCTGTTGGCCCTGAAATTGTCAGTCAGTCCTTCAGGAGCCTGATACTGCTCCTCACACTCTGACCCTCCAGATCTGAACTCCTGGGAATAACTGACTCCTTTTCCTCAGGTCAGAATTGATATAGGGGAGTCTCTGGAGCTCCCCCTTCTGGCTGGAGGTGGTAATGCAGTGTTCCTATTCTTGTTTGTGTCTTGTGTCAGTAACTCTGTGGTGATCCCACTTTTGTGGCAAATACCCCTAGGGGTGCCACATTCCCCCTTAGTTAAGAACAGTACTCCGGGACTGTGGGACAATAAACATTTGAAATAACAACTAATATATACAGAGTCTTAAAATGAAAAGTCACAAAAACCATTCAAAGATCAAAAATAGAGTTCTGTAAAAAGTCACTTCAAATAGCGTCCATTAATACAGTTCTATCCTTGAGGGTTATTTATTTGTTAGGAAAGGCACTGCAATTAGTGTCCAGGAATTTAGTTCCATTTTTTTTCCAACAGAGTCTAAAGATAAAGTTCAAAAAGAAAGTTCAAGAATATGCAAGAAGTTCATACAGAAGAGTCTCCGTAGATACTGGGCTTAAACGTTGCAAACTGATAACAAATGGCTAAGCTAGATTTTCTGTTCAACTATAAATGGCATAATATATATTCAATTCTCATAAATGGTATTCACATTTGGTAGTCCGTATACCTTTCCGGTAATTGACCCTGAGTACTACGTTGTGATCTATGTAATAACGGTGTCTCTTCAGGTGGCGTACTACGGTCTACTGCTAATATGGTGTCTGCCCGTTCTGCTAAAGATAATTCCACAATTATGGGGTTGGCAAGTCCACCGTGAATGGGATCACCATGACCAGGAATCTGTTCTTCCTGTCTTGGGACTTCTTGTGGTACGGGGTCAACTTCTTGTCTTGGGGCTTCTGGTACTACGGGTTCTGGTGTTGGGTAAAAGGCCATCACTGGAACTATTACTGAGCCATAGTAGGTTGGCCATGTCTTAGGAAAGTCTCCTAATGCGGTATGATACACTTCTTCCTCTTCCTTAGCAGGTTGAACCTGTATGGGTTGAATGACTTCTGGTTCCGGTTGGATAATTTCTGGCTCTTTCAATGTTTCCGGACATAGTTTCAGATTGTCTCTAGATACTAGTACTGATGTTAGTCCTCCGTTTTTGCTGATAAGGCACATTTTTGGGTTGTTCACGCTTCTTGGTAGCAGTATCCGTAAAAGATCTGACAGCAAAAACAGCAGCCAAGGCGTTCCAAACGTACTTTTGTAGACCCCATGGATACCCAGAACAGGTACTCACAGACCAAGGTACAGCCTTTGAATCAGAGATCTTCAGAGAATTTTGTAATATGTATGGTTGCAAAAAGATCCGGACGACTGCCTACCATCCACAAACAAACGGCTTATGCGAAAAGATGAACCATATTGTAATAGATCTACTGAAAACCTTACCAGAATCGGAAAGAAATCAGTGGCCGGAGAAATTGCCTGACTTGGTAGATCTATATAACCATGTCCCGGTAAGCTCCACCAACTGCACCCCAGCTTACCTTATGCGTGCAAGACCCGGCCAACTACCAATCGATCTAGAAATGGGAATTCTGAAACCAGACGTAGACGTTCAAGACTCAAATTGGGATACCATACGGCAAAAGCAGTATCGCCAAGTACAAGAAAGTGTGGAAAGAAGCCTTCAGCAAACTAGAGAAAGACAAGAGCGAACTTTCAACCGGAATGCTCTAGCAACCCCATTAAAACCGGGTGACCAAGTGCTCAAGAGAAATCGTCGTACCAATAAATTGGACAATCAGTGGGAAACCGTTCCCTATACAGTTGTGGCACCCCTAGGGGTATTTGCCACACACTCATTGTATTCAATTGTGGTGCGCACTTGTCAGTTTTCTAACACGGACTGTTGTCATATGAAAAACTCACAGATATGTCTGTTTTTAACCAGCACCACGTATGAAATGCATGCCACAGAAGTGCACACTGATGACACACAGATGACATCTGTGTGTCATTAGTGTGACATGTACTGATGCCTGGGAAAAGCCATACAGTTTGTACTGTACCCAGGTGCCGGATGCTGAAGCCAGCTGAGTCTAGCTATTGTTTGGCCGCTGACATCAAGCCCAGTGGTTAGTAATGGAGAGGCGTGTATAAGACGACCCCATTACTAACCTCATAGTCATGTTGTAAAAAATACAGAGACACAATAAAGTTCTTTAGTTGAAAGACACAGAATAATTTATTTGAAATAAACACGCCCCACACTCTTTTACCTATTTGTTAGTGTAAAATTAAAAATTAAAAAAAATCATATTCCTCACTAGTGAACACCTAGTGGGTGAAGACTTCGTATCCGTGCACGGACCACAAACAAGGACTTCTTCAGGACGTCCATGTTGCTGTTCGAGTTCAACACCCCGTACATCGGCTCATTCCCATGCAGTCATCTGTGTTACAGCTCAAGAAATACTGAGGCTCTACCACTAAAGGGGGGTGAGGGGACCATGCATACCACTAAAGGGGGTTGAGGGGACCATGCATACCAGGATAGGGGGGTGAGGGGACCATGCATACCACGAAAGAGGGGTGAGGGGACCATGCATACCACGAAAGGGGGGTGAGGGGACTATGTATACCAGGATACGGGGGTGAGGGGACCATGCATACCAGGATTGGGGGGTGAGGGGACCATGCATACCATGAAAGGGGGGTGAGGGGACCATGCATACCAGGATATGGGGGTGAGAGGACCATGCATACCAGGATAGGAGGGTGAGGAGACCATGCATATTAGGATAGGGGAGTGGGAGGACCATGCATACCAGGATTGGGGGGTGAGGGGACCATGCATACCAGGATAGGGGGGTGAGGGGACCATGCATACCAGGATTTTGGGGATGAGGGGTAGCATGCACACCAGGAAAGGGGAGTGAGGGGACCATGCATACCAGGATTGGGGGGTGAGAGGACCATGCATAACAGGATAGGGGGGTGAGAGGACCATGCATACCAGGATAGGGGCGTGAGGGGACCATGCATATTAGGATGGGGGAGAGAGAGGACCATGCATACCAAGATTGGGGGGTGAGGGGACCATGCATACCAGGATAGGGGGGTGAGGGGACCATGCATACCAGGAAAGGGGGGTGAGGGGACCATGCATACCTGGATTGGGGGTGAGAGGACCATGCATACCAGGATTGGGGGGTGAGAGGACCATGCATACCAGGATAGGGGGGTGAGAGGACTATGCGTACCAGGATAGGGGGTGAGGGGACCATGCATTCCAGGATTGGGGGCGAGAGGACCATGCAAACCAGAATAGGGGGGTGAGAGGGCCATTCATAACAGGATAGGGGGTGAGGGGACCATGCATTCCAGGATGGTGGGGTGAGAGGACCATGCATACCAGGATAGGGGGGTGAGGGGACCATGCATACTAGGGTTGGAGGGTGAGAGGACCATGCATATCAGGATTAGGGCGTGAGGGGACCATGCATACCAGGATTGGGGGGTGAGGGGACCATGAATACCAGGATGAGGAATAGGGTGCCATGCATATCTGGATTGGGGGGTGAGGGTATCATGCATACCAGGATAGGAATGAGGGGTGCCATGCATACCAGGATAGGAGGGGCAGCACATACGAGGATGGGAGACCATATACCAATAAAAATGCTCGCCACCCAGGCATAGAACGGGTTCAATAGCTAGTTACATATATCGACCAAAACTTTTGACAGGTTCCCAAGGTTTTTCCTTTAAACACAGCAGCATTTCTGGGAAAAACATATGTGGCTGAAATCATGCAGTGTCCGTTACACGCTGCCCATGGATCAGGCAGCCTACATAAGCAGAAAGGTGCCCTTTAAGACCCCATAAGTGCTATTTATTTCAAGTGGTGATGTTATGTGACCAGTATCTTTTTGAGAACTATAACTCCCAGCATGTCCTGAAGCTCCAATGGCATGCTGGGAGTTTTAGTTCACCACAGGAGCTGTACAGTGCTTTTGTTTGCTCTTATCTTTATTTTGATGCTTGCCTGAAATTTATAAGTGAACTCCAGTCTCCAGTTCTGTCTGCAGCAGGAGTTCAAGTTTTCTTGCTTTAGTCAGGAAGAAGTGGGCAAGTCTTCCTTCCAGATTACGAATTGCAGGGAAGCAACTACATCACTGCAGCTCGTGATCTGGATGAAAGACCCGCCCACTTCTTCCCTGTCTCTTGCAACGGCAGGACAGGTGACGATGAAGCAGAACACTGCACGATTGCGGCGGAGCATGCGCGGATTGAGCGGCCCACTACAGGCACCGGCCCTTCTGGCATTTGCCAGAAGTGCCCGATGCTCAGTCCGGCCCTGGTTACCACCGATCAGAGCACTACTGTTCCCACGCTGTCAGATGACAGCTTGTAAGCCAGCGGCTGTGACCGGGAATAAAAAGTTAACCGCAGGCCACAGGCATCGGCTGGTAAGAGTACTAATCTCACAATTCTACACCTGCTCTTGCTGATAGCAACCAGAACAGATGTAGGATGATGAGAGTATTCATCAGCTGGCGCTTGTGCAATAAATAAATAAATAAATAAAAAATAACGTGGGGTCTCTTCTATTTTTGATAGCCAGGCAAAACCGACAGCTGCGGGCTGCAACCCCCAGCTTTTTCATGGCTGGTTATCATGAATAGAGGAGTCACACACCCTTTTTCTATTATTTAAATAAATAATTAGACATGGGGTAAGTGGGGTAATATTTGTGGGGTTAATGTCACCTTTGTATTGTCAGTTGATATCAAACCTAAGAGTTAGTAATGGAGAGGCGTCTACTAAGTCCATCATAAATTTGGAAGTAAACACACAGCATGGATAAAATCCTTTATTTGAAATAATAATCCACACCCTGTTTTACACATTTATTTGAGCATAAAAAATAAAGTTATACTCGCCTTACTCCTATTCCATTGAAACCTTTGCTCCCTGTAAAAAACTGGAATTAATAAAAAAACAAAAATGCTCACCTTATGTCTAATCCACCGATGCTTATATCCTTGTAAAAAAAGAAAAATACTAAACAACTGTATCTCTCACCTGTCCAATATGAAGATAATTCATACTGTCCCATTATGATTCGGATGGTTTGGCTAGTGGTCACATCAGTGATGCGATCGCTATCGCCGCTGGCACACATGGAATGGACATTATCGTAATCACTCCTGTTGGTGTCCAGGGCTGTGCTCCTGTCAAGAAGTTCGATAGAGTTAATATTTGAACCCCGGTGACCTCACAGCACTCCTGCGAGTGGTCCCATAAGTGTTGTCACAGGGGTTAATCAGGTTTGAACTCCAGTGAAATTTCTCTTATGACAGCTCAGCGCTAGACACAGCTGGAGTGATTACTCTCCTGTCAGTGTGTTCCAGCTGGTGGATATAGCGAATACTAGTGCATTACTGATGATTGCTAATCAAACCATCCAAACTGTTGTGGGACACTATGGATTATTTTCACATTGCACAGGTGAGGATTATGGCTGTTTATTATTTTTCTTTTTTACAGGGGACTTGGGCATTGGTGGAATCAATGGAATAGGCATAAGGTGAGTATAACTGTACTTTTTATTTTTATTTCAAATAATGTTGCCAGTGTTTTTTTTTTTTTCAAATAATATTTTATTCTGGCTGTGTATTTTTCACAATCTAAATATGGGGTTAGTAATGGGGCGTCTTATAGACGCCTCTCTGTAATAACCAATGGGCTTGATGTCATCGGCCTTTAAATAGCTGACTTCAACTCCACAAATATTACTTCACTTGCTACCGCACCAGAGCAAGTGGAAAGAGCCAGGCAAAGAGTCAGAATTGGTGCATTTAATAGATGCGCATTTTGTGGGGTGGCTGCAGGCTGCTATTTTTAGGCTGAGGTGCCAATATCCATGACCCCTTACAAGCTTGAAATACCAGCTCCCAGCAGTCTGCTTTAGCTTGGATGGTAGTCAAAAATTGGTGAGACCCACGCCATTTTATTCAATGATTTATTTACCCCTCTATTCTTGATAATCTGCCACCCCACAGATGCTTGTTGATGAATACTCCCATCAGCGGTGCCTGCTCTCTCTGTTTTCTGCGACAGCAGGTGTAGGCTGATGAGCGTAGCATTCTCTCATCAGCTGATGTCTGTGACTGGAGGTAAACTTTTTACATCTGTTCACAGCTGCTGGCCTCTCCATTACTAATCCTTGAGGTTGATCAGCGGCCAAAAAACAGCTGACATCAAAAGATGTGCCTTTTCTGGGTTGGCTGCGGCCTTCTACTTTTAGGCTGGGGAAGGTCAATATTTATGGCCCCTTCTCATTCTGAGAATACCAGCCACCAGCTGTCTGCTTTAGCTTGGCTGGTTGTTAAAAATGATGGGGAACCCATACCATTTTTTTAAATTTTTTATTTATCTACTCTTGATAACCAGCCATGATAAAGCTGACAGTGTCAGTTTTTCCTCCACTGGCTATCAAAAATAGAAGAGACCTCACGTCATTTATTTTTTAAATGTATTTATTTATTGCACATTCGCTGGCTTATGAATACTCTTATCAACCTTGTCTGCTCTGGCTGATATCAGCAATAGTAGATGTTGAATGATGAGAGTAATATTCTCATCAGCTGCCACTGGTGACCAACGGTAACCTTTTTAATTCTGGTCACAGTTGCTGTCTCACACGCTGTCATCTGTATGACAAACTGTGAATCCCAGTGCTCTGACTGACAGAATTGATCTTACCACCTATGAGAGCCTGTGTTTGCCAAACAATGGATGTTCGGAACCTACATTAATTTAAATTGGGTTCAGGTTTGAGTTCCAGGTTGGATACTGTTCTGGTACCTGAATCAAACTTTTTTAAAATGATCAGCGGAACCGTGGGTTCGCCCAGCACTATTCCTGACCTATACAGCAATAATCCATTTGTTCCATGCTGTAATCCATCTCTGCTCCATCTGTATGCCTTGCTGAACAGTGGCATGATGCGATCATTCAGCCTGTCATCCAGGAGACACTGAGCTGAGCACCATAGAGCAGTTTCAGACACCTGTGGTGATGTCACTGAAGTTACCGCAGGTCACTGGAGCTGCGGTTCTCACGGGCAGCTAATTGTGAGTGGCCCGATGAACTACGGTGACCTTAATGAGATCACCACTAGCACCATGATAAATTTTTAATAACCATCCAAGGTAAAGCAGACAGCTGGGGGGCTGTTATTGTCAGACTGTTAAGGTCCATGGTTATTGGCCCTTTCCCAATCTACAAATATCAGCCCGCAGCAGTCCCATAATTGGCGCCCCCATTAGATGAGACATTGAAGAATGAGAATTATGGCAGAGCTTCGTGGGAACATTTTTTAAAATAAATTTTTGAAAGAGGTAAAGTTTGGGGAGTCTGTATGCAAATAAAGTGGTTTTTTTCTGTTTGTGTGTTTTTTCTCCTTTCACTTGCTGGGTTAGTAATTGGAGTGTCTGATAGACGCCTCTCCATTAGTACCCGCTGGGATTGATGCCAGCTGACATTACGCAGCTGATATCATTCACAAAAATATTACCCCAATTGCCACCGCATCAGGGCAATCAGGAAGGCAATGTTTCAGAATTTGAGCATTTACTTGTTTTGTTTTGTTTATTTATTAACTTGTCTCCATAGCAATAAAATGCTGCTTTTCACAGGCATCGGATAGTGAAAATTCTCATCAGATCCGCTGGCTAAATGTTTCACTCAACGAGAGCCAGCGGCTCTGATGAAAATTGTTCTCACTACTCAGTGCCTGTGAAGGCATCAGTAACCAAGGACCTACCTAGTGGGTTAATATAAGCCTTTAGCTGTCTGCTTTACCTTACTTGGTTATCAAAAAAAAGGGAGAGGGGTCCACATCATTTAATTTTAAATTATTTATCTATTTATTAAACCCATGCTTTTCTATAACTCTCCCTGAACTGCTTACTGAGGAGAATGTGCCGAGAATTACATCACGGGGTCTCATATATGGCCCAATGCCACGATGCGACCAGCCATTCACAGTAATGCTATTAGCCAACATGGCTCCAGCATTACCATATATGGCGAGCATGTTTATTGGCTATCTAACGGCTGCAAAATATGCAAGTCGGGACTCGAGCATTCGCAATACTTGATTGAGTAATGAACGTGCCTTAGCAACCTGATGCTCGATCCAGTATCAAGCAGTGCTTTGCATGTGTTAGGGGCTGGCGGAACGCACCAAATAATAAGATGGTAGTAAGGTGTGTTCGCAGCCCGGGGTCCACCATGCAGAGATGTTAACTGCTGCTCGGTAATGGCAGACACAAAATGGCAGTATCACACTGGACACACGTGGGTTAAACGCCACCCAGTGTGTAGTAGCAACAGACTCTGTTGCTTCACAGAGCCACGGAACTGCAGAAAACAGATGCCGTACCCTGTTGACTGGCACAGGGCACAGCTGAATCAGCGCTAGTGTACGGTCACAAGACTCTGCCCCAAGGACGCGGGGTAAGAACCTCTCTAGATCCACTAAGCGCACGGTGTCGCACCTGCGAACGCCACTAATAGATTCTGACAACTATGGAGTGCAGCCCAAGTGCACAGTGGCGTACAGGTAAAGCCACTACTTGGCGCTGATGCTAGTCCCTGACTCTGTCTCCTACCTGCACTATCAGCCTAGGCAATAACTGGCAAGGCTGAGCAACACATGCGTACCAAGGGTAGGGGTTTCATAATTAGTCATTCACCAGAGACATTCATACGTGCATACAACACTCACTCCACAAGGACTATCCTTTAATAGCCGCAGCCTTCCAGGACCTTGCTGATGACCCAATCCGAGCTGCTTGAGGACCTGAACATGTGACCTCCAACCACCAATGAGTGGTCGTCTCACGGGCTTGCTCAGATGGAGAAAAGCAGGACAGTCCCAGGAGTGTCTGCTCGCTGCTGACTAATGCTGAATGTTGTAGTTGAACCTGGGGTGGCAGCAGCAACCAGACACATAGCATTAGCATGAACAAGACACTGGGACCGATGTCTCTGCTGAGCATGAACTTCTACAGCTGCATAAGAATGGGAGACCCCAGAGGACATGGCTTGAGATTCCCCCTGTGTAGTGGTCGGAACTCGACGCCTAACAGCAAGCTCACTTTACGCATATTTGAATTTTTATTGTTAAAGGGAATCTGTCACTAGATTTTTGCTACCCCATCTGAGAGAAGCATGATGTAGGCTCTGAAAAGGGACTTATAGCAAACTATGCAGTGAGATATTCCTTACTCAGTTATCCCTATTACACCAAATCTGCGATTTATTAGGGAAATAGTAAAAATGTGGAACTAAAACTTAACTTTTACTAAATTATTTAAAATGGTATTATCACAATAGATCATACAGTGGCGCACATGACAAATAAAAGCATACAGTGGGGAAAAAAAGTATTTAGTCAGTCAGCAATAGTGCAAGTTCCACCACTTAAAAAGATGAGAGGCGTCTGTAATTTACATCATAGGTAGACCTCAACTATGGGAGACAAACTGAGAAAAAAAAATCCAGAAAATCACATTGTCTGTTTTTTTTTCATTTTATTTGCATATTATGGTGGAAAATAAGTATTTGGTCAGAAACAAAATTTCATCTCAATACTTTGTGATATATCCTTTGTTGGCAATGACAGAGGTCAAACGTTTTCTGTAAGTCTTCACAAGGTTGCCACACACTGTTGTTGGTATGTTGGCCCATTCCTCCATGCAGATCTCCTCTAGAGCAGGGATGTTTTTGGCTTTTCGCTTGGCAACACGGACTTTCAACTCCCTCCAAAGGTTTTCTATAGGGTTGAGATCTGGAGACTGGCTAGGCCACTCCAGGACCTTGAAATGCTTCTTACGAAGCCACTCCTTCGTTGCCCTGGCGGTGTGCTTTGGATCATTGTCATGTTGAAAGACCCAGCCACGTTTCATCTTCAATGCCCTTGCTGATGGAAGGAGGTTTGCACTCAAAATCTCACGATACATGGCCCCATTCATTCTTTCATGTACCCAGATCAGTCGTCCTGGCCCCTTTGCAGAGAAACAGCCCCAAAGCATGATGTTTCCACCACCATGCTTTACAGTAGGTATGGTGTTTGATGGATGCAACTCAGTATTCTTTTTCCTCCAAACACGACAAGTTGTGTTTCTACCAAACAGTTCCAGTTTGGTTTCATCAGACCATAGGACATTCTCCCAAAACTCCTCTGGATCATCCAAATGCTCTTTAGCAAACTTCAGACGGGCCCGGACATGTACAGGCTTAAGCAGTGGGACACGTCTGGCACTGCAGGATCTGAGTCCATGGTGGCGTAGTGTGTTACTTATGGTAGGCCTTGTTACATTGGTCCCAGCTCTCTGCAGTTCATTCACTAGGTCCCCCCGCGTGGTTCTGGGATTTTTGCTCACCGTTCTTGTGATCATTCTGACCCCACGGGGTGGGATTTTGCGTGGAGCACCAGATCGAGGGAGATTATCAGTGGTCTTGTATGTCTTCCATTTTCTAATTATTGCTCCCACAGTTGATTTCTTCACTCCAAGCTGGTTGGCTATTGCAGATTCAGTCTTCCCAGCCTGGTGCAGGGCTACAATTTTGTTTCTGGTGTCCTTTGACAGCTCTTTGGTCTTCACCATAGTGGAGTTTGGAGTCAGACTGTTTGAGGGTGTGCACAGGTGTCTTTTTATACTGATAACAAGTTTAAACAGGTGCCATTACTACAGGTAATGAGTGGAGGAAAGAGGAGACTCTTAAAGAAGAAGTTACAGGTCTGTGAGAGCCAGAAATCTTGATTGCTTGTTTCTGACCAAATACTTATTTTCCACCATAATATGCAAATAAAATGAAAAAAAAACAGACCATGTGATTTTCTGGATTTTTTTTTCTCCGTTTGTCTCCCATAGTTGAGGTCTACCTATGATGTAAATTACAGACGCCTCTCATCTTTTTAAGTGGTGGAACTTGCACTATTGCTGACTGACTAAATACTTTTTTTCCCCACTGTATATACATATAGATTAAGCCCATATTCCTGTAAAGACAAAATATGTTGAAAAAGGTCACACAGTATGAGAGGATAATGTGTCAGTCTCTCAACTCTTAAGAATACATAAATAGCACGCAAGTCATACCAGCCATATAATATAATCAAGAAGTGGCATAATAAAGGAAGAGTATCATCAGTTTTATGATTTCTGACATTTTCCCTCTCTGTTTGTTTCTGCCAGCTCAGAAAAAGCCTTTTCCCTGTCAGTCCCTGATTACAGCCTGATGCTGACACCAGAGAGTCCCACCTTTGCAAGGTAAGTCCACAACTAACCCTTGCCATGCTAGCCGACCCTACATGGAAGCAGGTTTACTAGTCTTCTAGTGATAATTTCCTGCTGATAAAAAAGTGATTTTATAAAAACTACAGGAAACGGAGCAGTAAGTGACACATCAATGGATTCAGGGTACCTGCCCCTATATTATGATGCTCCCAAACTAGGTAGAAAAACCTGGTGTCAGATTCCAATTAACTGATACAAAGCATAATAATATTGTTAGATTACTATATGCATTAAAAACAGACACAAATATACACACGTAAATACCTTGTTCTAGAGAGGCAATAAACCCATATTTATAATATTAGTATATATTTAGTTAATAAAAATAGTCTCCATGAAAATCATTACAATGAATAGATAAGTAATTTTGCAATTAAGAGACATAGCAAAAGACATCATAGTGTGCTTTATTCCTACATGTTAGATCAATATACTGGTTTTTAAGCCTATGTCTTTCAAATGTCTTTTCTGGAAATCAGATGTTTGAATTAACAGAGCTCAGGACAGGAAATTAAAGAAAAGCACAATAACCTGTTAACATCTGATGATATATATCCAATCTGATCTCAACATTGCTGCAAAGAGCTAGAAACTTAATGACATCTATGTTAAAATGATAGAAAGTAGATACACTAAGCCTTTTAAAGCCAGTTGTGCGCAGGAGCTTGGGAATTAAGTAGCATTGTCCACAGTTACTTCAAGTTCATCATGAGATTTTGTCTACTTCACTTGACGTTGGTAGTGTCAAGTTGTCACCTGAGGGGGAATGAGTATCACAACATCCCATAGCCTCCCCCTGTGTCACCTTCATTACCCACTCTCCAAAAACACGGAGACTAGGGATTTCTTTTTGGAATGTTATGGCCTCAGCAGCCTTTATTAAACTCCAAACAACAAACAGTGAATCATAAATCGCAAATATATAATAACTTGAACACTGAGAAGGAGTCCTTGAAGTCCCAAGATCTTGGTGAAGAAACCCGAAATGCTGTGGACAAAACGCATCATGTTTGCTCCCAGCCGTTACCCCACTGGCTCGGGAGCACCAACACCGATATATATTGTCCACTAAGCTACCTGGGGATCCGCCCACTTCTGTCGGAAACTCCCCATCCACCTTTCACCAGATCACCCCCAACATACCTTTGAACGAAGGAGACCCTAGACACTGAGTCTCCAAAACCAATTTTCAACCGACTTCAAGGACTGCCCCCTCTCTCGAAACCGCTATGACCCAAAATAAAAGTAGCCATCAACACATACCAAAACAAAGGGAGGGAGGGCAAGACTGCTTCTTTGCTGGTGAGCAGGATCCGAAAGAGGAAGGGGGCACCCCTGCCCCTCCACTATATACTCCCCCAACTCCCCTCCTCCCGGGTACACCCCCTGTGCTCATGACCACCCCCCGTCATGCTTACCTCCGCCTATGCCTCCTTTGGGAGGGTGGGAAGGCTCAGCTCCGGCCATTTCTTGACATTGGTAGTGTCAAGTTGTCACATGAGGGGGAACGAGCATCACAACATCCCCTAGCCTCCCCCTGTGTCACCTTCATTACCCACTCACCAAAAATGCGGAGACTAAAGATTTCTTTTTGGAATGTTATGGCCACAGCAGTCTTTATTAAACACCAAACAACAAACAGTGAATCATAAATCGCAAATATATAATAACTTGAACACTGAGAAGGAGTCCTTGAAGCCCCAAGATCTTGGTGAAGAAATCAAAAATGCTGTGGACAAAACCCATCATGATTGCTCCCAGCCATTACCCCACTGGCTCGGGAGGACCAACACCGATATATAATGTCCACTAAGCTACCTGGGGATCCGCCCACTCCTGTCGGAAACTCCCCATCCACCTTTCACCTGATCACCCCCAACATACCTTTGAACAAAGGAGACCCTAGACACTGAGTCTCTAAGACCAATTTTCAACCGACTTCAAGGACTCCCCCCCTCTTGAAACCGCCACAACGAGGGTCCTTGAACACTTCATCGGCCCGAGACCCCCTGAACAAGCCATGCTATGGCACGCTCAATACCCTCCAGGAGACCGAGAGCCCAAATATCGGAACCAACCGAATTCAGATGAACCCCATTGGCCAGCCAAAAATCACCCTCACCCTTTTCCAAATCAAAGTGTCACACAGCCACTCCCCCATTACTGATGACAAAAGAAGACATAGCCCTGTTTACTTTTATCCTGGCCTTGTTGACCTTTGTTAGAGACCTCATGGAATGCCATCGCCTACGAGGGACGATGTCGGACCAAACAATAGTGACCCCTCAGTATAGCAACCACAGGCGCAAACAATCCTGCTTGATGTCCCTTATCAATTCCTTAAATGGTCAAACCGCCAAGTTGTTACCCCCGACAGTTAACACCAGGATGTCCGGAGTGCGGTCCAACCGAACGCACTCGTATATTTCCTGCAAGACCCATCTCCACTCCATCCTCCTAAAACCACACCAATGCAACAAGGCCGTGTTCTTGGAAAAACCGAGCTGTCTGCCTTCGTTCCTGACATCGGCTCGCAATGCTCCCCAGTAAACGAATGAATGACCAAAAATCAACACCAGCAAAGGCTCGACACCTAAAATAAAAAAGGCAATGCAAACATCAAATCCAACCTAAATTAAACGTGAATGCAACCCTCTGCATAACCCATCACCACCCACCGACCTAACATAACTTCGGTAACGACAGGATGCCCAACCGCCAATGCGCCGTATCGAAGCCGCATCCAAACCCCAAACTGTTGTTTCCGACGTCGCCCCTATCCTGAACGAATGAGAAGCAAAACGGGATTCATCCAAACCCAACAATCGAATGGACTTCTTAAAAACAGCGCCAAATTGGTATCTGGACAAACTAGAGCCATCAATGTGACGCTCAAACTAGGACTAAGTTCCCAAAAACTCTGCAAACACTGAACGGGACACATCAAAGACCCGGGCACACTGCCTAAAACCACTCGGCGGCCTTTTCCTGCCGATCCGTCTTAGACCGACGCAGCCAAAACTCAATGCCCCGTGCAGTAACCACAACGTCCCTGGCCAATATACCCCCAATTAACTCTTTGTTACCTGACACTAGCTCCCCTACCCTCAATGCGCCAAAGAATGCCAACGAAAAGGCTAAGCGAAATAACAGAACCTTGTAGCGTGAAGAACACACCGACTCCAAAAAGCCGCCCAACCGTTCCAATGCATTAAAAGATATCGGATGCCTCAAATCACCCCCGCCTTTCAAACGGCGAAACCCTTTTGCCGCCTGTTTCACCAAAAATGTCTTTGTCCAATCGCAACAGCCGCACAAACGGAAACCAAAAGACTACCCTGCCAAAATACGCATGGCTTTTGCACCTGACCAACCCTCGGAGGTCCTGCGCCCCAACCAAGACAACAAAATTCCCTCCTGATCCAACCCAGGCCCGACTACCGCACTGGCTGCAAGATGCTCCTCCCACTTGCGCCATATTGCCCGGTATGCCTCCCAAGTTTTTGGGGCTAAAGACGACTCAATCAGCAACTCCGCGGCCCGTAAGCCACTATCAACAGCTCCTCCGGACAAGCTAAACCCATGATCTCTGCCTCTGGAGCCAAAGAGCGGAACCGGTCCCACTGTGAACGAGAAAGAGAGTCAGCTATATCGTTCTTGACACCCGGAACATGTTTCGCGGTCACATGTGCATTGAGATCCAAACATAGTAAGACCAACTGTTGCAACACCCGAACGACTGGGGGAGACAATGCAGTAAGACCATTGATCGCGCACACCACGCCCATGTTATCACAATTAAAACCCACGCGCCGATCCCGAAACTCCCGTCCCCACAGATGTACGGCTACGAGAATCGGGAAGATCTCCAACAAAGTGATGTTGTGTACCAAGCCATCCGTAATCCACTCATTGGGCCACTGGGACATGCACCACTGCTCCTGAAAGTAAGCCCCAAATCCGACACCACCAGCCGCGTCCGTGAACAACTCCAACGCGTCGTTGCTGACCACCTCTTCCATCACCAACGAACGGCCGTTATACCCCTCCGAAAAAAGACTCCCAAATCGCTAAAATCTGCCCTGAGTTCCGCCGACAATCTGATGAAATGATGCGGGGCTCGAATCCCCGCAGTCGCACTTGCCAGACGACGTGAAAAAACTCGCCCCATTGGCATGACTCGACATGCAAAGTTGAGCTTCCCCAACAAATACTAGAGATCACGCAGTGACAACTTTTTTACCCAGCGCGCTCTGACCACCTCCGCCCGCAAATCCACCAACTTATCCTCAGGCAGCTGGAACTCTCACCTCACCGTGTCAATGACAATTCCCAAAAAACACAGGCACGTACTCGGGCCCTCTGTTTTCCCAGGCGCGAGTGGAACTCCAAAACGCTCTGCCACCCACTCAATGGCATGTAACATCCTCTCACAACGCGAAGAATCCACCGGGCCAACACACAAAAAGTCATCCAAGTAAAGAATGACCGAATTGAAACCTGAAACATCCTGCACGACCCACTCCAAAAAGGAACTGAAGGCTTCAAAATACACACAGGACAGCTAATATCCCATGGGTAGACACCTGTCCACAAAAAACATGCCTTCCCAATAGCAACCCAGCAACTTCATGCTATCCGGGTGAACCGGCAGCAAACGAAATGCGGATTCAACGTTCAATTTGGCCATGAGGGCACCCCGACCACATTTTCGCACCCACCGTGCTGCTTCATCAAAGGAGGAGTAAACCACCTAACAGATCTCTGGATCAATACCGTCGTTAACCGACCCCCCGGGTGGGTAAGACAAATGTTGAATAAGCCGAAACTTATTTGGCTCTTTATTTGAAACCGCTCCCAGAGGGGAAACCACCAAATCCGAAAACGGGGGCGAAACAAAGGGGCCAGCCATACGGCCCAACAAAACTTGCTTTTCCAGTTTTTCTGAAACCACCGAGCCATGCTACAAGGCTGAACGCACATTTTTCAAAACCCACGGAATTACAAAAGGGGGGAGAGGGATAACAAAACCGTCTTTAAAACCCGCGTACAGCAAAGCCACCTTCTCCCTGTCCCCATATCTATTTAGATAAGGGACCATCCTTTCCAGCTTCATTGGAGTCTCCCCCTTGGTAATTACTACCACTGGTTCTGGGCTTCCCTTTCTTGAAACACTTGGCGGCTCCATGCGAAGCGCTATTGCAGTTGGAGCAAAGATGTTTGAATTTGCAATTCGCCCCAAACTTACACTGGCCGTCGTTAAACTGCGAGCACACCCCCAACTTATGACTCCCCATTTGACCTTGCCCGCCTCCACCTGAGACACCGGAATTGCTGCTACTCTGGCTGGTACTCCCAGCCCCCTCGTGAAAGGAGCTCCCAAACTTATTTTGAGCTATGACCCGCATCCACAACCCAATGTCCTTCTGGTCCCAACGGATAGCAGGGTGGAAAGCCTTCCTCTGCCGGAATTGCTTGTCGTAACGCAACCAAGCCTCACCCCCGTAAACCCTATAGGCCTCCCCTATGGCATAAAAGTAACAAAATAATGCTGAGCAATTATCGGGGGATTTTTCCCCAATAACGCTTGCCAAGATAGCAAATGCCTGTTGCCAATTAACAAACGTTTGAGGGATCAGATGTTTCCTGCGCTTTTCTTCGTCCTCCTTTTTGCTATCATTCTTCTTACCCTTATCCAAATTAAATTTTTTGAGTGGTAACAAGGAAAATATTTCCACGTACTCTTCCTTCCAAATGCGCTCCTTTACTTCCTTCTTTAAATGAGCCCCCAACTGGCCTTCAAAACAAACTTACACCTCCCCATGTGCCCTGTCATCCAAATGCACATGACATTCTTTTTCCTTTTCAGTCTGCACCGATACCGACACGGCCTCGCTTGCACGCCCAGCTGGATCCATCCCGCTCTGCCCAGCAGGACTCCCAGCTTGTACCCCAACCCAAGCTGCTACCGGTGAAGGTGCGACGAGACCCCGCTCCAGACGGGACACCAAATTATGCATGTCTGTGAGCACGTCGCTGACACCGCCAACTGCGGCTATGCCACCGAACCCCAACCCCCCACCGACACCGAGGGATTCCACCAGCGGCCCCCCCGCCTAACCAAGATGATGTCACAACAGGATGACAAACAGAGGACACAGAACCATACTTAATAGGCTGCGAGGGGGGTATGTGCCCTCCAGCCAGAAAACATGGATCCGCGGATGTAACCTCGCTGGCTTGCTGTCGACCTCTGGGACTCCCCACAGGAGGAACTGGATGGGGATGCCTGAGCCCCCCGGGAGACCCTGATGGCGGGACCTCGGATACGGATGCTGGCCGTGGCACCATGCAGTGAGTTCCTGCTGCCACGCCTGGTGGATCTAGCAGGGAAGCATGTGTGGCCCCCTGCTGCTGTAACGTCCTCCTCCTCCTGATGCGGCCGCTGAAGCAGACCGCCGAGCCAGGGCCCCCTCGCCGCGACCCCCCGCTGCACCCGATGTCCCCCCACTGCTAGGGGACGGTGATGGCAGCCCTGCCAGGCCGATGTTACCCCGCTGGTCGCCCCCATGCTTGAGGGGGAGGCAGGCCGGGCGGCGAGGAGACTACAGCCGTGGCCCCCCGCAGTTGCTGGTGCCTGCCGCCGCCCAGCGCATGACAGGTCTGCCCCCCACCTGGATCTAGGCTGCGGCCTAGTCACCGCTGCGGGCCCTCGCCGAGCCTGCGGATTCCTCCCAGACCGGGTTGCAGCGGTGGGAGCAGAACACGGCACCTGGCCTGGAGGGACCGGGAGGGGCTCCTGCGGTGTCGCGAGGCCCTGGGAGCTGAGTCGGGTGAGAGCCGCTCGGGAGGCCTCACCCATCTGGAACGCCGCTCCCTCACCGATCCTGAGGCTGACTGCCCGGAGGTCCCTGGCATGATCCCCGCCACCTGTGACGCCAGCCAGCCTGGGGGCTGCGACCGCGCCGTGGCCCGTAACTACTCCAGGAGTCGCTCCATCTCGGCCATGGTAAGTGGACTCACTGCTTCTTTGCTCACTGCTTCTTTGCTGGGGAGCAGGATCCGAAAGAGGAAGGGGGCACCCCTGCCCCTCCACTATATACTCCCCCAACTCCCCTCCTCCCGGGTACACCCCCTTTGCTCATGACCACCCCCCGTCTTGCTGACCTCTGCCTATGCCTCCTTTCGGAGGGTGGGGAGGCTCAGCTCCGGCCATTTCTTGCCTGAGCTCCATCTAGTTGTCTGTCGTTGTTCTCTTGACTAGGATGCTACAACCAGGACTATTTCCAAGCCTAATTCAATTTACTACGTGTTATACACACCAACTTCTCAGCATTCAAGTTACCAACTGTTCACATATTCTCAGTCCTTTTCACACATGACCTCTGCAATCACTGTAACAAACCTTTTTATGCATATCTAGAGACTGCATTTACTTCTCAGTTATGTTGCTGCTATTAATGATTGCTCTGCAAGATGGTACAGGACACCACCTACTTTTCTGTTAAATTTCTGGCCTTTATCATTCCCACCATGGAAGATAGAAACCTTCAGTTCCTTTTGTGTTTAACCATTGCCTTGCCAAAAGATAGCAGACTGTGTTCCATTCATAAACTGGTTCCCTTCCGGATAATACCAGTTGCCTGACAAGATGACAACAGCAAGATTACAGGAGGTACACAAATTTCTGGCAAGTACTGGTTTTGTAAAATGTTGGACCACAATCTTGCATATTTTTCATTTTTCTAGTCTGTAGTGAAGAGTGGCAAGATAGAAGTCTTTTCTTACAAAGATAAATATCCAAGCCTTAGTATTAGGGATGAACGAACTCGTGTATGTTCATGTTCTGGTACAATTAATCAAAATTGGCCAAAAAGCAACAACATTCTTATTTAAAGATGTTAAAATATATATTTTGATTAACTATTTTAAAGGAGTAATCTAATATATAATTTATCTCAGGATAGTAATCCTTAAATTTTTCGTCTCATTTATATCAGTCACACTAAGGCACACTTTTTTCCCCCAAACTTGGGGGGAAAATGGGGGTGTGTCTTACAGAGCAGACATACCTTACCGGATGTAGGCCGCAGGGGTGTCTGGGTGTCTCCGGGTGCCCGGCGGTGCTGTGGGTGTCTCCGGGTGCCCAGCCGTGTCTCCAGGTGCCCAGCAGTGTCTCCGGTGCCCAGCCCGAGCCTCTGCCGACATTTTGCGACAGGCCAGAGCCCCGGGGCATTTTCTCGGTTCCCTCTGTGTGATGGACTCCGGCAATATGGAAGCCGCCAGGGGCGGCGCATGCGCTGATGGTGATCTCGGGACTGAGATCTCAAGAGATGAGATCTCAGCATTGAAATCTCATCTCTCGAGATCTCGGTTCCGAGATCACCATGTGCACATGCGCCACCCCAGTCGGCGGCCACATTGCCGTAGTCCATCACACAGAGGGAACCGTGAAAGTACCCCAGGGCTCTGGCCTGTCGCAAAATGTCGGCAGAGCCCCGGGCTGGGCACCGGAGACACCGTTGGGCACCTGGAGACACTGCTGGGCCTCTGGAGACACTGCTGGGCACCAGAGACACCACTGGGCACTGGAGACACCTACAGCACCGGCCAGCACTGCCGGGCACCCGGAAACACCCGGCAGCAGCACAAGTCCACCTAGCAGCAGCAGCACAAGCCCTCCTGGTAGCAACAGCACAAGCCCCCCTAGTAGCAGCAGCACAAGCCCCCCTGGTAGCAGCAGTACAAGCCCCCTTGGTAGCAGCCGCACAAGCCCCCTGGCAGCAGCAAAAGACCCCCTGGCAGGGCGCTGCACATCGGAGCACCTCTTCATCCCTTCCTGCAGCTTGCAGCATCACCCCACTCTTGCCTCCTCCAGCAGTGACCTTTGGACCCCACTTCACCGCATCCACCACTCCCAGTAAGCAAGAAGATGCATGGATTATAAGAAGCACCACCATTTTATTAAAAAAAATATTTTTTTCTTATTTTCTCCTCAAAATTTGGGGTGCGTCTTATAATCCAGAGCGTCTTATAAAATGAAAAATACAGTAACTTGGTGTGGCTGCTACCTCACTTGTCCTATATTACTGTATCACCATACACATCTGACTAACGTTATTAAAAAGCAACCCTAAGCCTCTCCAACATGTTTCACCAGACAGCCTGGTGTCATCAAGGGATTGAGGCTATATGAGCAAGTGCATGGAAAGCCTGATCTTTCAAAGGTTAGGTTCTGATATCATATTGGAGTATCCAATCACTTCTCGCAATGTACAGGACCAATGGGTAACCATATCAAGTGAGGTCATTACCTCTCACCAATCCATGCTTCCATTACATCATCCTTATTTTTTACCATTCTATTATAAAATGTTTTATGTCTATCTCAGCTCCTTTGTTACAGGAGATACATATGGGACACATTTTACCTGTGAGTCTATCTCTTTGCACCTTTCCGGGATGTGACGGTGTGCCTGCACAACCCCTATGCCAATCTGTCCCCCACCAAATGGCACAGTTCACAGAGGACGTCATTTTCTGTTGCTCCAAACTGCTTCCAAGACCTCACACTTACGTACGAGCACCTGCGTGTTGTCAAAAATGTTTTCTAAAGAGAAAGAGAGCACATATTAAGAATATAAATCTGCACATGTCAGGAATAGTGAGTCACATCTACAAAGGACAGGAGCTGAGATAACGGGTAATCATGCATGTCACATTATGTCCACACTATTTTTCAGGAGTATAACCATTTTATTATAGGTATAATGTTCAGTTATAAGGAGTGGAGTATTTGGTGATTACTTGTAATTTTTTCTTTCAATACAGCCTCAAAAAATACCAATAAAACGCATTCAATCATCAAGAGTAACTTTGTTCTCAGTTACCAGTTTCATGTACATTGTATAATATACAGTCGCAATTAGTGATGAGCGAGCATGCTCTCCACTACTCGATGCTCACTCAAACATCTCACTGCTTGCGATGCTCGGAGTTCACCAAGTATTTCCAGGGTTGCTCGGCAGGAGCTCGTGTCCCTGCCCTGCATGTTTGGCGCTCTTCAGAGAGAGATGGCGTGGCATGGTGGCTCAGTGAATAGCACTGCAGCCTTGCAGTGCTGGGGTCCTGGGTTTGAATCCCAACAAGGATAACATCTGCAAGGAGTTTGCATGTTCACCCCGTGTTTGCTTGGGTTTCCTCTGGGAACTCTGGTTTCCTCCCACACTGACAGGGAATCTAGATTGTGAGCTCCATCAGGGACAGTGATGATAATGTGTTTAAACTGTAAAGCGCTGTGGAATATGTTAGTGCTATATAAAAATAAAGATTATTTATATTATTTGCAGGGATTGTCTGCCACACACTGCAATGCCGCAGCCATTGGCTAGCCGCACAGTGTCATCAGGTCTTTATCAAACCTGGCGCCACCATGCTCGTCACAATTTGCTCTGGAATCAGGCAGTGTAGGGAGAGTTGATGCTGAGCTAGGGAGAGATTTGCTTGGCTCTTATTTAGTGTTAGTATATCATACATAATACACATATCCATCTCAATGAACAGTCCATCTGAGGATTAATAAAGCTGCATAGATATCAGTGCTAGGCATGCAGGCAGTGTATGTGGCAGACTGCAATGCATATAACAATAGGGTCCATTCCAGTTTTGTCTGCTGCTGCTAATAAAGATATTTGTAGACATAGCCCCAGGTATCAGGGGCCAGGAATATTTTTTTACAAGCCAGCTATTTCAAACTGTGGTTTGTCTGTCACATGGATCACATATAAGTTTGCTCCTAATTCAGCCATTTCTAGTGAACGTGTAAAATACTGTCCTCCATTTAAAATGGGCAAGGCAAGTGGCAAGGGACGGGGAACTGAAAGTGATGGTGATGGTGCATGCAGAGACCAAGATTGAGGCCGTGGGCAAGCTGAATTTGTGCGACAACAAACACCCACAACTTCTCGCCCGACCTTTCTGTCCCAATTATTAGGGGACCGCAGCACACCACTATTGAACCCAGAGCAGTGTCAAAAGGTTGTTGGTTGAATAGCAGATAATGCTTCCAGTCACTTTGCCATTACACAAGTATGTGTACCACAACATTAGCCATGCCGGAAAGTCCACCTAACCACAGACACGTGGACAAGTGATTGTGGGCAGGGATGGTGCATCTCACTGATGGCACACTGGGTTAGCATAGTGAAAACCGGGACCCAGTCGGACCTTGGGATGGAACACGTCCTCCCGACACAGAGGATGGTGGGCTCTAGGTCAACCAGGGTTGCCCCCACAGTCTACAGCTCCTGCACCTCCTCCTCTTCAGCCTCCATCTCCGAAATTACCATATGAGACATAAGCTGGAAGCACTGCAACACTGCCTCAGCCAAGCGGCAACAGGCTGTGCTGAAGCTAACTTGCTTAGGTGACAAACCGCACAATGCTGAAGAGTTGTGGACAGCTCTAAAAGAGCAGACAGATCTGTGGATGACACCGTTGAACCTACAGCCAGGCATGGTGTGAGAAAGGACAAAACCTGGTGGCAGCTCTGAGTTGAGGAGAACTCACACACGTACCATACCTGGAACATGTGCTTAACCTCGTGGTTCAGTGGTTTCTCAAAATCTACTTGGAGCTGCCAGAAATTTGCAGCTTCTGGATCACCGACTGGTGTGTGATGTCCCCACGCATTGGAACTCTACACTGCAGATGTTGGAAAGGATTTGTGAGCAGAAGAGGGCAGTTGTTGACTACCATCCTCCAAAACTTTGAGGACTCCACCAAAATGGTGAGCGGCGATGAAGCCATAATTAGAGTCACCATCCCGCTTCTCTGTGTTCTAAAACACTCTCTGCTCACAATCAAAAAGGATGCATTGCAGGCAGAGCACGATGAGATGGAGCAAGGAACCATACAGGGAGATTACACACAGCCCAACCTCATCTCATCCCAACGTAGATTGGGTGACAATGAGGAAGAGGAGGAGGAGGAAGAACAGGAGATGGTACTACCAGCACAACTGTCATACCGTCTGTTCAGTGTGGATAGCCTGAGGACAGGGAGGAGGAGAGCATGGTCAGTCATCTTCTTGGTGAGGACACGGAAGTCTTGCATGTTAGCAGTCTGGCAGCTTAGCTGAGTTTATGATACGCTGCCTTTCCCGTGACCCTCGCATTCTCAAAATTTTGGGTGACAGTCATTACTGGTTGGTGATACTTCTAGACCCATGCTACAAGGACCCACACTATCTCTTATTTCCGAGGCGGACAGGTCTACTAAAATGGGGCAGTACCAGAGGGCAATTGGTGCAGAATTATTTAAAAAAATACCCTTCTGAAAATGCTGGCGGCAGAGTTCACAGTGCTCTGGACAACCAAGGAGTACAGGTGAGAGAGACACAACTCTAATCCAGCAAAGGCAGGGGAACACTGGCAAAGTTCTGGGAGCATTTTCTCAGACCCTCCCATCGCACAGGCCCTGAGGTTCGGGGTACTCTCACAAGGAGTGCAAAGTTTGGGAAGATGCTGATGGAGTAAGTTGCTGACCGTGCCAACATCCTCTGTGATTGCTCTGTGTCTAATAATTATTGGGTATCAAAGCTGGACACATGGCATGAACTGGCTCTCTATGCCTTGGAGGTCCTGGCCTCCCCTGCCACTAGCATTTTGTCAGAGCGGGTTTTTAGTGCCGCTGGTGAAATCATAACTAATTAGCTCATCCACCTGTCAGCATTTTCAATTGACTCTTTTAAAAATGAACAAGGGCTGGATTGGGCCAGACTTCTCAACACCACCCAATAATAGCAGCATAACATAAACTCATATCCTGTGTCTTTTTTTTGGGAGGTCGATTCCCATGCATCTCTTCACACGCTTCCTAATTTTGGCTATTTGTTGTTGTCCTCCTCCTTCTCCTCATCCTCCACCACCATATCACCAGGGTGACCGTGGTCCATGATGCAACACCCACATATTTTTTTAAAGTGTGTTTTTGATGCCCGTACACAAAAAAATGGTCATGCAGTATGTTCATGTATACCCTCAGGGTTAAATGTTTGTCAGCCCATACACAGTGCATATGCATTACAAGTATTGGAGACCAGCTCCTTTCTAATGGGAACATTGTTATCAGGAGGCTCTCCTGTATGTCTCTTCAAAGGGGCATTGAAGTGCCTCTAATTTTTTGGCAGCCCTTGAATTCACTGCATAGGCAAACAGTATGGGACACCTACTTCCTAATATTGGGAACATTGTTTTCATGAGGCCCTCCTGTACGTCTCGTCAAAGGGGTATTGGGGTGTGTCCAAATTTTTAGTAGCTCTTGCATTCACTGCATAGGTTAACAGTATGGGAGACCCACTTACTAATAATGGGAACATTGTTTTCAGGAGGCCCTCCTGTATGTCTCTTCAAAGGGGTATTGTGGTGTTTCAAAATTTTGGGCAGCCCTTCCATTCACTGCATAGGCAATAACAGTATAGAAGACCCACTTAATAATAATGGGAACAACAAAGCAGGGATTGAAGCTTGAAGAGGACAATTTGCGTATTTCAGGTGCCTTCTGGGAAAAGCGAAGAGTCTCCCTCCGCAAGAAGATTATGACATTATTGCAAGAAAGCTTGGCTGATTTAGTAGATTACACAAGAAGGAAAACACAGCAGAATACACAAGAAGGAAGACACACAGCAAGTCAGCAGGATCTAGGAGCAACATGGCAGATGTGATAACCTACATGTTGAGCTGCAACATGTGCTATATGTTCACAGATCGACCAGAAGAATCCAAATTCACCTTCCAGAAGTGTAGACTGTTGGCCCTTTTAGAAGAAAAGGTGCGGGGTCTGGAAGAAAGAATTGCAACTTTGAAACCCATCAAAGAAAATGAAGACTTCCTAGACAGAACAGAAGCATCTCTACTGGTCACAGAATTGTCAGAGAACATTCAAAAGCAGACGAGTGGAAGCATGTGACCAAAAGAAGCAAGAAGACCATGGAGACATCACCAACCACACAACTGAGAAACTGATACCAAGGCCTTGTGGAAGATGAAGATGGCACACCTAAGGATGAGGCACTACCAGCAAGCAAAGAAGAAAAGGGTACACAGCAACACTGCATTGCCAACTGTTTAGAAATAAGGTTCGGATACGGCTTTAAAGAAGGCACCACTTGGATATGATACAATTTTATTATACAATGATCAATCCAAATGACAAAAACACCAAATCAATGGAATGTATGACAATGATATTGAAATAGAAAATAGTATGATATTGCGTATACTTATATATTCAAACTACAAGGGTTTTGGTACATATACTCACATCAGAAAGAAGAAGAGAAAAGAATCTTCACTAGGGGCATTTACATCTGTCCGGAAATACTTCAGCTGGAGGAGCGGTCAGCAAAGACAGAATGCTTCCTAGGATCTACACTCTGAAAAGCATCCTCTTACACAGGTCCTCTTCTGACTGCCTCCCCGGCTTTTATATGCTTTAAACAAAGAGTAGGCTTTAAGATATCCATATTTTTATTAGCACCACAAACACCCAGAGTTGACAACATAAAGTACAGCCAAGAAGCAAAGATGAGTGGTAATGGTGGGAGACTCACTACTGAGAGTCACAGAAGTAGCCTTCTGCAGACCAGTCATAACCACAAGAGAAGTGTGATGCCTCCCAAGTGCTAAGAGCTAGGATGTGACTGATACGATACCAAAGCTCATCAGTTCCAAGGACGTCCCCCCATTCTTCTGATACATGTTGGCACCAATGACACTGCAAGGAAGGACCTACCGACAATCTGCAAGGAATTTGAAGAGTTGGGGAAGAAAGTAAAGGAACTGAATAGACAGGTCGTTTTTCCTTCTACCCTCCAGTAGACGGGCATGGCACCAGGAGATGGAACAGGATCCTTCATGTGAAAAACTGGCTAAGACGATGGTGCAGTCAACAAGGATTCAGATTCCAGGACCACGGTGTGAATTACCTGTATGTCAGACTCATCGCCAGAGACAGACTACAACTCGACAATCCTGGGAAACACATATTTGCCAGAAGACTCATTACACTCATCAGGAGGGCGTTAAATTAGAAGAAGAGGGGACCAGAAGAAAAATGTTAAACTCAAACATGAAGCCAGAAAATATACTGATGAAGTATATGAGGTGCGGCAAAGAAGACCCAAGACAACATACTTGGAAGGGAGGTAAGAAAATTTCTAAAACAATCCACAGAGAGGAGATTGAAGCAAAACAAAATCCTCAAAACTGCATGCTCGCAAATGCCAGAAGCCTCAAAAGCAAGATGGAAGAACTAGAAGCAGAAATATCTACAGGTAACTATGACATAGTGGGAATAACCAAGACATGGTTAGATGAAAGCTATGACTGGGCAGTTACCTTACAGGGTTACAGTCTGTTTAGAAAGGATTGTAAAAATCAGAAAGGAGGAGAGGTTTGTCTTTATGTAAAATCTTGTCTAAAGTCCACTTTAAGGGAGGATATTAGCGAAGTGAATGAGGATGTCGAGTCCAAATGGGTAAAAATACATGGAGGGAAAAATAGTAACAAAATTCTCATTGGGGTCTGTTACAAACCCCCAAATATAACAGAAATCATGGAAAGTCTACTACTAAGGCAGATAGATGAAGCTGCAACCCATATTGAGGTACTTGTTATGGGAGACTTTACCCGGATATTAACTGGGAAACAGAGACCTGCGAAACCCATAAAGGCAACAAGTTTTTGCTAATAACCAAGAAAAATGATCTTTCACAATTGGTGTAGAATCCAACCAGAGGAGCAGCACTTTTATACCTAATACTATCTAATAGACCTGACAGAATTTCAAATCTAGGTCTTTGGGCTTCTAGGAAACAGCAACTACAATATTGTACAGTTTCACTTGTCTTTCACTAGGTGGACTTGTCAGGGAGTCACAAAAACACTGAACTTTAGGAAGGCAAAGTTTGACCAGCTTACAGATGTCCTTAATCTGGTTGACTGGGACAATGTCCTCAGAAATAAGAATACAGATAATAAATGGGAATTGTTTAAGAACATCCTTAATAGGCACTGTAAGCGGTTTATACCTTTTGGGAATAAAAGGACAAGAAATAGGAAAAACTCGATGTGGCTAAACAAAGAAATAAGAGGGCCAATTAACAGTAAAAAGAAAGCATTTAAACTACTAAAGCAGGATGGCACCGTTGAAGTTCTAAAAAACTATAGGAAGAAAAATACTTTATCTAAAAAACTAATTAAAGCTGCCAAAAAGGAAACAAAGAAGAATATTGCTAAGGAGAGTAAAACTAATCCCAAAATGTTCTTCAACTATATCAACAGTAAAAGAATCAAAAGTGAAATTGTATGCCTCTTAAAAAATTGAGAGGAAAGAATAGTTGTAGATGACGAGGAAAAAGCTAATATATTAAGCACCTTCTCCACGGTATTCACAGTGGAAAATGAAATGCTAGGTGACATGCCAAGAGACAAAGAAAACCCTATATTAAAGGTCACCAATCTAAACCAAGAAGAGATGCAAAACCAGCTAAGTAAGATTAAGATAGATAAATCTCTGGGTCCAGATAGCATACACCCACGAGTACTATGAGAACTTGGTAATGTAATAGACAAACCATTATTTCTTATATTTAGGGACTCTATATCGACGGGGTCTGTTCTACAGGACAGGCTCATAGCAAATGTGGTACCAATATGTAAAAAGGGCTCTAAAAGTGAACCTGGAAATTATAGGCCAGTAAGTCTAACTTCTTTTGTTGGTAAAATATTTTAAGGGTTTCTGAGGAATGTTATTCTGGATTATCTCAATCATAATAACTAGAGTTGAGCGACTTTTGGTTTTTTAGGGTCGCGTTTCGTTTCGTGAAACCCGACTTTTCCAAAAGTCGTATCGAGCAAGATCATCTGATTATAGGGAAAAGTCGGGGTCGTCCCGAAACACGAAACCCAATGTAAGTCAATGGGGAATAAAAGTCGGCAGTGAGAGGAGGACAGGAAACACACCTACAGTGCCCATTTGAATGCCAAAAGCATCAATTCTTCTTACTTAAGCTTGTCAACCTTAATTAACTTCATAATACAAGTTAAGCACTGAAAAATGGGGGTTATTTGGCTGAAGTTGTGGGGGGGTAGGGCTGGCTCCAGGTTTTCATGTGCCCTGGGTGAAAGAGCACCCCTTTAACACATACCACAACTCATCATGCTCCGATACGGCAGAGAAATAGCGGTATAGTACAATGAAAAATACTTCACTTTTTAAATCTCATGACGAGGCCCATCTATTTCTCCATACAGAATCATTGGTCCCATATAATGTTTGAAACAGTATATGATGAGCTCCACATAATGCTACAGTATATGTTGGTCCCCATGGATGAAGCTCCACTGTCTTATGGGCCCAAATAATGCTCCAAACATAATGGGCCCCATTTCTAATGCTCTAGTGTATAATGGGCCCTGTAAATGCTGCTCCAGTGTCTGATGTCCACCTTTGGAATGTTCCAGTGTATGGTGGGCCCCATCTATCATTCTCCAGAGTATAGTGCTCCCCAAAAATTGCTGTCCCAACATTGAAAACAATCAAATAAGTCTCCTCGCTAGGGAATCCCTGTACTTGTCTGGACTCCTCGTCGTCCCCATCTTCCATCTCACTGCACAGTATTTCAACTTTGCAAGTGCTGTGATCCTGAGCAAGCAGGGGGGGGCCCACTCGTTGGCGACGGCACTGGCACAGGGCCCCTGATAGTACGGTGGTGTGTCTGATGGCGGGTGGGCCGAACCTGCACTTTCATCTGCAGCTTACTCTTTGTCACCGTGTAAGATGGAACTGTATATGGGAAGGGTAACCTGAGTTTCATCAGGGTCAGATTCAGGCCGTGTAGCGTGCGAGGGGAATGTAGTGGTCTGGGTCAATGTACCAGCAGATTCATCGAGCAGTGGCTGGGCATCAGTGCACTTGTGTCGCCCCCAGGAGTACGGTCGACACAGTGGCATTACCTTCTTCCTAGGGAGTGTGATGTCATGCTTGGGAGCAACGAAGGATCTCTCTAGCAGGTTAACTGATTGGGCGGCGTTATTCCCACGAGTCATGACCCTCCAAACAGCGTTCATGAAGGCAAAGTGTTTGTTTTACGTGGGCAGTATGGTTGCAAAGCTGAACCTTAAAGGAATGTCCAGAAGGGCACCACCAGGAGTGGAGCCTACGGTTAAATTCGACTCCACCTGGGAAACCTCAACAATGCCAGCTACAAAACAGATGCACACATTGCAAGCTTAATTCCGTTAATGAACGAGACTCCGTCATGCCCCGTGGTCCAAGTCCGGCTTACTAGAGGGACACGTGAGGCTCTGGCACATGAGATTGGCCAATAACTGGTGTGTCATGCCATTACATGTCCGTGGCTGCATGTGCGCTACACTGAAAAGGCCAGCATTTGTCGCTTACAGGTGCAAATAACTCGCTGAACAACGTTAGAGATGGGGATCACTGATGACAATTATTACCCGCGAACAATGATTTCCCAGTAAGTGAAGGTCAACCGCAGTTCCGGAATTAGGCCTAACCGTCATTCCTGAAAAAATGAAAAACTTACGTGTGCAAACCACAGGTGCTGTAGCTTGCTTAACAGCTCGCCAGCCGTTCTCACGCCCAGTATGGATTGCACGTGATTGCACAAATGTTAGAAAGGGTACCGTATCCCCGGATAACATGTATGGATAGCGTACACATTCAAAATATATGTCTATACATCAGGAGGCAGGCTCAGACGGTGTTAGGCCCAGTATGGATTGCACGTGATTGCACAAAGGTTAGAAAGGGTACCGTATCCCCGGATAACATGTATGGATAGCGTACACATTCAAAATATATGTCTGTACATCAGGAGGCAGGCTCAGACGGTGTTAGGCCCAGTATGGATTGCACGTGATTGCACAAAGGTTAGAAAGGGTACCGTATCCCCGGATAACATGTATGAATAGCGTACACATTCAAAATATATGTCTGTACATCAGGAGGCAGGCTCAGACGGTGTTAGGCCCAGTATGGATTGCACGTGATTGCACAAAGGTTAGAAAGGGTACCGTATCCCCGGATAACATGTATGGATAGCGTACACATTCAAAATATATGTCTGTACATCAGGAGGCAGGCTCAGACGGTGTTAGGCCCAGTATGGATTGCACGTGATTGCACAAAGGTTAGAAAGGGTACCGTATCCCCGGATAACATGTATGAATAGCGTACACATTCAAAATATATGTCTGTACATCAGGAGGCAGGCTCAGACGGTGTTAGGCCCAGTATGGATTGCACGTGATTGCACAAAGGTTAGAAAGGGTACCGTATCCCCGGATAACATGTATGAATAGCGTACACATTCAAAATATATGTCTGTACATCAGGAGGCAGGCTCAGACGGTGTTAGGCCCAGTATGGATTGCACGTGATTGCACAAAGGTTAGAAAGGGTACCGTATCCCCGGATAACATGTATGAATAGCGTACACATTCAAAATATATGTCTGTACATCAGGAGGCAGGCTCAGATGGTGTTAGGCCCAGTATGGATTGCACGTGATTGCACAAAGGTTAGAAAGGGTACCGTATCCCCGGATAACATGTATGAATAGCGTACACATTCAAAATATATGTCTGTACATCAGGAGGCAGGCTCAGACGGTGTCAGGCACAGTATGGATTTGACGGCCCAGATTACACAGCGGAGGAGCAGGGAGAGGTAAAGATTGCAAATGCTGGGGCCCTGCCCAAGCAAGGGGGGCCCACTCGTGGGCGTCAGTACTGGCACTGGGCCCCTCATAGTACGGCGGTGTGTCTGACGGCGGGTGTGCACCACCACCGTCAGAGACACTTGATTGCACTATGAGGGACCCTGTGCCAGTGCCCACTCCCAAGAGTCGGCCTACCCACCTTTCAAGGGCAACGGCACTCGCACGGTGTTGTGCGCTAGGTGGTGACCCCGGCCATGGGGGGGAGGCAGCACAGTTAGGGAGTTTTAGAAAGTGGCATATGTTGATGTTGGACATTCAGCTGATGCAAATGGCGAAATAGGTCAAGTCCCAGGAAGAGGTGGACCAAAGCAAGCCATTTTTCTGTCACCCTATGTGTCATCAGGGGAAGGTGGGACAAAATCCTTGGAAACCCATGCATGGTTCATTTTAATGAAGGTTAGATCATTCACATTTTGGGTTGACAGACGGGTCCTTTTTTTGGTCAGGATTGATCCAGCTGCACTGAAGACTCTTTCCGATAGCACACTTGCAGCTGGGCAAGCGGGCTCCTGTAAGGCATATTGGGCCAATTCAGGCCAGGTGTCCAGTTTAGTGGCCCAATAGTCAGAGGGGAATGACCTGTGTGGGAGAACATCGATATGGGAGGAAAAGTAGTTTGTAACCATAGTTGACAACTGCTGTCTCCTGTCACTTTCCATCGATGCAGTATTACCAGTTGTGTGAGCGGTATTTGAAAAATCAGTCCACAACATTGTCATGAAACCCCTGTCTCCAACGCCACTTCTGCTGTGTGCACCACGAACACCTCTGCCAAGCTGCCCCCGGCCCGTACGGCTCGTGTGAGAACCATCACCGCTGCTGTGTGCTGGGAATGCCTCAAGCAACCGATTTACCAGAGTTGCTTGTTTATTAGCCAATATTAGGTCAAGGTTCTCCTGTGTCATGATGTTTTGTAATTTGCCTTTATAGCGTGGATCCAGGATGCTGGCCAACCAGTAGTCGTCATCGTTCATCATTTTGGCAATGCGTGGGTCCCTTTTTAGGATCTGCAAGGCATAATCTGACATGTGGGCCAATGTTCCCGGTGTCAATGATGCACTGCGAGTGCTGGTTGGAGGAGCACTTTCTGGCAAATCCACATCCCTCCAGTCACGCACAAACCCTGTACCAGACCTTGCCACGCCAACATTTTCACTTGCCCCGCGAGATGCATCCTAATCCCCTAAGTAATCATCCCCATCATCCTTCTCCTCCTCCTCTTCTTCCTCCACCTCGTCCAGGAGAGGTCCCTGAGCAGACAATGGCTGAATGTCATCAAGGATTCCCTCCTCCTCTTCCTCCTCATCAACATTGGCTGCAGACGCCTGCTCCTTAAGGTGCTTCAAAGTTTGCCTGAGCAGACGCATAAGTGGGATGCTCATGCTTAGGATGGCGTCGTCTGCGCTTACCAGCCGTGTGCATTCCTCAAAACACTGAAGGACTTTACAGAGGTCTTTCAGCTTTGACCACTGCACACCTGTCATCTCCATGTCTGCTCTCCAAGTGCCTGGCCGTGTATCCTCCCACAAATGCATTATGGCCTGCCTCTGCTCGCACAGCCGCTCCACCATGTGCAGGGTGGAGTTCCACCTTGTTGCAATGTCGATAATGAGGCGGTGGTTGGGAAGGTGGAGCAATCGCTGCAGCTTCTGCATGCGAACGGAGTGTAAAGGCAACCGGCGGATGTGCGCGCACAGTCTTCGCACCTTCTGGAGCAGGGCTGTTAACTCCGGATAATTTTTGAGGAAGCACTGCACCACCAGGTTCAAGGTGTGAGCCAAGCAAGGTATATGGCTGAGTTTTGAAAGGGCTATGGCTGCCACAAAATTACGGCCGTTATCACTAACTACCTTGCCTGCCTCAAGATGTACACTGCCCAGCCATGACTCAGTTTGTCGCTTCAAGTACTCGGCCAGCACCTCGGCGGTGTGTCTGTTGCCCAAACACATCATCTGCAACACAGCCTGCTGATGCTTTCCACTAGCTGCTCGATAGGGGGACACATCGTGTGCAACAGTGGCAGCTGCAGATGGAGTGCTCGTACGACTGCGCTCTGTGGACGAGCTTTCGCTTCTGGAGGAGGAGGAGGAGGAGGGTCGAACGCCTACAGCCAACTGTTTCCTATACCGTGGGCTAGGCAGCACTGTCCCACCACCGCTGTCCCCTGTGGACCCTGCATCCACCACATTAACCCAGTGCGCAGTGATGGACACGTAACGGCCCTGGCCATGCCGACTGGACCATGCATCAGTTGTGAGGTGCACCTTTCCGCTCACTGACTGCTTGAGTGCATGGACAATGCGGTCTTTCACATGATGGTGGAGGGCTGGGATGGCTTTGCGAGAGAAGAATTGGCGACTGGGTAGGTCATAGCGTGGTACTGCATAGGCCATGAGTTCGCGGAAAGCTGTGCTTTCCACCAACCGAAAGGGCATCATCTCAAACGAGATTAGTTTGGCAATGTGGGCGTTCAAACCCAGTGTACGCGGATGAGAGACTGAGTACTTTCTTGACCTACTCATAGTGTCTGGGAGGGTGAGCTGGACTTGAGAGCTGCATATGGTGGAAGTAGCGGTGGACAGGGCGGACTGAGAGAGGGTTGATGATGGTGATGGAGTTGGTGTTCTTTCTGATGGCCTAGAATCAGTCTTTCGTTGATATAACAGTGGGATTCCCTGACTGCTGTGGCCTTGCAACGACACCTCAACATTTGCTGCTGTGCTAACCGGTGGGCTTACAGTGGGAGAAACAATGTAGCGTTGCTGACTACCTTCGTTGTGATCAGTTGCACATGTGGCACTTGAGGTTTGGTGTTGTGTCCACGCTTGCAAGTGCATGCTGGTTAAATGTCTAAGCATGCAACTGGTATTCAAATTTTTCAGATTTTTCCCTCGGCTAAAGGTCTTTGTGCACTTCTTACAGATAACCTTGGCCTGATCATGAGGATTTTGGTCAAAAAAATGCCACACTGCACTCTTCCTACTTTGGCAGACATTTTGCGGCCTAGCACGCTGTGATCTTTTGACCCTCTGGACAAGCTGTCCAGCAACTCTTTTGATGTTTGGAACCTGTCTTTGGAGTGCTCTGGGCCTGCCAGATAACAGCTGTTGCGATGTCGATGTCTGCTGTGGATGCTCCTCATCTGAGCTATTGGAAGCAGCACCCTCTTCCCCCAATGGATGCCAATCTGGGTCAACAACTGGGTCATCCATCACCTCCTCTTCTATGTCATGTGCACCTTCCTCTGTGTCACCGTGTATGGTGGTATAGTGTGCGGGAAGGGGCACCTGAGTCTCATCAGGGTCAGAATCTGGCTCTGTACACTGCGAGGACAATGTAGTGCTCTGAGTGAATGTACCAGCAGAATCATCCATCAGCGGCTGTGCATCAGTGCACTCCATGTCAGATTCATCTTGGCCTGGGTAATTCACCATTTGACTTGATAATCCAGGCATGGTATGTGAAAACAGCTCCATGGAGTAATCAGTAGTATGGCCTGCGTCATCCTTCAATCTTGGTTGGGGTGAAGGACACAAGGACAGGTGTGGTTCATGAACATGAGCCTCCAATGACGACTCAGTGCTTTTACTTTTTACAACTGAAGAAGAGGAGGCGATAGAGCTGGAGGCTGAGTCAGCAATGTAAGACAAAACTTTTTCCTGATGCTCTGGCTTTAAAAGCGGTTTGCCAACTCCTAGAAAACTAAGCGTTCGAGGCTTATGTAGCCAGACGATGACGCAGGCTCAACACCTCCTGCATTCGGTCCTATTTTGCTCTTGCCACTACCATCAGATCCACCACCAACACCATCATTACCAGCTGCCAACCCCCGCCCAATTCCACGGCCTCTTCCACCAGCCTTCCTCATTTTTGGTAGAAATGTAGACAAAATCCAACAAACTATATAGTAATGTAAAACAAGGTACAAGGTGTCTATAGGACAGGGGAGATTTTGAATTTCTGCAGACACTTGTGGACACTGGACACTTTTGGATTGTGTGAGGCCCACTGATATCTGAGCGCTATGTCACAGGCTCGATGGCACAGCTGTGACAAAAGTGACGAGAGGATAAGGGAGGTTTTGAATTCCTGCAGACACTTGTGGACACTGGACACTTTTGGATTTTGTGAGGCCCAATGAATATCTGAGCGCTATGTGACAGGCTCGATGGCACAGCTGTGACCAAAGTGACTAGAGGATAAAGGAGATTTTGAATTTCTGCACACACTTGTGGACACTGGACACTTTTGGATTGTGTGAGGCCCAATGAATATCTGAGCGCTATGTGACAGGCTCGATGGCACAGCTGTGACCAAAGTGACTAGAGGATAAAGGAGATTTTGAATTTCTGCACACACTTGTGGACACTGGACACTTTTGGATTGTGTGAGGCCCAATGAATATCTGAGCGCTATGTGACAGGCTCGATGGCACAGCTGTGACCAAAGTGACTAGAGGATAAAGGAGATTTTGAATTTCTGCACACACTTGTGGACACTGGACACTTTTGGATTGTGTGAGGCCCAATGAATATCTGAGCGCTATGTCACAGGCTCGATGGCACAGCTGTGACAAAAGTGACGAGAGGATAAGGGAGATTTTGAGTTTCTGCAGACACTTGTGGACACTGGACACTTTTGGATTGTGTGAGGCCCACTGATATCTGAGCGCTATGTCACAGGCTCGATGGCACAGCTGTGACAAAAGTGACTAGAGGATAAGGGAGATTGGATTGCTTTTAAAAAAGCAGTTTGCGGAGCAGTGGGTAAACAGCAATGCCAGCCTGTCAGGAAGCCTTAAAAGGCAGCCCAACAACCAACACCACTGATACACCACAATATAGCCTCCCCTTGCACTGCACACACAGTGACTGGTGTGTTGTGCAGGCCAAATCGCTAGCAGCAGAAGCAGTTTTTTTTTCTTCTCAGCAGGACAAAAAAAAAAAATTGGGATTGCTTTTAAAAAAGCAGTTTGCGGAGCAGTGGGTAAACAGCAATGCAGGAATGTCAGGAAGCCTTAGAAGGCAGCCCAACAACCAACACCACTGATACACCACTATATAGCCTCCCCTTGCACTGCACACACAGTGACTGGTGTGTTGTGCAGGCCAAATCGCTAGCAGCAGAAGCAGTTTTTTTTTCTTTTCAGCAGGACAAAAAAAAAAAATTGGGATTGCTTTTAAAAAAGCAGTTTGCGGAGCAGTGGGTAAACAGCAATGCAGGAATGTCAGGAAGCCTTAGAAGGCAGCCCAACAACCAACACCACTGATACACCACTATATAGCCTCCCCTTGCACTGCACACACAGTGACTGGTGTGTTGTGCAGGCCAAATCGCTAGCAGCAGAAGCAGTTTTTTTGTCTTCTTCCCTGCCTAACGCTCTCCCTACAGAATCAGCAGCAACCTCTCCCTATACTGAGATCGGCAGAAGTAAGATGGCGGTCGGCGTGCACGCCCTTTTATACCCCCTGTGACGCCCACCAAAGCAAGCCAATCACTTGCATGCCCTTCTGAAAGATGGTGGTGACCCCTGCCTATGTCATCACGTTGCCCACAGTGTCCGTGGATCCTGATTGGCTGAAAAAGAGCGCAAAACAAACTTTTGAAACGCGACTTTGGCGCGTAAGTCGCCGACCTCGTGGCCGACCTCATCCTAGGGTCGGGTTTCGTTTCATGAAATCCGACTTTGCCAAAAGTCGGCGACTTTTGAAATTTTTCGACCCGTTTCGCTCAACTCTAATAATAACTGTTTAACTCCATATCAGCATGGATTTATGAAGAATCGCTCCTGTCATACCAATCTAATCAGTTTTTATGAAGAGGTAAGCTATTGACTGGACCAATGTGAGTCATTGGACGTGGTATATCTTGATTTTTCCAAAGCGCTTGATACCGTGCCACACAAGGAGTTGGTACACAAAATGAGAATGCTGGGTCTGGGGGAACATGGCTTAGTGAGAAAAAGCAGAGGGTGGTTATAAATGGTATATTCTCTAACTGGGTCACTGTGACCATTGGGGTACCGCAGGGGTCGGTGTTGGGACCTATTCTCTTCAACATATTTAATAATGATAATATAATAATAATAATAATAAATTTTATTTTTATAGCGCCAACATATTCCGCAGCACTTTACATTTCAGAGGGGATTTGTACAGACAATAGACATTACAGCATAACAATAATCACATACAGTAGATTACAACAAATACCAAGAGGAATGAGGTCCCTGCTCGCAAGCTTACAGTCTATGAGGAAAGAGGTAGACACGAAAGGTGGGTGGTAACAGTTGCCCTCATTGTATGGACCAGCCATAATGTTAAGTGTGTAACAGTACAGACACAGAGGGCTAATGGATGCATAAAGCATGTGGGAACATGATGCGGGAAATCTGAGAAATCTGGTTATGGTAAAACTTTTGGCTGTGCCACACAGGGATAGATTAGGTTAATGTGTTGAGGCGATAGGCCAGTCTGAATAAATGCGTTTTCAGGGTACGCTTAAAATTTTGGGGATTGGGGACTAATCGTATTGACCTGGGAAGTACATTCCAAAGAATTGGCACGGCACGTGTAAAGTCTTGGAGACGGGAGTGGGAGGTTCTGACTATTGAGGATGCTAACCTCAGGTCATCAGCAGAACAGAGGGCGCGGGTAGGGTGGTATACTGAAACAAGGGAGGAGATGTAGGGCGGTGCTGAGCCATGGAGGGCTTTGTGGGTGAGGGTAATAAGTTTATACTGAATTCTGGAGTGGATGGGTAGCCAGTGTAATGACTGGCACAAGGTAGAGGCATCGGTGTAACGATTGGTGAGGAATATGATCCTGGCTGCAGCATTCAAGACAGATTGGAGAGGGGAGAGTTTGGTAAGAGGGAGACCGATTAGAAGAGAGTTACAATAGTCCAGACGAGAATGAATAAGAGAAACAGTAAGAGTTTTTGCAGAGTCAAAAGTAAGAAAAGGTCAAATTCTAGAAATGTTTTTGATCTGATAGAAGGTTTACACAGTAAAATATCGATATTTGCAGATGATACAAAACTATGTAAAGCAGTCAATACAAGAGAAGATAGCATTCTGATACAGATGGATCTGGATAAGTTGGAAATTTGGACCGAAGTGTGGCAGATGCGGTTTAACAATGATAAATGTAAGGTTATACACATGGGAAGTGTCATGTTCCAGATCGGGATTATTGTCCTTTCTTTCCATGTTCCCGGTCTGCTCATTTCAGGTGTTAACTTTAATGTGTGTGTACACTGCTGTGTATGTAGGGCTAGTGTGTGTGTATACACTGTGTATATAGCTAGTGTGTATGTATACTGCTATGTATATAGGGCTAGTGTGTGTGTATACTGCTGTGTATATAGGGCTAGTGTGTGTATACTGCTGTGTATATAGGGCTAGTGTGTGTGTATATACTGCTGTGCATATAGGGCTAGTGTGTGTGTATTTTCTGATGTGTATACACATATGTGATTATAGGTATTTTATACACAGTGTACATGCATGAAGGGGCCCCCGAAATACTGTATTTCCTGCACAGGGGCCCATTGCTGCTTGTGTCCGCCCTTGCTTAGAGAGACATATGTTTTTCTGTCATCTAACAAATCCCTAACCATTCTGATATAATCATCCATATCCCTTATCAGAGGTCTTTATTACGAGCCCCCTATTGTCCTGTAATTCTTTCAATGCTGTCATCTCTTCCTGACTCAAGTTGGTAGGTCTTCTCACCTCCTTTCTCTTATATATCTTCCTAATCTCTTCCTCTACCATATTTAAAAATGTATTTATGTTATGATACTGGTAAAAGGCCGGGGTATTTATACTTTTTGGTTTTAGGGAGGAGAATGGTGGGGATATGTCAGGATTATCAGTCTCCTCCTCTAGTATTTGTATTGCCTTCCTCTCTCTTCTATTTAGTTCAACGCCATCTTAAATTTTTACCATATGATATTTTTGCAAGGCTAACTGCGCGCCAATAAATTTAAATTTTTTGTCCAACTGAAAGAGTCAAAACTATTGTTTAAAGGTCTTTAATAAATTATTAAGGCTATGTGCCCACGTATGCAGAAAATTTCTGATAAAAAACCGGACACCTTCCCAGAAAACGAGCGTTTTATTTCCGAGCGGTTTTTAAGCAAGTTTTTGATGCGTTTTTTCCGCACATTTTCTGACTCATAGAAAATAGCAAAAACGCAGACTTTTCCGCAAAATTAATGAGCATGCTGCGCTTTTGACCGCTAAGTGTTTTTTGAGCGGAAAAAAACGCATCAATGGGCACAAAAAGTCCGGAATTCATTTAAAATGAATGGGATGCTTCTTTTATGCGTTTTTGAAGCATTTTGGCTGGGACAAACGCTTAAAAAACGCTTACGTGGGCACACAGCCTAAATGATAAATCAATATCACTTTGTGCTAATGATGCAGTAGTGGTTTAAAAATACCTGTGTGTTTCTGAGAAATGAAACCGGCCATAATACCACAACAGACTAGATTAAGCTATCTATCGGCTCCATTATTTAACATGTTGTGAAACATGTTCTGGTACAAGACACAAACGTTATTCCAAAGTTTAGTTTGGGAACCATAACTGTACCCGAACTTGAAACAATAACCCCATTGAAAACAATAGGGATCCAAAATTTGGTTTGGAAAATATGGAGCGAGCCACCCCAGTAGATGGCTTCTGCCTGGGATCATGTATAACTCATACATACCCTCTGTTCCTGGCTCAGAAACTGGTGAATCTCCGCAGTACACAGTGCCTGCACTGGGGGGATTCATAACACTGCAGTCATGCAGAGTGTCTGCAGACTTATCCATTTGGACTGGACAACCAATATAAAGTTGTGGATATTTATGCAACCTCATTTTATTCTTTATTTTTCTTCTTCGACTCAAAAAGATTTCTGTTTATTTGCCAATTGAAATGTACAGATGGGTGACATTATAGGTGTAAAAGTTCTGAAATTATATATTTCATGATATTATTTTTTACGTGATCAAACTTAGCATTTTATCAGGGGTGTGGTGTGTAGACTTTTTATATCCACTGTATAAGTCTAAGCAGTATTGCCTTTAAAAATTCATATATTCAATATTCTTGGTGAACACAGCATGCTGCTACACTCAGAATCTATCCTTACGATAGGTTATTCATTTCAGAATAGTGGGAATGCAACACCCAGTCTCCTCCATCAATGAGCTATTATCAATTCTGGCAGCGGCCCAAAACTGCCATCTCCTATCTCAGTAATGGGAAAGTCTTCACCGAATACAGATTTTACCTCAGAATTGAGAATTTTGATAATGACGGATCACTTCTGACAGAGAAAGAAACTGATTTCTCTGATAAGATGTATTGCAAAGTTGTTTATCTTGTCGTGTATAATTGATTTATGGCATTAAAATTAAAATGTTGGTTACACGTTAAGTCAAAGATTGGTCTACAGTGTTTTAATAATTTCAATTACTCTGCTATAGTGATGATCAGCCACTGAACTGCTCGAATGCTCAGTACCTTAATTGAACACATCAGGCGCTTGAACATGCGAGCATAATGGAAGTGAATGGACAGACTCAGGCACTTTCCTCTCTCTCTCGTTCTCTCTCTCTTTTCCTCCCTCTCTCCCTCTCACTCTCTTTTTCTCCCTCTCTCTGCTCCCGGCTCAGATAATTCACTTAAGGGGATGTGAGCATTGGAGCACAACACGATATCTGGCACTGTTCGACTGAGCTCCCGATACTCGGTCGAGGATTGAGCAGTGCCGAGCACACCCGCTCATCACTACTCTGCTCTTATTACCGAATTAGTAAAATAAACGTAAGCACTTGAAATGAACAGACGAGTAAACTTATACCTACTACTGTACTATTTTTGTGGGGATACCTCAATGTCAGAGACATTTCTAGAGTCTGATATGCAGTAATAGTAAAACAATTTGTCACGTGTTAGTATATACTGAATGTATAAGGTGTAAAACTCTTCAAGGCTGTCTGAAAATTTAACTTGGCAAATACGAGTGTGGTTTTGGCAAGTAATAGGGAAAGACTAAGGTTTAGTTTGTGTTCATACTTGTGTTATTTCTGTTGAGGTTTTTGGCTTTTTTGACCACAAGAAATGTGCAGCCCTTGCTATTCTACATGATGAACATTATAAATCAATAAATTACATTAAGATTAGGCGGGATTTCTTTAGAATGGATCCATGGTTCCTTTACACAGTATAAGTCATGAGGCTGTACACAGCCTTACAAGTACAGAACTAAGCTTCCTTCTAAAAACTTTGCGTTTCACTCATTCCATCCCCATGTAACTTGCTGACATAAATGTAATATTTGCAAATTATATATTGCTGATTCATCACAGTTTAACCTATGGAGCCGTCTGGTGAATGCACCTTCCATTTTTAGGGGTATTACTTCATATCATTAATTTTCTTTTTTCTTCATTTTGGATAATTTGTTCATCATCTGTCACATGGAAAGTTTAAAAAAGATGCATTTTGCTCATTTGATTACAATTTTAATTTTCAGAAATACTTATTTTTCCTAACAGCCTTTATAATCTCTCTTTGTGAGCATGAATGTGTCTCATTCTGTTTCTGTGACATAAAAAAGCTGCAGGTTTCCTGTCCCAGTGGGAGATTTACACACTTGAAGATGAAAGAAGAATTACAGAAGACTTAGGTCTGTTCTGCATTGTGTCATCAAACAAGTGCTGAAATCACTCAGCTTAGCTCAGCTTTGGTGCTATTATTACAATGCTCTGATTATACAATACACATCCATCCATTTCCCAGCTGCATGCCTATAATTGTCATGAATACGCTTTTTAAAAATGAAGATGTTTTTTACTTGATTTGCAGATCTATTTGAATTATTTCGTGTAAAGTTGAGAGAGTCGAGAGTATATCAAAATCAGGAGCAAACATGGACAGAAGAGGGACCTCATTAGAACAATATATTGGCCCTTTCCAGATTAGTAACTTACCATAATATACAGCACTACCTGTTTTGAAGGTCGAAGTCGACTACCTTGCTTCCTGGACCCCGAGCGGCTACATAGGTTGCACGAATGGTATGTCGGCCCACTAATCAAAATATAAAGGGCAAATAGCCTCCGAGAACATTTTTATTCATCCACAATACAAAGGCCTGCACAGAATGTGACTACCTATATTGTATTTTAAGCTGCTTTGTGTCACGATCCATGCTGGATTGTGACAGATAAAAGCACATGTAGCCTTTTTTTTCCTTTAAGCTGTTTGCTTAAAGTTAGTTTTGCCCCCGGTGGCCATTAGGGTCATTACACAGTGGTGTCCTTAGTTCTAGTTTTGCCCCCAGTGGTGGCTAGTATTATTACACAGGTGTGATTGCTCTGGCTCTCGCCTATAAAGGAGAGTCAGGTGGTCTCACTCGCTGTTTGTGATATTGGTCATTTCCAACCATCCTTGGTGGAGGAAGGAGCTAGAGAAGAGTTCCTTGCAGCTCAGTCAGAGTCCTGGTGTGGAAGGAGCACCAGTGAGGAGTTCCTTGCAGCTCTGACAGAGCTTTGGAGAAGTAGCAGCTATTCAGGAGGAAAGAGGCACTCAGATGCTGGACTCTGTTGCTGGGCGCAATAGCAACAGAGCAGAGCTAAGTGGTTTTTCCCTGTTTGTAACTTTCCTTATACAGTCATGGCCAAAAGTATTGACACCCCTGCAATTCTGTCAGATAATATTCAGTTTCTTCCTGAAAATGATTGCAAACACAAATTCTTTGGTATTATTATCTTCATTTAATTTGTCTTAAAAGAAAAAACACAAAAGAGAATGAAGCAAAAAGCAAAACATTGATCATTTCACACAAAACTCCAAAAATGGGCCATACAAAAGTATTGGCACCCTCAGCCTAATACTTGGTTGCACAACCTTTAGCCAAAATAACTGCGACCAACCGCTTCCGGTAACCATCAATGAGTTTCTTACAATGCTCTGCTGGAATTTTAGACCATTCATCTTTGGCAAATTACTCCAGGTCCCTGATATTTGAAGGGTGCCTTCCCCAAACTGCCATTTTTAGATCTCTCCACAGGTGTTCTATGGGATTCAGGTCTGGACTCATTGCTGGCCACCTTAGAAGTCTCCAGTGCTTTCTCTCAAACCATTTTATAGTGCTTTTTGAAGTGTGTTTTGGGTTATTGTCCTGCTGGAAGACCCATGACCTCTGAGGTAGACCCAGCTTTCTCACACTGGGACCTAAATTATGCTGCAAAATTTGTTGGTAGTCTTCTGACTTCATAATGCCATGCACACGGTCAAGCAGTCCAGTGCCAGAGGCAGCAAAGCAACCCCAAAACATCAGGGAACCTCCGCCATGTTTGACTGTAGGGACCGTGTACTTTTCTTTGAATGCCTCTTTTTTCTCCTGTAAACTCTATGTTGATGCTTTTGCCCTAAAAGCTCTACTTTTGTCTCATCTGACCAGAGAACATTCTTCCAAAATGTTTTAGGCTTTTTCAGGTAAGTTTTGGCAAACTCCAGCCTGGCTTTTTTATGTCTCGGGTAAGAAGTGGAGTCTTCCTGGGTCTCCTACCATACAGTCCCTTTTCATTCAGATGCCGACGGATAGTACGAATTGACACCGTTGTACCCTCGGACTGCAGGGCAGCTTGAACTTGTTTGGATGTTAGTGGAGGTTCTTTATCCTACATCCGCACAATCTTGCGTTGAAATCTCTTGTCAATTTTTCTTTTCCGGCCACATCTAGGGAGGTTAGCCACAGTGCCATGGGCTTTAAACTTCTTGATGACACTGCGCACAGTAGACACAGGAACATTCAGATCTTTGGAGATGGACTTGTAGCCTTGAGATTGCTCATGCTTCCTCACAATTTGGTTTCTCAAGTCCTCAGACAGTTCTTTGGTCTTCTTTCTTTTCTCCGTGCTCAATGTGGTACACACAAGGACACAGGACAGAGGTTGAGTCAACTGTAATCCATGTCAACTGGCTGCAAGTGTGATTTAGTTATTGCCAACACCTGTTAGGTGCCACAGGTAAGTTATAGGTGCTGTTAATTACACAAATTAGAGAAGCATCACATGATTTTTCGAACAGTGCCAATACTTTTGTCCACCCTCTTTGTTATGTTTGGTGTGGAATTATATCCAATTTGGCTTTAGGACAATTCTTTTTGTGTTTTTTCATTTAAGACAAATTAAATGAAGATAATAATACCAAAGAATTTGTGTTTGCAATCATTTTCAGGAAGAAACTGAGTATTATCTGACAGAATTGCAGGGGTGTCAATACTTTTGGCCATGACTGTATGTGTTTTAGTGCAGTGGTGGGATTAGTTTCTGCACCGTCCAATTCATTAGAAAGGGATAGGTGCAGAGCGAGCTAGGGTTTTTAGGTATCCTGCTCGTTGCCAGGTGCGGAACTTGTCTAGGGACCGTCAGGAGTGTAGAAACACTGACTCAGGGGAGTGCAGGAGGTCTCCACGTCCCCGTTCCCTATTGCAGGGCCCTCCATTGTATCAGTTTCCCTGGTGTTTCCCTTATCTCTGTAAATTCGCCCTGCTGGAGGCGGTGTATCCAGATACACGTGTAACTATTGAAATTCGCCTGCTGGAAGCGGTGTATCTGGCTGCACGTTTCATTGTTTACATTCGCCCTGCTGGAGGCGGTGTATCCAGGGTCACGGGTATCATAGAAATTCGCCCTGCTGGAGGCGGAGTATCCAGTCACCTGTGACCTCACACTTTGGTTACTATTAGTGATGGGCGAGTCCTAAATTACTCGGAATCGCTTGACTCTAGCGAGTCCGAGCCCGGGACTCGCTACTCGTTGCGAGTCTAGCGAGTCCAATGTTAATGAATGGGGAAGAGAGTCTTAGCGAGTAATGTGCGATTTACAAATCGCAGATGTGTCTCGGAAAGCGCTTGCATTGGCGATTTGTAAACCCCACTCGCAACAGGTTGTTGCTGCTGTGTCCGAGTCCAAACTCGCATTTGTTTGTCTTATTTAGCGCCGATGAGGCGAGGGAAGCGATTTTCTCTAGCACACACCATGCTTTGAGCAAACAGGAAATAATCCGAGTCGAGTTGACATACGCACACACACACAGAGCAATACAGAGCAATCATGGCCCGTGTCACTGTCAACACGCTGCAGTTGATTGATCTGGTGGAGGCTCGGCCCCTGCTTTGGCTCCCCACTGACCCTGCCTATGGGCATAACATCCAGCGGACTACAGCCTGGAGGGAGATCGCTCAAGTGATGTTCCCTGCACTGCTACGGCCACGACCTCGTCCCTTTGCAACCTCTTTTTTGGGAAATTGTGGTTTTTGTGACATTGTTGACAAATGCACAGTCACCGAGATGGAGTTAGGTGGTGCTGTAGGCGTCACTTGCTGGCGGGGTAAGTGTGTGTGCTGACACCTAGCAGTGAAGCTGCACACAAGTCCCTGCACTGTGCACTGCACTGTAAGGCTTGATCCTCCCTGCCTGCCTGCCTACAGTCTACACAGTACTCCTCTGTCCTCCTGGTAGCTCTCAGAAGAGCTGTTTGGGTTTAATATAAGGAATCTTGAAGTCTCCCTACACTAACTGACAATCCCTATGATCTCCTCAAGCATCTACCTCACCCTGCTCTATCTCAGATCTGTCAGGAATGTAGAGGAAATGGCGGTGGAAAAGGCTTATATACAGCCTCGCCTCTCATACATGACATAGGCATCACGATGGACAGAAGCCAATCATAGTCCTGCCACAACCAACATTACTGAATATGATTGGCTAACATGCTTGTCCATCTAAAAAAGTTTTCTGACCTAACACGCTAGGCTGTCTCGGAAGCTTTGTAGGAACATAACAGATTCTATATTTGCGAGTCCCGAATCCAGTATACAGGACTCGGGATTCGTAGACTTGCTCAGACTCGCTCACAATCGCTGTGTGTTGACATAGGCTGTCTTGGAAACTTGTAGGAACATAACAGATTCTGTATAAGCGAGTCCTGAATCCAGTATACAGGACTCGGAACCGTAGACTCGCTCAGACTCGCTGTTGACAGCGATGTGATATAGCGAGTCTAGCGAGTGAGAAAAAAAAAATCTGACAAAACTAGGATTGCCATTGACTTGCATTGGACTCGTTACTGTGCGAGTAATCACTGGGAGACTCGCCGAGTAACGAGTCCAGCGAGTCCCTTACTATTCGCCGAGTAACGAGTCCTAGCGAGTAGACTCGCCCATCCCTAGTTACTATACAATGGCATGTAAACGTTTGAGCACCTCTGGTCAAAATTGTTGTTATTGTGAACAGTTAAACAAGTTGAAAATGAAATGTTCTCTAAAAGGCCACAGTTAAAGATGACACATTTCCTTTGTATTTTAGAAAGAAAAATAATCATCTTCAAAAATTACAAACAGTAAATGGGTCAATGCAAAAGTTTGGGCACCGTTGAAGATTTGTGTGCTTAGATAACTTTGAACAAGGTTTAAGACCTTAATTACCCTGAGAGGGTTATAGCTTTTTCACTATCATCGCTAGGAAACACCAGGTGATGCAAAATTCTCAGCTTTATAAAAACCCAGCCTCATGTAAAATTGTGCCAAAAAACATATTTCCTACAGAAAAACAGAGTACAAGTCCACAAAAGACAATAAAAAACAATATAACTTTATTAATGCGATTTAGACAATGATCAGTATACATAAATTAGCAGACAAAAACAAAAAAAACATACAAAAACTCATGTGTGAAAGGACACTGCAACTATAGTACCAGAATGGGCTTTCCAGCAAAACTGTAACTAAAATTCATTAAGGATATTGTAGTATCCAAGACTCAATAAAGTGCATGGTGCTGACAAAATAGTACTTAAGTCACAAAGAGCATTTAACATAAATGCAACAAGTATAGAATGACCACAATCAGCAACAAAACATACAGTGTAAAAAGATATGCGTGTCCTGTGTCAGCCCGGAAGCGCGTTTCATGTGGGCTTCCTTGGGGGGCTGTAACTGTGTGTTTTCACTGAGTGTATATATATAGGGGCTGTGCAGCTGTTTCAAATCATTAGTGCCATGAACGGCGCATGCACGCCACATAATAAGGTCTTAAACAGCGCTATGTACGGTGCATGCGCGCTGAGTCACAGGTCCTACACAACACATCCCGGTTAGCCTCTCATGTGGCTGGACGGGTAAGGGGAAATCCCCAGTGATGTCAATAACCCGCTGGCCATGAACGGAAGCTGAGAGGGATGCACTCAGATACCTGTCACAGCGGGCATGTGCACACACCGAAAACACCATATTAGAAAAGTGCTAATTGATGGGAAAGGTAAATACAAGGGAAGTAATATCAAAATAACCATAACAGTGATTATGTGAGAGTACCTCATTAGTGTTGAGCGATACCTTCCGATATCGGGAAATATCGGATCGGATTGGATCGGACCGATACCCAAAAAGTATCGGATATCGCCGATTCCGATACCGGAAACCAATGCAAGTCAATGGGACAGAAATATCGGAATTAAAATAAACCCTTTCTTTCCTTGTAGGTTAATTCTACATGAAGAAAAACAACTAAGAATAATGTAGAATGTATTGGGGAGGTGGAGGAGACGTTAAAGGCATAGAGGTTTAGCCCAATCAAATGGAATAGCAGGAATTAATTTTTCTTTAAGACGTTCGGAGTTACAAAGATATTGACTATGTTAAGCTTTTTGATATTTTGTCAGATATTTATGTTTCACTACTTCCATGCTCTTCACCTTCTTTTTTACTTCTCCCACACATTCTCCTTCATCATCCTCAGCAGCAGCAACATCTTTTTCATCAACTTCTTCTTCACCTTATTCATCTTCTTCTTCTTCACCTTCTTCCTATTCTTCTTTTTTGTACATTCTTCATATTCTTCTTATTCAACTATTATTCTTCTTCATATTCTACTTCTTCATCATATTCTTATTTGTGACAGGCATTCCTGTAGTTGTGATCTATAAAAGTTTGAAGATCACACCTTGCATTCTGCCTGTCACAAAAGATTTACAACAGGATTTGTACGCGTTCAGTTTGGCCTGCAGCAGGAGGTATTTTCCAGGGGCACCACGAGGAGGAGCGGACTCCCATACACTGCTTAGTCTTCTTCTGCTTATAATTAAGATAATATCTTTTGCTCTGATTTTTAATCTTATGCTTAATGTTCTTCTGCTTTTTGTTCTTCTGCTTCTTGGTCTTCTGTCTCTTGTTGTTCTGTATCTTGGTGGTTGTCTTCTTGTTCTTTGTCCTCTTGGCCATCTTCTTCAGGGTCAACTTCTTGGTCTTCTTCGGGGTGGTCTTCAGGGTCATCGTCTTCGGGGTCGTTGTCTTCTTCGGGGTGGTCTTCAGGGTCGTCGTCTCCAGGGTCGTCGTTTTCGGGGTCGTCGTCTTCTTCGGGGTGGTCTTCAGGGTCGTTGTCTTTAAGCTCATCGTCAGGGAGATCCAGAGTTATTACCAAAAACCATTTCAAAAAGCTTGAACTTGGAAATGTAGCAGAAGGTACAAGAAGGCTGAGGAACTGCTGAGAACCAGCTGACGGTACTGGAACCTGGATGGGTATCCAAAGGTACAAGAGGCAATGGAACTACCGAGGACCTGCTGATGGTACTGGAACCCAGTTACTAAGCAGGAGGTACCTGTGCCAGAAAGCACTACCAAGGACCAGCAGACGTTGTTGGAACTCGGATACCGAGAAGGAGGCACCTAAGCCAAAGGCTCTGCCTGGAACCAGCTGACGTTACTGGAACCCAGGGGGACATATTCAAGATTGACTTCCAAAGAACCAGCTAATGGTACTGGAACTCAGATAGGCAGCAGAAGGTACACATGAAAAAAAGTTGCAAGGCCGGGAGCCGGCCGGAGTTACCGAAATCCACAGTCCTACAGGGGGAGCTTGTCCTATTGGCACTATGGAACCTGCCTTCATTGCCAGATCCCGCAGCCCACATAGGAAGCACCTAAACTGCAGGCACCATAGAGGCTGCTAACCCGACTGCAACACGGCAGGACAACGTATTGGAGGCAAAGTGACGTTGACACTACCGGAAAAAGCTGGCGTGCTGGAACCAGGCTGGGCAGGAGGGAGTACTCATGCCAAAGACACTTCTGAGCAGCAACTGGTGGTGTTGGAGCCCAGGGATTACAGTAGAAACAAAGTGTAGCCAGAGGCCTAATTGGAGCAAATTTAATATCTGGAGTAGTGTGAATATGGACAGAGCAGGCGAAAATGCCAGACACACAGCAGGGGATCAGCTGACGTTACTGAACCCCAATAACACAGGAACAAGTGTTGACTGTGCAGACGGCACGTCTGAGCAGCAACTGGCGGTGTTGTGTTGGAGCCCAGGGATTACAGTTCAGGTGGTAGAAACATGAACACAACAGGAGACCTGGATACTGTTGTGAACCAATTATTTAATCTGGAAGAGGACTGGCAAATTCCTGCGAGATCCAGGCCTTGTTCATTTTCAGAAAAGTAAGCCGGTCAACGTTATCGGAGGATAGTCGCATGCGACGGTCTGTTAGTACACCACCTGCGGCACTAAAGACACATTCCGATAATACACTAGCAGCAGGGCAAGCCAGCACCTCCAATGCATACTGGCTAAGCTCTGGCCATGTATCCAGCTTAGAGACCCAAAACTTGAAGGGGGAAGAGCTGTGTGGGAGAACACTGAGAGGGCAAGACATGTAGTCTGTCACCATCTGACGAAACGTTGCCTCCTGCTGACTGGAGCCATCTGATGGTGTAGACATTTGTGGCGGGGACACTAAACTTTGCCACATTTGGGCCATACTGGTGTTGCCTTGTGCTGAGGTGCTGCTTCTGCTCCCTCTTTGTGCAGAGCTTCCTCCACTGCCTCGACGCACAGATCTGCTTTGTAAAGCACTAACAGCACTGCTCTCGGGTGGAATGGAGAACATGATGGAATGCACCAGTGTGTCTTGGTACTCTCGCATTTTACGCTCCCGGTTCAACGGTGTTATGAGGCTTTGTAAGTTGTCCCGGTAGCGAGTATCTAGGAGGGTGTACACCCAATAATCAGCCGTGTTGAGAATGTGGGCGATGCGGCGGTCGTTTCTCAGGCACTGCAGCATGAAATCAACCATGTGCTGCAGACTCCCAACTGGCCAAGAAACGCTGTCCCCTTCTTGAGGCGTCATCTCTGCCTACTCTGCATCACCCCACCCTCGCTCTACATACTGACTACTAGAGCATTGTGTACGTTCCTCCTCTGGACAGATGTCTTCCTCCTCCATTGACTCCTCCTCATCCTCCTCACAAAGTGTCCCCTGCCTAGGCCTTTGTGAGGAACCACGTTACGCAGACTGTACAGAAGCAGATGGCATTTGTGACTCCTCATCCTCCACCTCTTCCACAACCTCTTCCCTTCGTGCTTGCAATGTTTTTTCAAGCAGGCAGATAAGGGGGATAGTCATGCTGACTAGTGCATCATCTGCACTCGCCATCCGCGTGGAATCATCGAAGGCACGCAAAACGTGGCAGATGTCCTTCATAGAGGCCCACTCAGTGGTGGTGAAGTGTGAACGGCGCGCAGTGCGACTTGTTTGCACCTGATGCAGCTGGTACTCCATTACTGCTGCCTGCTGCTCACACAACCTCTCCAACATATGTAACGCTGAATTCCACCTGATGGGTAGGTCACATATGATGCGATGTTCCGGAAGGCGGAATCGGCGCTGCAGAGCTGCAATGCGCGATCTTGCCATGCTGAAACGCCGCAAGTGAGCACACTCTATGCGGACCTTGTGCAGCAGTGCATCAAGATCCGGACAGTCCCTCAAACCCTCAAAAAACTCTGCACGATCAATTTGAGCACATGTGCCAGACATGGGATGTGAGTGATGTTGCCTAGGCCCAGAGCTGCCACCAGATTTCGGCCATTGTCACACACTACCATGCCTGGCTGACAATTCGCTGGCACAAACCACACTTCGCTCTTCTGCTTGATGGCATTCCAGAACACCTGCGCTGTGTGGCTTCGATTCCCGAAAGAAATTAATTTCATTACGGTCTGTTGACGTTTGGCCTCGGCTGTGCTCATATCGGTTGTAACAGGTAAGCGTTCACGGGTCCATGTGGAGGTAGACTGTGACGGCTCCTGCAGCGATGATTCTGAGGAACTGGAGTATACAGAGGAGTCAATGAGTACAGACTGGATTCCTGCAATCCTTGGAGTTGGCAGAACACGTATAGTGCCACTCTCAAGATCTGTACCCGGCTCCACAACATTTACCCAATGGGCAGTGAGGGAAAGATATCGTCCCTGTCCATGGTTACTGGTCCATGCATCGGTGGTCAGGTGGACCTTGCTACTGACGGCGTTTAGCAGGGCATGTTTAATTTTTCCCTCCAGATACTTTTGCAGGGCAGGGATGGCTTGCCTGCTGAAATAAAAGCGGCTGGGCATGTTGTATTGTGGGACTGCCAATGCCATGAAGTTATGGAAGGTGTCAGTCTCCACCAGCCTGAATGAGAGCATTTCAAGGGCCAGTAGTTTTGCAATGCCAGCATTCAGAGCCTGTGCTCGAGGTTGGTTTGCCGAGTATGGGCGCCTTTTCTCCCTTGCCTGTGCTACCGATGGCTGTAGACTGGCCTGGGAGTGTGAGGATGACAGGGAACGTGGTGCTGTGGGTGGAATGACACTGTGTCTCTGGACAACAGTGCCAGAGGTTCTTCCATGGCGATCCTGTGAGGAAGCCGAACCAGCTGTGTGTGAGCTGGAGGAAGAGGCTATAACACGAGCTGAAGAGGTGGTAGGTGGCGCTGTAGGTTGGCCTAGGTCTTCAGTGTGTCTTTTTAACTCCACCACGTGCTTGGTCCGCAGATGTTTCCACATATTTGTGGCATTGAGGTTGCTGACACTTTTCCCTCTTTTCACTTTCTGATTACACAGCTTGCTTTTGACAAGGCAAATGTCATCTGCAACTGTGTCAAAAAAGGACCAGGCACTGCAAGTCTTGGGAGCGCCCGTTTTGGGTTTTGGAAGAAGCATGCTCTTAATGGGTGCCGAAGTGGAGGCTACAGGCAACCGAGTTTGCCCCCTCCCTCCTTTTTTGGCCGTTCGGGGAATCTCTTCCTGAGAGCTGCTCCCACCATCTTCCTGTACCTCACGCCATGATGGGTCAAGGACCTCATCATCTACTCTACCCTCTTCAAACGACTGCTTCTCCTGGGTAGTCTCGACAGCACAGTATGCACCAGAAAGTGGCACCTGAGTCTCATCATCAGATGCATACTGAGGTGTGCTGACCATAGGCACTGGCCAACCCGTCTCTTCAGATTCAGAGAGAAAAAGCTGTTGAGCATCACTGCATACTACCTCTTCTTCAAATTCTCGAATGCTGCTTGGCTGGCCCCCTCTTTCCAAGCCAACAGATTCAGAGAACAGAAGTAGAGATGGCTCCTGTCCAGGGCTCTCTGACTGTCTGGGCAATTTGGCAGGTGGTGAAGAGACAGATGGGTGCTCTTCAGTGCTTTGGACCTGAGAGGATCTGGAACTAATTGAAGTCGATGCATTAGCTGCCATCCATCCAACAACGGCTTCAATTTGTTTGTCCCGCAGCAGTGGGGTACGGCGAGCTCCTACAAATCTGCGCATAAAGGACTGTTCCCTGTTAAAACTGGGGGATGCTGAGTCACTGGTGCCCACAGCAGGCACAGAATCCCCACGTCCTCTCCCTGCTGAAACTCCACGCCCACGACCACGTGCCTTACTTCCTGCCTTCTTCATCTTGGTAGACTGATAAAGATAGGCAGAAAAGTACTAAGGGCTTAGTGTGCTTATTCCTGAACAGCTGCTAACAGGTATATGAAACACTAATTTTATAAAGTGTGGACTAGACTTTAATATGAGCTAATGTGGCCTACACAACTGTAAAGTGAAGTGTTTGGTGAAGTATATTAACTTTTTTTTTCACAAAAAGACACTGGATGTGCCCAAAGATGTAAAACCGATAGTATCACAAACTTTTTGCAGCTATTACAATGCAGGAAGGTAACCTACAATGCAATAGATGAGGCTCCAAAAAATAGGTTAATACTAATCTGGCTGAGGCTGCAGGGCACAAGCCAGCAGAAAGGCTCCTCCATCTACTCCTATAAAGTGTTTGCAAATATTCTAGCTGGATACGGATGGAACCACACTAATAGGAGAAATCTGGAAAAATGAGCAGCATTAATGCAAAAAGGGACAATGTATGAGGCAGTGACGCACGCTGAGTGGACTACAGCCATAGGTGGCTGCAGAACACACTACAGCGTGAGCTGCACTCACACACAGAGACCTCGCAGACAGCCGTGAACAGCGCTGCAAGGCTGCAGAAAAGCTTCTCTATCTACTCCTATATAGTGTTTTCAAGCAATCTAGCAGGATACGGATGGAACCACACTAATAGGAGAAATCTGGAAAAATGAGCAGCACTAATGCAAAAAAGGACAATGTATGAGGCAGTGACGCACGCTGAACGGACTACAACCGGAGGTGGTGCAGAACACACTACAGCGTGAGCTGCACTCACACACAGAGACCTCACAGACAGCCGTGAACAGCGCTACAAGGCAAAAGAAAGCTTCTCACACAGCGGTTGCTAAAGTAGCTTGGGTAAAGCACAATAAAGCAAATCGCTAGCTCAAACTGTCCCTCAGAGTCAGAACAGCAGCATCCTGTCCCTAAGTAAATTCACAGCAGAGTGAACCCAAAATGGCAGCGGCGGCTTTTATAGTGCATCATGACATCATTTCAGCAGCCAATCACAGCCATGCCATTAGTTAACATGCCTAACATGCATAACAGGATGTGCACACACTTCTTAGGATTCCTCAGTGGCTGAGTAAAATCAAACTGGCTCATTGCATTATGGGAACTTCCGATTCCGGTATTCGATATTCTAAAAGTGTCGGAACTCAGTATCGGAACTCCGATACCGCGAATATCGGCCGATACCCGATATTGCAGTTTCGGAATGCTCAACACTATACCTCATACAAAGGGGACTATTAAAAAGGTGGCAAGCGCCCACGTTTAAGCTGCTTTTTTTCCGCAGCGGAAATGCTTAAAAAACGCTAACAAAGCGCATCCCATGCAATCCTATGGGATTCTGCATTTGCTGTGTCAATGCTGCGGATTTTACCACTGCGGAAACGCATAGTGGTAAAATCCACAGAATGTTCATTATTTCTGCGGAATTGCGGCGATTCCATAGCCATAGGATTGCATTGAAACATTCACTATACGCATATTAGCTATGCCCACCATGCGTAAAGTGAGCGCTTCATGTGCGGATGGTACCCAGGGTCTGGAGGAGAAGAGACTCTCCTCCAGGCCTTGGGTATCATATTACTGTAAAAAATAGAATTAAAATAAAAAATAGGGATATAATCATCTTCTGATGGCCCCCGTAGCTCTCCCGCCTCCCAGCCACGCTGCCAGCATCTTCCATTCCCAGGGATGCATTGCGCAAATCACCTGAGATGACATCGCTGTCTCTCATGCGTGATGTCACAAAGGTCTTCCGTGCAAAGCATCCCTGGGAACGGAACGTACCAGGACCACTGCTGAGGAGATCAGGGGCCGTCGGAAGGTGAGAATAACCATATTTTTAATTTTTTTATTATTTTAACATCCTATCTTTTACTACTGATGCTGCATAGGCAGCATAAATAGTAAAAAGTTGGTCCCACTTGTCAAGCACTATGCTTGACAAGTGTGACCAACCTGTCAATCACCTTTCCAAGTGATGCTTCAAATCGCTTGGAAAGCGCAAGCATTCCTCAAGCTAAAAACGCTTGCAAAATGCTTGTGTTTTGGGGGAAAACGCATGCGAATTCCGCATGCGTTTCACCCACGGCAGGGACTTGCGGAAATGTTGCAGACATTTCCACAGCGTTTCTGCAATGTGGGCACTTAGCCTTACCCTACCTAGCATTTCTGCAGCTTTCACATTCTCTTGATTACTTATATGTCCAAAGGTGGAGACAGGGACACCAGTGCTGATTGGGTGCAGGGCTTACGTGATATTCCAGTCTCACGCGAGCCCCAGGAATGCAAACACCACTGGTAAGGCGTCAGCATGGAATGTGAGCATAGTTGTTTTTAATTTAATTAGCAAACATTGAGACAGATATTTTCTTGGGCATGCTCAGTTAGCGCTGCCCGTGCTGTCACATCACATCCTGGCCTTCCTATTGCATCTGCGTGGACGCGTGGCCAGAGATCCAGCTCCGCAGTCGCTTATGATTTATTCACACTGCGGGGCTGGGAATCTTGGGCATGCGCAGTAGTTCTCTGCGGCTCTCATGCCCAAGATTCCCAGCCCCGCAGTGTGAATAAATCATAAGCGACTGCGGGGCGGGATCTCTGGCCGCGTGTCCATGCATGCACGATAAGAAGGCAAGGATGTGATGTGACAGCACAGGCAGCGCTAACTGCGCATGCCCAAGAAAATATAGTGCAGGCACCAGGATTTCAAAAGAACGCTGAGGAGGCGGAGCAAAGACTCAAGAAAGAAATGAGTGATGGATGTGAGGCGTCTGTGTCAGAGTGGGAAAGTGCTGCCCCCCGGTCAAAATTCAGGTATCTTTGACCAATTTTAAAAATGATTATTTCTGCGGTGGAAGGGATGCTAAATAAATGAGCCACCTTGACAGAATGCAGCATTAGTGCTGCACAAGGTGGCTCTTTTACTTAAAAACGCCTTGGGGGTGACAGGTTCCCTTTAAGCCATTGTCCTTTCTCCCTACAGGATCATTTTCTAATAGCCAGTTGGCAACCACAATTAGTGCCTAGTACCCGCCAGCATCCACATCATCATCATTATTATTATTATTTACTTTCCATTCTCTTCCTCCTCCTCTCCACCTCTTCCTCCATATCATCATTAGATAGCCTTTTGTGTGCCAATGATACATGCATTCAATCGTCAATTTGTGTAGAAACTGAAATTGTATATGGTCAAATTCACTACAATTGATGCAAAACAACTGAATTGTACTACCGTTTGAGAAGGAATTGCATGTGCTTAGTCCTTTTATTCAATGTTTTGCACATTGGGGATGAACAACTGAAAGCAGGTCATTGTTTACCGGCAGTGAAACCATACCAGGCAACAATTATGAACTTCTTCGACATTTTAGTCAATTAAAATCTCCCAATCCCCACCAGCAATAGGGCAGATTGTTGTACTAATTGTCACATAGGATTACTCCTATTCAACTAGCTGCATGGCAAACTCCCTCAATTTGATTGTGCAACATATAATATACTTCTTAGAACCAAGTGGTGCTCATTGCCAACAGAGTGCATGGGTACTTCAACTTTTCTTAAGTGGCAAAAAATGACTGCGCATATGATCTTGTTTCTGTCCTTAGACAGATCTGAACAACCCCAGATGGACCTTGTTGATTTTAGTATTATCATAATCTACTGACTGTTGTGCCTACAATACTCCCCCTCCTCCTATATTGAAAACTAGAGTCATGGACGAATGTGTGGGCACCCTTAAGACAAGACAAGATGCTACGGTACTAAGCTATAAGATGTTGAGATCAACATTATTATTTTATGATCATCAACTAGAATGATGCACAAAAGGTCTGGGCATAAAGGAAATTATTTTTTCAAAAACCAAATTCTTCTGAGAATACTCAAATTCATGTAGAGTGAATTTTCCAGGTATGCCACTGAGTATGGTTGAACCTCTGCCAAGGGCAAAAATTTTTGTCAAATTTAAATTCATTGGCTTAAATGACTATACTTTTCAGATATTAGCATCCATTTCCCTGTAGACATATATGCTGAGGTCTATTGGACATTGATAATGTTGTGCTTGCGTGAAAATAGTGATGAGCGAACGTGCACGGATAAGGTGTTGTCCTTGCATGCTCGTTTGCTATCTGAGTATCTTCAGCATGCTCGAAAATTATGTTTGATTCTCCATGTCTGCATGTCTCACGGCTGTTAGGCAATCCCTGTATGTGTTGCACGCTGTCGAATAGTCACAAGATATGCAGGCATGGGGACTCCAACAACATATTATTCGAGCATGCCGAAGTCACTCAGTTCACACCTGAGCATGCTTGTATAACAGCCACCTGCTGAAGACAGCTCTAAGCATTGTCTCCTGCTTGTACTGAGATCAGGGCAACCAGGAGACAATGATGGGAGTTGTACTTAGCAGCAGCTGTGTACCTTCAGTGTAAAACAAATAATTAAAGCTAGTGATGAGCGAGTATACTCGTTGCTCGTGTTTTCCTGAGCATGCTCGGGTGTCCTCCGAGTATTTTGGCGTGCTCGGAGATTTAGTTTCTTTCGACACAGCTGCATGATTTGTGGCTGCTGGACAGCCTGAATACATGTGGGGATTCCCTAACAAACAGGCATTCCTCACATTTATTCAGCCTGTCCAGCAGCCGTAAATCATGCAGCTGTGTCAACAGAAACGAAATCTCCGAGCACGCCAAAATACTCGGAGGTCACGTGAGCATGCTCGGAAAAACCCGAGCAACAAGTTTACTCGCTCATCACTAATTAAAATGTAAAAAAATGGCATGGGCTCCAGTGCTATTTTCACAACCAGCAGAGGGAAAGGTCACAACTGGGGGCTGATGTTAATAACCTGGGACAAGGGACAAAGCCAAAAAATGGTTCCTAGGTTATTAATAACAGCTCACAGCTGTTTGCTTAGCCTTTTCTGGTTAATTTATGAGGGACCCCAGAAAAATTCCGGTCCCCCTATAAATTCAAACCAGCAAAGACTAAACACATAGTTGTGAGATGATATTAATAGCCTGGGAAGGGGTCAGCGATATTGCCATCCCCCAGACCACCAACATCAGAACTCAGACATCCCAGAAATGGTAATTCCATAAGATGTGCCAAATCTGGTGGTTAGCCTCACTCTTCTCACTTGCCTTGTGGTCAGTGGCAATAGAGGTTAACATTTGTGGGGTTGATGTCATCTTTGAATTGTCCACTGACATCAAGCCCACAGGTTAGTAATGGAGAAGCGTTTATAAGATGCCTATCCATTACTAACCCCATAGTCATATTGTAAATAAAGACCCAGAAAGTATAAAGTCCTTTATTTGAAATAATACAAATATAATAAACCACCATACCTCTCACCTGTCTGACATACTGTCCCATGTCATAATCCATCTCAGCGATAACTATTTTACATCCTGAGCGGTGCCAAGATGCAACCATCCAGGCCTAAGATCAGTATTCAATGAGGCGCTCTATCGCGTCACCGTTCGTCACTGTAGCTGTGCTCGCAGCACCTCATTGTATTATCCTCTTCAGCCTGGGCACTTTTTTATAGGAGATATTTTTTTTAGGAGTTCTCCATAAATTCATCAGAAAAGGCTAAGCAAACAGCTGTGAGCTGTTATTAATAGCCTGGGAACCTTCTAGCGCAGGGCTCCCCAACCTGTAGCTCAGGAGCCACATGTGGTTCGTGGTCCCAGGAATTGTGGCTCACGAATGTTTGCCAGCTTGGTGCATTAGGTCCAGGTCTAGCAAACAGGTATGAAGAGTACATCTCAAAATGGTGAATTTTTGAGTACCCTGCACAGAAGTGTAGATCTGGATGCACAAATACTGGTCTTAGGGGTTTAGAGATGTTTTAGCTATGGTACACTGGAGAATGATACTACCTGTTAGAGGAGGTTCTTGAAGCTGGATGCGACAGTGTGTTGGGAGTCCTTGATGGGAGAATACTGAATTGGGGCATTGTGGGAACCCCTGGATCTCAGCGTACTGCTTTGGAATGCTTTCTGTGGAAAAGCTTTGGTTATCATTATACCCATAATGGGGGGTTGGTTGACACCACTTTGAGGGGGACAGAAGCAGGATGTTGCTCATGACCCCCACTCATAGCTGAATGTGGCTCACCACCCTCTCTCAGTGCTGAATGTAGCTCTCAAGGTCAAAAAGGTTGTGGAACGCTGTTGTAGAGTATTGTCCCTTGTCCCAGGTTATTACCGTCTGCTCCCACCCATGGGCTTTCCCTGTGCTGGTTATGAAAATTGCGCTAGAGCAAATTTTTTTTTTAATTATTTATTTTACAAAGGAGGTACACAGCTGCTGCTGAGTACAATTATCTCCTGGTCACACTGAGAACCACACGAACAGGAGTTGATGATGAGAGCTGCCTTCAGCAGCTGGCTGGTGCCAGGGAACAGTGCAAACTGTACCACTTGCTCCCAAGGGCCGGATGTTATCCATGTATCATAAGCATGCACGTGTGCAGCATGCATTTTGCCTGTGCTGCACAAGAAAAACCTGACATGTCTGCAGATTTTTCACGTGGACATACTATACATGTGAAAAGCCTGATATGTGAACACCACCAATGAATATAATTCATTTATATGTCCGTATTTGAAGTCCTTAAAAAACGGACCACATATAGACCTACAAAATGGACGTGTGAAGAAGGCCCAAGGCATAGCCTTACTGAGGCTAGTGGCTACACTTTAATTTTTTCCTACAGACTACTAAAATGCAAATCTGATATTCTGTAAGGCAATACTTTATAGAGCATAGGCAGGGACCTCCTTCGATAATCCATTCTATGAGCAGAGCGGAGAGACATTGCAAAAACAGTTGTATTCATGATGCAACCCTTTTAAATGCATAGAATGGTTAGTATAGTACAGCTACAGGATATCTAAAATGTTCTACTGTGACAATTCAAATTATGAAAAATAAACTGCATGAGAAACAATAAGTAATAGTAAAGAAAGGGACACATATCCATGGTATATTAATTTTTATGATCAGCTCAGACTTTGAAATCCTCGTATCACAGTTGCACTTTGTGCCACTCAGGACAGCTACTGTCAACAGAGACAGCTAAACTAAGCAATAAAACAGCTTAAATACTCCTATAGTAAATACCCTGGATACAAGTAGGTAGAGATTTAGAAATGCATGAACCTACAATTCAAATATTCCCCAGGTATATTGCTTTTTCTATTGTAAATATTTCAAGCTCAGAAGGATAATGAAAAAGGTCACACATTTAGTTTTTCAGCTTTGCGTTGCGAAAATAAAGTTTCAGTTTTTATTAGATTTACTGTATCCCATATGAGCTGTAGGATATTTTTAGCTATATGCATTTCCTTATTTGCTGTTATTGTTATTGTTATTTACAAAAATAACTGCATTATTTCTCTGGACCATTGGTTCTCCTAGCAATCGGATCTGCAGGGAACAGTAAATTACCCACTATAATATAGATGAGGAATATTTTTCAGCCTTGATAAAGCACCCTTAAATAAGCACTCACACATCAAAGTTTTTATTAGTATATTACAATCATCATATTATATAGCACTGTGTTCTTACAATTGCTCATTTTGCCTTTCAAACCAGTTAATTATTCACTTTTATCTGCTCTTTGTAAAAACAGAGTCTACGGTATTTTCCCTGCATGAGACATCCCCCTCTTCAACTCCTGACCCAGCTTCTCCGCTTCTTCCTCCTGCCAGGGATTTTAGCAGCGATGACTCATACTGGAAAAAGAGACTTCCTGTTTCTACATTGAGCTTAGAAGGATTAATCTAGTCTGTGCTACACTGTGGTAGTGGGGTGGTGAGATGACCAGACTGAATGCCAGCAATAGCAGAATGCACTTATGCACACCCTTGAGGGCCTATAATACTCTTCACCCACTACCAAGAAAAGGAGGGTAACTTTTGCAGAGCCCTTCCCAGGTGTCAATAGAGGGGTGGTTGGTGGCTGGGCACACTGGCCACTGTTGGGTCAAACACACCAGTAAACTTTAGGCAGAGAAAAACTTAGCAAACCAAACTTGAAAGGTCAGGGAGCATAAACAGAGATATCGGAACCATAGGGCACAATACAACACAGCCAAAGACAAAGCAAGGAAACACTCACCAAAAACTACCAACCGTACCACTGTAGTGCAACTGAATAATTAGCGGTGAGCAAGTGGATATGGTGGGTTTAATTATCCCTCTTATGGATCACCTGATACCACTGAGTTAATGCCCAATCTCCACCCCCTGCCCAGAGAGATAGAGGAAGGGGTTAGGTGGGCAGAGAGAAAGGAACCTCCCACCACATATCTGAACCAGAAGACATAGCATCCCATATCTCCTGGCAACAGTTGACGCTAAAGAATCCAGCATCCTGGGACCCCTGAAAAGCATCAGCGCTGGGAGCAACAGCGTCCCGCCTCACAACTACACCAAAACCTGAGGCTGGTTCTCTGGAACAGAGTACATGGGAAAGGTGGGGCCCCACACTGCCCCCGAAGGCGACACCCCACCCCTTCTCTATTTCCTGACAGTCTGTTTTTAATCACATGATGTCATAGACCAAATGAGAACGAGAAGAATTAATTGAGAAGAAGGCTAAAATTAGCAATTGTAAGTTCCCAGTGCTAAATAATAGGATGACTGCAATATATTACAAGTAGAGATGAGTGACTTTGCCTTTTTTAGGGTCGAGTCGGGTTTCATGAAACCCGACTTTCTCAAAAGTCAAGTCAAAAGAAATCGGCCGACTATAGGGAAAAGTCGGGGTCCGACTGAAACACGAAACCCAATGCAAGTCAATGGGGAAGCAAAGTCGTCAGGGAGTGGAGGACAGTAAACACACCTACAGTGCCCATTTCAATGCCAACAACATCAATTCTTATTACTTAAGCTTGTCAAGCTTAATTTACTTTATAATAATAGTTACGCATTGAAAACTGGGGGTTATTTGGCTAAAGTTGTGGGGGGTAGGGCTGGCTCCAGGTTTTCGTGTGGCCCAGGCCAAAGAGTGCCGGTGGGCCCCTTTAACATATACCACAATTCATGATGCTCCGATAAGGCAGAGAAATATTGGTATAGTACAATGAAAAATACTTCACTTCTTACATGACATGACTGATATCTATTTTAAATTCTCCAATAGCTCAAAAAAGGACAGTATATTACTCCATACAGTATTATGGCCACCACATAGTGCGCCATACAGAATAATGAGCCCCATATATTTCTCCATACAGAATAATTGGTCACATATAATGTTCCATACAGTATATGACGAGCTCCACATAATGCTACAGTATATGTTGTTCCCCATGGATGATGCTCCACTGTCTTATGGGCCCAAATAATGCTCCATATATAATGGGCCCCATTTCTAATGCTCCAGTGTATAATGTGCCCCATAAATGCTGCTCCAGTGTATGATGTCCCCCATTTGGAATGCTCCAGTATATGATGGGCCTCATGGATGATGATCCAGTGTATTATGGGCCCAAATAATGCTCCATATATAATCTGCCCCATTTAGAATGTTCCAGTATATGATGGGCCCCATGGATGATGCTCCAGTGTCTTATGGGCCCAAATAATGCTCCATATCTAATGGGACCCATTTCTAATGCTCCAGTGTATAATGTGCCCCGTAAATGCTGCTCCAGTGTCTGATGTCCCCCATTTGGAATGCTCCAGTATATGATGGGCCTCATGGATGATGATCCAGGGTATGATGGGCCCAAATAATGCTCCATATATAATGGGCCCCATTTCTAATGCTCCAGTGTATAATGTACCCCATAGATGCTCCTCCAGTGTCTGATCTGCCCCATTTATAATGCTCCAGTTTATGATGGGCCCCATGGATGATGCTCCAGCGTCTTATGGGCCCAAATAATGCTCCATATATAATGGGCCCCATTTCTACTTCTCCAGTGTATAATGGGCCCCGTAAATGCTGCTCCAGTGTCTGATGTCTCCCATTTGGAATGTTCCAGTATATGATGGGCCAAATGGATGATGCTCCAGGGTATGATGGGCCCCATATCTCATTCTCCAGTGAATAGCGCTCCCCAAAAATTGCTCCCAACCTTTATAAAAGTTAAATACCTATCATCGCTGGGCACTGATCTACTCTGGACTCCTCAGCTTCAACATCTTCCAGCTCTCTGCACTTGGACTGTTTAGGCAGAGGGCATACAGACGGGATGTCATCGCGCTCTCTGACCTGAATGTCACTGTAAGAAAACGCGGAAGACGTCACGGCGGTGGTGCAGGGAGAGGTAAGTATTGAAAGTGCTGTTGCCATGAGCAAGCAGGGGGGCACTCATGGGCGATGGCACTGGTACAGGGCCCCTCATAGTACGCCGGTGTGTCTGACGGAGAGAGGGCCCTCCGACCGACACACACTTTTCCATACGAGGGGCCCTGTGCCAGTGCCGTCGCCCACGAGTATGCCCCCCCACCTGCTTAGGGAACCGGCACTTTCATCTGCACCTTCCTCTGTGTCACTGTGTAAGGTGGTATAGTATGCGGGAAGGGGCACCTGAGTTTCAGCAGAGTCAGATTCTGGCTCTGAAGAGTGCGAGGGGAATGTAGTGCTGTGGGTGAATGTACCAGCAGAATCATCTAGCAGTGGCTGTGCATCAGGGCACTCCATCTCTGATTCATGTTAGACTGGGGAATTCAGGATTTGACTTGATAACCCAGGCATGGTATGCGAAAAGAGCTCCATGGAGTAATCTGAAGTGTGGGCTGCCGCATCCTTCACTTTTGGTGCGGGTGAAGGACACAAAGAATGGGGTTGTTCCTGACTAGAAGCCTGCACTGATGACTCAGTGCTTGCATTTTTTGATACTTCAGAAGAGGAGGCGATAGAGCTGGAGGCTGTTTTGGCAATGTAAGCCAAAACCAGTTCATGATGCTCCAGCTTTAAAAGCGGTTTACCTACTCCCAGAAAAGGGAACCTTCCAGGCCTTCCGGAGCCAGACCATGCCGCAGTCTCAACACCTCCTGCCTTAGCTGGTATTGTACTTTGGGCACTACCAGCAGATGCACCACCACCACCATCAGTACCAGCTAGTCACCCACGCCACGTCTGCGGCCTCTTAAACCATACTTCCTAATTTTTGTGAAAATGGACCCAAAATACCAGCAGATATATGTTACTGTATCAGAAGCGTACAGCTTTATACAGTGTAGGGGTCATTGTAAATCTCTGTATATATTTCTTGAGTCAGACACAGAAGCTCACAGGCTCAGTATGAATTGGAAAATACTTTAAATAGTTGAAAAAGGGTACAGTAACACCAGATACCAGGTATATATAGTCTAGATCAAACATTCTAAATCTCCGTATATATTTCAGGAGGCAGACACAGACACTCTCAGGCCCAGTATGGATTCGACAAGAATATAGAAAGTTGAGAAAGGGTACAGCATCACCTGATACCAGGTATATCCGTATATATTTCCAGACTCAGAAACAGACTCTCACTGGCTCACTATGGATTAGACCAGAATATAAAAAGCAGTAAATCGGTAATGTATCACAAGCATAGAGCTGTGTACAGTGTTGGGGTAATTTTTAAATCTACATATATATTTCAGGAGTAACACACAGACTCTCACACGCTCGTTATGGATCACACCATAATCTAAAAGGAAGATCCACAAGAAATAATCACACATGTGGGCCAATGCTCCACGTGTCAATGATGCACTTAGAGTGGTGGGTGAAGGAGGACTTTCTGGCAGAAAGGGTACTGTAGCAATACCAGATATATAGAGCATAGTGAAAATAGAAAAAAATCTACGTATGTATTTCAGGAGGCAGGCACAGACGCTCTCAGGCCCAGTATGGATTAGACAAGAATGTAGAAAGTTGCAAAAGGGTACAGTATTACCAGATACCAGGTATATATAGCATAGTTTCAACATTCAAAATCCCTGTATAAATTTCAGGAGGCAGACACAGATGCTCTCAGGCCCAGTATGGATTCGACAAGATCACCAGATACCAGTTATATATAGCATAGTTTAATCATTCTAAATCTTCTTATATATTTCCATAGTCACCCTCAGATGCTCACTCAGTATGGATTTCAATGTAATACAAAATGTCTAACAAAGGTACTGTATCACAAGATAGAAGGTGTATATAGTATAGGGTAAAATTTTTATTTCCGTAGATAATGAAGGAGTGAACCACACACACTCACCCAGTATGGATTATACCATAAGAAAAAAATTTGAACTAAGGTACTGTATTAGCAGAAAGCAGGTGTATATAGTATAAGTGAAAATGTAATTCTCTCTATAAATTTCCTGAGTCACATACAGATAGTCAGCATGTATTTCTCTGTGATACCAGCCGGGACACGGTACTGTGTGGGGAGTGTTCAGCTCTAAACGGTGTGGGAAATAATGAACGTTCGTTCACTGTGCCAAAAAAAAGAATAAAAGTAGGAGTGCTGTGTAAAAAGCAGTCTGCACAGCAGTGTACACACAGCAATAGTGCTATAAAGCAGGCTAATAATCAACACTGCTGCACACAAGAAAATTCTCCCTGTCACACCACAGTAACTGTACACAACAATTGCGTTCTGCACAAGCGTATAATAACTTCTTTTTACAGGCGCAAGTGTCTCCCTAATGTTAAACAGCGTCACCAACCTCTACCTACTGTAGTGATGGTCAGAAGAAAAACGGCGGTCGGCGGTGAGGGCTTTTATACACACTCCATATTTCAAGTATTTCAGGAGTCACCCTCAGATGCTCACTTAGTCAGTATGGATTTAACCGTAATCCAAAATGTAGAAAAAAGGCACTGTATCAGCAGATACCAGGTGTATCCAGTCTAGGGCTAATTGTAAATCTCCGTCTATATTTCCGGAGTCAGACAGACACTCACAGGCTCAGTATGGATTACACCAGAATATAAAAAAGAACAAAAAGGGAAATGTATTCTAAGCGTACACCAGTATACAGTGTTGGGGTACTTTTAAATGTTCGTATATATTTCAGTAACAGTAAGCCAGTCTAGACTCTCCACTACAGGAAACTAGATGGTTACAAGTACAGACGTAAAGTCGAGTGATTGCTGAAATTTGGGAATTACTAATCACGGGAAAACCTCCCGGGAGATTTCGCAGAGGTGATGCTGACCCTCAATTACTTTGTCTGTGGAGACAGCGAAAACGGTTCTTTGTGAAGAAAGGTTTGCTGTATTGCGGAAGTGTGGATCCCATCACCGTAACTCATCTCCAAGAAGTTGTGATCACAGGGAGAGATGTAGACATGGTCCTCACTGCCTATCATGATCTGTCTGGTCACTTTGGAGGGCAAAAGACAGAAGCCACAGGCCGTTGGCGATTCTATTGGATTGGCATGAGAGGAGACATTGTAAAATGGTGGTGATAGGAATGTCACACGTCTGTGACTAGAAAAACTGTGAAAGCTGATCATAAAGCTCCACTGCATCTGATTGTGAGTCGACGTCCATTTTGAATGGTAGCCATTTATCATCTGACGGTAGAGGCCAGCAGGACAGGCCATAGCAATGTATTAACCATCATCGATTAGTTCACCAAATTGTAGTGGCCGTCCCTGTGAACGATTTCACTGCCCAGACTACACAGCGGTGGGGCAGGGAGAGGTAAGTATTGCAAGTGCTATGGCTGCCACAAAATTCCGGCCGTTATCACTGGCTATCTTGTCTAGCTCAAGATGTAGACTGCCCAGCCATGACTCAGTTTGTCGCTGCAAGTAGTCGGCCAGTACCTCCGGGGTGTGTCTCTCAAAGACATCATCTTTAAAACAGCCTGCTGCCACTTACCACTAGCTGTTCGATAGTGGGACACCTCGTGTGCAATACTGGCAGCCACGGATGGAGTGCTTGTGCGACTGCACTCTTTCGACGAGCTTTCACTTCTGAAGGAGGAGGAGGAGAAGGGTTTAACGCCTACAGCCAGCTGTTTCCTAGACCGTGGGCTAGGCAGCACTGTTCCACCGCCACTGTCCCCTGTGAAGCCTGCATCCACCACATTAACTCAGTGCGCAGTGATGGGCACGTAACGGCCCTGGACATGCCTACTGGACCATGCATCTGTTGTGAGGTGCACCTTTCCACTCACTGATTGTTTGAGTGCATGGAAAATGCAGTCTTTCACATGCAGGTGGAGGGCAGGGATGACTTTTCGAGAAAAGAAGTGCCACCTGGGTAGGTCATAGCGTGGGACAGCGTAGGCCTTGAGCTCTTGGAATGCTTTGCTTTCAACCAAACAGAAGGGCATCATCTCTAATGAGATCAGTTTGGCAATGTAGCTGTTCAAAGCCCGTGTACACGGATGAGAGGATGAGTACTTTCTTGTCCTACTCAGAGTGTCTGCTAGGGTGAGCTGGACTTGAGAGCTGCATAAGGGGGAACCAGCGGTGGACCTGACGGACCGAGAGGGGGTTTGTGATGGTGATGGTGGTGGTGGCCTAGATTCAGTCTTTCGTATCCAAAACATAGTGATTCCCTGACTACTTTGCCATTGTGACGACACCTCAACATTTCTTGCTGGTGGTGTGCTTACCGGTGGGCTTTCAGTGGGGGAAGCGATGGAGCGTTGCTAGATACCTTCAGATGGAGCAGGTGCACATGTGCTACCTGAGGTTTTGTAGTCCGTCCATGCTTGCAAGTGCATGGTAGTTAAATGTGTAAGCATGCAACTGGTATTCAAATTTCTGAGATTTTTACCTCAGCTAAAGGTCCTTCCGCACTTCTTACAGATAACCTTTGCCTCATCAATCAGACTTTGGTTAAAAAAGGGCCACACTGCACTCTTCGTACTATGGTATAATTTTGCAGTCATTGCACGCTGTTCTAATTTGACCATCTGGCCAAGCTGTCCTGCAACTCTTTTTCTTTTTTAAACAAGTTTTTGTACAGCTACGGTCCTGCCAGAAAACTGCTGCTGCGATGTCGATGCCTGCAGTGGATCCTTCTCCTCTTATCAGCTATTGCCAGCTCTACCCTCTTCCTGCAATGGATGCCAATCTGGGTCAACAACTGGGTCATCCATCACCTCCTCTTCAATTTCATCTGTACCTTCCTCTGTGTCACCTTGTAAGGTGGTATAGTATGCGGGAAGGGGCACTTGAGTTTCATCACGGTCTGATTCAGGCTCACTAGACTTCGAGGGAAATGTATTGCTCTGGGTCAATGTACTAGAAGAATCATCTAGCAGTGGCTGTGCATCAGTGCACTCCATGTCAGATTCATGTTGGACTGGGGAATTCAGGATTTGACTTGATAGCCCAGGCATGGTATGTGAAAAGAGCTCCATGGAGTTATCTGAAGTGTGGCCTGCCGCTGCCTTCACTTTTGGTGGGGGTGAAGGACACAAGGAAGGGTTGTTCCTGACCAGAAGCCTGCACTGACGACTCAGTGCTTGCAGTTTTTGAAACTTCAGAAGATGAGGCGATAGAGCTGGATGCTGATTCGCCAATGTAAGCCAAAACCAGTTCCTGATGCTCCGGCTTTAAATCCGTTTTACGGGGCTTGGTTTGCAGGGGAAGGGACCAGACCTGTTTAGCAGGAGCTCCTGGTATACCCCTATTTAATCCTGCAAAAGTGTACTAAAAGCGGAATTTTGGACTTAAAATCTTGTTGTAACATGCCTGGAGTAAGAAAGAAGGAAGAAATTCAGGATCCGATGAAGAAAAACTTGGTTGATGGCCAAAGAAGCTCACTGAGGACAAGCGAGATGGAAGCCGGTGGCTCAGGAGACTCTGGGAAATCCCCGGACTGCGGGCACGGAGAGGAGTCTGCAGGCCACAGCAAATGTGCCTGAGAAGACATGCTTCCATCAGCGTCGGGAGACAGTGGGAAGGCGCGACTCAGGAAGACCACCGGTTAAAGCTGTAACATCATCATTGTCAGCGCTGGTCCTGAGCGGCGGTAAGCCTGCTGCTGGGCAGGACACAGGGAGTCGGAGGTCAGGAGGAGCGGTGTTATCTGTAGCAGCAGTGAAGGAAGCAGGTGGTAGCCCGGGGAAGGCGGCGGTATACACTTCAAAGCCAAAGCCAGTGACAGCGGGTGCAGGCGGGAACCCGGGAGACGCAGCAGTGAATTCTTCAGATGATGCAGGAGCAGCCAGGAGCCCAGGAGAGGCGGCGGTGGACTCATCAGTGGCTGCAGGAGCGGCAGCGAATCCAGGAGAAGCAGCGGTAAATTAATCAGGGGTGCATGAATAATCGTTGACAGCTGCAGGGAGAGGCTGGAGGTTTGCGGTGGAGATGGGGAGTGAATGCAGCGCGTAGCAGCAAAGGAGACAAGGTGGCGGAGACACTGTGGATCAGAAGAGGGAGATACTGCATCCTCCATACTGGGCAAGATTTGGTGGCTTAGGGGAGAATTGTCACATATTGGACTTAGCAGTTCTTAAAGAGGAAAATCATTATGATCATAACTAGAGTTGAGCGAAACGGGTCGAAAAAATTCAAAAGTCGCCGACTTTTGGCAAAGTCGGGTTTCATGAAACAAAACCCGACCCTAGGATGAGGTCGGCCACGAGGTCGGCGACTTACGCGCCAAAGTCGCGTTTCAAAAGTTTGTTTTGCGCTCTTTTTCAGCCAATCAGGATCCACGGACACTGTGGGCAACGTGATGACCTAAGCACGGGTCACCACCATCTTTCAGAAGGGCATGCAAGTGATTGGCTTGCTTTGTGGGCGTCACAGGGGGTATAAAAGGGCGTGCACGCCGACCGCCATCTTACTTCTGCCGATCTTAGTATAGGGAGAGGTTTCTGCTGATTCTGTAGGGAGAGCGTTAGGCAGGGAAGAAGACAAAAAAACTGCTTCTGCTGCTAGCGATTTGGCCTGCACAACACACAAGTCACTGTGTGTGCAGTGCAAGGGGAGGCTATATAGTGGTGTATCAGTGGTGTTGGTTGTTGGGCTGCCTTTTAAGGCTTCCTGACACGCTGGCATTGCTGTTTACCCACTGCTCCGCAAACTGCTTTTTTAAAAGCAATCCAATCTCCCTTATCCTCTAGTCACTTTTGTCACAGCTGTGCCATCGAGCCTGTCACATAGCGCTCAGATATCAGTGGGCCTCACACAATCCACAAGTGTCCAGTGTCCAAAAGTGTGCGCAGAGATTCGAAATCTCCATTATCCTCTCGTCACTTTTGTCACAGGCAGCTGTGCCATCGAGCCTGTCACATAGCGCTCAGATATCAGTGGGCCTCACACAATCCACAAGTGTCCAGTGTCCAAAAGTGTGCGCAGAGATTCAAAATCTCCATTATCCTCTCGTCACTTTTGTCACAGGCAGCTGTGCCATCGAGCCTGTCACATAGCGCTCAGATATCAGTGGGCCTCACACAATCCACAAGTGTCCAGTGTCCAAAAGTGTGCGCAGAGATTCAAAATCTCCATTATCCTCTCGTCACTTTTGTCACAGGCAGCTGTGCCATCGAGCCTGTCACATAGCGCTCAGATATCAGTGGGCCTCACACAATCCACAAGTGTCCAGTGTCCAAAAGTGTGCGCAGAGATTCAAAATCTCCATTATCCTCTCGTCACTTTTGTCACAGGCAGCTGTGCCATCGAGCCTGTCACATAGCGCTCAGATATCAGTGGGCCTCACACAATCCACAAGTGTCCAGTGTCCAAAAGTGTGCACAGAGATTCAAAATCTCCATTATCCTCTCGTCACTTTTGTCACAGGCAGCTGTGCCATCGAGCGTGTCACATAGCGCTCAGATATCAGTGGGCCTCACACAATCCACAAGTGTCCAGTGTCCAAAAGTGTGCGCAGAGATTCAAAATCTCCATTATCCTCTCGTCACTTTTGTCACAGGCAGCTGTGCCATCGAGCCTGTCACGTAGCGCTCAGATATCAGTGGGCCTCACACAATCCACAAGTGTCCAGTGTCCAAAAGTGTGCGCAGAGATTCAAAATCTCCATTATCCTCTCGTCACTTTTGTCACAGGCAGCTGTGCCATCGAGCCTGTCACATAGCGCTCAGATATCAGTGGGCCTCACACAATCCACAAGTGTCCAGTGTCCAAAAGTGTGCGAAGAGATTCAAAATCTCCATTATCCTCTCGTCACTTTTGTCACAGGCAGCTGTGCCATCGAGCCTGTCACATAGCGCTCAGATATCAGTGGGCCTCACACAATCCACAAGTGTCCAGTGTCCAAAAGTGTGCGCTGAGATTCAAAATCTCCATTATCCTCTCGTCACTTTTGTCACAGGCAGCTGTGCCATCGAGCCTGTCACATAGCGCTCAGATATCAGTGGGCCTCACACAATCCACAAGTGTCCAGTGTCCAAAAGTGTGCGCAGAGATTCAAAATCTCCCTTATCCTCTCGTCACTTTGGTCACAGCTGTGCCATCGAGCCTGTCACATAGCGCTCAGATATCAGTGGGCCTCACACAATCCAAAAGTGTCCACTGTCCACAAGTGTGTGCAGAAATTCTAAATCTCCCCTGTCCCATAGACACCTTGTACCTTGTTTTACATTACTATATAGTTTGTTGGATTTTGTCTACATTTCTACCAAAAATGAGGAACGCTGGTGGAAGAGGCCGTGGAATTGGGCGGGGGTTGGCAGCTGGTAATGATGGTGTTGGTGGTGGATCTGATGGTAGTGGCAAGAGCAAAATAGGACCGAATGCAGGAGGTGCTGACCCTGCGTCATCGTCTGGCTACATAAGGCCTCAAACGCTTAGTTTTCTAGGAGTTGGCAAACCGCTTTTAAAGCCAGAGCATCAGGAAAAAGTTTTGTCTTAAATTGCTGACTCAGCCTCCAGCTCTATCGCCTCCTCTTCTTCAGTTGTAAAAAGTAAAAGCACTGAGTCGTCATTGGAGGCTCATGTTCATGAACCACACCTTTCCTTGTGTCCTTCACCCCAACCAAGATTGAAGGATGACGCAGGCCATACTACTGATTACTCCATGGAGCTGTTTTCACATACCATGCCTGGATTATCAAGTGAAATGGTGAATTACCCAGGCCAAGATGAATCTGACATGGAGTGCACTGATGCACAGCCGCTGATGCATGATTCTGCTGGTACATTCACTCAGAACACTACATTGTCCTTGCAGTGTACAGAGCCAGATTCTGACCCTGATGAGACTCGGGTGCCCCTTCCCGCACACTATACCACCATACACGGTGACACAGAGGAAGGTGCACATGACATAGAAGAGGAGGTGATGGATGACCCAGTTGTTGACCCAGATTGGCATCCATTGGGGGAAGAGGGTGCTGCTTCCAATAGCTCAGATGAGGAGCATCCACAGCAGACATCGACATCGCAACAGCTGTTATCTGGCAGGCCCGGAGCACTCCAAAGACAGGTTCCAAACATCAAAAGAGTTGCTGGACAGCTTGTCCAGAGGGTCAAAAGATCACAGCGTGCTAGGCCGCAAAATGTCTGCCAAAGTAGGAAGAGTGTAGTGTGGCACTTTTTTGAACAAAATCCTCATGATCAGGCCAAGGTTATCTGTAAGAAGTGCGCAAAGACCTTTAGCCGAGGGGAAAATCTGAAAAATTTGAATACCAGTTGCATGCTTAGACATTTAACCAGCATGCACTTGCAAGCGTGGACACAACACCAAACCTCAAGTGCCACATGTGCAACTGATCACAACGAAGGTAGTCAGCAATGCTACATTGTTTGCTCCACTGTAAGCCCACCGGTTAGCACAGCAGCAAATGTTGAGGTGTCGTTGCAAGACCACAGCAGTCAGGGAATCCCACTGTTATATCAACGAAAGACTGATTCTAGGCCATCAGAAAGAACACCAACTCCATCACCATCATCAACCCTCTCTCAGTCCGCCCTGTCCACCGCTACTTCCACCATATGCAGCTCTCAAGTCCAGCTCACCCTCCCAGACACTATGAGTAGGTCAAGAAAGTACTCAGTCTCTCATCCGCGTACACTGGGTTTGAACGCCCACATTGCCAAACTAATCTCGTTTGAGATGATGCCCTTTCGGTTGGTGGAAAGCACAGCTTTCCGCGAACTCATGGCCTATGCAGTACCACGCTATGACCTACCCAGTCACCACTTCTTCTCTCGCAAAGCCATCCCAGCCCTCCACCATCATGTGAAAGACCGCATTGTCCATGCACTCAAGCAGTCAGTGAGCGGAAAGGTGCACCTCACAACTGATGCATGGTCCAGTCGGCATGGCCAGGGCCGTTACGTGTCCATCACTGCGCACTGGGTTAATGTGGTGGATGCAGGGTCCACAGGGGACAGCGGTGGTGGGACAGTGCTGCCTAGCCCACGGTATAGGAAACAGTTGGCTGTAGGCGTTCGACCCTCCTCCTCCTCCTCCTCCTCCAGAAGCGAAAGCTCGTCCACAGAGCGCAGTCGTACGAGCACTCCATCTGCAGCTGCCACTGTTGCACACAATGTGTCCCCCTATCGAGCAGCTAGTGGAAAGCGTCAGCAGGCTGTGTTGCAGATGATGTGTTTGGGCGACAGACACACCGCCGAGGTGCTGGCCGAGTACTTGAAGCGACAAACTGAGTCATGGCTGGGCAGTGTACATCTTGAGGCAGGCAAGGTAGTTAGTGATAACGGCCGTAATTTTGTGGCAGCCATAGCCCTTTCAAAACTCAGCCACATACCTTGCTTGGCTCACACCTTGAACCTGGTGGTGCAGTGCTTCCTCAAAAATTATGCGGAGTTAACAGCCCTGCTCCAGAAGGTGCGAAGACTGTGCGCGCACATCCGCCGGTCGCCTGTACACTCCGTTCGTATGCAGAAGCTGCAGTGATTGCTCCACCTTCCCAACCACTGCCTCATTATCGACATTGCAACAAGGTGGAACTCCACCCTGCACATGGTGGAGCGGCTGTGCGAGCAGAGGCAGGCCATAATGCATTTGTGGGAGGATACACGGCCAGGCTCTTTGAGAGCAGACATGGAGTTGACAGGCGTGCAGTGGTCGAAGCTGAAAGACCTTTGAAAAGTCCTTCAGTGTTTTGAGGAATGCACACGGCTGGTAAGCGCAGACGACGCCATCCTAAGCATGAGCATCCCACTTATGCGTCTGCTCAGGCAAACTTTGAAGCACCTTAAGGAGCAGGCGTCTGCAGCCAATGTTGATGAGGAGGAAGAGGAGGAGGGAATCCTTGATGACATTCAGCCATTGTCTGCTCAGGGACCTCTCCTGGACGAGGTGGAGGAAGAAGAGGAGGAGGAGGAGGATGATGGGGATGATTACTTAGGGGAGGAGGATGCATCTCGTGGGGCAAGTGAAAATGTTGGCGTGGCAAGGTCTGGTACAGGGTTTGTGCGTGACTGGAGGGATGTGGATTTGCCAGAAAGTGCTCCTCCACCCAGCACTCGCAGTGCATCATTGACACCGGGAACATTGGCACACATGTCAGATTATGCCTTGCGGATCCTAAAAAGGGACCCCCGCATTGCCAAAATGATGAACGATGACGACTACTGGTTGGCCAGCATCCTGGATCCACGCTATAAAGGCAAATTACAAAACATCATGCCACAGGAGAACCTTGACCTAATATTGGCTAATAAACAAGCAACTCTGGTAAATCGGTTGCTTGAGGCATTCCCAGCACACAGCAGCGGTGATGGTTCTCACACGAGCCGTACGGGCCGGGAGCAGCTTGGCAGAGGTGTTCGTGGTGCACACAGCAGAAGTGGTGTTGGAGACAGGGGTTTCATGACAATGTTGTGGACTGATTTTTCAAATACCGCTCACACAACTGGTAATACTGCATCGATGGAAAGTGACAGGAGACAGCAGTTGTCAACTATGGTTACAAACTACTTTTCCTCCCATATCGATGTTCTCCCACACAGGTCATTCCCCTTTGACTATTGGGCCGCTAAACTGGACACCTGGCCTGAATTGGCCCAATATGCCTTACAGGAGCTCGCTTGCCAGCTGCAAGTGTGCTATCGGAAAGAGTCTTCAGTGCAGCTGGATCAATCCTGACAGAAAAAAGGACCCGTCTGTCAACCCAAAATGTGGATGATCTAACCTTCATTAAAATGAACCACGCATGGGTTTCCAAGGATTTTGTCCCACCTTCCCCTGATGACACATAGGGTGACAGAAAAATGGCTTGCTTTGGTCCACCTCTTCCTGGTACTTCACTTATTTCGCCTTTTGCATCTGCTGAATGTCCAACATCAACATATGCCACTTTCTAAAACTCCCTAACTGTGCTGCCTCCCCCCCATGGCCGGGGTCAACACCTAGCGCACGACACCGTGCGAGTGCCGTTGCCCTGGACAGGTGGGTAGGCCGACTCTTGGGTGCGGGCACTGGCACAGGGTCCCTCATAGTGCAATCAAGTGTCTCTGACGGTGGTGGTGCACACCCGCCGTCAGACACACCGCTGTACTATGAGGGGCCCAGTGCCAGTACCGACGCCCACGAGTGGGCCCCCCTTGCTTGGGCAGGGCCCCAGCATTTGCAATCTTTACCTCTCCCTGCTCCTCCGCTGTGTAATCTGGGCCGTCAAATCCATACTGGGCCTAACACCGTCTGAGCCTGCCTCCTAAGAAATATATTTTGAATGTGTACGCTATCCATACATGTTATCCAGGGATACGGTACCCTTTCTAACCTTTGTGCAATCACGTGCAATCCATACTGGGCCTAACACCGTCTGAGCCTGCCTCCTGAGACATATATTTTGAATGTGTACGCTATCCATACATGTTATCCAGGGATACGGTACCCTTTCTAACCTTTGTGCAATCACGTGCAATCCATACTGGGCCTAACACCGTCTGAGCCTGCCTCATGCTGTATAGACATATATTTTGAATGTGTACGCTATCCATACATGTTATCCAGGGATACAGTACCCTTTCTAACCTTTGTGCAATCACGTGCAATCCATACTGGGCCTAACACCGTCTGAGCCTGCCTCATGCTGTATAGACATATATTTTGAATGTGTACGCTATCCATACATGTTATCCAGGGATACGGTACCCTTTCTAACCTTTGTGCAATCACGTGCAATCCATACTGGGCCTAACACCGTCTGAGCCTGCCTCCTGAGACATATATTTTGAATGTGTACGCTATCCATACATGTTATCCGGGGATACGGTACCCTTTCTAACCTTTGTGCAATCACGTGCAATCCATACTGGGCCTAACACCGTCTGAGCCTGCCTCATGCTGTATAGACATATATTTTGAATGTGTACGCTATCCATACATGTTATCCAGGGATACGGTACCCTTTCTAACCTTTGTGCAATCACGTGCAATCCATACTGGGCCTAACACCGTCTGAGCCTGCCTCATGCTGTATAGACATATATTTTGAATGTGTACGCTATCCATACATGTTATCCAGGGATACGGTACCCTTTCTAACCTTTGTGCAATCACGTGCAATCCATACTGGGCCTAACACCATCTGAGCCTGCCTCATGCTGTATAGACATATATTTTGAATGTGTACGCTATCCATACATGTTATCCAGGGATACGGTACCTTTTCTAACCTTTGTGCAATCACGTGCAATCCATACTGGGCCTAACACCGTCTGAGCCTGCCTCCTGAGACATATATTTTGAATGTGTACGCTATCCATACATGTTATCCAGGGATACGGTACCCTTTCTAACCTTTGTGCAATCACATGCAATCCATACTGGGCCTAACACCGTCTGAGCCTGCCTCATGCTGTATAGACATATATTTTTAATGTGTACGCTATCCATACATGTTATCCAGGGATACGGTACCCTTTCTAACCTTTGTGCAATCACGTGCAATCCATACTGGGCCTAACACCGTCTGAGCCTGCCTCCTGAGACATATATTTTGAATGTGTACGCTATCCATACATGTTATCCAGGGATACGGTACCCTTTCTAACCTTTGTGCAATCACGTGCAATCCATACTGGGCCTAACACCGTCTGAGCCTGCCTCATGCTGTATAGACATATATTTTGAATGTGTACGCTATCCATACATGTTATCCAGGGATACAGTACCCTTTCTAACCTTTGTGCAATCACGTGCAATCCATACTGGGCCTAACACCGTCTGAGCCTGCCTCATGCTGTATAGACATATATTTTGAATGTGTACGCTATCCATACATGTTATCCAGGGATACGGTACCCTTCCTAACCTTTGTGCAATCACGTGCAATCCATACTGGGCCTAACACCGTCTGAGCCTGCCTCCTGAAACATATATTTTGAATGTGTACGCTATCCATACATGTTATCCAGGGATACGGTACCCTTTCTAACCTTTGTGCAATCACGTGCAATCCATACTGGGCCTAACACCGTCTGAGCCTGCCTCATGCTGTATAGACATATATTTTGAATGTGTACGCTATCCATACATGTTATCCAGGGATACGGTACCCTTTCTAACCTTTGTGCAATCACGTGCAATCCATACTGGGCCTAACACCGTCTGAGCCTGCCTCCTGAGACATATATTTTGAATGTGTACGCTATCCATACATGTTATCCAGGGATACGGTACCCTTTCTAACCTTTGTGCAATCACGTGCAATCTATACTGGGCGTGAGAACGGCTGGCGAGCTGTTAAGCAAGCTACAGCACCCCTCCAGACAAGTACAGGGATTCCCTAGAGAGGAGACTTATTTGATTGTTTTCAATGTTGGGACAGCAATTTTTGGGGAGCACTATACTCTGGAGAATGATAGATGGGGCCCACCATACACTGGAACATTCCAAAGGTGGACATCAGACACTGGAGCAGCATTTACAGGGCCCATTATACACTAGAGCATTAGAAATGGGGCCCATTATGTTTGGAGCATTATTTGGGCCCATAAGAGAGTGGAGCTTCATCCATGGGGACCAACATATACTGTAGCATTATGTGGCGCTCATCATATACTGTTTCAAACATTATATGGGACCAATGATTCTGTATGGAGAAATAGATGGGCCTCGTCATGAGATGTAAAAAGTGAGGTATTTTTCATTGTACTATACCGCTATTTATCTGCCGTATCGGAGCATGATGAGTTGTGGTATGTGTTAAAGGGGCGCTCTTTCGCCCAGGGCACATGAAAACCTGCAGCCAGCCCTCCCCCCCCACAACTTTAGCCAAATAACCCCCATTTTTCAGTGCGTAACTTGTATTATGAAGTTAATTAAGGTTGACAAGCTTAAGTAAGAAGAATTGATGCTTTTGGCATTCAAATGGGCACTGTAGGTGTGTTTCCTGTCCTCCTCTCACTGCCGACTTTTATTCCCCATTGACTTACATTGGGTTTCGTGTTTCGGGACGACCCCGACTTTTCCCTATAATCGGACGATCTTGCTCGACCCGACTTTTGGAAAAGTCGGGTTTCACGAAACGAAACGCGACCCTAAAAAAACAAAAGTCGCTCAACTCTAATCATAACGCAATTTCTGTAAGGCAAAACCCTGTCAGATCCCTTTCACCAAAATTGATTGCTGATGGCAGGCTCATGTACAATGCGCCAGTGTTTGTCCCGGGGAGGAATGGCGAGAATGATGATAGGATACAGTATGGGAAGGGGAGAAAGAAGAAGGCTGTAATCTTCAACTTCTAAAAGGGCGTAATAACACAGATAATTTATCAGACCACTCATATAACTCATATAAGCCCTACAATTCTCTTGAAGATTTGCATACTGTACATTTGTTGGAATTTATGGAGGGTATGGGGTCACCTGAATCTGGGGGAAGTGACATAATATTGTCAAACATGACAACTGTAACTGTGATTATGAGTCCAGAGAAAATTTTACCACCCAAATCGATATAGATTATTGGATCATGAGAAGCCATACAACAATGGAAGGCATAATACTTCTAAGATATCATTAATTAATTAAATACCTGCTTCAGATGAATACTCTACAGAGGGGTTTAGGGCTAGAATGCTCAAAGCTTTGTTAAAATCCATGTTTTTTATTTGAGAAAAAAACCATTAGAGATAATGTTTTCGAAACAATGATTGATTTAAAAGCTAAAAACACAGGCTCTAAGCAAGCTAAGGCCTCCAAAGCTTTAATAAAAAAGCTTTTCCAAAAGACACTATTACTATTTGTAGAAGATTGTCATTTGAATGCTATCGAAATTTCAGACAGTCCTTCTCATGACTACAATAGGGTTAAATCTCCTTATTCAGAATATGCATCTCTATGTGCTGGGGTAATTAAGATTTTAGCTACAGTTACAGAATCTGTGTTGAAAATTCAACAGGACATAGACTCCTTTGCAAACAGTTTGGTCGCATATGAAGATTTTAAAAGGAGAACCAATATCAAGATTATGGACGGTCCACGAAAAAGTCCCATCCTTCCACTTGAAAAGCTCCATTTCTTCTATGAGTTACCCCACTATTCCAAACATTGAAGAGAGAAATCTAATTGAGAAAGCTTTTAGGATTCGTAGACACCCTTGTCTTCCACCTGATGTAGCCATGGACGTTAGCGTCTCATTCTACATCAACTGGGTCAGGAACACACTTCTAAAAATCTCCAAGGAACCAACATTTCTTTCATCTCCATATAGCCACTTATCCTTTTACAAATACCTTTCGCAAGACACTTGGATGAAAAGGAAATCATTTCAAACTACAGCAAAAGAACTCCGTCGTGCAGGCATTCCCTACAATTGGACTCAACACTCTATTCTGCAGGTCCAATTTGCATAAAAAATGACTGGTATATCCTCACCAGAGGAGGGTGCTGAGTTCTTGCAAAACACAGGAATATTATCTTCTATGGCTTCTCCTGGACTCTTTAGACTATCTACAGTGAATCGGATCTTCACCCTAATTGAAAGCACTTGAAGATTGTAAGGATTCTGACATTAATAGCAGCTTTATTTCTTTTTCTTTCTTCAGGAGTTAACTATTTGTGTCTAAACTATATAATTCACTTGATTAGTATTATATTTACAGTATGTAGAGTTAAAGAAGATTATTTCGCTTTTGTAGGGTTTGAATGCACCATTTTTCCTTTTGCCTCCACATCGGTCCTAGAACCACCAACGGTGTTCACAGACGGGACTGGGAATCATACATTTATAGGGAATATTTCGTTTTTTAGTTTAGGGATAGGTAATCAGTACATGTGCTATGTAAGAATTTTTTATATTACAATGCTTTCTAAGGTCCTATATACAATATAAAGCTTAGGTGACAGTTTGATTATTTATAGCTGATGGTTTTAAGCAGCGGAAATTTTATGCTTTGAGATCTTTGTATTTGGATGTCAAACACGCACATGAGACAGGTTGTTTATTAATAGAATATGGTACTAAGCAGTGGACAAAAACAATCTTAGGGAACTTAATGTACTGAATTTAAAAAGTGTAACATTATCGTTTATGTAATGATGTCATTCCTTTGTACGTCTACCTGTCTATCCACCATCTGGAGGGCTCTCTGTCTTCACTGGGGGTTTTCATTCCTAATCCGAACCCTTCCCTTTCTTTCCTTTCCTCTTAAATTTTTTAAAGTAACACAAAATTTTTAAATAAAAGTGGTTTACCGAATCCCCAAAAAGGTAGCCTTCCAGGCCTTCCTGAGCCTGACCATAGCGCAGTCTCAACACCTCCTGCCTTAGCTGCCATTGTGCTTTAGGCTGTACCAGCAGATGCACCACCACCACCATCAGTAGCAGCTGGCCCCCCACGCCCACGTCCGCGGCCTCTTCCACCATAGTTCCATATTTGTTTAAAAAAAAACAAAATACCACCACATATATGGTACTGTATGAGAAGCGTACAGCTGTATACAGTCTAGGGATAATTCTAAATCTATGTATATATTTCATGGGTCAGACACAGACGCTCACAGCCTCATTATGGATTAGACAGTAATATAAATAGTTGAGAAAGGGTACAGTAACACCAGATACCAGGTATATAAATGGTATAGTTTAAACATTCTAAATGTACGTACTGTATATATTTCAGGAGGCAGACACAGACGATCTCAGGCTCGTTAAGGATTACACCACAATGTAAAAAGCAGTAAAAGGGTAATAGATCTGAAGCGTACAGCTGTATACAGTGTAGGGGTCATTGTAAATCTCCGTATATATTTCCATAGTCATAAACAGACTCTCACTAGCTCTGTATGCAATAGACCGGAATATAAACAGCAGTAAATGGGTAATGTATAACAAGCTTACAGCTGTATGCAGTGTTGGGGTAATTTTTAAATCTACATATATATTTCAGGAGTAACACACAGACTCTCACACGCTCAGTATGGATAACCCCATAATCTAAAAAGAAGATCCTCAAGAAATAATCACACATGTGGGCCAATGTTCACGTTGTCAATGAGACACTTAAAGTGGTGGTTGGAGGAGGACTTTCTGGCACAAAGGGTACTGTATCAGCAGATAGCAGGTATATATAGTTTAGTGAAAACAGAAAAAATTTCCATATGTATTTCTCAAGGCAGACACAGATGCTCTCAGGCTCAGTATGGATTAGGCAATAATATACAAAATTGAGAAAAGGGCACAGTATAAACATATCCCAGGTATATATAGTAGAGTTTAAACATTCTAAATCTCTTTATACATTTCAGGAGGCAGACACAGATGCTCTCATGCCCAGTATGGATTCGACAAGAATATAGAAAGCTGAGAAAGTGTACAGTAACAACAGATACCAGGTATATATATGGTATAGTTTTAACATTCTAAATCTACGGATATATTTCAGGAGACAGACACAGATGCTCTCAGGCTCATTATGGATTACACCACAATGTTAAAAGCAATAAAAGGGTAATGGATCAGAAGCGTAAAGCTGTATACAGTGTAGGGGTCATTATAAATCTCCATATATATTTCCATAGTCAGAAACAGACTCTCACTGGCTCTGTATGCATTAGACTGGAATATAAACAGCAGTAAATGGGTAATGTATCACAAGCTTTCAGCTGTATAAAGTGTTGTGTTAATCGTAAATCTCCAAATATATTTACGGAGTAATAGACAGACAATCACAGGCTGAGTATGGATTACAACAGAATGTAAATAACAAAAAAGGGTACTGTATCAAAAGCATACAGCTGGATAAAGTGTTGGGCTAAATGTAAATCTCTGTATATATTTCCATAGTCACCCTCAGACGCTCACTCAGTCTGGATTTAACCATAATACAAAATGTTTAAAAAAGGTACTGGATAACAAGATAGCAAATATATGTAGTGTAGGGTACAATTTAAATCTCCGTAAATATTTCCGTATTCACTCTCAGACACTCACCCAGTATGGATTTGACCGTAATACAAAATGTCAAACAAAGGTACTGTATCACAAGATAGAAGGTGTATAGAGTATAGGGTAAAATGTTTTCTCCGTATACCACACACGCTCACTCAGTATGTATTATACCGTAAGCCAAAATTTCAAACAAAGGTTCTTTTATCATCAAATACCAGGTATATATAGTGTAATAGAAAATGTTAATCTCCCTATATATTTCCGTAGTCTCATACAGATAGTCAGCATGTATTTCTCCGTGATACCATCCGGTACACGGTAGTGTGTGAGGAGCGTACAGCTTTATATGGTGTGTGAAATAATGAACGTTCGTTCACTGCAGGAAAACAGAATAAAAGTAGGAGTGCTGTGTAAAAAGCAGTCTGCAAAGCAGTGTCCACACAGCAATACTGCAATAAGGCAGGCTAATAATCAGCACTGCTGCACACAAGAAAATGGTCCCTGTCACTGGCAGGCAGCATAATAACTAGCGCTGCTGCACACAAGAAATCCTCCCCTGTCACTGTACACTAACAGAACACAACAATTGCGTTCAGCACAAGCACATAACAACTTCTGTTTACAGGCCTAAGTGTCTCCCAAATCATAAACAGCATCAGCAACCTTTCCCTACTGTAAAGATGGGTAGAAGAAAAATAGTGGTCGGCTGTGAGGGCTTTTATACACACTCCATATATACAGGGGTTGGACAAAATAATGCAACCAAACACTTAACGTGTTGTCATCATAATCTTCCAACATGTTATAAACATGCAAACTGTGCCATATGTTAATGTTTTGCAGTCGATAATTTGTGTCATGTGATATGTGTATGTAAATTAAATGTTTGTTTTGCATAATTCTAAGAACATTGAGGAAAAACTTATACCAATGGCAGACCTCTCTGATTTTCAAAGAGCCCAAATTGTTGATGCTGGTATGGCAGACACTAGTGTAATAGAGCGTAACCATATGCTTGGCGTGTCAAGCGTTACTGTCTCCAAAGTAATGACTGCATTTGAAAGAGAAGGAAAAATGTCCATAGCAAAGCACAGGTCCGGCCAAAAGTCGAAGTTGACTGAGAGAGTTACTGTCGGACTGTAAAGCAAATTTGGAGAGAGGATCGCAAGACCACTGCTCGGAAAAACAATGCATAGCTCAAAGAACACCTACAGAACACAGTTTCCACGAAAAAAGTTTGTCGTGAGTTGCACAAATCTGGATTGCACGGAAGAGCTGCAATTGTAAAAACGCTTCTCTCAATGACAAATGTTTCCATGCATTTAGGGTGGTGTAGAAACCTACAGAAAAGGTATCTTGAGCTGTGAAAACATTTTATATTCTCAAACGAATCATCGTTTACCCTATTAACGACCTCAGGCCGAGTGTAAGTTTGGAGATAGCCTAAAGAAGCATTCAATCCAGACTGCCTTCTCCCAACCGTAAAACATGGCGGATGTTCTGTGATGATCTGGGGTGATCTGTCCCCCACAATCCCCAGACCTCCACATTATTGATCATTTATGGCAGATTTTCTAGATTCAAGTTAGACGTCGATTTCCGCCACCATTGTCGCTCAAAGAACTGGATGGTGTTTTAGCTGAAGAATGGGCTACAATTCCTTTGGAAACAATTCACACCTTGTATGAATCCATACCTTGGATAATCGAGGCTGTAATCGCCGCAAAAGGGGGACCTAGACCATATTAACCTAAGTTTTGTTGATGTTTCCATGTGTTTCCATTATTTTTTTCCAACTAACGGGTTTCATGAGTCAACCACACCCGCTCACTCAGTCAGTATGGATTTAACTGTACTCAAACAAGTTGAAAAAAGATACTGTATCAGCAGATACAAGGTGTATCCAGTCCAGGGGTAATTGGAAATATCTGCCTATATTTCCGGAGTCAGAAAAATACACTCCCAGGCTCAGTATGGATTAGACAAGAATATAAAAAGTCCAAAAAGGGTAATATATTACAAGCGTACAGCTGCATACAGTGTTGGTGTAATTTTAAATCTCCTTATAGTTTTGCAGATTCTGACACAAACTCTCACAGACTCAGTACAGATTACACCAGAATATGAAAATTAGAAAAAGGGAAATGTATTCAAAGCGTACAACAGTATAGAATGTTGTGGTACTTTTAAATATTCAAAAAATATTTCAGTGTTAGTAAGCCAGTCCAGACTCTCCACTACAGGAAACTAGATGGATACAAGTCCAGAAGGAAAGTCGAGTGATTGCAGAAATTTTGGAAATTACTAATCACGGGAAAACCTCCTGGGAGAATTCGCAGAAGCGATGCTGACCCTCAATGAATTTGTCTGTGGAGACTGCGAAAAGGGTTCTTTGTGAATAAAAGTTTGCTGTATCGCAGTAGCGTGGATCGCATCATCGTTACTCGTCTCCATCAAATTATGATCACAGCAAGAGTTGTACACATGGTCCTCACTGCCTATCATGATCTGTCTGTTCACTTTGGAGTGCAAAAGACAGAATCCACAGGCCGTAGGCGAATCTATTGGATTGCCATGAGAGGAGAAATTGAAAAATGGTGGAATGAATGTCACACGTCTGTGACTAGGAAAACTGTGAAAACTGATCATAAAGCACCCCTGCATCCGATTGTGAGTCGACGTCCATTACAAATGGTAGACATTGCAAAGTTGTAGTGCCTGTCGCTGTGAAGTATTTAACTGTCCAGACTACAAAGTGAAGCAGGGAGAGGTAAGTTTTGCAAGTGCTTGGGTCCTGAGCAAGCAGGGGGGGCACACTCATGGGTGGTGGTACTGACACAGGGCCCCTCATAGTACGCCGGTATGTCTGATGGCGAGTGGGCCCCCCCACCGTCAGAGACACTTTATTGTACTGTGAGGGACCCTGTGCCAGTGCTGTCGTCCAATAGTGGGCCCAACCACCTGTTCGGGGCAACGGCACTTGCCCGGGTGCCCCAGGATTTGACCCCGGCCATGGGGGGGGCAGCCCAGTTAGGGTGGTTGAAAAAATGGCATATGTTGATGTGTAGGCTGTACATTCAGCGGCTGCAAATGGAGGAAGTGAAGAAGCACGAGGAAGAGAAGGAAAAAAGTGAGACATTTTTATTGCCCCCTATGTGTCATCAGGGGAAGGTGGGACAAAATCCTTTGAAACCCATGCATGGGTCATTTTAATGAAGGTTAGAACATCAACATTTTGGGGTTTTTTTTCTGTGAGGATTGATCCAGCAGCACTGAAGACTCTTTCAGATAACACACTAGCAACAGGGCAAGCGAGGTCCTGTAAGGCATATTGTGCCAATTCAGGCCAGGTGTCCAGTTTATAGGCCCAATAATCAAAGGGGAATTACCTATGAGGGAGAACATCAATATGGGAGAAGTAGTTTGTAACCATAGTAGACAACAGCTGTCTCCTGTCACTTGCAATTGATTCTGTATTAGCAGTCGTGTGAGCGGTACTTGAAAGATCAGTCCACAACATGGTCATGAAACTTCTATCTCCAACGCCACTTTGGCTGTGAGAGAACCAGCACCACTGATGTGTGCTGGGAATGCCTCCAACAAATGGTTTACCAGAGTTGCTTGTTTGTTAGCCAATATTACCTCTAGGTTCTCCTGTGGCATGATGTTCTGTAATTTGCCTTTATAGCGTGGATTCAGGATGCTGGCCAACCAGTAGTCGTCATCCTTCATCATTTTGGCAATGCGGGAGTTCCTTTTTAGGATCCGCAAGGTATAATCACACATGTGGGCCAGGTCAGTTGCCCTCGCTGAAAATGGCTGACTGTCATCAAGGCTTCCCTCCTCCTCTTCCTCCTCCTCTGCTGCAGACACATGATCCTTAATGTGCGCCAAAGTTTGCATGAGCAGAAGCATTTGTGGTATGCTCATGCTTATGATGGCGTCGTCTGCACTTACCAGCCGTGTGCATTCCTCAAAACACTAAAGGACGTTACAGAGGTCTTTCAACTTTGACCACTGCACACTCGACAATTCCATGTCTTCCCTCAAACTGCCTGCCTGTGTATCCTCCCACAAATGCATTACAGCCTGCCTCTGTTCGCACAGCCTCTCAACCATGCGCATGGTGGAGTTCCATCAACGTCTATTATTAGGCGGTGCTTGGGAAGGTGGAGCAATCACTGTAGCTTCTGCATACGACTGGAGTGTACAGGCGAGTGAAGGATGTGCGAGCACAGTCTTCGCACGTTATTGAGCAGGGCTGTTAACTTCGGATAATTATTTAGGAAGCACTGCACCACAAGGTTCAAGGTGTGATCCAGGCAAGGTATGTATCTGAGTTTTGCAAGGGCTATGGCTGCCACAAAATTCCTGCCGTTATCAATGACTACCTTGCCTGGCTCAAGATGTCGACTGCCCAGCAATGACTCAGTTAGTCGATGCAAGTAGTCGGCCGGTACCTCCGCAGTGTGTCTTTTGTCGCCCAAAGACATCATCTTTAAAACAGCCTGCTGCCGCTTACCATTAGCTGTTCGATAGTGGGACACCTCGTGTGCAACACTGGCAGCTGCGGATGGAGTGCTCGTGCAACTGCGCTCTGTCGACTAGCTTTCGCTTCATGGAGGAGGAGGGTCGAATGCCTACAGCCAACTGTTTCCTATACCATGGGCTAGGCAGCACTATTCCACCGCCGCTGTCCCCTGTGGAGCCAGCATCTACTACATTAACCCAGTGCGCAGTGATGGACAGGTAACGGCCCTGGCCATGCCTACTGGCCCATGCATCTGTTGAGAGGTGCACCTTTCCAATCACTGATTGCTTGAGTGCATGGACAATGCGGTCTTTCACATGCAGGTGGAGGGCAGGGATGGCTTTTCGAGAAAAGAAGTGCCAACTGGGTAGGTCATAGCATTGGACAGCGTAGGCCATGTGCTCTCGGAAAGCTTCGCTTTCAACCAAACAGAAGGGCATCATCTCTAATGAGATCAGTTTGGCAATGTAGCCGTTCAAATCCAATGTACGCGGATGAGAGGGTGAGTACTTTCCTGTCCTACTCAGAGTGTCTGGTAGGGTGAGCTGGACTTGAGAGCTGCATAGGGGGAACTAGCGGTGGACATTAAGGACTGAGAGGCGGTTGGTGATGGTGATGGTGGTGTCGGTGATGGCCTAGATTCAGTCTTTTATTGCAAAAACATTGTGATTCCCTGACTGCTTTGGCCTTGCGACAACACCTCAACATTTCTTGCTGGTTGTGTGCTTAGTGGTGGTCTTTCAGTGGGGGAAGCAATGGAGCGTGGCTGGCTACCTTCAGTTGGAGCAGGTGCACATGTGCTGCCTGAGGTTTTGTAGTCCGTCCACGCTTGCAAGTGCATGGTGGTTAAATTTCTAAGCATGCAACTGGTGTTTAAATTTTGGAGATTTTTACCTCGGCTGAAGGTCCTTCCGCACTTATTACAGATAACCTTTGCCTCATCAATAGGATTTTGGTAAAAAAAGTGCCACACTGCACTCATCCTAATACGGTACAAATTTTCAGAGCTTGCACGGTGTGCAAATTTGACAGTCTGGCCAAGCTGTCCCGCAACTCTTTTTTTTTAACCAAGTTTTTGCACAGCTACGGTCCTGCCAGATAACTGCTGATGCGAAGTTGATGCCTGCTGCGGATGCTTCTCCTCTTTTGAGCTATTGCCAGCGGCACCCTCTTCTCCCAATGGATGCCAATCCGGGTCAACAACTGGGTCATCCATCACCTCCTCTTCATTTTCATCTGCACCTTCCTCTGTGTCACCGTGTAAGGTGGTATAGTATGAGGGAAGGGGCAACTGAGTTTCATCAGAGTATGATTCAGGCTCACTAGACTTCAAGGGAAATGTATTGCTCTGGGTGAATGTACCAGCAGAATCATCTAGCAGTGGCTGTGCATCAGTGCATTCCATGTCAGATTCATCTTGGACTAAGGAATTCAGGATTTGACTTGATAACCCAGGCATGGTATGCAAAAACAGCTCCATGGAATAATCTGAAGTGTGTGCTGCGGCTTCCTAAACTTTTGGTGTGGGTGAAGGACACAAGGAAAGGTGTTGTTCCTGACCAGAAGCCTGCACTGATGACTCTGTGCTTGCAGTATTTGTAACTTCAGAAGAGGAGGCAATAGAGCTGGAGGCTATTTCGTCAATGTAAGCCAAACCCTGTTCCTGATGCTCCGGCTTTAAAAGCGGTTTACCTACTCCCAGAAAAGTGAACCTTAAAGGCCTTCTTGTGCCAGACGATGACGGAGGCTCAACACCTCCTGCCTTAGCTGCTATTGTGCTTTTGCCATAACCAACAGATGCACCACCACCATCAGTACTAGCTGCGCCCCCATGCACACGTATGCGGCCTCTTCCACCATACCTCCTCATGTTTGGGAAAATGTATCAAAAATACCAGCAGAGATATGGTACTGTATGGAAAAATTTAAATCTCTGTATATATTTCGTTACTCACAGACACTCTCTCAGTATGTATTTGACCATAATCCAACCAGCAAATATACGGTACTGTATCAGAAGTGTACAGCTGTGTAAGTTTTTGGTAAAACTGTCAATCTCCGTATCATTGTGTCAGGAGTCACACACAGATGCTCTGGCATTATGTATTTGACCATAATACAACCAGCAGATATACGGTACTGTATGAGAAGCGGACAGCTCTATACGGTGTATTGAGTAATGGAAATGTCCGTATATGTATTTCTGGAGTCTCACACACACGCTGTGTCTGTATAGATGTGACCGTAATGCAAACAGCAGATATACGATACTGTTTGAGAAGCGGACAGCTCAATATGGTGTATGGAGAAATGGATATGTCCGCATACAGTTGTGGCCAAAAGTATTGACACCCCTGCAATTCTGTCAGATAATTCTTAGTTTCTTCCTGAAAATTATTGCAAACACAAATTCTTTGTTATTGTTATCTTCATTTAATTTGTCTTAAATGAAAAAACACAAAAAGAATTGTCCTAAAGCCAAATTGGATATAATTCCACACCAAACATAAAAAAGAGGGTGGACAAAAGTATTGGCACTGTTCGAAAAATCATGTGATGCTTCTCTAATTTGTGTAATTAACAGCACCTGTAACTTACCTGTGGCACCTAACAGGTGTTGGCAATAACTAAATCACACTTGCAGCCAGTTGACATGGATTAAAGTTGACTCCACCTCTGTCCTGTGTCCTTGTGTGTACCACATTGAGCATGGAGAAAAGAAAGAAGACCAAAGAACTGTCTGAGGACTTGAGAAACCAAATTGTGAGGAAGCATGAGCAATCTCAAGGCTACAATTCCATCTCCAAAGACCTGAATGTTCCTGTGTCTACTGTGCGCAGTGTCATCAAGAAGTTTAAAGCCCATGGCACTGTGGCTAACCTCCCTAGATGTGGACGGAAAAGAAAAATTGACAAGAGATTTCAATGCAAGATTGTACGGATGTTGGATAAAGAACCTCGACTAACATCCAAACAAGTTCAAGCTGCCCTGCAGTCCGAGGGTACAACAGTGTCAACCCGTACTATCCGTCGGCGTCTGAATGAAAAGGGACTGTATGGTAGGAGACCCAGGAAGACCCCACTTCTTACCCCGAGACATAAAAAAGCCAGGCTGGAGTTTGCCAAAACTTACCTGAAAAAGCCTAAAACGTTTTGGAAGAATGTTCTCTGGTCAGATAAGGCAAAAGTAGAGCTTTTTGGGCAAAGGCTTCAACTTAGAGTTTACAGGAGAAAAAAAGAGGCATTCAAAGAAAAGAACACGGTCCCTACAGTTAAACATGGCGGAGGTTCCCTGATGTTTTGGGGTTGCTATGCTGCCTCTGGCACTGGACTGCTTGATCGTGTGCATGGCATTATGAAGTCTGAAGACTACCAACAAATTTTGCAGCATAATGTAGGGCCCAGTGTGAGAAAGCTGGGTGTCCCTCAGAGGTCATGGGTCTTCCAGCAGGACAATGACCCAAAACACACTTCGAAAAGCACTAGAAAATGGTTTGAGAGAAAGCACTGGAGACTTCTAAGGTGGCCAGCAATGAGTCCAGACCTGAATCCCATAGAACACCTGTGGAGAGATCTAAAAATGGCAGTTTGGAGAAGGCACCCTTCAAATATCAGGGACCTGGAGCAGTTTGCCAAAGATGAATGGTCTAAAATTCCAGCAGAGCATTGTAAGAAACTCATTGATGGTTACCGGAAGCGGTTGGTCGCAGTTATTTTGGCTAAAGGTTGTGCAACCAAGTATTAGGCTGAGGGTGCCAATACTTTTGTCTGGCCCATTTTTGGAGTTTTGTGTGAAATGATCAATGTTTTGCTTTTTGCTTCATTCTCTTTTGTGTTTTTTCATTTAAGACAAATTAAATGAAGATAATAATACCAAAGAATTTGTGTTTGCAATCATTTTCAGGAAGAAACTGAGTATTATCTGACAGAATTGCAGGGGTGTCAATACTTTTGGCCACAACTGTATGTGTTTACGGAGTCTCACACACACACGATGACTCTGTATAGATGTGACCGTAAAGCGAATAGCAGATATATGATACTGTTAGAGAAGCGGACAACTCTATACGATGTATGTAAAAATGGAAATGTCCGTCTATGTATTTACGGACTCACACACGCACACGCTGTCTCTGTATAGATTGGACCGAAATCTAAACAGCAGATATACGATACTGTTTGAGAAACGGACAGCTGTATATGGTGTATGTATGGAAAATTTCAAATCTCCGTCTATTTTTTTACGGAGTCACACACAGATAGCATGTACTTGTCCGTGATACCAGCCAGTACATGGTAGTGTGTGAGGAGTGTACAGCTATATACGGTGTAGGTATGGAAAAATGAAAATCTATGTCTATTTTTTTCCGTAGTCACACACAGACGCTGTCTCTGTATAGATTTGACCTTATCAAACAGCAGATATAGGATACTGTTTGACAAGTGTACAGCTCGATACGATGTATGTATGGAAAATTTTAATTCTCTGTCTATTTTTTAACGGAGTCACACACACATGCTGTCTCTGTTTAGATTTGACTGTAATCAAACAGCAGATATACAATATTGTTTGACAAGTGGACAGCTCTATACGGTGTATGTATGGGAAAATTAAAATCTCCATCTATCTTTTTACTTAGTCACACACAGATAGTATGTATTTGTCCGTGATACCAGCCTTGTACACGGTAGTGTGTGAGGAGCGTACAGCTCTATACGGTGTATGTATGGAAAATTTTAAATCTCCGTCTATTTTCTTACGGAGTCACACACACGCACGCTGTCTCTTTATAGATTTGACCGTAATCAAACAGCAGATATAGGATACTGTTTGACAAGCGGACAGCTCGATGCGGTGTATGTATTGAAAAATTTTAAATCTCCGTCTATTTTTAACGGAGTCACACACACACGCTGTCTCTGTATAGATTTGACCGTAATCACACAGAAGATATAGTATACTGTTTGACAAGCAGACAGCTCTATACGGTGTATGGAAAAAGTGAAATTTCTGTATATGTACCGTATTTACGGAGTCTCACACACACGCTGTCTCTGTATAGATTTGACCGCAATACAAACAGCAGATATACAATACTGTTTGATAAGCGGACAGCTCTATACAGTGTATGTATGGAAAAATGAAAATCTCCATCTATCTTTTTACGTCACACACAGATAGCATGTATTTGTTCGTGATACCAGCCGGTACACGGTAGTGTGTGAGGAGTGTATACCTCTATACGGTGTGTGAAAAAATGAATGCTAGTTAACTGTGCAGACAAAAGGAATACAAGTATTTTTGCTTTGAAAAAAGCAGTCTGCACAGCAGTGTGCACACAGCAGTAAAGCTATCAGGTACCCTTATAGGCAGCCTAATAACCACCAGCGCTGTTGCACACAAAAGTGTAAAAAAAATGAACGCTCGGTAACTGTGCAGACAAAAGGAATAAAATTATTTTTGCTTTGAAAAGAGCAGTCTGCACAGTAGTGTGCAAACAGCAATGCAGCTATCAGGTAGCCTTATAAGGCATAATAACCACCAGAGCTGCTGCACACAAAAATATCCTCCCCTGTCACTGCACACTAACTGTTGTGTTGTACAGTGAAAATCACTATCAGCAGAAGCACAGTTTTTGTCACACCGCATCCGCAAACTCGCCCCGCTTCCGCTCCCACTACGCAGCCCCCCGCCGCCCGACAGCCACGGTGGTCCCTTCTGTCAGGCTCACTGCCGACGAGGTCTCTGCATGCAATATGCATGCGCCATAGTTCACGGCCGTGCCTCCCTCCTGTTGCTTGTGCTCCGGCAATGCCCTGACCCGGAAGCACCTATGGACCAATGGTAGACCTGACAGGGCCATATCAGGCCGCTCCCCCTGAGGGAGGCGCCTGATCGTTGTGTTTGCTAGCACACTGGGCCCTGTTTCCTTGTGTGCTCTCTGCAGTCTCGCAGTCCTGCCTTCCGTGGTACCTGCAGTAGCCCCGCAGTCCGGTGCTCCGTGGGTCCAGCTATCTACACTCCAGTCCTGCCTCCGGTGTTCCTGCTCCACCCTGCTATCCTCACTCCAGTCTTTCAGTCCTATTCCAGTCCTGCCTCCGGTGTTCCTGCTCCATCCTGCTATCCATACTTCATTCCTTCAGTCCTACTCCAGTCCTGCCTCCGATGTTCCTGCTCCACCCTGCTATCCACACTTCAGTCCTTCAGTCCTACTTCAGTCCTGTTTCTGGTGTTCCTGCGCCATTCAGACATCCATACACCTGTCCTTCAGTCCTACTCCAGTCCTGCCTCTGGTGTTCCTGCTCCATCCTGCTATCCACACTCCAGTCCTACAGTCCTACTCCAGTCGTGCCTCCAGTGTTCCTGCTCCGTCCTGTTGTCTATGCTTCAGTCCTGCAGTCCTACTCCAGTCTAATCTTCAGTGATCCCACTCTGTTGTCTACGCTTCAGTCCCGCACTCCTACTCCAGTCCATCTTGAGCTGCCCCTCTCGGTACCGGCTATCGTGGTACCCGAACCCCTGGGCCTGCTCCTAACGATCCCTGTATAGGGGTCGGCTCCACCTGGCAGCTCGCCCGGGGTCCCTCGGTGCCACGGTCCAGAGGGTCCACTCCTGGAGATTTGTCTCCTGACCAGCCGTGGTAACAGTTTTGTTTTTTTTCCTGCCTAAACACTCTCCTTATTGAGAACGAGCAGCAGCAACCTCTTCCTATGCTAAGATCAACACAAGTAAGATGGCGGTCGGTGGTCAGGGCTTTTATAGCCACTGTGACGCCACACAAAGTCAGCCAATCACTGCAATGCCCTTCTCTAAGATGGTTTTGGCCGCTCCCCATGTCATCGCGTTGCCCACAGTGTGCGTCCTTGATCATTGGCTGAGAAAAGGCGCTGGAAGCAATATGGGAAATGTGACTTCAGCGACCTCATGGCCGACATCACGCTATGGTCGGGTTTCGATCGGTGAAACTCGACTTTAGCGAAAGTCGGCAACTTTTGAATTTGACCAACCTGTTTCGCTCAACTCTAATTACGAGGATAAAAATTTTATGGGAGTGCTTCTTTAAATTAGTCTATGACCGGAATGAAGAGTAATGCCCAAGCAATATACTGATTAAAGGAAATCTGTTATAATATATAACAGAATATACTGTATGTACTGTGATTGGAAATAAGTAGGCCACATGCACAAAGCAAAGTATTAGTGGGCACAAATGCTGTTTGCTGCAGTATGATCCTTTGTCAGATGACGTAAGTCAGAATATTTGGCAAAACGTTTTGAGAATAAGGCCGGGGTCACACTGGCGAAGAATACGGATGAGTGAGAGGCGTTAAAAGCACGCATTACACACGGACAAATTATTCTCTATGGGTTTGCTCCCAACAGCCGTATATTTCTCCGGTGTATTCTACGGTCCATGCCAATCGCAGCATGCTGCGATTGTCAGCGTACTACGCCCGTAGTACGCCAATGAAAGTCTATGGGTGCGCTAAAAATACGCATTACACACCGACCACACATGTGACTTGCGAGAAATACGCACCCGGTGTCTTTTAGATAAGCCGGCAATTCAGTGCGCTGTACAGTAAACTCACACTGACAGGTTTAACAAAGAAACGAAAGAATAGATATATACACTGTGGGGATGTGACTCGCTCAGGTGCAGCGGGAGACAAATGTGAGACAGGTTCTTCCACAGTGCTTGCAGTTTATTCACGGCATACACGCACAAGGCAACGTAACAGCAAACAAATAGCCTTTTAGCTCAGGCAAAATAACACAATGTCCGTAGTTGTAGACTCAGAGCAGGAGTCTCAGCACACATGGGAGGTTTAGTCCTCCCCACACACAACTCCTTGGTTCAGGAGCAGGTCACATTATAAGGCTGTAGCCACACCCACGTTCCCAGCAGCTGACTGGTCACCTGACTGTGACCTCACCACAGGTCCTTCAAACAAAAACAATAACAATATCTGTTATGCTTTACTTCTGCCTTACATTATAGAGACAAGCCATTTATGAGACACATATCTCCCATCGATTACACGACCCTTAGCCCTGCCACATACCTCCCCCCTCTGCCTAAAGCCGTGGGGCTTGGCACTTTCACCTACCAGGCAAGGGATTCTGGAGAGGGCATCGGCATTCCCATGTAGCTTCCCGGCCCTATGCTCTACATGGAAGCTGAAGTCTTGTAGGGCTAAGAACCAGCGGGTGACCCTAGCATTCTTGCCCTTGGTTTCCCTCATCCACCTGAGTGGGGCATGGTCGGATATTAACCTAAACTTCCGTCCCACCAGGTAGTACCGTAATGTGTCCACTGCCCATTTTATGGCCAAACACTCCTTCTCTACAACTGAGTAATTTCTCTCACAAGAAGTCAACTTCCTACTCAAGTAGAGAACAGGATGCTCCTCCCCACGTATCTCTTGGGAAAGGACAGCTCCTACCCCGACATCTGAGGCATCTGTCTGGAGGACAAATTCACGTTTAAAGTCTGGGGCCACCAAAACGGGTTGCTTACAAAGCGCTCCCTTCATTTCTTGGAAGGCTGACTCTGCTTCTTCGGACCAGCTGACCATCACTGACTTTGTCCCTTTAAGCAGATCAGTTAGAGGTGCAGCCATTGTGGCGAAGTTTGGGATAAACCTCCTGTAATATCCCACAATCCCCAGGAAGGCTTTAACTTGCTTCTTTGACAGAGGTCTCGGCCATGTTTGAATTGCCTCCACTTTATTGATTTGGGGTTTGATCTCGCCACGCCCCACTACATATCCGAGGTACTTGGCTTCTTCTCTCCCCAAGGCACACTTCTTCGGGTTTATTGTAAACCCTGCCTCTCTTAGAGCGTCAAACACTGCTTGGACCTTTTCCAGGTGAGTCTCCCAGTCCGGGGTAAAGATGACGATATCATCCAGGTATGCAGCAGCGTATAGCTTATGAGGTGCAAGGATTCTATCCATCGCCCTCTGGAAGGTTGCTGGAGCTCCCTGTAGGCCAAACGGCATCCGGACATACTGGAAGCACCCGTCTGGTGTGGAGAATGCCGTCTTCTCCTTGGCTTCCTGTGCCATGGGGATCTGCCAATATCCCTTGGTCAGATCCAAAGTGGTTATGTACCTGGCAGGTCCAAGTCTCTCGATGAGCTCATCAACGCGTGGCATGGGATAAGCGTCGAACTTGGAGACCTCATTCAGCTTCCGGTAATCGTTGCAGAACCTCCATTCACCATCAGGTTTTGGGACCAGGACAATCGGGCTCGACCAGCCGCTCTTGGATTCCTCAATGACCCCGAGCTTCAACATACGCTGCACCTCCTTGGAGATTACCTCTCGCCGGGCCTCAGGAATACGATATGGTTTCACGTTCACCCGCACATGTGGCTCGGTCAGAATTTCGTGCTCCACCACCTTCGTGCACCCCGGCAACTCTGAGAACAGGTCTCGGTTTTTCTGGAGTAACTCCCGGCACTGCTGCTTCTGGGCCTTCGATAGAGTCTCCGCTATGGTAACGGCTCCAACCTCCCCTTCTAGGTTGCCCAGCAAGCACGGAGTTACCGCTGGCTCTCTATCTTGCCACGGCTTGATAAGGTTAACATGGTAAACCTGGTATGGCTTCCGTCTTCCGGGTTGGTGGATCTTGTAGTTTACGTCTCCCAGTTTCTCCACCACCTCATATGGCCCTTGCCACTTGGCCAAGAACTTACTTTCCACCGTCGGGATTAGCACGAGAACTCGGTCTCCCGGATTGAACTGCCTCACTCTGGCTGACCGGTTGTAGACCCTGGCCTGAGCCTCTTGTGCCTGGCGGAGATGTTCTTTAACAATGGGCATCACCTTTGCAACCCTCTGCTGCATCAGTGCCACATGCTCAATGACGCTTCTGTGGGGCGTGACTTCGGCTTCCCAGGTTTCCTTGGCTATATCTAGGAGACCTCGCGGATGCCGGCCGTACAGTAGCTCGAAGGGGGATAACCCCGTGGAGGCCTGGGGAACTTCACGGATAGAAAACAGTAAATACGGTAAGAGACAATCCCAGTCTCTACCATCTTCCTCTATGACTTTTCTCAGCATGCTCTTCAGGGTCTTGTTAAACCTCTCAACAAGGCCATCTGACTGTGGATGGTACACTGAAGTCCTCAGCTGGGAAATTTGCAAGACTCTGCACAATTCTCTCATCACCTTGCTCATAAAAGGTGTCCCCTGGTCGGTCAGGATCTCCTTCGGCAAACCCGTCCGGGAAAACACATGGACCAGCTCACGGGCTATACTCTTCGCAGAGGAGTTTCTCAGGGGAATGGCCTCAGGATAGCGTGTGGCATAGTCCAGGATGACTAATATATACTGATGGCCCCGAGCTGATTTAACTAAGGGACCGACCAAGTCCATGGCAATTCTCTCAAATGGCACCTCAATAATGGGCAGTGGCACAAGAGGGTTCCGAAAATGAGATGTGGGGGCGGTTAACTGACATGTCGGGCAGGACCTGCAATAGTTTACTATTTCCCGGTGACACCCAGGCCAATAGAACCTCTGTACAATCCGTTCCTGGGTTTTTTCCACCCCCAGGTGTCCCCCCAAGATGTGTGAATGGGCCATGTCCAACACTTTTCGTCTATAGGGGCCTGGTACTATTAACTGCTCTGCCACCTCCTCCCTTATTTTCGTGACCCGGTACAACAATTCCCCACTCAACATAAAATGGGGAAACCTTGTGTCTGCTCCCGGCTCTTGTGCAACCCCATTAATGACGGTGACATTGTTAAAGGCTTCCCTTAGTGTGGGGTCCCTATGTTGGGCAGTCCCAAAATTCTCCCCGGCCACCCCTAACTCCGGGATGTCAGGTACAGGGGACCCTTCCTCTTCATCCCCAACAAGGACACATAAAGGGAACTCGTCTGCCTCTGGTGGTGGCGATACCTCAGTGGGGTGGATTGGTTCCCTGCTCTTGTTAGCACACTCAGAACCCATCCCCCACAGATCCCAAAACAGACAGAAATCCCGGCCAATAATTATGGGATGCAACAAGTCTCGAACAACGCCAACTTCATGCGACTCGGTGCCATGCGCCGTTTCAATCTTCACCCTAGCCATAGGGTAGTCCTTTGCATCGCCATGTATGCACCGAACACCAATCTTTTTACCCGGGAGTATGTTTAGAGGAAAACTGGCCCTCACAAGGGTCACCAAGCTCCCGGAGTCCAGAAGCGCCATTACTGCTCGACCGTTCACCTTCACGGGACACGCTTGTGGCCCCTTGTTAGGTAGCGAGTTCACACTGCAAGCTGGATATGCGTAGTATGAACTACGGCGTCCCATGCTGCAGTCCATCTGCTCGGTGGTCTGGGGACAACGGGCCGCTATATGTCCTGGCCCATGACACTTCCAGCAAATAACACCCGAGGGGACCTTGGGCACCGCCTCCCCCACCCCTTTTGACCTTGGACGCACCACCCCTTTTTGTGACTCCGCCCCCTGCTGGGACCCCCAATATGGAATGGGCTGCTTCCCCAAGGAACCTTCCATCCCCTGGTATCTCTCGACCAGCCCAACCAGTTCATCAGCATTTTGGGGATCACCCTGGGCAACCCAAGTCTGTAGAGGTCTCGGCAGAGAATGCACAAACCGATCCATCACAACTCGCTCTACCATCTGAGCTGGGGAAGCCGACTCTGGCTGCAGCCATTTCTGGACCAGGTGCAACAGGTCAAACATTTGGGAGCGCGGGGGTTTGTCCCGGTGATAGGCCCAACGATGCACTCTCTGTGCCCTGGTAGTCATTGTTACCCCCAAGCGGGCGAGAATTTCCGCTTTTAATTTGGGATACTCTCTGGCATCTTGTACCGTCAGGTCAAAGTACGCCTTCTGGGGCTCCCCCGTTAGGTAAGGGGCCAGTACCTCCGCCCACCGCTCTGGCTGAAGTTTTTCCCTCTCAGCCACCCTCTCAAACACCGTCAGGAAGGCCTCCACATCATCCTCAGGGGTCATTTTTTGTAATGCGCGTCTTACCGCCTTCTCGACGTCGGTGGCATCAGCCCGACCTGGGGTTGGGGCACTCGTCCTGCCCTCCTGGATGGCGGTTGCCAGAAGCTGCATCTGCTGCCGTTGTTCCTGCTGGCTTTGCTGGAACTGCTGCCGCTGCTCCTGCTGGCTTTGCTGGATCTGCTGTAACAACAGCTTGTTGGTTTCCTGCTGCAGTGCCTGGGACTGGACCAGGTGTTTCATGAGGTCCTCCATGATTCCAGGCAATGCTTGTTGCCCCGCTGCAAACTTCACCCAGGACATGCAGCAACTGTCTCAAGTCTCTGCTGGGACCGCTGCCTGCATTCTCCACCAATTGTGGGGATGTGACTCGCTCAGGTGCAGCGGGAGACAAATGTGAGACAGGTTCTTCCACAGTGCTTGCAGTTTATTCATGGCATACACGCACAAGGCAACGTAACAGCAAACAAATAGCCTTTTAGCTCAGGCAAAATAACACAATGTCCGTAGTTGTAGACTCAGAGCAGGAGTCTCAGCACACATGGGAGGTTTAGTCCTCCCCACACACAACTCCTTGGTTCAGGAGCAGGTCACATTATAAGGCTGTAGCCACACCCACGTTCCCAGCAGCTGACTGGTCACCTGACTGTGACCTCACCACAGGTCCTTCAAACAAAAACAATAACAATATCTGTTATGGTTTACTTCTGCCTTACATTATAGAGACAAGCCATTTATGAGACACATATCTCCCATCGATTACACGACCCTTAGCCCTGCCACAACACAAAGAATACATATATATATATATATACATACATGTCATTTTGACAAACATATATATATATATATATATTTATATTCCACAGCGTTCTTCATAGCAGAATAGCCGCTAATTAAATTGCCGGCTTCTATCAAATCCTTCCCCAACCCGACATGAAATGACACATGGTTTACATTCAGTAAAGCATTTCATTTCATGTTTTTTAATATGTCCCTGACTAATAATTAGATGAGGGTTTGTGTACAAAATTTGGGAGTTGTAGTTGTTATTTGAAGGGGTTAATTCGTTGTTACAAAATGCGTGGGCTTCCCATTGCCCTATAGTGGTGGCGAGTGGGTTAATCTAACAAAGGGTTAATGTCACCATTTGATTGTGAGGTGACATTAACCCTTTGTTAAATTAACCCATTCGCCAACGCTACAGGGCAGTGGGAAGCCCACACATTTTTTAACAATGAATTAACCCCTTAAAATAACAACTACAACTCCCAAATTTTGCACACAAACCCTCATCTCATTAGTCAAACCCTGTCATAGGGCTCCATTACATGTCCATTTTGCAAGGCAGTGAGAAAATCTCACCATACGGATTGCATACGGATGCCATACGGATTACATACGGATGCTTACATGCGCAAAATACGCGACCACACCTTGCTTACGGATGACATACGGAGCACTATTTAGGGGTCATTCATTCGTATTATGCCTGTAAACTACGGACCGTATTTTGCGTCGGTTAGTGTGACCCCGGCCTAATACATCCACTACAGCTCTGTACCAATGGCGGATCCTAATAGGGGCGGATGGGGCGGTCGCCCCGGGCCCAAGGTTTTTTGGGGGCCCAGGGGCAGGGGCAGGGGCGGGCTGGGCCGGGTGGCAGAGAGGCAAATGCCACCCGGACCGCTCCCCCAGCACCTGTACAGGGCCGGCCGTGCCCTGTGCTGCCTGTGACGCCGCCGGCAGCAGACAGCCGCCCGCGTCACATTCTATGAGGGGCCGGGAGCTGTGCACGGCCGTCACCTTGACGGCTGCTCAGCTCCGGCTCCCTCCGGCTGTACTTCCGGGTCAGATGTCGGGCGTGCGCGATGACGTCATCGTGCACGCGCCGACATGTCCCGGAGGATGCTGAAAGCAGAGGCGCTGCTGGGGAGCGAGCCGGCTGTGAGGTAAGTATGGGGAACTTTTTTTATTTTTTTTATTTATAAAATGAATTAAATGGGGGAGGGGGTGAGTGGGGGCTGTACACAATGAAGGGGGGGTGACTGGGGCCTGTATATGATGAAGGGGGGGTGACTGGGGGCTGTATATGATGAAGGGGGGTGACTGGGGGCTGTATATGATGAAGGGGGTGACTGGGGGCTGTATATGATGAAGGGGGGTGACTGGGGGCTGTATATGATGAAGGGGGGGTGACTGGGGGCTGTATATGATGAAGGGGGGTGACTGGGGGCTGTATATGATGACGGGGGGTGACTGGGGGCTGTATATGATGAAGGGGGGTGACTGGGGGCTGTATATGATGAAGGGGGGTGACTGGGGGCTGTATATGATGAAGGGGGGTGACTGGGGGCTGTATATGATGAAGGGGGGTGACTGGGGGCTGTATATGAAGAAGGGGGTGACTGGGGGCTGTATATGAAGAAGGGGGGTGACTGGGGGCTGTATATGATGAAGGGGTGACTGGGGGCTGTATATGATGACGGGGGGTGACTGGGGGCTGTATATGATGACAGGGGGTGACTGGGGGCTGTATATGATGACGGGGGGTGACTGGGGGCTGTATATGATGACGGGGGTGACTGGGGGCTGTATATGAAGAAGGGGGGTGACTGGGGGCTGTATATGATGAAGGGGGGTGACTGGGGCTGTATATGATGAAGGGGGGTGACTGGGGGCTGTATATGATGACGGGGGGTGACTGGGGGCTGTATATGATGACGGGGGTGACTGGGGTTGTACAGGATGAAGGGGGTGAGTGGGGGCTTCACAGGATGAAGGGGGGATGAGTGGGGGCTTCACATGGTGGAATGGTGGCGGGTTTTCCGTATGGACCCGCAGCAAACCAAGTGCTGCGGTCCGTACGGCTGTCAATTCCCGCACGGGGACCGCAGCGCTCAGGTGGGAAGGGGGGTACAGGGGCCCAGGTTTTATGAACAGCCCCGGGCCCATAGTCCACTTAATCCGCCACTGCTCTGTACAAAATGCTCTGTGTAGAAAAAGCAATCGGATGATCACAGCTTCTATTCTTCAATGGAGACTATTGAAGCTAGCGTAAAGTGAAAAAAGTTTTGAAAAAAATAAAAAAATTATAAAAGTTTAAATCACTCCCCTTTCGCCCCATTCAAATTAAAGCAAAAAAACCCCACATATTTGATATCGCCGTGTTAAGAAACGCCCAATCTATCAAACTGTAAAAAGATTTAATCTGATCGGTAAACGGCATATCATAAAAAAATCAAAACGCCAGAATTACGTTCACCGCAACTTTGCATTAAAATGCAATAACGGGCAATCAAAAGATCTGCATCAAAATGGTATCAATAAAAACATCAGTTTGGCAAAAATAAGTCCCCACCCAGCCACAGATCACGAAAAATGGAGACGCTATGGGTCTCAGAAAATGGCGCATTTATTTTTTTTAAACAAACTTTGGATTTTTTTTTACCAGTTAAAAAAAAGCAACCTAGACATGTTTGGTATCTATGAACTTGTGATGTCCTGAGAATCATATTGGCAGGTCAGTTTTAGCATTTGGTGAACATGGTTAAAAAAAACAGTGGTGGAATTGCAATTTCACCACACTTGGATATTTTTTCCCATTTTCCAGTACACAATATGGTAAAACCAATGAAGCAGTTCAAAAGTACAACTTGTCCAGCAAAAGATATTTCCCCACATGGTCATTTTGACACAAAAATAAAAAAGTTATGGCTCTGGGAAGCAGGGGAGCAAAAACAGAAACACAAAAATGGGCTGCGGCATGAAGGGGTTAAAGTGAACCTGATATCTGATCAACCCGAACTATGGGCATGGGCAACATGAATCAGAGTCTGGCTCCATCATTTCAGCCAAGTATGTTTTACACTCAAACACAGCTTCACAGAAAATACATTTTTAAAAACCATCCAGGGTTCATGCGGCTTGGGAGGCTAGTCCAAAAAAATGGTCCTTGGTAGCTTCTCCCTGCCCTGCACCCCTTGAGTGACAGGTATCTCCATACGTGAGTCAGGGGCAGCATGAATTAGTGTAGCTCCATGATTTCTGATAGGTATATTTTTCTCCAAACTACAGCGGCATTTCAGGGAAAACTGGCTAGAGTAACTAATCCAAGAGGTCAGATTCTTGTGAATTCTCCACATCCCATTCCCTTTGAGTGACAGATTTGAGTGACAGTGACATGTGTAGGGAGAGATTTGTCACAGATGTAGGGAGTGACTTATCACTCAAAGGGATTAGGGTGTGGAAAAGCCACCGGGAACACTTCTTTTAGACTGGTCACCAATTGAGACACATGTCTCAGGATGACATACTTTTTTATGAAACACTGTAACATTTCAGAGTTTAACATACCTGTTTGAATCCACAGAGCTAGGCTCTGGTTCGGGTAACATGATGATGCTTTCAGGATCCTTTTATTGAATTTAAGTAAATTACAAAAGGTAGAAAAATTGTCTTTTGCAAAGATTCGGTCTCATATAATCAAAGGAGATTTTATGACAATGTTTCATGCTCAAGTCCTTTTCTAAGGAAGCACAGGTATAAAATAACAATGTAATATGGTAGAAAACAGCTAGCAAAGCAGTAGGAGGCAGTGTAGCTATTGTTATACCGTACCTCTTGTATAGAAAGTAAAAAAAAGGAAATCACACAGACCTTACTTAAACTGTGTAACCTTCCAGAGGTTTAAAATGTTTCTTCTTCTTTTGAAAGATATAGGTTGCACGCCCAGTAGATACTGCAGAGATGGAAAAAGAGCATGAGCTCTGCCTCCAAGTCTCCAGGTTTCAATGCAGTAGCCTTTTGTGAAACACCTACTCGCAAAAATGTGAAAATTTGGAAAAGCGCGACAAGGTTCTACAGGTGGTTGGTGCTGTTACATATATGAAAAACAGCAGAGACCTCATGTTCTCCTGATATACTGTATATATGCATATATTTTGGGTGAAATAAGTTTGAGCATGCCACTAAATTTCTAAGTAAATACATTTATAAAGGTGCTCTTGACATGAAATTCTGACTAGATGTCGACAACAACCCATCCAATCTACACAGGCAAAGAAATCAAACCATATATGTCAGTAAAATAAAATTTTATGCAATTATGAGAATAAACACAGGGAAAAAGTATTGAACACACTTACTGAAGTGTATTTAATACTTCGTACAAAAGCCTTAAAGCCTTTGTTGGTGATGACAGCTTTAAGACGCCTCCTATATGGAGAAACTAGACTGATAGATTGCGCAGTTGTGATTTTGGCCAATTCTTCTACACGAACACTCTTCAAATCCTGAAAGTTTCTTGGGCTATCTACAGCTACATCCAGTAATATTTGGACAGTGACACAAATTTAGGCATTTTAATTGTTAACCAAAGCATATTAAAAATACATGCATGTAATCAATATGGGATTAAAGTGCAGACTCTCATCTATAATTTAAGGTTATTCACATCCTAATTGGAGTAAGGGTTTAGGAATAACAGCTCTTTACTATATAACAACATCTTTTTAAAGAGATCAAAAATAAAAGGACAATTATCTCAAAAGCTCTTTAATGATCTGCACGGGCTATTCTATCATTAATCCATTACCAAAAAAGCATGTAAAAAGTTTGGAGCTGATCCCAGGTGTGGCATTTGCATTTGGGAGCTGTTGCTGTGAACCCACAATATTTTATCAAAATAGCTCTCAATGGAAGAGAAATCGACCATCATTAGGCTGAAAAAGAAGAAGAAATTAATCAGAGAGATAGCAGAAATATTAAGGGTGGCCAAATCAGCAGTTTGGTGCATTCTACAAAAAAAGAGCTCACTTGCGAGCTTAGGAACTCAAAAAGGCTTAGACATCCTAGGAAGACAACAGTGGTGGATGATCGAAGAATAGGGGAAGAAAAAAATGACCATATCAGACAGGAAATTTTCTCCTAATCCCCTCTCACCATTCACTGTCTTTCCTCCCTCATTGCATATAGCTCAATCTCTGACTTTGAACCAGTCACAGAAGAAGAAGTAATCAGGTTCCTTGCATCTTCTCTCCCTATCAGTGACCTTATTCCATCACATCTCCTCCAGATAATTTCACCAGCTGTCACCACTCACCAAATAAAAATATTAAACCTCTCTCTTTCAGTATATTTCCCTCCTCATGCCATCATACATCCATTACTTAAAAAAACTCCCTCAACCAAAACTGTGCTGCTAACTATAGACCTGTCTCTAATCTTCCCTTCATCTCTAAACTCTTGGAATGCTTGGTCCACTCCGTCTTATCCGCTATCTCTCAGATAACTCTTGTCTCGACCCTCTTCAATCCGGTTTCCGCTCTTTATACTCTACTGAAACTGTCTTCACTAAAGTCTCTAATGATCTACTAACAGCTAAATCTAATGGTCACTACTCCATGCTAATTCTCCTGGAACTCTCTGCAGCATTCGACACTGTGGATCATCAGCTCCTCCTCCCTATGCTCTGCTCCATCGGCCTCAAGGTCACCGTTCTCTCTTGGTTCACCTCCTACCTCTCTGACCAGTTCTTCACTGTATCTTTTGCTGGCTCCTCTTCCTCTCATCTTCCCCTTACTGTTGGGGTTCCTCAAGGATCAGTCCTAGGCCCCCTCCTCTTCTACTTGTATACTGCCACTATTGGACAGGCAATCAGTAGATTTGGTTTCCAGTATCATCTCCTTGCTGATGACACCCATTTATACACCTACACTCCTGACATCACGCCTGCATTATTACAAAACACCAGTGATTGTCTTACTGCTCTCTCCAACATCATGTTCTCCCTCTATCTGAAACTGTACCTGTCTAAAACTGAACTCCTTGTGTTTCCTCCCTCTACTAACCTACCTATGCCCGACAATGCCATTTCCTTGTGTGGTTCTACCATTACTCCCCAGCAACATGCCCACTGTCTTGGGGTTATACTTGATTCAGAGTTTTCATTGACCCCCCACATCCAATCACTGGCTCGCTTTTGTTTTCTACACCTCAAAAACATTTCTAGAATTCGAACATTTCTTACTTTTGATTCTGCAAAAACTCTTACTGTTGCTTTTATTCATTCTCGTCTGGACTATTTTAACTTTCTACTAATTGGTCTCTCTCTTACCAAACTTTCCCCTCTCCAATCTGTCTTGAATGCTGCAGCCAGGATCATATTCCTCACCAACGATTACACCAATGCCTCTACCTTGTGCCAGTCATTGCACTGGTTACCCATCCACTCCAGAATTCAGTATAAACTTATCACTCTCACCCACAAAGCACTCCACGGTTCAGGACCACCTACATCTCCTCCCTTGTCTCAGTCTACCACCCTACCAAATCTGATTGTGGACCTGTTGGAACTTGAGACCCTATTTTGGATATTCAGTGGTCTCATTTAACCCTTCAAATGCTTGTGTGGATAACTTCAAAAAACACATTGCATGAATGAATAAAAATTCAGACGACAGACTGCACACCCTTGTAATCAATCTGCAGCAGTGCAGGGGGAAATAACTGCTCTTTTTCCTGTTTGGTTTGAATATGTTTCTTCCCATCGGTGTGTGAGACAGCGGTCATAGCAGAGGCTCTTGAATCTTACAAGTATGGAGTTTTGCCAGCCACAAATGAGGCAAGTGAGCTTATACAATCCTTTGCTCGCTTTGTCTTATACTGAGGGTAACACACATGGATTGCCTTATCTCTTTTTTTAACCCTGCTGTTCTGTTCGGTGAAAAATGACCGGAGCAGTACAAGTGTATAGTGGATGCAAGCAGAACAGCAGGGTTAAACCCATAGATTTGGAATGGAGTATCAATGTGAATGTTTGACCACTGTTCTAGAGAAACTCCTTCTCACCATGATCATGCAGTACAGAGAGGCAAGGAACTCAGTTCTGATAATTGGTGGGGGTCCCAGGTGATCATGTATTTATCATCCTGTAAATAGATGAAAAATGCCACTTGAGGGAAAACTCCTTTAACTTAAAGTCATTCTACATCATAAAATTACGGTAAATTCTCATCAAAATACCTGTCACACTCAGACACGGGTAAGTCCCGCGAATGACACTACATATAAATTTGAAGGGATGGAAAACACGGAGGAAGATCCTAAAGGTAGGGAGCGAGGGATGGGACACCTTCTGACACCAACCTGTGCCTGACACTAAGCTCCCCTAATGCCCTATGTTGGTCCTTCCCTCTGATGCCATCACACACCAAATGGTAACACACAGGAGAAGGGACAAACAAGGGACAGCAAAAAGGAAAAATACTTAGCACAGGCTCTGCTTCTAAGCTCCAAAGCAGCAGAGAAAAGGGCACCAGGAATCTGAACTCACTCAGCAGCAAAACCACTGTCACAGGAGGGAACTACACCCCTAGCTGGTCTGCATAGAAGAACTCTATAGCCGACGTTCAGCTGATGGATCATGTGACTATTTAAACTAAGTGGGAGTGGTCACCAACTAACATCAACTGACCAGCCAAAAAGAAGTTGCCAGCAAGAGACTGACATCAACTATTGCTGGTCCAAAAGGAAAAAACAACATTTAAATTTCTGCAGACCCAGAGCTGCCATGGATCCCTTAATGATTCATGACAATATCTTTGCCGAACAGTCACTAAAATATTGTGGCAGAAACTTTTTGCAGAAAAAAAAATTACTTCTTCTCACAGAGACACAAGTAAAGTTTATCGATTACAATTATCCCCAGGGGCATAAAGTCTTAATCATTACATTTACTGTACACATAAGGAAAACTTGCACTTGAACAGCAGAACAATTTCAGAACTTTAAGAATTTTTTGCCAGGAGGCTAAGATGACTGTTTGGCATGCCACAGAACATCCAGATTGCATCCAAGAGGGCTTATATGAGTCTTGTACTTTTTTGTTAGGATGGAGTCACAATACCGTAGAATATGTGAGAGTGCTTATGCCAGAAAACATCGCATAGCACTCGGGCCAGTGTAAATCTATGGGGCAGCTAACATCACAGTATTTTTTCTCAGGCGTATTCAACATGCTTGTAAAATCACAGCATGTTGTGATTGTACTTGTATATCGCCCACCACTCGTCAATGCAAGCCTATGGGTGTGAGAAAAGCTCAGACGCCACACGGACCATCTATGTAGCTTGTGACAAATACGCACGCATTTTCTGCATTTCAGCTCATTGAACCATTTAATTCAATGGGGAAAATCAGAGAGAAACATAAAGCCATAGGCATGTCATACCAATGTCATAGAGATGCCAAACGGATTCATACTGTAGGTGTGAGACAATTGCATCATCGCACTGCAAACGCATTACACACGGATGACCATACGGAGAACACTTATGCGACTCTTGGCAAGGAGACTCGAACTGATTTCCCATGCATTTAGTGGGTCGTCGACCTAAGTATGAGTCTCAGTGAGGCTATCCTTTACCACAGCATGCCCTATCTAGACAGTTACAGATATGCAAATACAACGCCAAAACACTTGGAGTATAATCCCAAAAAATATGAAGTGAGACACGAAACGTGCGTTGGGGCGGCTGGACTTCCACTGGCTTCTTGTAAGATTACTTTGCATATTTTTGCCTCTTATACTGGTATCCTTTTAGTACCTCATGAGTCCCTGATTGTTTTTCCATGACCACTGGGTCTTTTCCTTACATTATGCACTAAATAGTACTTTAGGTTGCAGACAATGAATATAGTCCCATGCATACAAAATTTCTTTAGTACTTTTGATGTTTACATATATGCACTAAATAGATAATGAATGCAGGTTTTTGCCTCTTATACTGACATCCTTTTAGTACGTCTCATGAGTCCCTGACTGTTTTACCATTTGGTCTTTTCCTCTCATTATGCACCAAATAGCACTTTAGTTTGCAGACAATGAAGATAGTCCCATGCATACAAAATTTCTTTAGTACTTTTGATGTTCACATGCTGTATATGCACTAAATAGCACTTTAGTTTGCAATGAATGCAGGTGTTTGCCTCTTAGGGCTCATACCCATTTGCGATTAAAAAAAACGGTTCAATTTCTGGACTGTAAAAAAGGGAGGAGTGCTATGCGAGTGTCATGCGATTTCTATGCGATTTTTAATCTTTCCATCCGTTTTCCATCCGTTTTACATCCGTATGCAATCCGTTTTTTTTCGTAGCAACTATTTTTCTACAGTCATTTACAAGACCATTTACAGTGTTCTTTTCCACAGAATGGTTATATATCCATTTAAAATGGATGGAAAATGGATGGTCCGTTTTTGGTCCATTTTTTAATTGCACCCATTGACTTGCATTGGCAAAAATTGCAGCAAATCACAGCATGCTGCGATTTTTTTCTCAGTCCGATTTCGGATGGGAAAAAAATAGCAAGTGAGATGTCACCCATTGACAAACATTGGTCAGCGTACAATCCGATTTTTAATTGGATTGCACACGTCTGATTTTCTCTCCAGTGAGTATGAGCCCTTATACTGACATCTTTAATACGTCTCATGATTCCCTGACTGTTTGACTGTTTTTCCATGACCACTTGGTCTTTTCCTTTCAATATGCACTAAATAGCACTTAGTTTGCAGGCAATGAATGCAGGTTCATGCATATATAATCTCTCTAGTACTTTTGGTGTTTACATATACATTCTTGTCACTTGGCACATTTATTCATTAAATTCACTTCATTCATATATGGGTCTCTCGTAACATTCAGGCATGACTAATCTGTGTTAATTTATGCACATTATTTCTTGCAAGTCTTGATTATATTTGTATTTATGCCTTTATGTTATTTATTTAATTTTTACTCTCTACTTATGGTCTTTGTTAGAGATGAGCGACTTTGCCTTTTTTAGGGTCGAGTCGGGTTTCATGAAACCCGACTTTCGCAAAAGTCGGGTCGAACGAAATCGGCCGACTATAGGAAAAAAAAGTCGGAGGCCGACTGAAACACGAAACCCAATGCAAGTCAATGGGGAAGCAAAGTTGGCAGGGAGTGAAGGACAGTAAACACACCTACAGTGCCCATTTCAATGCCAAAAACATCAATTCTTATTACTGAAGCTTGTCAACCTTAATTTACCTTAGGTTTGGCTAAAGTTGTGGGGGGGTAGGGCTGGCTCCAGGTTTTCATGTGCCCTGGGCCAAAGAGTGTCAGTGCGCCCCTTTAACACATACCACAACTCATGATGCTCCGATACAGCACAGAAATATAGGTATAGTACAATGACAAACACTTCACTGCTTACATGACATGACTGATCTATTTTAAGTTGTACAATAGCTTAAAAAAAGGACAGTATATTACTCCATACAGTATTATGGCCACCACATTGTGCGCCATACAGAATAATGAGCCCCATGTATTTCTCCATACAGAATAATTGGTCACATATAATGTTCCATACAGTATATGATGAGCTCCACATAATGCTACAGTATATGATGGTTCCCATGGACGATGCTCCAGTGTGCTATGGGCCCAAATAATGCTCCATATATAATGGTCCCCATTTCTACTGCTCCAGTGTATAATGTGCCCCATAGATGCTGCTCCAGTGTCTGATTTGCCCCATTTAGAATGCTCCAGTATATGATGGGCCCCATGGATGATGCTCCAATGTCTTATGGGCCCAAATAATGCTCCATATATAATGGGCTCCATTTCTAATGCTCCAGTGTATAATGGGCCCCGCAAATGCTGCTCCAGTGTCTGATATCCCCCATCTGGAATGCTCCAGTGTATGAAGGGCCCAAATAACGCTCCATATATAATGGGCTCCATTTTTAATGCTCCAGTGTATAATGAGCCCATAAATGCTGCTCCAGTGTCTGATGTCCCCCATTTGTAATGCTCCAGTATATGATGGGCCCCATTTTTAATTAACCCAGGCATGGTATGTGAAAAGAGCTCCATGGAGTAATCTGAAGTGTGTGCTGCAGCATCCTTCACTTTTGGTGTGGGTGAAGGACACAAGGAAAGGTGTTGCTCCTGACCAGAAGCCTGCACTGATGACTCAGTGCTTGCATTTTTTGAAACTTCAGATGAGGAGGCGATAGAGCTGGAAGCTGTTTCAGCAATGTAAGCCAAAAACAGTTCCTGATGCTCCAGCTTTAAATGCAGTCTACCTACTCCTAGAAAAGGGAGCCTTACAGGCCTTCCAGAGCTACACCATGACGCAGGCTCAACACCTCCTGCCTTAACTGGTATTGTGTTTTTGGCACTACCAGCAGATGCACCACCACCACCATCATTACCAGGTGGCCCCCCATGCCCATGTCCTCTTCCACCATACTTCCTCATGTTTTGGAAAATTGACCCAATATACCAAAAGATATATGGTACTGTATCAGAAGCATACAGCTCTATACAGTCTAGGGATAACAGTAAATCTCCGTATATATTTCATGAGTCATACACAGATGCTCACAGGCTCAGAATGGTACACAATAAAATAAAAAGTTGAAAAAAGGTACAGTATCACCAGATGCAAGGTATATATAGTATAGTCTTAACATTCTGAATCTCCGTATATATTTCAGGAGGCAGGCACAAATGCTCTCAGGCCCAGTATGGATTACACAAGAATATGAAAAGCTGTAAATGGGTAATGTAACACAAGCGTACAGCTGTATGCAGTTTTGGGGTAATCTTAAATCTCCAAATATATTTCCAGAGTAACAGACAGACGTTCACAGGTTCATTATGTATTACACCAGAATCAAAATAGCAAAAAAGGTTACTGTAGAAGAAGCATACAGCTGTATACAGTGTTGGCCAAATTTGAAATCTCGGTAAATATTTCAGGAGTCACCCTCAGATGCTGACTCAGTCTGGGTTTGACCATAATAAAAAATGTTGTAAAAAAGGTACTGGATAACAAGTATATATATTATAGGGTACAATTGAAATCTCTGTACACATAGTCCCGTAGTCACTCTAAGACGCTTACTCAGTATGGATTTGACTGTAATACTAAATGTCGAACAAAGGTACTGTATAACAAGATAGAAGCTGTATCGAGTATAGTGTAAAAATTGGTATCTCCGATTCACCGTATATATAGAAGGCATAAACCACACACGCTCACTCACAATGGATGATACCGTAATAAAAAATTTTGAACAAAGGTAATGTATCAGCACATACCAGGTGTATCCAGTCTAGGGGTAATTGTAAATTTCCATCTATACTTCCGGAGTCAGACACAGACACTCACAGGCTCACTATGTATTACACCAGAATTTAAAAAGTAGAAAAAAGGGAAAGGTATTCGAAGCGTACAACAGTTTACAATGTTGTGGTACTTTTAAATCTTCGTTTATATTTCAATCTCAGTAAGCCAGTCCAGACTCTCCGCTACTGGAAACTACATGGATACAAGTACAGAGAGAAGTTGAGTGTTAGCAGAAATTTGGGAATTACTCATCGCGGGAAAACCTCCCAGTAGATGTTGCAGAGGCGATGCAGACCCTCAATTACTGTGTCTGTGGAGACAGCGAAAACGGTTCTTTGTGAAGAACGGATTGCTTTATCGCAGCAGCATGGATCACATCACCGTTACTTCTCTCCATCAAATTGTGATCACAGGGAGAGATGTAGACATGTTCCTCACTGCTTATCATGATGCATCTGGTCATTTTGGAGTGCAAAAGACAGAAGCCACAGGCCGTAGGCGATTCTATTGGATTGGCATGAGAGGAGACATTGAAAAATGGTGGCAGGAATGCCACACATCTGTAACTATCACAACTGTGAAAGGCGATCATAAAGCACCACTGCATCCGTTTGTAAGTTGACGTCCATTACAAATGGTAGCCATTGATAATCTGAAGGTAGAGGCCAGCAGGACAGGCCATAGCTACATCTTAACCATCATTGATCAATACACCAAATTTCTAGTGGCTGACCCTGTGAAGGATTTAACTGCCCAGACTACACAGCGGTGGAGCAGGGAGAGGTAAGTATTGCAACTTGCAAGTGCTGCGGCCATGACCAAGCAGGGGGGGCACACTCGTGGGTGACGTACTGGCACAGGGCCCCTCATAGTACGCTGGTGTGTCTGATGACGAGTGGGCCCCCCACCGTCAGAGACACTGTATTGTACTATGAAGGGCCCTGTGCCAGTGCCGTCGCCCAAGAGTGAGCCTATCCACCTGTTCAGAGCAACGGCACTTGCCCGGGTGCGCCAGGTGTTGACCCCAGCCCTTGGGAGGTGGGCAGCTCAGTTAGGGAGGTTTAAAAAATGGCATACATTGATGTGTAGGCTCGACATTCAGCTGCTGCAAATGGCGGAATTGGGCAAGTCCGAGGAAGAGGAGGACAAAAGCGAGGCAGTTTTCTGGCAACCTATCTGTCATCAGGGGAAGGTGGGAAAAAATCCTTTGAAACCCATGCATGGTTCATTTTAATGAAGGTTAGATCATCAACATTTTGGGATGACAGACGGGTCTTTTTTTCTGTCAGGATTGATCCAGCAGCACTGAAGACTCTTTCAGATAACACACTAGCAGCAGGTCAAGCGAGCTCCTGTAAGGCACATTGTGCCAATTCAGGCCAGGTGTCCAACTTAGAGGCCCAATAGTCAAAGGGGAATGACCTGTGAGGGAGAACATCGATATGGGAGGAGAAGTAGTTTGTAACCATAGTTGACAACTGCTGTCTCCTGTCACTTTTAATCAATGCAGTATTAGCTGTCGTGTGAGCGGTACTTGAGAAATCATTCCACAACATGGTCATTAAACCCCTGTCTCCAACGTCACTTTGGCTGTGTGCACCACGAACACCTCTTCCATTGTGCCCACTACGGTTTGTGGGAGAACCAGCACCGCTGCTGTGTGCTGGGAAAGCCTCAAACAAACGGTTTACCAGAGTTGCTTGTTTGGTAGCCAAAATTATCTCTAGGTTCTCCTGTGCATGATGTTGTGTAATTTGCCTTGGTAGCATGGATTGAGGATGCTGGCCAGCCAGTAGTCATCATCCTTCATCATTTTGGCAATTCGGGGGTCCCATTTTAGGATCCGCAAGGCATAATTGCACATGTGGGCCAATGTTCCAGGTGTCAATAATGCACTGCCCCTGCTGGATGGAGGAGCACTTTCTGGCAAATCCACATCCCTACAGTCACGCACAAACACTGTACCTGACCTTGGACCGCCAACATTTTCTCTTGCCCCCTGAGAAGCATCCTCCTGCCCAAAATAATCATCCCTCTCATCCTCCTCCTCCTCTTCCTCTTCTTCCACCACCTCGTCAAGGACAGTTCCCTGACCAGACAATGGCTGTCTGTCAGCAAGGCTTCCCTCCTCTTCCTGTTCCTCCTCCACTGCAGACGCAAGATCCTTAATGTGCGTCAAACTTTTCATGAGCATACGCATAAGTTGTATGCTCATGCTTATGATGGCGTCGTCAGCGCTTACCAGCCGTGTACATTCCTCAAAACATTGAAGGACTTTATAGAGGTCTTTCAGCTTTGACCACTGCACAATCGACAATTCCATATCTTCCCTCAAACTGCCTGCCCGTGTATCCTCCCACAAACGCACTACAGACTGCCTCTGTTCGCACAGCCTCTCAACCATGTGCAGGGTGGAGTTCCACCTTGTTGCAAAGTCTATGATTAGGCGGTGCTTGGGGAGGTGGAGCAATCGCTGCAGCTTCTGCATACGAGTGGAGTGGACGTTTGAGCGACGGATGTGTGAGCACAGTCTTCGCACCTTATGGAGCAGGGATGTTAACTCCGGATAATTATTAAGGAACCACTGCACCACCAGGTTCAAAGTGTGAGCCAGGCAAGGTATGTGTGTGAGTTTTGCACGGGCTATGGCTGCCGCAAAATTATGGCCGTTATCACTGACTACCTTGCCTCGCTCAAGATGTAGACTGCCCAGCCATGACTCAGTTTGTGGCTGCAAGTAGTCGGCCAGTACCTCCGCGGTGTGTCTGTTGTCGCCCAAAGACATCATTTTTAACACAGCCTGCTGATGCTTACCACTAGCTGTTCGATAGTGGGACACCTCGTGTGCAACACTGCCAGCTGCGGATGGAGGGCTCGTGCGACTGCGCTCTGTGGACGAGCTTTCGCTTATGGAGGAGGAGGGTCGAAAGCCAACAGCCAACTGTTTCCTATACCTTGGGCTAGGCAGCACTGTTCCACTGTCCCCTGTGGAGCCTGCATCCAGCACATTAACCCAGTGTGCAGTGATGGACACGTAATGGCCCTGGCCATGCCTACTGGACCATGCATCTGTTGTGAGGTACACCTTTCCACTCACTGACTGTTTTAGTGCAAGGACAATGCGGTCTTTCACATGCCGGTGGAGGGCAGGGATGGCTTTTCGAGAAAAGAAGTGCCGACTGGGTAGGTCATAGCATGGGACAGCATAGGCCATGAGCTCGTGGAAAGCTTTGCTTTCAACCAAACGGTAGGGCATCATCTCTAATGAGGTTAGTTTGGCAATGTAGGCGTTCAAACACAGTGTACGCGGATGAGAGGATGAGTCCTTTCTTGTCCTACTCAGAGAGTCTGGTACGGTGATATGGACTGGAGAGCTGCATATGGGGGAAGTAGCGGTGGACCGGATGGAGTGAGAAGGGGTTGGTGATGGTATTGGTGGTGATGGCCTAGATTCAGTGTTGTGTTGCAAAACCATTGTGATTCCCTGAGTGCTTTGGCCTTGCGACGACACCTCCACATTGAGTGCTGGTGGTGTGCTTAACGGTGGCGGTGGTCTTACAGTGGGGGAAGCGATGGAGTGTTGCTGTCTACCTTCAGTCGGAGCAGGTGCACATGTGCTACCTGAGGTTTTGTAGTCCTTCCACGCTTGCAAGTGCATGTTGATTAAATGTCTAAGCATGCAACTGGTATTCAAATTTCTGAGTTGTTTACCTAGGCTAAAGGTCCTTCCGTGCTTCTTACAGGTAACCTTTGCCTCATCGGTAGGATTTTGGACAAAGAAGTGCCACACTGCACTCTTCCTACTTTCGTATACATTTTCTGGTCTTGCACGCTGTGCTAAGTTGACCGTCTGGCCAAGCTGTCCTGCAACACTTTTAGTTTTTGTTCCACTTTTCTGGACAGCTACAGGCCTGCTAGATAACTGCTGCTGAGATGTCAATGCCTGCTGCGGATCCTTCTCCTTATCTGAAATATTGCCAGCGCCACCCTCCTCCCCCAATGGATGCCAATCCGGGTCAAGAACTGGGTCATCCATCACCTCCTCTTCAAAGTCATCTGCACCTTCCTCTTTACCTTCCTCTGTGTCACTGTGTAAGGTGGTATAGTATGCGGGAAGGGGCACCTGAGTTTCATCAGGGTCAGATTCTGGCTCAATAGACTGTGAGGGCAATGTAGTGCTCTCGGTCAATGTACCAGCAGTATCATCTAGCAGTGGCTGTGCATCAGTGCACTCCATGTCAGATTCATCTTGGACTGGGGAATTCAGTATTTGACTGGATAACCCAGGCATGGTATGTGAAAAGAGCTCCATAGAGTAATCTGAAGTGTGGGCTGCCGCATCCTTAACTTTTGGTGGGGGTGAAGGACACAAGGAAAGGTGTTTTTCCTGACCAGAACCCTGCACTGACGACTCCGTGCTTGCAGGTTTCGAACATTCAGAAGAGGAGGCAATAGAGCTGGTGACTGTTTCGGCAATGTACGCCAAAACCTGTTCCTGATGCTCCGGCTTTAAAAGCGGTTTTCCTACTCCAAGAAAAGGGAACCTTACAGGCCTTCTTGGGCCAGACAATGACGCAGGCTCAACACCTCCTGCCTTAGCTGCTATTGTGCTTTTGTCAGAACCAGCCGATGCATTACCACCATCAGTACCAGCTGCGCCCCCCTGCCCACTTCTGCGGATTCTTCCACCACACTTCCTCATGTTTGGGAAAATGTACCAAAAATACCAGCAGAGAGATGGTAGTGTATGGGGAGCGTCCAGCTGTGTAAGGTGTATTAAAAAAATTAAATCTACCTATATATTTTGTTAGTCACAGATGCTGTCCCAGTATGTATTTGACCGTAATCCAACAAGCAGATATACAGAACTGTATCAGAAGTGTACAACTGTATACGTTTTTTGTGTAACTAACAATCTCCTTATATGTATTTACAGAGTGTCACACACACATGCTGACTCTGTATAGATGTGACTGTTATGCGAATGGCAGATATACAATACTGTTTGAGAATCGGACATCTCTATACGGTGTCTGTATGGAAAATTGTCAATCTCCTTCTATTTTTACACGGAGTGACACATGCTGTCTCTGTCTAGTTTTGACCGTGATCAAACAGCAGATATACAAAGCTGTTTGAAAAGCGGACAGCTCTATAAGGTGTAGGCTTAGAAAAATGGAAAATCTCCTCAGCTTGTTTTTCCAGAGTCACACCCAGATAGCTTCTATTTGTCCGTGATATCAGCCGATACACGTTAGTGTGTGAGGAGCGTACACCGCTAGATGGTGTCTGTATGGAAAATTGTCAATCTCCGTCTATTTTTATATGGAGTGACACACGCTGTCTCTGTCTAGTTTTGACCGTCATCAAACAGCAGATATACGAAACTGTTTGAAAAGCGGACAGCTCTATAAGGTGTAGGTCTGGAAAAATGGAAAATCTCCTCCGCTTGTTTTTCCAGATTCACACACAGATAGCTTCTATTTGTCCCTGATACCAGGTGGTAAATGGTAGTGTGTGAGGAGCATACACCGCTATACGGTGCCTGGATGGAAAATTGTCAATCTCCGTCTATTTTTATACGAACTGACACACGCCAGAGTAGTCTAGTTTTGACCGTTATCAAACAGCAGATATACGTAACTGTTTGAAAAGCGCACAGCTCTATAAGGTGTAGGTCTGGAAAAATAGAAAAACTCCTTGTTTTTCCAGACTCACACACAGATAGCTTGTATTTGTCCCTGATACCAGCCGGTACATGGTAGTGTGTGAGGAGCGTACACCGCTATACGGTGTGTGAAAAAATGAACACTCAGTAACTCACCAGAACAAAATAACGAAAGTTGGAGTGCTTTGAAAAAAGCAGTTTGAACAGCAGTGTGCACACAGCAATGCAGCTATCAGGTAGCCTTAAAAGGCAGCCTAATCACCACCAGCGCTGCTGCACAAAACAAAAATCCTCCCCTTTCACTGCACACTAACTGTACAGTGAAAAGCGCTATCAGCAGAAGCAATTTTTTTTCTTCTTCCCTGCCTAACGCTCTCCTTATTCAGAATCAGCAGCACCTCTCCCTATTCTAAGATCGGCAGAAGTAAGATGGCGGTCGGCGGTCACGGCCTTTTACAGCCTCTGTGACGCCACACAAAGCCAGCCAATCACTTCAATGCCCTTCTCTAATATGGTGGTGACCGCTGCCTATGTCATCGCGTTGCCCACAGTGTGCGTCCTCCATCATTGGCTGAGAAAAGGCGCTGGAAGCATTATTTGAAACGCGACTTTGGCGCTCGGCGACCTCATGGCCGACCTCATGCTATGGTCGGGTTTCGATCGGCGAAACCCGACTTTAGCTAAAGTCGGCGAATTTTGAATATGACCGACCCGTTTCGCTCAACTCTAGTCTTTGTGTATTATTTTCAGATACTTTGCTAGTGTTTAGTCCTTCTGTGTGTGCATTAGTAGCCTCTGGTTTATTACTCATTTTGATGTTTTTTGAACTTGAATAAAAAATATTTTTTTGGATTATACTCCAAGTGTTTTTGCGTTGTATTTGCTAATTTTGGGTTCTCTGTCCAAATTTATTTTGTTTGTGGACTATTTGTGTATATAGTTACAGATATGCACCTGCTACTTGTATGGCAATGTTCTGATGCTTTGAAGGTTCCTGGCCTATCTACCTTGAAAATGGAAAGACACAACATAAATTAAGTTCTTCTTGGACCTCTGAAAACAAACAAGAACTTCAACAAAAAGAAGGAACAGCAAGAGGGCATAATCGAGACACCGGCTGAATATATTACACATACTCACAAATGTTATTGCTTAAAGATAAGGACAAACCTAATTAAAGCCACATAAAATTAATGACATTTTTATTATAGATGGCCCTATTTTTTTTTAAATGTTTATATTTGGGATTTGTCCTTATTCATACTGTATATCTGGTGGTCCCCTTCTACTAAAGCTGTTTCACACATGTATTTTGTGGTCCATACTCAGACTATGATGCTTGAAGCACCTGTGGGTCCCCAACCCAAATTCAACAGTGTCATAGGCATTTTTCAGGATGTCAAGTTTGGATCATGAGACCCACAGCCAGTCTGTGCATGATACAGGGAGGGCCATGTATATGGATCCACCTAAATAAAATGGGAATGGTTGGTGATATCATCTTCCTGTTTGTGGCACATTAGAATATGGGAGGGGGAAAACTTTTCGAGATGGGTGGTGAGCATGGTGGACATTTTGAAGTCAGCCATTTTGGATCCAACTTTATTTTTTTCAATGGGAAGAGGGTCATGTGACACATCAAACTTATTGAGAATTTTTCAAATTCAGCGTGCCAATCTGGCATCAGTCTAACATCCCTTGGTCGTACATTAGTTATTCACAAATGGCACCCTTACAAAATCAAGCTGCTGCAGCATCTCAATGAGGATGACCCAGATCAGCGTGCTGAATTTGCAGAATGGGCAAAACAAAAATTGAACAGGACCCTCAGTTTACACAGAACATTAAGTTCAGTGATGAGGCAAACTTTTTTGGGTGGGCCATTTATATGGATTCACCTAAATAAAATGGGAATGGTGACAGTTTTCTTGTATAGGGTGTCTTGCATTGAAATCTGCTGCAATGACCCGGGTTCTGCGTTCACCAGGCATCAACACAATTTCTATCTGCTCCTCATGTGTTAACCTCTGCGACATGTCAATGGCTGTAAACAAAGAGAAACTTGTAAATAACTCATGAAAGAATAAAGTTACGTTAAAAGCAAGCACACCGTTGTTTTTCTTGTGAAATTCTCAATTAGTTTGATGTGTCACATGACCCTCCTCCCATTAGAAAAAAAAAGTTGGATCCAAAATGGCTGACTTCAAAATGGCCGCCATGGTCACCACCCATCTTGAAAAGTTTCCCCCCTCCCATATACTAATGTGCCACAAACAGGAAATGGATATCACGAACCATTCCCTTTTTATTTAGCTGTATCCATATACATGGCCCACCCTGTAGTTTGAGTACGAGAACAATGGTCCAAATTGAATGATATCTCTCGTTCAGCAGCTGATGAGGCAACAGTATGCAAGTTCTAGTTGTAAAGTTTAGACTATGAGATGATAAAGTCCTTCACAGGATAATACAAAATGCATCAACCTCAGTAAATAGCATTATAGGGTTAACATTGCTCAATGTTTAGTTCTCTTGCCTTACACTGCTGTTACACTGGATTCAAATCTGACCTAAAGAAATGATTGCATGGACTCTGTATGTCCTCTCCATGTTTGCTTCAATTTCCCAGAATGATCCAAAGCCATATTAATAGGGATTTTAGATTATGAATGATGATAAACCCTGTAAAATGCTGCAGAATATATTGGCGCTATATAAGCAGGAGAGAAAATAAATTATTACATTTTATAAATATAGCACTAGATAAGCCCAAAAGGTGGCCATATATTACAACAATAACTGTCACTTCACCTCAAACAAACATATATTTGGACTTTCGCTAAAAGTTGCAATAATAAGAGAACCAATGAATAAAGAAAATATCAATTGTTTATTAATAATTGTTAAAAAGTCAAAAATACATCTTTAAAATAAGGTAGCAGAAAACAAGAGCACCCTAACTAGGGGGGGAAGCTGGGCTGCATCACAAAATCCACTATATATAAGGTCAAAGGCATATGGATATGAGAAGAGAAGAAAAAGAACCACTGCAAATAGTGCACACTGAACCAATACAAAAACAATGGGGATGAAGCCGCATGGGTTGCGGCGATACGCGTGGGGTATGATCCTGGGTGTAGCACCCACTTGGTTATAGCTGTATTTTCACTGCAACCTTATTATTGGTTGCTCTGGAGTAATTTTTTTATGTGGTACAATTAAATATTGAATTGTGGGCATTGGCCATATTGCTGTTGGCTTATTATGGCCTGTGTGCCCTAACCAGTGAATATTTAGGGACACATGCATGGAATTATTTCATGCAGTGATTGTGCAATATTAGGGCCCTTGGTCTCCATGAGCAGGTTTTTGGGGTGGTTGTTGTAATTAATTGCAGTGAGGTTGGACCACATGGTTGATATACAGGTTATTACAGCATAATCTATAATTGTGATATGCCATACTTCACTGTTATATATTGTGGATGCTTCATATGTTTTTATTATGTTTTTAATTGTATTGCTGCATCAATAAAACATTGTTTTTGTACTGGTTCAGTGTGCGATATTTGCAGTGGTTCTTTTTCTTCTCTTCTCATGTTTATTATTCCACTGTTGCTGCACCTAAACCTTCATTTACAGTATATATTTGTGATTGGTACAGTTGGTGCGCCCCATTTTTGTTATATATAAAAGGCATATGGATATGCACGTAGCTAAACATCTCTAGATCAAGTCAAGTGACATATTATAAGGGTTAATGAGTATCCACAATGCATAGACTGCCAAATAAGGTAAAAACTATAGTGGCACAAAATTATAGGAAGTATAAACAGTACATATTACCGGGAGAGCAGACCAGTGGTGTGTAATGCAGCCCCAAGGAGACCACAGCGTCTCTCCTCACCCAATGCACGTTTTGCATCCAGCTTCTTCTGGGGCCTGTTTGGTGTGGATATATGTGGGAGTTTATAATAAGCTGGCACCAATAGAACATTAGAAAGGTGTGACCATAAGTGTGGAGTTGGTTGGAACGCCGGATACTATCGGCGCATGAAAGCTCCCCCTCACTCCCTTTGAGCAACGTCACTTCTGGAAATGCGCTCCCCGAACCGCATGCTGGAACGCAAGCGGTCTGGTGGTGGAGCACATCCAGAAGTGTGTAGGAGAGGGGAAGAGCACATGCGCACCATCCGGGACCAAGCTGGCTGAAGATGGAGCGACATGAAGAAGGGAAAGAAGATGGCAAGCAGCCGCATATGAAAGTTCAAAACCAGGCAAAATGAAAAGGGGCCCACCAATGAGCGGTAATCTTAATCAGAGGACTCAATATCTTATACATGCCAAAGTGAGGAAAAGTAAATAAAGTGCATTAACTATTAGAATTCCAGTGCAGATGTGTTGTTTCATTACATGGTGATTGTAACCATGCTCTGCATCTAAACGTATAATGGTGAAAATACATACAGTGTGTCCGTAAAGTCATGGTGCACTTTTGACCAGTCGCTGGAAAGCAACAAAAGACACAGAAGTGTGAAATCTGCTCCAAATAAAAGAAAACCTCTCCCAGTTTCATACCTATTGAGTGCAGTTCGATGTGGGCTACATTTGGTGCCCTACACACATCCAAACGATAGTGAAGTTCATGCCACACACGGGTAAGGACGTCTAGTGTAACAGAGTGAATAACGTCTGTGATTCTCTGTTTTAAGTGATTAATGTTGTTGATACATTCAATGTACAGTACACATGTTGCTTCACATAAGTTCCTCCTTGACTTTTATGGACTTTGCTATTGTATACTGTATACTTTCCTGTGACTGGTCAAAAGTGCACCATGACTTTACGGACACACTGTATTATATTGAAGTAAAATAACTGTACCATAACTATGACAATCACCATAGACACTTATGATATTAAAGTGACACTTTGCAAGGTGAATAGATAATGTATACAAAGTTTATTGTGAAAATTTGTAATAAAAACGGTGCTATATGAGGAAGATTGTATTAAAAGACAAAACTCTATTGAAGTGATTTCATGCTGTGAAAAAAAGAGAGTATACATTAGGGAAGAGATGAATGGTGCTTATATCAATTGAGTATACTATATAAGGTATAGTATTTGTATCAGTAAGGTATATTGGAAGGAAAAATATTATGATATCACCTGTATCTACCAATTATGTGATTTCAGATATGTAATGGTTATAACACCCGAGTATATTATGGTAGGCATCAATATCCAAAGAAATTCCCCAAAATAGACTAAATATTATGAGACATATAATTTTACCCCAATAAATAACATAAAGAATTTTTTTTTTTAAATATTAAAAGGATGGATGTACTCAAAAATAATTAAACACAAAAAAAATTACATAATAATGAAGTCTAATGGTAATGAGACAAAAGTGACAAATGCATACAATTATTGTAGTCACTATAACAAAAGGAGTCCCTACTCTAAAAAATGCCATAATTGAAAAAATACCAATGTCAATGAAATCATTATGTAAACCCTGATGAAGAAATCAAAACATGATAATTAGTAGGTTACCTATACAAAACGTGATACGTGCATAGTGGTGCCTCTTATAGAGAAAGGGGAAAAACAGCTAAAAAAGAAGAAAAAAGGGACTCTAAACAATATAATATAACCATAAACATCTTACTGCAATAGGAACAGGGGCGACATAAAAAATTATATGCATATATGCAGAGAAAAAATGTACCATCCATGTGTAGAGTTCCAGGGTACATCCAATTATGAACAAATAGAAAAAATAAAATAAAAAATAAATATTAAAGTCCAAATGTGTTGAGCTGACTCTAGCATATAGAATTAAAGTCCACACAGAAAAAGACCACCACTCTTCATAGAACCATCAATGCATCCCTCCTAAAGGGGGGCTTCATCCTCATAGCTCTCCTAGTCCAGCCAAGGTAAAAGAATATTACACTCCTCCATAAAGGTCAAAGGATACTAAATGAAGAAATGAAAAAGGAATAAATAAGTAAATCCATTCGAGTAATATATTGTATAAAAGGCCAGAAAAATAAGAAATTCCCGAGGGAAAAACCCTACTCAACTCCTAAAACATGTCTATAATGGAAAAGGGCTAGAAGACAAGGAAACAAGTACTACAATTGATACTAGAGAAAAGAAACAAATTCCAAATTCTCATTAAGACCATATGGGGTCATTGTGCCCAGCCTATAAATCCATCTGCTTTCAAGTGGGGCCAATAGTAGGGCCAAGGTTACCTGGTCAATGCCCTTAATTATCAAGGCCCTGGCATTGCTATTGTGATATTTCTTAAAATGCCTGGGTAATGCCTTGTGCATAGATTCATCTTCGAAGGTCTTAGCCTTATTAACCCCTTACTGACCGCTGACGGGATAGTACGTCAACAGTCAGTATGTCCCGCTTTGAGGTGGGCTCCAGCGGTGAGCCCACCTCAAAGCCTCGACATGTCAGCTGTTATAAACAGCTGACATGTGCCAGCAATAGGTATGAGTGGAATCGCGATCCGCCCGCACCTATTAACTAGTTAAATCCAGCTGACAAACGCTGACAGCGGGCATTTAACTACCGCTTCCGTCTGCCGGGCCAGAAATGAGTGCATCACCGACACCTTCACGTCATCGGGGGTTAGAGACGCGTTGCCTTGACAACCAGAGGTCTCATAGAGACCTCTATGGTTGCTGCCTGCACATTGCTATTAGCGCCACCCTGTGGTCGGCGCTCATAGCAATGCAGTAAATCTGCTACATATGGGCTATCTGAGCATCGCCTATATGTAGCAGAGCCAATCAAGTATGGCATGCTTCTAGCCTTCCATGGAGGGTATTGAAGCATGCACAAAAGTGGCATCATTAAAAACTTCAGCCTGGCATGCAAAAATAAGCCTTTACCCAACCCGAGATCACGAAAAATAGAGACACTACGGGTCTCCAAAAATTGCGCTTTTTTTTTTTAGCAAACTTTGGAATTTTTTTTCCCCGCTTAGATAAAAGAGAACCGAAACATGCTTGGTGTCTATGAACTCATAATGTCCTGGAGAATCATAATGGCAGATCAGTTTTAGCATTTAGTGAAACAACAAAAAAAAAAGTGTGAGATTGCACTTTTTTTGCAATGTCATCGCACTTGGAATTTTTATCCTGTTTTTAAGTACACGACATGGTAAAACCAATGGTGTCGTTCAAAAGTACAACTTGTCCCACAAAAAATAAGCCCTCATATGGCCATATTGACGGAAAAATAAAAAAGTTATGGCTCTGGAAAGAAGGCGAGCTAAAAACGAAAGCGGAAAATCGAAAAAAGCTCTGGTCATTAAGGGGTTAATGTCCCTGATCCTGATGCTCTCATGTTCTAATTTTAAGTTCCCTAGTCATCAGGCCAATATACACCTTGCTACATGGGCATTGGGCATGGTAAATAACCCCTTGCGAGGAGCAGTTGAGATATCTTCTGATGTCATATACCTTAGAACCATCAAAGTTTGTGAAAGCAATTAATTTGGTAAGGTTAAAGCAAACCTTGCAAAATCAGCATAGAAAGAAGCTTTTACAATCACTAATTGAAGATGCTGCCGGTCCAAGAGTAGGAGATTTATAGTGGCTCCGTAGGAGGATGACTTTAAAGTTGGCCGAACGTTTGGCCACAAACGAAGGGGAGGTAAGTAAGCTCTACTAAAATCTCTTCCCAATGCTTGTGAACAATGTCCGTAAGTGCTTGCCATTGGCAGTTATAGGTGGAAATGAATCTTACCTGATTATCATCATTCCGATTATATACGAGCCGCTGATCATACAAAAGTTTGTCACGGGTGGTCTTCTTGGCTCTTATATAACCACTTTTAATGCATCGGGCACTGTATCCTCTGGCACCAAATCGATGAGTTCAGTCCACAGCTTGATTTTCGATTTGGTTCTCATCTGAGCAAATTCTTTTAGCCCTTATTATCCTCTGGCACCAAATTGATGAGTTCAGTCCACAGCTTGATTTTCGATTTGGTTCTCATCTGAGCAAAATCTTTTAGCCCTTATTTATTTTTTACTTTATTTTTTTCTATTTGTTCATAATAGGATGTACCCCGGAACTCTACACATGGATGGTACATTTTTTTCTCTGCATATTATTTTTTATGTTGCCCCTGTTCCTATTGCAGTAATATGGTTATATGGTTATATTATATTGTTTAGAGTCCTCTTTTTTCTTCTATTTTAGCTGTTTTTCCCTTTCTTTATAAGAGGCACCACTATACATGTATCACTTTTTGTTTGGGTAACCTACTAATTATCATGTTTTGATATCTTCATCAGGGTTTACATATTTATTTCATTGACATTACAATTTTTTCAAGAAAGTCATTTTTTAGTATAGGGACTCCTTTCGTTAAAGGACTACAATAATTGTATGCATAATAATTGTACACCAAAATTTTGTGTATTTAATTATTTTTGAGTACATCCGTCCTTTCAATATTTCTAAAACATTCTTTATGTTATTTATTGAGGTAAAATTATATGTCTCATAATATTTAATCTATTTTGGGAAATTTCTTTGGATACTGATGCTTACCATAATATACTCGGGTCGGGTGTTATAACCATTACATATCTGGCATCACATACTCGGTAGATACAGAAAATAGCATAATATTTTTCCTTACAATATACCTTACTTATACAAATACTATACCTTATATACAGTGGGGAAAAAAAGTATTTAGTCAGTCAGCAATAGTGCAAGTTCCACCACTTAAAAAGATGAGAGGCGTCTGTAATTTACATCATAGGTAGACCTCAACTATGGGAGACAAACTGAGAAAAAAAATCCAGAAAATCACATTGTCTGTTTTTTTTTTCATTTTATTTGCATATTATGTTGGAAAATAAGTATTTGGTCAGAAACAAAATTTCATCTCAATACTTTGTGATATATCCTTTGTTGGCAATGACAGAGGTCAAACGTTTTCTGTAAGTCTTCACAAGGTTGCCACACACTGTTGTTGGTATGTTGGTCCATTCCTCCATGCAGATCTCCTCTAGAGCAGTGATGTTTTTGGCTTTTCGCTTGGCAACACGGACTTTCAACTCCCTCCAAAGGTTTTCTATAGGGTTGAGATCTGGAGACTGGCTAGGCCACTCCAGGACCTTGAAATGCTTCTTACGAAGCCACTCCTTCGTTGCCCTGGCGGTGTGCTTTGGATCATTGTCATGTTGAAAGACCCAGCCACGTTTCATCTTCAATGCCCTTGCTGATGGAAGGAGGTTTGCACTCAAAATCTCACGATACATGGCCCCATTCATTCTTTCATGTACCCGGATCAGTCGTCCTGGCCCCTTTGCAGAGAAACAGCCCCAAAGCATGATGTTTCCACCACCATGCTTTACAGTAGGTATGGTGTTTGATGGATGCAACTCAGTATTCTTTTTCCTCCAAACACAAGTTGTGTTTCTACCAAACAGTTCCAGTTTGGTTTCATCAGACCATAGGACATTCTCCCAAAACTCCTCTAGATCATCCAAATGCTCTCTAGCAAACTTCAGACGGGCCCGGACATCTACAGGCTTAAGCAGTGGGACACGTCTGGCACTGCAGGATCTGAGTCCATGGTGGCGTAGTGTGTTACTTATGGTAGGCCTTGTTACATTGGTCCCAGCTCTCTGCAGTTCATTCGCTAGGTCCCCCTGCGTGGTTCTGGGATTTTTGCTCACCGTTCTTGTGATCATTCTGACCCCACGGGGTGGGATTTTGCGTGGAGCACCAGATCGAGGGAGATTATCAGTGGTCTTGTATGTCTTCCATTTTCTAATTATTGCTCCCACAGTTGATTTCTTCACTCCAAGCTGGTTGGCTATTGCAGATTCAGTCTTCCCAGCCTGGTGCAGGGCTACAGTTTTGTTTCTGGTGTCCTTTGACAGCTCTTTGGTCTTCACCATAGTGGAGTTTGGAGTCAGACTGTTTGAGGGTGTGCACAGGTGTCTTTTTATACTGATAACAAGTTTAAACTGGTGCCATTACTACAGGTAATGAGTGGAGGAAAGAGGAGACTCTTAAAGAAGAAGTTACAGGTCTGTGAGAGCCTGAAATCTTGATTGCTTGTTTCTGACCAAATACTTATTTTCCACCATAATATGCAAATAAAATGAAAAAAAAAACAGACAATGTGATTTTCTGGATTTTTTTTTCTCAGTTTGTCTCCAATAGTTGAGGTCTACCTATGATGTAAATTACAGACGCCTCTCATCTTTTTAAGTGGTGGAACTTGCACTATTGCTGACTGACTAAATACTTTTTTTCCCCACTGTAATATACTCAATTGGTGTAAGCACCATTCATCACTTCCCTAATGTATACTCTCTTTTCTCACAACATGAAATCACTTTAATAGAGTGTTGACTTTTAACATAATCTTCCTGATATAGCACCGTTTTTATTACAACTTTACATAAACTTTGCGTATTTATTCACCTTTAGTGTTGAGCATTCCGATACCGCAAGTTTTGGGTATCTGCTGATATTCGCGGTATCGGAATTCCGATACTGAGTTCCGATACTTTTAGCATATCATATACCGGAATTGGAAGTTCCCATAATGCTATGAGCCAGTTTGATTTGATTCAGCCAATGAGGAATCCTAAGAAGTGTGGGCACATCCTGTTAGGCATGTAGGCATGCTGTGATTGGCTGCTGAAATGATGTCATGATGCACTATAAAAGCCGCCGCCACCATTTTGGGTTCACTCTGCTGTGAATTCAGTTAGGGACAGGACGCTGCTCTTCTGACTCTGAGGGACAGTTAGAGACAGCAATTTCCTATATTGTGCTTTACCCAGGCTACTTTAGGAACCCCTGTGTGAAGCTTTCTTTTGCCTTGCAGTGCTGTTCACAGCTGTCTGCAATGTCTGTGTGTGTGAGTGCAGCCCACGCTGTAGTGTTCTGCAGCCACCTCTGGTTGTAAGCCGCTCAATGTGCGTCACTGCCTCATATGTATTATTTTTTTTTATTGCTGCTCATTTTTACTGATTTCTCCTATTACTGTGCATCCATCCATATCCAGCTAGATTGGTTGCAAACACTATATAGGAGTAGATAGAGGAGCCTTTTTGCTGGCTTGTGCCCTGCAGCCCCAGCCAGATTAGTATTAGCATATTTTTTGGAGCCTCATCTATTGCATTGTAGGTTACCTTCCTGCATTGTAATAGCTCCAAAAAGTTTGTGATACTATCGCTTTTACATCTTTGGTCACATCCTTTTTGTTTTTTTGAAAAAAAAAAATGTAAATAAAGTTCACCAAACACTCCACTTTACAGTTGTGTAGGCCACATTAGCTCATATTAAAGTGTAGTCCACACACTTTATAAAATTAGTGTTTCTTATACCTGTTAGCAGCTGTTCAGGAATAAGCACACTAAGCCCTTAGTACTTTTCTGCCTATCTTTATCAGTCTACCAAGATGAAGAAGGCAGGGAGTAAGGCACGTGGTTGTGGGCGTGGAGTTTCAGCAGGGAGAGGACGTGGGGATTCTGTGCCTGCTGCGGGCACCAGTGACTCAGCATCCCCCAGTTTTATCAGAGAACAGTCCTTTATGCGCAGCTTTGTAGGAGCTCGCCATACCCCACTGCTGCGGAAGGAACAAATTGAAGCTGTTGTCGGATGGATGGCAGCTAACGCATCAACTTCAATTACTTTGACATCCTCTCAGGTCCAGAGCACTGAAGAGCAACCTTCTGTCTCTTCACCACCTGCCAAATTGCCCAAGCAGTCAGAGAGCCTTGGACAGGAGCCATCTCATTCTCTACTTCTGTTCTCTGAATCTGTTGGCTTGGAAAGAGGGGGCCAGCCAAGCAGCATTCTAGAATGTGAAGAAGAGGGAGTATGCAGTGATGCGCAACAGCTTTGTCTCTCTGAATCTGAAGAGGCGGGTGGGCCAGTGCCTACGGTCAGCACACCTCAGTACGCATCTGATGAGACTCAGGTGCCACTTTGTGGTGCGTACTGTGCTGGCGAGACTACCCAGGAGAAGCAGGTGTTTGAAGAGTGTAGTGTAGATGATGAGGTCCTTGACCCATCATGGCATGAGGAACAGGAAGGTGGTGGGAGCAGCTCTGAGGAAGAGATTCCCCGAACGGCCAAGACAGGAGGGAGAGGGAGGGGGCAGACTAAGTTGCCTGTAGCCTCCACTTCGGCACCCATTAGGAGCATTCCTCTTCCAAAACCCAAAAGGGGAGCTCCCAGGACTTGCAGTGCGTGGTTCTTTTTTGACACAGTTGCAGATGACATTTGCTTTGTCAAAAGCAAACTGTGTCATCAGAAAGTCAAAAGAGGGAAAAGTGTCAGCAACCTCAATACCACAAATATGTGGAAACATGTGCGGACCAAGCAGTGGTGGAGTTACAAAGACACACTGAAAACGTAGGCCAACCTACAGCACCACCTACTACCTCTTCAGCTCGTGTTGTAGCCTCTTCCTCCAGCTCACACACAGCTGGTTCGGCTTCCTCACAGGATCGCCATGGAAGAACCTCTGGCACTGTTGTACAGAGACCCAGTGTAATTACACCCACAGCACCACGTTCCTTGTCATCCTCACACTCCCAGGCCACTCTACAGCCATCAGTAGCACAGGCATGGGAGAAAAGGCGGCCATACTCTGCAAACCATCCCCGAGCACAGGCTCTGAATGCTGGCATTGCAAAACTATTGGCCCTTGAAATGCTCTCATTCAGGCTGGTGGAGACTGACACCTTCCGTAACTTCATGGCATTGGCAGTCCCACAATGCAATGTGCCCAGCTGCTTTTATTTCAGCTGGCAAGCCGTCCCTGCCCTGCAAAAGCATGTGGAGGTAAAAATTAAACATGCGCTACTAAACGCCGTCAGTAGCAAGGTCCACCTGACCACCGATGCGTGGACCAGTAACCATGGACAGGGACGATACCTTTCCCTCACTGTCCATTGGGTAAATGTTGTGGAGCAGATCTTGAGAGTGGCGCTGTACGTGTCCTGCCAACTCCAAAGATTGCAGGAATCCAGTCTGTACACATTGACTCCTCCTCATACTCCAGTTCCTCAGAATCAGCGCTGCAGGAGCCGTCACGGTCTACCTCCAAATGGACCCATTAACACTTACCTGTTACGACCGATATGAGCACAGCCAAGGCCAAATGTCAACAGGCCGTACTGAAATTAATTTCTTTGGGGAATCGAAGCCACACAGCGCAGGAGCTCTGGAATGCCATCAAGCAGGAGAGCGACGTGTGGTTTGTGCCAGCGAATCTCCAGCCAGGCTTGGTAGTGTGTGACAATGGCCGAAATCTAGTGGCAGCTCTGGGCCTAGGCAACCTCACTCACATCCCATGTCTGGCACATGTGCTCAACTTCATCGTGCAGAGTTTTTTGAGGGACTATCCAGATCTTGATGCACTGCTGCACAAGGTTCGAATAGAGTGCGCTCACTTGCGGCATTCCAGCATGGCAAGATCGCGCATTGCAGCTCTGCAGCTCCAATTAGGCCTTAGCCAACTCCATGAATGACCCTGGGCTCCAACACCGCCAGTTGTTGCTCAGAAGTGCCGTCTGCACAGAGAAAAACACATGCTCCAGTGTTAGTGGGGTGCAGTAACGTCAGCTGATACCCTGCTGTGTGTCCGGCAATTTCGCCTGCTCTGTCCACATTCACACTACTCCAGATTTTAAACTTGCTCCAATCAGGCCTCTGGCTACACTCTGTTTCTACTGTAATCCCTGGGCTCCAACACCACCAGTTGCTGCTCATAAGTGTCTTTGGTACAGGTACTCCCTCCTGCCCAGCCTGGTTCCAGCACGTCAGCTGATTCCGGGTAGTGTCAACATCACTTTGCCACCAATACATTGTCCTGTCGTGTTGCGGTCGGGTTAGCTGACTCTGTGGTACTTGCAGTTTAGGTGCTTCCTATGTGGGCTGTAGGATCTGGCAATAAAGGCTGGTTCCGTAGTGCCAATAGGACAAGCACCCCCTGTAGGACTGTGGGTTTCGGTAACTGCGGCCAGCTCGTGGCCTTGCAACTTTGTTTTTCAAGGGTAACTTCTGCTACCCATCCGGGTTCCAGTACTGTCACCTGGTTCTCGGCAGTGCCTTTGGCTTAGGTGCCTCCTTCTCGGTATACGAGCTCCAGCAACGTCTGCTGTTCCTTGGTAGTGCTTTCTAGCACAGGTACCTCCTCTTAGTAACCAGGTTCCAGCACCGTCAGCTGGTCCTCGGTAGTGCCATTGGCTCTTGTTCCTTCTGCTGCCCTTCCGAGTTCCAGCACCGTCAGCTGGTCCTCGGTAGTGCCTTTGGCTCTTGTTCCTTCTGCTGCCCCTCTGAGTTCCAGCACCGTCAGCTGGTTCTCGGCAGTGCCTTTGGCTTCGGTGCCTCCATCTCGCTATCCTTGTTCCAGCAACGTCTGCTGTTCCTTGGTAGTGCTTTCTAGCACAGGTACCTCCTGCTTAGTAACCAGGTTCCAGCACCGTCAGCTGGTCCTCGGTAGTTCCATTGGCTCTTGTAGCTTCTGCTACCCCTCCGGTTTCCAGCACCGTCAGATGGTTCTCGGCAGTGCCTTTGGCTTAGGTGCCTCCATCTCGCTATCCCTGTTCCAGCAATGTCTGCTGGTCCTTGGTAGTGCTTTCTAGCACAAGTACCTCCTGCTTAGTATCTGGGTTCTAGTACTGTCAGCTGGTCCTCGGTAGTGCCATTGGCTCTTGTTCCTTCTGCTGCCCCTCCGAGTTCCAGCACCGTCAGTTGGTTCTCGGCAGTGCCTTTGGCTTAGGTGCCTCCATCTCGCTATCCCTGTTCCAGCAATGTCTGCTGGTCCTTGGTAGTGCTTTCTAGCACAGGTACCTCCTGCTTAGCAACCGGGTTCCAGTACCATTAGCTGGTCCTCGGTAGTGCCATTGGCTCTTGTTCCTTCTGCTACCCATCCGGGTTCCAGTACCGTCAGCTGGTTCTCGGCAGTTCCTCAGCCTTCTTGTACCTTCTGCTACATTTCCAAGTTCAAGTTTTTTTAAATGGTTTTTGGTAATCACTCTGGATCTCCCTGATGACGACCCTGAAGACGACGACCCTGAAGACCACCCCGAAGATGACGACGACACCTAAGACGATGACCCTGAAGACGACCACCCTGAAGACCACCCCGAAGAAGACAACGACCCCAAAGACGATGACCCTGAAGACGACCCTGAAGACCACCCCAAAGAAGACCAGAAAGATGACCCTGAAGAAGATGACCAAGAGGACAAAGATCATGAAGACACCCACCAAGATTCAGAACAAAAAGAGACAGAAGACCAAGAAGCAGAACAAAAAGCAGAAGAACATTAAGCATAAGACTAAAAGTTAGAGCAAAAGATATTATCTAAATTATAAGCAGAAGAAGACTAAGCAGTGTATGGGGGTGAGTCCGTTCCTCCTCGTGGTGCCCCTGGAAAATGCCTGCTGCTGCAGGCCAAACTGAACGCGGACAAATCCTGTTGTAATTCTTTTGTGACGGGCAGAACAGAAGGTGTAATCTTCAAACTTTTATAGATAACAACTACAGGAATGCCTGTCACAAATAAGAATATGATGAAGACGAAGAATAGGAAGAAGATGAAGAAGTAGAATATGAAGAAGAATAATAGTTGAATAAGAAGAATATGAAGAATGTAAAAAAAGAATAATAGGAAGAAGGTGAAGAGGAAGAAGATGAATAAGGTGAAGAAGTTGATGAAAAAGATACTGCTGCTGCTGCTAAGGATCATGAAGGAGAAAGTGTGGGAGAAGTAAAAAAGAAGGTGAAGAGCATGGAAGTAGTGAAACATACATATCTGACAAAATCTAAAAAAGGTTAACATAGTCAATATCTTTGTAACGCCGAACGTCTTAAAAAAAAAAAAATATTACGGCTATTCCATTTTATTGGGCTAAACCTCTATGCCTTTAATGTCTCCTCCACCTCCCCCAATACATTCTACATTATTCTTAGTTGCTTTTCTTCATGTAGAATTAACCTACAAGGAAAGAAAGGGTTTATTTTAATTCCGATATTTCTGTCCCATTGACTTGCATTGGTTTCCTGTATCGGAATCAGCAATATCCGATAAATTTTGGGTATCGGTCCAATCCAATCCGATCCGATATTTCACGATATCGGAAGGTATCGCTCAACACTATTCACCTTGACACTCCCTTGATAAAGCGCCTGTGGCGGGCGCGAAACGTACGTCGGGTGTCGTTGCATGGGCCTTCACCTCCTCTGCTCCCCGGTAAGCAGCCTGCCTTTACTTGTTTCCACACTTCGGTCATTTGGACCGCTGGGCGGGTCGTCTCCCGGGTTCTCTCTGGCACAATTGCGCAGTTTTGATATGCTGATACATATGTTATTTACTATGTAAGAATCCTTCCACATGTCATTGATTCATTTATGTTCAGTGTCCATTGGACTTGCACATTGACCCCTCTGGATGGTTTTTTTTTTTTTTTTTTTTTTTTTTTGGCGCTCTAGACATGTACAACTATGTACAATACACATTTAATTGAGTATGCCATATTTGACTATCTTTTACCATTAGACACATGTCTGTTATGTGCAATGCCCATGGGCTGACTGAACGTTGTGCCATGTAGATTTCGAGCACTGGTATCATTTTATTTACCCTGTCCTTGTCTGTCCTGATTGTTGTATCATTGGGGCTTATCCCCCCTATTTTAGTCAACTTGTATACTTGTCAGCACTTGATGTGAGTATTAATAAAATTTATACTTTTGCATATATTTTGTATCCGTTACTCCGTTTTCTCCTTTTTAAGATTAGCATATGGAGTGGTAATCCATGCACAAGGCGTTTTTGGACCATGGTCACCGCCTTGTCTCGTTCTCTGATACTGGGCATTATCATATATGAACTATTCACCTTGCGCAGTGTCACTTTAATATCGTAAGTGTCTATGGTGATTGTCATAGTTATGGTACAATTATCTTACTTCAATATAATATGTATTTTCACCATTATATGTATAGATGCAGAGCACAATTACAATCACCATATCTGCACTCGAATTCTAATAGTAAATGCACTTTATTTACTTTTTCTCGCTTTGGCATGTATAAGATATTGAGTCCTCTGATTAAGATTACCGCTCATTGGTGGGCCCCTTTTCATTTTGCCTGGTTTTGAACTTTCATATGCAGCTGCTTGCCATCTTCTTTCCTGTCTTCATGATGCTGTCTTCAGCTGGCTTGGTCCCGGATGGTGCGCATGTGCTCTTCCCCTCTCCTACACACTATCAGATGCGCTCCACTGCCAGACCTCTTGCATTCCAGCATGCGTTCCGGTGAGAGCATTTCCGGAAGTTACATTGCTCAAGGGGAGTAGGGGGCAGTTTTTATGCGCAGATAGTATCCGGCGTTCCAGCCAGCTCCACACTTATGATCACACCTTTACACCTTTCTAATTTTCTATAGGTGCCAGCTTACTATAACCGCCAACATCTATCCACCCCAAACATGACCACAGAAGAAGCTGGATGTGAAACTTGCGTCGAGGTGAGGAGAGATGTTGTGGTCTCCTTGGGGCTGCATTCCACACCACTGGTCTGCTTTCCTGGTAATATGTACTGGTTATACAGTCATATGTTAAAGTTTGGGCACCCCTATTAATGTTAACCTTTTTTCTTTATAACAATTTTGGTTTTTGCAACAGCTATTTCAGTTTAATATATCTAATAACTGATGGGCTCAGTTATATTTCTGGATTCAAATGAGGTTTATTGTACTAACAGAAAATGTGCAATATGCATTTTAACAAAATTTGACCAGTGCAAAAGTATGGGCACCCTTATCATTTTCTTGATTTGAACACTGCTAACTACTTTTTACTGACTTCCTGAAGCACTAAATTGGTTTTGTAACCTCATTGAGCTTTGAACTTCATAGCCAGGTGTAACAAATAATGAGAAAAGGTATTTAAGGTGGCCACTTGCAAGTAGTTCTCCTATTTGATTCTCCTTTGAAGAGTGGCATCATGGGCTCCTCAAAACAACTCTAAAATGATCTGAAAACAAAGATTATTCAGCATAGCTTTTCAGGGGAAGGATACAAAAAGTTGTCTCAGAGTTTTAACCTGTCAGTTTCCACTGTGAGGAACATAGTAAGGAAATGGAAGAACACAGGTACAGTTCTTGTTAAGCCCAGAAGTGGCAGACCAAGAAAAATATCAGAAAGGCAGAGAAGAAGAATGGTGAGAATAGTCAAGGACAATCCACAGACCACCTCCAAAGACCTGCAGCATCATCTTGCTGCAGATGGTGTCACTGTGCATCGGTCAACAATACAGCGCACTTTGCACAAGGAGAAGCTGTATGGAAGCGTGATGCGAAAGAAGCCGTTTCTGCAAGCACGCCACAAAGAGAGTCGCCTGAGGTATGCAAAAGCACATTTGGACAAGCCCGTTACATTTTGGAAGAAGGTCCTGTGGACTGATGAAACAAAGATTGAGTTGTTTGGTCATACAAAAAGGCGTTATGCATGTAGGCTAAAAAACACAGCATTCCAAGAAAAACACTTGCTACCCACAGTAAAATTTGGTGGAGGTCCCATCATGCTTTGGGGCTGTGTGGCCAATGCCGGCACCGGGAATCTTGTTAAAGTTGAGGGTCACATGGATTCAACTCAGTATCAGCAAATTCTTTACAATAATGTGCAAGAATCAGTGACGAAGTTGAAGTTACGCAGGGGATGGATATTTCAGCAAGACAATGATCCAAAACACAGCTCCAAATCTACTCAGGCATTCATGCAGAGGAACAATTACAATGTTCTGGAATGGCCATCCCAGTCCCCAGGCCTAAATATCATTGAACATCTGTGGGATGATTTGAAGCGGGCTGTACATGCTCGGCGACCATCAAACTTATCTGAACTGGAATTGTTTTGTAAACAGGAATGGTCACAAATACCTTCATCCAGGATCCAGGAACTCATTAATAGCTACAGGAAGCGACTAGAGGCTGTTATTTTTGCAAAAGGAGGATCTACAAAATATTAATGTCACTTTTATGTTGAGGTGCCCATACTTTTGCACCGGTCAAATTTTGTTAAAATGCAGATTGCACATTTTCAGTTAGTACAATAAACCTCATTTGAATCCAGAAATATAACTGAGTCCATCAGTTATTAGATATATGAAACTGAAATAGCTGTTACAAAAACCAAAATTGTTATAAGGAAAAAAGGTTAACATTAATAAGGGTGCCCAAACCTTTACATATGACTGTACTTCCTATGATTTTGTTCCACTATAGTTTTTACCTTATTTGGCAGTCTATGCATTGTGGATACTTATTAACCCTTATAATATGTCACTTGACTTGATCTAGAGATGTTTAGCTACGTGCATATCTTATTTTCTGCTACTTTATTTTAAAGATGTATTTTTTACTTTTTAACAATTATTAATAAAGCACTGATATTTTATTTAATCACTGGATCTCTTAGTTCGGCAATTTTTAGTGTCAGTCCGAATATATGTGTATATAAATATAACACTGCATAATGTAAGGTAGGAGAACAGGTTAGTTCAGTCACTCCCCACCTAATGCAACATGTCCTTGGTTGTATTTTTAGTATGAATAGTGGTAGTGGATCTTCACTTTTTCTTGAACAAGATCAAGGACATTTAATAGTGGATTCATTTTAGCAGGTAGTATTTAAGCTTCCATTTTATTTTCCTCTACAAATACTGTAGAAAGAAGGTTCTCAGTAGGCTCTCTTTTTATCATGTCTCTCAATCATTCCACATACAGTAAATTAGTTTTGAGAGGTCCAACAATTTTAGTTTTAAGACTGTTATTCTATATACTAGTAGAAAAACGTTTATTTTTTTCATTGATACTCAGCCTCAATATTTCCTGTTTGCTTTTTATTTTATATTTTTAGTTCCTGTTTTTAAATGTTTCCTCAATTCCATTTAGCTTTAGTAACATAAAAGCTTTTTTTTATCTAGCCAGATGTCAGTTTTATTTTATTCCTCTTTGATGCCTATGAAATACATATATCTCAACACCTTTAAGTGAAAATCCACCCTTGAATAACATTTTGAAGTTTTTATCTATATATGTTTCTTAATATATGTATTTTTCAGGGCTTTCTCAGAGCTTTTTATATTTAATACATGCTTCAAAATCACCTGTGTAGACATAATATTCTAAAAATTATGTGTGTAAGTCATCCAATGCTTTAAAGGAGACCTGGGCAAAGTTTAGCCCAATGGCCACATGTGGTCCATTGGCTACTACTGTTTGGCTCATGGACCGAGCAGCTACAAGGTTGGAAATAATGGTGTCCCACATCATATGGCTATCCTCCCCCTGGCATCTTAATTTGACCAATATCTGCATTCTCAGAAAGCAGACATAGTGAATACAGTGAGGAACAAGAAGCCATCCACTCTTTCATCCACCACTGAGCCCTTGCGTCTGAGAGAACAGCAAGCACAAAGATGTCACTCCATCATGCCTGCCTCCTGTGTTGAGCCTCAGTACACTGCACAGAACAAAGCAGTGGGGGAAAGGATTTAGGTAACTAGTTTTCATTTATACCTTTTAAAGTGTTGTGTGTGAACATCATACTGCATAAGGGGCTTTGAAAGGACAGGCTACTGTGCTGACAGCAGTGTGGGGACATTATACTGTGTGAAAGGCTATGTGTGTTGGCATTACATTATATGGGAAGATGTGTGGGGACATAATGTATGAGGGGCTATGTGGGGAACATCATACTGTGTGTGGGGTTTTGTGGAGACTTCATACTGCATAGGGAGTTGTGTGGAGATATACAGTGGTAGTGTGAAAGTGCTTTGTGTGACATCATACTGTATGGAGGGTATTGTGGTGACATCATACTGTGTGAGTGGTTTTGTGGGGACAACATGCTGCATGTGGTGCTTTTTGGAGATGTCATATTGTGCAATGGCTTTGTAGAGAAATAATATTGAATGGAGTACAGTATCATACTGTATGAAGTGCTTTGTGGGGGCATCATACTGTGTGAAGGCAGTGTGAGGATATAATGTGTAGAAGGTTGTGTGAGAACATCATGATGCATGGAGAGCTGTGTGTGGAAATCATACTGTGTGAGTTGCTTTGTGGGGACATCATACTGTGTGGGGGCAGTGTGGGGACATCATACTGTGTAGGGGCTTTGTAGGGAAAAAATACTGCATGGGGTGCAGTGTGAAGAATTTATACTGAGTGAGGTGCTTTGTGGAGACATTATACTGTGTGGGGGCAGTGTGGGGATGCCATACTGTGTGGAGGAGTGTATGCAGACATCATGATGCATTGGGACTGTGTGGAGATATCACACTGGGTGGAGTGCTTAGTGGAGACATCATACCATATGAGACGCAGTATGGGTATATCATGATGCATGGAGGGCTCTGTGGGGACAACATGCTACATGGGAAATTTGTAAGAAAATAATACTGCATGGAGTGCAGTGCTAGTTCATACTCTATGAAGGGCTTTGTAGAGACATAATGTATGAGAGGCTGTGTGGGGACCTCATACTGCCCTCGAGACTTTGTGGGGACATCATACTTTGTGAGGTGGTTTGTGGGGACCTCAATTTATTTGAGGGGTTATGTGGTGACATCAAACTATTTTAGGAGGCAGAATTCTGTTTGAATGGTTGGGTACGGACAACAAAGTCTGTGAGCGGCTGTGTGTGGATATCATACTGTATGAGGAGACATCATACTGTGTGAGAGGCTTTGTGGTGACTTTTGTCTTGACATCGTTCTGTGTGTGGGGTTTTGTGAAAACATCATACTGTGCGGGGGTCTGTGTGGGAGCATCATACTGTTTGAGGAAACATCATAGGGTGGCTTTGTGTTGAGATACTTTGTGGGGAAATTATGAGGGGACATAATAGTGTCTGGAGGGTTGATAGGATGTCATGCTGTTTGAGGAGACATCATACTGTTTGAGGAGCTATGAAGGCACATCATACTTTGTGGCGTGCTGTGTAGAAACATAGTATACTGTGTGGGGAGATTGTTGGGGCATTGTATTGTGTAGGTGTGGGGAAGGTGACTTGACGAACAGACGTGACTGGTAGAAGGAGGGGACGGTTTGTGCACTAGGGACAGAGATTGACAGGTTAGAAAGGTAACAGCAGGGAAAGAGAAAAGGGAGTGCAGTACCGTGAAATGACCACAAGATGGCAGGGGAGAGTAGTACAGGCCTTAACATCAGCTTAGGGCTTAGGAATCCGCTTAGTCATGGTGGGCGGGGAGATAGGAGCCCGGGTGGGAAATTCCCCTGTGAGAGAGGGGATAAATAGAAGAAGGCGGGGCTCCAGGAGAGTTTAGTCCCGGGAGGAGCTCAGAAGAAGACGGAGAAAGTGAGAAGAGCTCGGCCAGGGGGACGGACAGAGGAGACACAGTCAGGGGCGTGGCCCTGACCCGACGGACTGCAGGACAGGCAAGGAGAAGAGGCAGCCAGGGGGGAGATCCTGACTCGACGTACCGCAAGACAGACGAGGCCCCGAGGGTACCGATTGGAAGACGACCTCGGGCAGGTGAAGCGCTGGGGGTAGATTGGTCTAGGACAGCCCCCAGTGAGGTACATTACTGCTACTGGAGCTGAAGAATAGGTACCCGGGCCTGGCGATACAGTGGTGTCAAGAAGCTGCGGTGCGTGTTTGCTGGTCGTCAGGACGACAAATAAATCTGGAACTGTTACAAGTGGAAGCTGTCTCCGTCTCATCTTTGCCTCGTCTGGTAAGCAGTGGTCCACCCCCTAGCCCGGCCCCCTACCACATTTGGCGTAGTTGGCAGGATCGCCACCGCTAATACAACACCTTCCGCTGCAGGCCTGTGTTTGAAGAAACCTAGAAGGACTTGGACTGTTCCTCTGTGGATTACAAGTGCCTGTGGATTACAGATCATTGACCTGTGGATTATAAATTGGAGACTTTGTTCCGGATCATCGCTGCCATCAGAGGATCCGGACCGGGAAAGAAACTTCGCAAGATGGAGCCCGCGTGGAATACCAATTCGGGCTGCGTTTGGGATCACCAGAGGAAAACCCAAAAAAGGCACTGTGCCTCTCCAGCGCTGGTGACTGCCGGGCAGGAGGAGGTTGGCGCTGAATTGGACTACTCGGGGCTGCCGCTGGGGGAACTGATACCGACCCCCTCTGCGGAGCTATCGGGCCTGGAGGCTGGTCCTGCCGGATGGCGGGATGAAGAACAACAGGGCACCTCCAATGATGGGACCGGGAGCTGCGGAAGAGCCGCGGAGAACAGCGACTCCCCACACCGATCCCTGGGAGAAAGATGGGACGGCCTGGACAGAGCTGCAGCGCCGGGGCAGGTGAGCGTTCCCCTGGCTCTGCCGGCGGCTCCGCAAGCAGCCCCCACCACCCGGCCACACTGCGCGGCCTCCTGTGCTCCTGGAGGCTCGGCCGCGGAGGACTCGGCTGCCTCCGCTGGGCTGATCAATGCCCCTGCTCCCGTCCCCGAACCACCCCACCCGGCGGCGCCATGTCCGGTGTCGCCGGTGCGGAACTGCCACGTCCCCGAACCACCCCGCCCGGCAATGCCATGTCCGGTGTCGCCGGTGTGGAACTGCCACGTCCCCAAACCACCCCGCCCGGCGGCGCCACGTCCGGTGTCGTCGGTGCGGAGCCAGCCCACGGCCGACGCTGCTGCGTTCCCTCTTTCAGCAGTGGCCCCGTCCATGAAGCCGGCCGCTACTCCGGCCCCGTCTGCAACTCCGGTTGCGGCCTGCTCCATCCCTGGTTCGATTGCGGCACCGGCCGTGGCCTACCTGGCAGCACCCACGGCCGCTTCTGCCTCGCTCATGGTTTCAGCTGCGGCCTGCACACCGATGTACGCGGCCGCCTCTGCCGCTCGCCATACCACGGCTGCGGCCTGCCCATCAAGGTCCGTGGCTGCTCCGGCCCTGTTCCAGATTGCGGCTTCGGCCAGGTCATCGGGCTCTGCCGCCTCTGCGGAGCCGTCTTCTAATCACGCTAGCAGGCCCCAGCTTTGCCGCTCCGCTTCTCATTGGTCCACGACCCCGGTCCCTCACCTGTGGTTGGAGCTGCAGGAGCTGGGGTCCGGACGGAGCGAAGCCACCACATCGACAGAGATGAGTGCGTCCGCGCCGCCACCGATGGTGGACTGCTGGTTCCCAAGCAGAGAACTAGCCCGGAACGCGTGCCGTGGAACCACTTTCGGCCCCTTCTATCCCTTTTGACTCATCTCTCAGGAGGGAGATGGCCCCTGAGCCCTAGGCAAAAAAGAACACTCAGGGCTTGGGAACAGTCGAGACATCCCGGGAACCTCACAGCTGTGGGGTTCCCCTGCTGGAGTGGCGCAACATCCGGCGTCAGGAGATGGCCCGGACTGTTGGGATTTCATTGCACCATTGTGCAGGCCTAAAGAGGACAGTTATGCGTCCAAAGTTGAGGAAAAGGTTTATTGTTTTCTCCTGATACAGCGGGGATGTGAGAAAAAGTGCTAATGTTAAAGGGAGGGGGAGTAGTTCCATTTTAGGTTTGAAAATAATGTGTTTAACGAAGGAGTTAAAGAAAAAAAAGAGAGAAAAAAAAAGAGAAAGAGAAAAGGGGGTTGCTCCGGTTGAGTAACTCATATTGTTATTAGAATAGTGGTAATCATATATACGGTATGTTAAAGTTGATTTAATAAGTAGTGTGTTTAACAAAAAATGTATGTAACAGGTTCCGGGTATGAGGTAGTTGTGACAAAGACGCCGACCATAACTCTTTTAATGAAGGACGAGGAGATGAGAGATATAGAACCAGACAGTGGTCCCAAGTCAGATCCCCGACACCACGGACACCCCAAAATGTAAGAAATGGTTGAAGGTAGTGGAAGGGGAGAGCAGTGGGAGGTACACACCGTAGAGTAGTCCGGGTGGACCTCGCCAACCCGAAAGAAGTTGTCACGTGGCGTGTGCGCTGGCGGGTAGCAGTAGGCTGCTCGGAGCATGGTGCTCCTGGTTTAGTTCGGTCCCCGTGGCGGGTGTAGCCCAACGACCAGTCCGACAACAGACTGTGGATAAGATTCAGAACGACATAGGTAGGACGTACGATTGTCGGGACGACAATGGACAAAGGGTGGGGGGAGTGTGGGGAAGGTGACTTGACGGACAGACGTGACTGGTAGAAGGAGGGGACGGTTTGTGCACTAGGGACAGAGGTTGACAGGTTAGAAAGGTAACAGCAGGGAAAGACAGAAAAGGGAGTGCAGTACCGTGAAATGACCACAAGATAGCAGGGGAGAGTAGTACAGGACTTAACATCAGCTTAGGGCTTAGGAATCCGCTTAGTCATGGGGGGCGGGGAGATAGGAGCCCGGGTGGGAAATTCCCCTGTGAGAGAGGGGATAAATAGAAGAAGGCGGTGCTCCAGGAGAGTTTAGTCCTGGGAGGAGCTCAGAAGAAGACGGAGAAAGTGAGAAGAGCTTGGCCAGGGGGACGGACAAAGGAGAGACAGTCAGGGGGGTGGCCCTGACCCGACAGACTGTAGCACAGGCAAGGTGAAGAGGCAGCCAGGGGGGAGACCCTGACTCGACGTACCGCAAGACAGACGAGGCCCCGGGGGTACCGATTGGAAGACGACCTTGGGCAGGTGAAGCGCTGGGGGTAGATTGGTCTAGGACAGCCCCCAGTGAAAGATCCGCGAGGTGCGTTACTGCGACTGGAGCAGAAGAATAGGTACCCGGGCCTGGCGATACAGTGGTGTAAAGAAGCTGCGGTGCATGTTTGGTGGTCGTCAGGAGGACGACAAATAAATCCGGAACTGTTACAAGTGGAAGCTGTCTCCGTCTCATCTTTGCCTCGTCTGGTAAGCAGTGGTCAGCCCCCCCTAGCCCGGCCCCCTACCACATAGGGAGCTTTTGAATAAGTTAAAGGGGCTGAACAACAGGAGCTGTACGATTTATAAACTTTATAAAAACAGTAAATTATATGGTTTTGACCAGCTGCTACAAGTTAAAATACTGTACATGCTACAAAAAGCAGTATTATTGTTAGTATTATCAGTAGCACCTAGTTAACAGACTTAATTCTATTCAAAACTAAGTGTCAAAAATTAATATAAAGCAATGATAATATTGATAATAATAATCAGAATTAACTTTGGCCTGTTGGTTTGGCACTCCACAATATTCATGGTCTCTCATGTGGCTGCTTAGTAAAATTAGATGCTCACCCCTGATTTAAGTATTTTTGAAAAGTATTCATAAATGTTGCAGGAAAGAAAGTTATACGCTGACTGTAATTTAATTACATACTATACCATAATTCATTTATTAGCATGTGTCCTGTACTGAGTGTCAAGGTGCTTAGTGACTGACTCATTTCTACAGCAAAGCCTGCCCCTTTTTCTGTTAATCAATTGTTAAAAAAAAAAAAAAAAAGGACTGGATTAGTTACTAAAGGGAATCTGTGAGAAGGATTTTGCTATATAATCTGAGGACAGAATGAGGTAGGAGTTAAAAAACAGAATTCAATGATGTGTCATATGTCTATACAATATGTCTATATAAGCTATGTGCTGTTGTTTGCTTACATTGAAATCTTTATCAACAGGATATTATTATTCCTGTGACTATGTGCCTCGTGCTAAGAAGTCTGACTCTGCCCCCTCCTGTTATAAGCAGCTTACTGTCAAAAAACAATATACATAGAGAGCGTATGGGCGAGTCAGCTTTCGTTACAATACATCTAAGAATTATGATTATGTCACAGTTGCTGCATCCAGTAAATTAAATGATACAATGTTGGAATCAGGGACTCTATTCCTACATTATGATGTAGGATGCTCTCTGATGACATAGCAAAAGCCCGGTGACTAGTGATGGGCGAACCCGTGGATGTTAATCATTTGAAAATAAAATTGATTTACAGTAGTTACCAGAACAGTATCCAAACCTGAGCCCTGAATCCACTTAGATGAATTGCTTGCCCTGCTGTTATCTGCGGGACAGCATGGCCAGTGCTTTGATCAGCGGTAATATTGTTACCGCTGGCCTGATCGCTGCGGTTACCACGCTGTCAGATGACAGCATGTGAGCCAACAGCTGTATCCGGCAGTAAAAAGGTTACAGCTGGTCACAGGCATCAGGTAATGAAAGTACGATTATCATCAGTGTATGCCTGCTGTCACTCATAGCTGCAACAGCAGGCAAGACTGATGATATTAAACATCAGCCGACACTTGTACTATGAACAAAATCATTAAAAGAATGAATTGGGGTTTCTTCTATTTTTGATAACCAGTGCAGGCAAAACTGACAGCTGTCAACTTTATCTTGGCTGGTTATAAAGAATAGCAGGGTCCCACACCTTTCTTTTAAACTATTTAAGTAAATGATTTCAAAAATATTGTGGGGTCACCTGGCTGAGGTGTTTGAAGCCTTGCTCAACTTCGGCCTGAAAGTGAAGCCATCCAAATGCCACCTCCTGAAGCCCAAGGTGCAGTACCTTGGTCATGTAGTGAGTGCAGAGGGTGTGACACCGGATCCTGACAAAATCACTGTCATCCAGGACTGGCAGAATCCAAGCAACCTCCATGAGGTATGTCAATTCCTCGGGTTGGTAGGCTACTACCGAAGGTTCATCAAAGGCTTCACTGAGATAGCCACCCCTATGCAAAATCTTCTGGTGGGCCAGGAAGAAGAGTCCTACATTTGAATGGAATGAGGAACTAGAGAGGTTCTTCACTCAACTGAAAATGGCTCTCGCAGGAGATGAAGTTCTGGCCTACCCAGATTATGATCAACCATTTGTTCTGTATACTGATGCCAGCAATGTGGGACTGAGAGCAGTACTGTCAGAGGCATAGAATGGCAAAGAAAGAGTGATCTCCTACGCCAGCAGGAAGCTTCGTCCCACTGAAAGGAACCCTGACAACTACAGTTCCTTCAAACTGGAGTTCCTCGCCATAGTCTGGGCTGTGACTGAAAGATTCCAGCATTCCCTAGCTTTAGCCAAGTTTACCATCTTCACGGACAACAACCCACTAACTCACTTGGAAACTGCAAAACTAGGTACACTGGAGCAGCGATGGATGGCCCGGCTGTCTAACTATGAATTTACCATCAAGTACCGAGCAGGGCACAAGAATGCCAATGCTGATGCGCTGTCCAGGATGCCCAATCTGCCAGATGGGGGAGAAGACCCTGAGGCAAATGAGTTACCTACCTTCCACCAGCCAATTGTGGCCCAACGTGCCCAAGGAGAGAGAAACAGACAATCCATCGTGAAAGAGGCCACCCTAAATCCGTTGCCTCATCATGACTGGGCAGAAACGCAGGATAGCAACCCCGCAGTCTGCCTGGTAAAGGAGCTACTGTCACAAACTGACTCACGCCCAGGTCCAGATGCTCCTGAAGAAACCCAGCAGTTGTGGAAGGAAAGAGGCAGGCTATTCATCTATTCATGAGCTGGTCTGGCAGGTGGTAGTCCCAAAGAGGGAGGCATCAATGGTCTTGGAAGCATACCACAATGGAGCTGGTCATTTTGGATGGAAGAAGTTGGAGGCCTTGCTCCAGGAGAGATTCTACTGGGCTGGTATGAAGAAGGCCATTGAAAATTGGTGTCGGGAATGTGGACAATGTAACCTGCACAGGAAGGACCGTAACAGCCAGTGAGCTCCTTTTCAGCCAATAATAACTAAACAGCCACTCGAGCTGGTAGCCCTGGACCATGTGAAGCTGGTCCCAAGCTCTTCAGGCTACGTTTATGCTCTTACCATTGTTGACCACTACTCGAGATTCCTGGTTGTCGTGCTGGTCAAGGATCAAACAGCCAGGACAGCAGCCACAGCATTCCAACAGCACTTTTGTCGACCACACGGATATCCCGAGAGAGTGCTTACAGATCAAGGTCCAGCCTTTTGAGGCGGAAGTGTTCCAGGAATTCTGCAACTTGTACGGTTGCAAGAAGATCAGGACAACACCGTACCATCCAAAGACCTATGGCATGTGTGAAAAGATGAATCAGGTGGTGATCGATCTACTGAAGACCTTGCTTTTGGAAGAGAGGATTCTGTGGCCAGAGAAGTTGCCAGATCTGGTAGACCTCTACAATCACATTCCTGTGAATTCCACCAACTGCACTCCAGCCTACCTAATGAGAGCGAGGCCTGGCAAGCTACCTATTGATTTGGATATGGGAGTCCTTACACCTGAGGTGACATCACCAGATGCTGACTGGGACACAGAGAGGCAGCAGCAATACCGAAAAGTACAAGAGTGCGTAGAAAAGAGTCTAGCTCAGGCGAGACAAAAACAGGAAAAGAACTATAATCAACATGCACCTGCAATTCCCTTGTCACCAGGAGAATAGGTCCTAAAGAGGAAAAGGAGGATGCATATATTGGATGACCAATGGGAAGCTGAACCCTACACCGTCCTACCATCAAACTTTGACAACACCAAAGTGTGCTTTATCAGTAAGGATGGAGGAGAAACCTCATCAGCAGTATCGAGGGATCATCTGAAACTGTGCCCTGACCAACTAAAGGAAAAGATGGGAGAGCAAAACAACCTTCAACCCATAGAGGAAGAAGAGAAAAAGGTCTGCACTGTACTCGGAGAATTTCCTGCAAACTGGACAAGAGTGGATCAAGCCATCGTAGTTCCTGTCCTAATCTTTCCCCAGCCTACTTTAACTGAAGTAGCAGAGACTCAAGGCAACTGTGAAAATCAGGAAGTTCAGGCAGCGGATGCCACACCAGCAGTGGAGCCAGAGAATCCTCACCTGCCAGTGGTGAATCTGTCATGCCCACAATGAGTCTAAGAGTTCGCTGACGGCTATTACTCAGTTTATCAACAGCAGTAACAGGCCCACTAAACCTAAATAGGCCATTAGAAGTAGCCATGCTATGCAGATCTACCCATAGTACAAAAGGTGAGATCCCAGATAGATATAGAGATTAAAGTACAAATAGAAAATGTAAACAGTACCTGTAAATATGCAACCTTTCAAGTTTATATGCCTACAGAGACTCTGTAAGAACTCTTTGAATATCTTATTTTGTTTTTGATGGACAATAGGGCCACAGGACTATGTGTGGCCAAAACAATCCTTGTACATAGTTTACCAACTTGCTCAGGAATTGGACCATGGACATTGGCGCATGGACTAATCGTCACAAGGACTATTTTTGAGCTACGGTTTTTGTAATTTTTCATTTTTTGAAATCTTGTAACAGTCACAATTGTTAATTTGTTAATATGTTTACATGTTTTCTCAGTCCAGGAGTATTGAATTGCACTAGGGGGAATGTGGCGCCCCCAGGAGTATGGTCACCATAGTGGCATTACCTTCCTCCAAGGGAGTGTGATGTCATGCTTGGAAGCAATGCAGGGTCTCTCTATCAGGTAAATCAGCACACAGCACAGTTCCCACTCCAGGCCAGCAGAGGGAGCTCTTAACCAAACTGGGGAGGAGCTGCTCTCTGGGGCCAGGAGAGGGAAGTTAGTGAAGTTTGTGCGGAGAGGGAAAAGTGTGTGGATGTGGAAAAGAGGAGCTGGAGGATTCAGCAGAATTCAGGCTCACTTCTAGCTGTAAGCGCATGGTCCAGAGTCCAGTATCCAAGGTTGTTTGGATGCTGATGGTCCTGCAGCAAAAACCAGAGGAACGAGAGGCTGTAAATGCTCCATTCCCAACTAAGACTTGGAGGCACAGAAGTAACTTGTGTGAGTCAGAAAGAGGAGACTACGGCTGCCTGCCATACGAGGGGAGTTCTAAAAGAGAGCAAGCAAGAGGAACTTCAGTGTAACTCAGTACTGCAAGAGCCTCAGATAAGCGCTAGGAAGGAGACTACACAACCCATCTGCATAGAGAGATCCCTAAGTTGCTTTCAGGCTGATCAGCTCCTGTTCCATCTGTAATATGGATCCTGGACTGCACTTACAAAGCAAAGTAAAGGTAAAGGAAACTGCACTCTGTTGTGTCATTGCCTTCTTCCTGCAACACATTCAGCACTGCTACATCTTTGTGCCTAACACTACACCCTCTTCCTCAACACCTATTACTACTGCCCTGGGACTACAGCTCTACCTGTGGGGAGCCCTTATATTTTGCTGCCTTATACCATTTGTCCCAGAGGATCTGCCTGCAGCGTCGGCTTAACCCCTTCATTGCCGAGCATCACAGGTGGCATCACGTATCATCCACCTATAAACTTTATTCAGCCGCGTTTCACCCTTTTTGCATGGACGCCCAGGGCCACGGACCGGGTCAGCTCCACCGTGACACATCCCTCTGAGACCCCGGCCCGGTACCGAGTAACCCCACTGCCCTGGCGGGTGATCCATTTGCTTATCCTTAGGAAGTCTATTACAAATGTATACATGAGCTTAAATTGTTTATTTGAAAGTGATATGTGATTAAAGTTAATGGAGATCACTTGACATATTTTACATATTAAACAAATATTAAACACTACTCTATAAACCTATGATTTCATACCGATCCATATGAATTTCATGGAAAAAAAATGTGTTTTCTATTGCATCAATAACTGAGATTGACTCACCCAGAAGCATTACTTTTAGGAGAGAAATTTGTGTGGTACATAGGCAATGTATATAAAGCATACAGAACTATTATTATTTCTAAGAATTTTGTGCGAAAAAATATTTAACTTTTTCATCAACGGCATTGCATTTTTCCTTGTGATAGCAATAAGCATTATGGTTCTGTAATGTGGTGATTATAATTGAGCATTCAAGTGTAAAATGAGTCGACAAGGGGTACACTACTTCCTTCTGTTTAAAAAAGACTTGATCTCCAAGGGCAACACCATTTCTTCACCATATGAGCTGGAAATCTGCGGAATATTCAAATAACTTGCAGAAATTACAACAACTGTTTCAATCATCTGATTATGCTTTCTCCACAAACATCAAATTCATCAACAAAGTCTGCCACATATGACAGCATCCTAACATTTCATGGTAGGAAAGACTTCAAGAAATACAGTATATGTGAAGAGAACTGGCTGACTGCTCTTTTTGAAAGGAATCTGTCAACAGGTTTTTGCTACCTCATTTGAGAGCAGCCTGATGTAGGAACAGAAACCCTGTATCACATAGTTTACTAGGTGCAGCAGTACTGACAGAATCAAAGTTTTCAGATTTAGCAATACAGCAGAGCTGAGAAAGCTAACCCCGCCCCACCAAGGTCTGTGTGTACATTGTCTATAGAGAGTGAGCTGCTTATCAGAGGAGGGAGCGGGAATCAAATACACAGCTCTGTGACATCTGTTATTGGAGGTAGAGAGTCCTTATCCAGGCATGTGTGTGAACAGTTTAATGAATCAGAGGCCTGTAGTGCTGATACTGGTGCTGAAGCTAAACCATCATACTAACAGTCCGTGTAAGGGCTAAATCTGTGCTTTGCTGTTTGTAACAGATTCATTCTAACTATAGCCTAGGGAGGTAGAGAAAGTTGCAAGAGTTGTGAGAGTGGCTGAATGCAGTCTCTAGGCAGAGATCAGGGCTTTTCAGTCCATTGCGAAATCTATAGCTGTGGCAGTTGACCACATTTTAAATTTTTGGTGATAAAATTGACTAAATTGACATCCATACAGTATTACATGCTTTATGGTACATTTTTATGTTGTATAATACTCCAAAAAAGTGTTGAGACCTTTTCCTGGATTCAGTTACTCACCTATAGAGTATTATGTTCTTTAGAAGGACGTAGATTTGGGGATTTATTCTGACGAAATATATGCTGAACTGGATGGACAAATGTCTTTTTTCGGCCTCGCTAACTATGTTGCTATGTTACTATGTGCTTTGCTGTACATTTCAATATTCAATTACTTATTCAGACACTATTATGTGGTTTGTGGCACATTTTAGTGTTAATAAATTAATAAAATGGGGAGATGATGTTAACATTCTGGGAAAAGGTCAATGGTCATAATGGTTCCCATGCTATTAATATCAGCTGACAGCTGTTTACTTAGCCTTTCCTGGTTGTAATAGGGGAACCTCCCAAAAAATAATGTGCTATTTTTTACTAACCAGCAAAGGCTATGCAGACAGCACTGAGCTGATATTAATAGCCTAGGAAGGGGCCATGGATATTGGCCTCCTCCCAGACAAAGAACATCAGCCTTCAGCTGCCGCAGAAATGGTGCATCCATAAGTTACGCCAAATTTGGGGCTTAGTTTTGCTCTTCCCACTTGCCCTGGTGCGGCAGCAAGTGGGTTAATATTTGTGGGATTGATGTCAGCTATTTTATGGCCGCTGATATCAAGCCCATGGGTTACAGATACCACCATTAATAACTCCATAGTCAAATGTAATAAACAGATAGAGTAAAGTCCTTTAAGTGAAATAAACACACACACTCCTTTATTGGAAATAAAAATCCCCATCCGTCTTTTACGAAGTTATTCAGCAAAAATTAAAATAAACAAGCAAAGTTATACTCACCTTTCTGCCTATAATCCATTAACCCCTTTCTGTCATGTGACGTACTATCCCATCCATGTGCCCTGGGACTTAATTCCCAGGGACGGGACAGTACGTCCCACGTGGTGAGCGCCGCTGATTGCGGCCGGGTGTCAGCTGATTATCACAGCTGACACCCGGCACAATGTGTCAGGGGCGGTCATGGACCGCCCCCGACATGTTAACCCCTTGCACACCACGATCAAACACAATCGCGGTGTATCGGGGGTTAAAGGGAAGCCTCGGCAGGGAGGGGGCTCCCTCCGTGCTTCCCTGAGCCCCCCACAGAAGCGCAATGTGCAGCGCTGCTGCGGGGGGCTCTTTCCCTGCTGGTCCCCGGATCCAAGATGGCGACGGGGACCTTCAGGGTCCTGCAGGGAGCTGGCTTACTCAGTGCCTGCAAAGTGCAGGCAAGGAGGAAACCTGCACACTGTCTGTGATAGATTGCTGATCTGTCAGTGATCTGTGATATGACAGATCAGCAATCTGTCACAGGACAGTGATGTCCCACCTGGGACAATGTAATAAAGTTAAAAAAAAGTGTAAAAATAATTTTTCAAAAATCGTTAAATAAATTAAAAAATATATATATTCCTAATAAATTCATTTTTTGGAAATAAAAAAACCCAAAACAATAAAAGTACACATATTTGGTATTGCCGCGTCCGTAACGTCCCGCCCTATAAAACAGTCCCATTAGTTAACCCCTTTAGTGAACCCCTTAAAAAATAAAAATAAAAAAGCAAGCAAAAAATAATGATTTATTATCATACCGCCGAACAAAAAGTGCAATAACGCGCGATCAAAAAGACGCATATAAATATGCATGGTACCGCTGAAAATGTCATCTTGTCCCGCAAAAAGCGAGCCACCATACAGCATCATCAGTGAAAAAATAAAAAAGTTATAGCTCGCAGAATAAAGCAATGCAATAATAATTATTTTCTTTATAAAATTGTTTTCATTGCATAAAAGCGCCAAAACATAAAAAAAGACCTAAATGAGGTATCGTTGTAACCGTACTGACCCGAAGAATAAAACTGCCTTAACAATTTTACCGCAGGCAGAACAGTGTAAACGCATCCCCCCAAAAGAAATTCATGAATTGTTGGTTTTTCTTCATTCTGCGTCCCAAAAATTGGAATAAAAAGCGATCAAAAGATGTCACGTGCCCGAACATGATACCAATGAAAGCGTCAACTCGTCCCACAAAAAATAAGACCTCACATTACTCAGTGGGTCAAAATATGGAAAAATTATAGCTCTCAATATGTGGTGATGCAAAAACTATTTTTACAATAAAAAGCGTCTTTTAGCGTGCGACAGCTGCCAAATATAAAAACCGCCATAAATAGTAAATCAAACCCCCCGTTATCACCCCCTTAGTTAGGGAAAAATAATAAAATAAAAAAATGTATTTATTTCCATTTTCCCATTAGGGTTAGGGCTAGGGCTAGGGTTAGGGCTAGGGCTAGGGCTAGGGTTATGGCTGAGATTAGGGTTAGGGGTGTGTTGGGGTTAGGGTTGGAGTTAGAATTGGGGGGTTTCCACTGCTAGGGCACATCAGGTGCTCTCCAAATGCAACATGGCATCTGATCTCAATTCCAGCCAATTCTGTGTTGAAAAAGTCAAATGGTGCTCCTTCCCTTCCAAGCTCTGCCATGCACCCAAACAGTGTTTTACCCCCACATATTAGGGTATCAGCGCACTCAGAACAAATTGCAAAACATCTTTTGGGGTCCAATTTCTCCTGTTACCCTTAGGAAAATAAAAAATTGGGGGCAAAAATATCATTTTTGTGGAAAAAAATGATTTTTTTATTTTCACGCCCGGGCGTTATAAACTTCTGTGAAGCACTTGGGGGTTCAAAGTGCTCACCACACATCTAGATAAGTTCCGTGGGGGGTCTAGTTTCCAAAATCGGGTCACTTGAGGGGAGTTTCAATAGTTTAGGTACATCATAGGCTCTCCAAATGCACATGAAACCCGCAGAACATTCCATCAAAGTCTGCATTCCAAAATGTCACTACTTCCCTTCCGAGCCCCGACGTGTGCCCATACAGTAGTTTTCTCCCACATATGAGGTATCAGTGTACTCAGGACAAATTGGACAACTTTTGGGGTCCAATTTCTCCTGTTACCCTTGGGAAAATAAAAAAATTGGGGACTAAATGATCATGTTTGTGGAAAAAATATGATTTTTTTATTTTCATGCCCAGGCATTATAAACTTCTGTGAAGCCCTTGGGGGTTCAAAGTGCTCACCACACATCTAGATAAGTTCCATAGGGGGTCTAGTTTCCAAAATGGTGTCACTTATGGGGGGTTTCCACTGTTTAGGTACATTCGGGGCTCTCCAAAGGCAACATGACACCCGCAGAGCATTCCATCAAAGTCTGCATTCCAAAATGTCACTACTTCCCTTCCGAGCCCCGACGTGTACCCATACAGTAGTTTTCTCCCACATATGGGGTATCAGCGTACTCAGGACAAATTGGACAACAACTTTTGGGGTCCAATTTCTCCTGTTACCCTTGGTAAAATAAAAAAATTGGTGACTAAAAGATCATGTTTGTGGAAAAAATACGATTTTTTTATTTTCACGCCCGGGCGTTATAAACTTCTGTGAAGCACTGGGGGGGTTGAAAGTGCTCAACACACAACTAGGTAAGTTCCTTGGGGGGTCTAGTTTCCAAAATGGTGTAATTTGTGGGGGGTTTTTACTGTTTTGATACATCAGGGGCTTTCCAAGTGCGACAAGGTGTCCGATCTCAATTCCAGCCAAAAATGTCAAATGGCGCTGCTTCCCTTCCGAGCTCTGCCATGCGCCCAAATAGTGGTTTATCCCCACATGTCAGGTATCAGCGTACTTAGGACAAATTGCACAATAACTTTTAGGGTCCTGTTACCCTTGGAAAAATAAGAATTGATGGTGAAAAGATCATTTTTGTGGAAAAAATATGATCTTTTAATTGTACGGCTGTACGTTATAAACTTCTGTGAAGCCCTTGGGGGCTCAAAGTTCTCACCACATATCTAGATAAGTTCCTTGGGGGGGTCTAGTTTCCAAAATGGTGTCATTTGTGGGGGGTTTCCACTGTTTTGGTACATCAGGGGTTTTCCAATCGCGACATGGTGTCCGATCTCAATTCCAGCCAAAAAAGTCAAATGGAGCTGCTTCCCTTGTGAGCTCTGCCATGCACCCAAATAGTCATTTACACCCACAAATGGGGTATCAGCGTACTCAGGACAAATTGCACAATAACTGTTAGGATCCTGTTATCCTTGGGAAAATAAAAAATTGGGGGTGAAAAGATCACTTTTGTGGAAAAAATATGATTTTTTAACTGTACTGCTGTACGTTATAAACTTCTGTGAAGCCCTTGTTGGTTCAAAGTTCTCACCACATATCTAGATAAGTTCCTTGGGGGGTCTAGTTTCTAAAATGGGGTCACTTGTGGGGGGTTTCCACTGTTTAGGTTCATCAGGGGCTCTCCAAATGTGATATGGCGTCCGATCTGAATTCTAGCCAATTTTGCATTGAAAAAGTCAAACAGGGCTCCTTCCCTTCTGAGCTCTGCCATGTGCCGAAACAGTGGTTCCCCCCACATATCAGATATCAGCGTACTCAGGACAAACTGCACAATAACTTTTGCAGTCCAACTTCTCCTGTTACCCTTGGTAAAATAAAAAAAATTGAACCAGAAGTATTTTTTTGTGAAAAAAGTTAAATGTTCATTTTTTTTAAAATATTCAAAATATTCCTGTGAAGCACCTGAAGGGTTAATAAACTTCTTGAATGTGGTTTTGAGCACCATAAGGGGTGCAGTTTTTAGAATGGTGTCACTTTTGGGTATTTTCTATCATATAGACCCCTCAAAGTGGCTTCAAATGTGATGTGGTCCGTAAAAATAAAATGGTGTTGCAAAAATGAGAAATCGCTGGTCAACTTTTAACCCTTATAACTTCCTAAGAAAAAAAATTTGGGTTCCAAAATTGTGCTGATGTAAAGTAAACATGTGGGAAATGTTACTTATTAAGTTTTTTGTGTGCCGTAATCTCTGTGATTTAAGGGCATAAAAATTCAAATTTGGAAAATTGAAAAAATTTTCAAAATTTTCACCAAATTTCCGTTTTTTTCACAAATAAACGCAAGTTATATGAATGAAATTTTACCACTTGCGTGAAGTGCAGTATGTCATGAGAAAACAGCATCAGAATCACCAGGATCCATGGAAGCGTTCCAGAGTTATTACCTCATAAAGGGATAGTGGTCAGAATGGTAAAAATTGTCCCGGTCATGAACGTGCAAACCACCCTTGGGGGTTAAGGGGTTAATGGCCATGTCGAGTGGTGTCATCATTAAGTGTAATGATTCCGGATTTCCATTTTGAGCCTGTTTGCCCTTTTCAAAGATGGAGTTTTGCATCCCTGTCATGCAATTTCTTGTCTGTCTTGGGCATGTGTTCCTCCTTGCCTGAATATTTTGTGCTGATGGCTCCTGAGCTTCTGCCCGTTGTGATGGTGAACTCCCTGCTACTGCTCTATATTAAAATATGCCCCATATAATGCTCCGTAAAGGTTAATGATGGCCCCATAAGATGCTCCATATTAAAATATGCCCCATATAATGCTGCTGCTGCGATAAAAAAAATGACATACTCACCTCTCGTCACTGGGGGCCAGGTGCCAGTGTCCTGAGCAGGAGCGGACAGTGGCACACTATGGGAGCCAGGTGCCAGTGCCGCTGGCTCATGCCCCTGGCACTTGTGATATTCACCTTTCCCTGTTCCACCTCCTCGCGCCACTGTGTCTTCCATCTCTCTGAAGTGACTGTTCAGGCAGAGGGCGCGTACTAACCATGTCATTGCACCCTCTGACCAGGAAATCACAGTCAGAGGATGTGGAAGACAGCACAGCATGGCGGTGGAATGGGGACAGGTGAATATCGCATGGCTCACCCTCCCCCAGTCCTACTCACCCTCCTTGCACTGCTACATCTCAGTCCCTACATCTCCATCAGGGGCGGGCACGGCATCTCTCTTCCTGTCTTCCTTCCAGTGCTGAATGGTCATGTGGTACCACTCATTAAAGTAATGAATATGCGCTCCACGCCTATGGAAGTGGAGACGCGTGCATATTCATTTCTTTAATGAGCGGTACCAAGTGACCGCTCAGCACTTGCAGGAAGAAGACAGGAAGAGAGATGCTGGAGCCTGGACTGAGATGCAGGGACTGATGTGCAGCGATGATGCCAGGAAGGTGAGTATGATGTCTTCTGCTCCCCCATCCCCCCTCCCCCGCCGACAATGTATAAACCGAGAGGGGCATTTTCAGCACAAAAAATGTGCTGAAAATCTCAGCTTATACACGAGTATATATGGTAATTCCATAGTTTGATAGCTTGGATGCAGTGATGTCAAATATATTTTATAATTTTTTTTTTTTATCAAGGAGAAAAGGGGGATTTGAGTAATTTATTTTTTATATTGATAAAAACTTTTTTACATTATTTTTAATATTTTTTTTTAGCCCCTATAGGGGACTTGCACTTGCAATCATTAGTTCGCTTATACTGTATGCTGCAATGACACAGTATTATAGTATATAGTAAAAATCAGCCCATGGCTGAGCTTCACAGGAGGACTGAGATGACAGTGACAGGGGTCTTCAGTAGTTCCCTGACTGTTGTAGTAACCCATCAGTTCCCTGTGATCTTTTCATGGGGCGCCAATAGAAACTGATGTGGCCAAGATTGACAGCAGTGTTTAAATGGTTAACAGCTTTGGCTAGAACTGAGCTTCAGCCTTATCTTTTAGACACAGGTGCCGGTTATATATTATAGCTGGTATCTGCCACTTTTGAAGGTAGCTGAGCTCCTGAGCATCCTCCACAAGTGAGGACCTCTTCCCAGGACAATAATTCAAGTATTAATGTGGGAAGGGGTTAAAAATAAAGACATTTTCAAAAAATAGAAATACTCTTATATTTTTTGTGAATGGTACCCTACTCTGTTATATTTCCTCAGAGTAGAGTTAGCTAAAAGACAAGATGTGTTAAGAAGTAGAGAATATAAGAACGTAGAAACATACAGTATGAATTGGGAAGAAAAATATGTAAAATTTACAAAGGCTTTAGAAGGTGATGGAACACAGAATTGAGAATTCTTCAGAAACCTTTGTTATCTGATCCAATAGAGAAAGTATCTGAGGACAACAAAAATACATTAAGGGCTACCCACCAGAGAACATGCCAAAATCCGTTATTGTGTTGAATTTGCTTCTCTTGGGACTGAAATTCTATTTCACTCTTATTTTTACTGCAAAGTTTCTTGATTGGAAAATATATTTAACAAAGGATAAGGGATGCCCTTCTTAGAGATTTCTCATAACCATAGTACCACAGTTCAAAAAATGAGGTATGAGAAATTGAAACACACTGGTTGTTCATTACAAATGTCCTATAGATAAACACTTCTGGAAAGGAGCGGCAACATGAATGAGTAACATGAAAATTATATTCTTTTTCTAAAGCATTATACACAAGCCTTTTTGCCCTGTTGGGGAACTCAGTTGATATTGGCGGGTCAAAACAGATGTCAACACAGCAAATCATATCTCATCTGGATTATTCATGTTTATGAGTTCAGTGGCTTCTATCGATTTTAGAGGGAGCCTTGCAATATATTGTATTTATTGCTACTAGCAGTTTTCCTGGTAATATCAGAAAATATATATTCCTGCAAAATTGTGGTCATCTAGAGAGGCACATTGGTTTAGCTCACTAGTATTGCCTTCTTAATATGCCCATCAGCACATGAACATATGGGTACTGGACACATATCAATCCTAGTGTTGTCTTTTTAAAATATAGGTATAGAAGGTTACGAATACCATAATATTATAGGTAGATGGTTGACCCAGCTTAGGGGAAGGAATTTTTTTCCCTATGGAGAAAATTGGCTTCTACTCTGTGGGTTTTTTGCCTTCCCCAGGATCAACAATGCAGAACAGCTGCACTAAAAATAGGCTGAACTAGATGGACATAAGGTCTTCCTTCAGCCTTCAAAACTATGTTACTATGTTACTATGTTAATTTTGGTCCTTGTCTAAGTATCAGTCATCATTTATGCATGCTGGTCTGTATTATATCATTTAGCAACCCTAATACAAATAAACCTTATATAAAAACAATGAATAGATACCATGCGGTAAGTAAATAAATACTGGAAATACATGTAAAAATCATGGGGTACTTAATTGACATTTTTAATTAAAAAAATCGAAAAAGATGGAGAATTAAAGAGACAAGGTATACAGCACAAAGTGGGGGACACACTACCAAATGTATAAAGAAATAAAGCGAAACCAAAAGCTTAGGCCAGCACACTTATTATAGGTTTAAGAGTAATGTGTAGGTGTACAAACAGATTATGGTTATTAACCCCTTCCTGACATGAGACGTACTATCCCGTCCACGGTACCCGGGCCCGTATGACCGGGGACGGGATAGTACGTCTACCGCGATCAGCGGCGCCCACGTGGTGAGCGCCGCTGATCGCGGCCGGGTGTCAGCTGATTATCACAGCTGACACCCGGCACAATGTGTCAGGGGCGGTCACGGACCGCCCCCGACACATTAACCCCTTGCACACCGCGATCAAACGCGATCGCGGTGTACCGGGAGTTAAAGGGAAGCATCGGGAGGGAGGGGGCTCCCTCCGTGCTTCCCTGAGCCCCCCACGGCAGCGCAATGTGCAGCGCTGCTGCGGGGGACTCCTATCCTCCAGGCCCCCGAATCCAAGATGGCGACGGGGGCCTTCGGGGGCCTGGGGAAGCTGGCTTCCTCAGTGCCTGCAAAGCGCAGGCATGAGGAAGCCTTGTGCACTGCCTGTGACAGATTGCTGATCTGTCACAGTGATCTGTGATGTGACAGATCAGCGATCTGTCACAGGACAGTGATGTCCCACCTGGGACTATGTAATAAAGTAAAAAAAAATTAAAAAAAAAGTGTAAAAATAAATTAAAAAAAATCGCCAAATAAATTAGTAAAAAAAAAAAAAAATATTCCCCAATAAATTCATTTTTTTAAAATAATAAAAAAAAAAAACAATAAATGTACAAATATTAGGTATCGCCGCGTCCGTAACGACCTGCCCTATAAAACTGTCCCATTAGTTAACCCCTTTAGCGAACCCCTTAAAAAATAAAAATAAAAAACGAAGCAAAAAATAATGATTTATTATCATACCGCCAAACAAAAAGTGCAATAACGCGAGATCAAAAAGACGCATATAAATATCCATGGTACCGCTGAAAACGTCATCTTGTCCCGCAAAAAACAAGCCGCCACACAGCATCATCAGCAAAAAAATAAAAAAGTTATAACTCGCAGAATAAAGCGATGCAAAAATAATTATTTTTTATATAAAATAGTTTTCATTGCATAAAACCGACAAAAACATAAAAAAAGACCTAAATGAGGTATCGCTGTAACCGTACTGACCCGAAGAATAAAAGCGCTTTATCAATTTTACCGTACGCGGAACGGTGTAAACGCACCCCCCCCAAAAGAAATTCATGAAACGCTGGTTTTTGTTCATTCTGCGTCCCAAAAATCAGAATAAAAAGCGATCAAAAAATTTCACGTGCCCGAAAATGGTACCAATAAAAACGTCAACTCGTCCCGCAAAAAATAAGACCTCACATGACTCGGTGGGTCAAAATACGGAAAAATTATAGCTCTCAATATGTGGTGATGCAAAAACTATTTTTACAATAAAAAGCGTCTTTTAGCGTGCGACAGCCGCCAAAAATAAAAACCGCCATAAATAGTAAATCAAACCCCCCGTTATCACCCCTTTAGTTAGGGAAAAATAATAAAATAAAAAAAATGTATTTATTTCCATTTTTCCATTAGGGTTAGGGCTAGGGTTAGGGCTAGGGGTGTGTTGGGGTGGGGTTAGGTTAGGGTTAGGGTTAGGGCTAGGGTTAGGGTTAGGGCTAGGGCTAGGGTTAGGGCTAGGGTTAGGGCTAGGGTTAGGGCTAGGGTTAGGGGCGTGTTGGGGTTCGGGTTGGAGTTAGAATTGGGGGTTTCCACTGTTTGGGCACATCAGGGGCTCTCCAAATGCAACATGGCGTCTGATCTCAATTCCAGCCAATTCTGAGTTGAAAAAGTCAAATGGTGCTCCTTCCCTTCCAAGCTCTGCTATGCGCCCAAACAGTGTTTTACCCCCTCATGTAGGGTATCAGCCTACTCAGGACAAATTGCAAAACAATTTTTGGGGTCCAATTTCTCCTGTTACCCTTAGGAAAATAAAAAATTGGGGGCAAAAATATCATTTTTGTGGAAAAAAAATGATTTTTTTATTTTCACGTCCGAGTGTTATAAACTTCTGTGAAGCACTTGGGGGTTCAAAGTGCTCACCACACATCTAGATAAGTTCCGTGGGGGGTCTAGTGTCCAAAATGGGGTCACTTGTGGGGAGTTTCAATAGTTTAGGTACATCAGGGGCTCTCCAAACGCACATGACAACCGCAGACCATTCCATCAAAGTCTGCGTTCCAAAACGTCACTGCTTCCCTTCCGAGCCCCGACGTGTGTCCATACAGTAGTTTTCTCCCACATATGGGGTGTCAGCGTACTCAGGACAAATTGGACAACAACTTTTGGGGTCCAATTTCTCCTGGTACCCTTGGGAAAATAAAAAAATGGTGACTAAAAGATCATGTTTGTGGAAAAAATACGAATTTTTTATTTTCACGCCCGGGCGTTGTAAACTTCTGTGAAGCACTGGGGGGGTCAAAGTGCTCACCACACATCTAGATAAGTTCCTTGGGGGGTCTAGTTTACAAAATGGTGTCATTTGTGGGGGGTTTCCACTGTTTAGGTACATTAGGGGCTCTCCAAAGGCAACATGACACCCGCAGACCATTCCATCAAAGTCTGCATTCCAAAACGTCACTACTTCCCTTCCGAGCCCTGACGTGTGCCCATACAGTAGTTTTCTCCCACATATGGGGTAGCAGCGTACTCAGGACAAATTGGAAAACAACTTTTGGGGTCCAATTTCTCCTGGTACCCTTGGGAAAATAAAAAAAATGGTGACTAAAAGATCATGTTTGTGGAAAAAATACGAATTTTTTATTTTCACGCCCGGGCGTTGTAAACTTCTGTGAAGCACTGGGGGGGTCAAAGTGCTCACCACACATCTAGATAAGTTCCTTGGGGGGTCTAGTTTACAAAATGGTGTCATTTGTGGGGGGTTTCCACTGTTTAGGTACATTAGGGGCTCTCCAAAGGCAACATGACACCCGCAGACCATTCCATCAAAGTCTGCATTCCAAAACGTCACTACTTCCCTTCCGAGCCCTGACGTGTGCCCATACAGTAGTTTTCTCCCACATATGGGGTAGCAGCGTACTCAGGACAAATTGGAAAACAACTTTTGGGGTCCAATTTCTCCTGGTACCCTTGGGAAAATAAAAAAATGGTGACTAAAAGATCATGTTTGTGGAAAAAATACGAATTTTTTATTTTCACGCCCGGGCGTTGTAAACTTCTGTGAAGCACTGGGGGGGTCAAAGTGCTCACCACACATCTAGATAAGTTCCTTAGGGGGTCTAGTTTCCAAAATGGTGTCATTTGTGGGGGGTTCCACTGTTTTGGTACATCAGGAGTTTTCCAAACGCGACATGGTGTCCGATCTCAATTCCAGCCAAAAACGTCAAATGGCGCTGCTTCCCTTCCGAGCTCTGCCATGCCCCCAAATAGTGGTTTACCCCCACATGTGGGGTATCAGCGTACTCAGGACAAATTGCACAATAACTTTTAGGGTCCTGTTACCCTTGGAAAAATAAGAATTGAGGGTGAAAAGATCATTTTTGTGGAAAAAATATGATTTTTTAATTGTATGGCTTTATGTTATAAACTTCTGTGAAGCCCATGGGGGTTCAAAGTTCTCACCACACATCTAGATAAGTTCCTTAGGGTGTCTAGTTTCCAAAATGGTGTCATTTGTGGGGGGTTTCCACTGTTTTGGTACATCAGGGGTTTTCCAAACGCGACATGGTGTCCGATCTCAATTCCAGCCAAAAACGTCAAATGGCGCTGCTTCCCTTCCGAGCTCTGCCATGCGCCCAAATAGTGGTTTACCCCCACATGTGGGGTATCAGCGTACTCAGGACAAATTGCACAATAACTTTTAGGGTCCTGTTACCCTTGGAAAAATAAGAATTGAGGGTGAAAAGATCATTTTTGTTTAAAAAATATGATTTTTTAATTGTATGGCTTTATGTTATAAACTTCTGTGAAGCCCATGGGGGTTCAAAGTTCTCACCACACATCTAGATAAGTTCCTTAGGGGGTCTAGTTTCCAAAATGGTGTCATTTGTGGGGGGTTTCCACTGTTTTGGTACATCAGGGGTTTTCCAAACGCGACATGGTGTCCGATCTCAATTCCAGCCAAAAACGTCAAATGGCGCTGCTTCCCTTCCGAGCTCTGCCATGCGCCCAAATAGTGGTTTACCCCCACATGTGGGGTATCAGCGTACTCAGGACAAATTGCACAATAACTTTTAGGGTCCTGTTACCCTTGGGAAAATAAAAATTGGGGTGAAAAGATCATTTTTGTGGAAAAAATATGATTTTTTAATTGTACCGCTGTACGTTATAAACTTCTGTAAAGCCCTTGTGGGTTCAAAGTTCTCACCACATATCTAGATAAGTTCCTTGGGGGGTCTAGTTTCCAAAATGGGGTCACTTGTAGGGGGTTTCCACTGTTTAGGTACATCAGGGACTCTCCAAACGTGACATGGCGTCCAATCTGAATTCCAGCCAATTTTGCATTGAAAAAGTCAAACGGCGCTCCTTCCATTCTGAGCTCTGCCATGCGCCGAAACAGTCGTTCCCCCCCACATATCAGGTATCTGCGTACTCAGGACAAATTGCACAATAACTTTTGCAGTTCAATTTCTCCTGTTACCCTTGGTAAAATAAAAAAAATTGAACCTGAAGTATTTTTTTTATGAAAAAAAGTTAGATGTTCATTTTTTTTTAAATATTCAAAAAAATTCCTGTGACGCACCTAAAGGGTTAATAAACTTCTTGAATGTGGTTTTGAGCACCTTAAGGGGTGCAGTTTTTAGAATGGTGTCACTTTTGTGTATTTTCTATCATATAGACCCCTCAAAGTGGCTTCAAATGTGATGTGGTCCTAAAAATAAAATGGTGTTGTAAAAATGAGAAATCGCTGGTCAACTTTTAACCCTTATAACTTCCTAACAAAAAAAAATTTTGGTTCCAAAATTGTGCTGATGTAAAGTAAACATGTGGGAAATGTTAGTTATCAAGTTTTTTGTGTGCCTTATCTCTGTGATTTAAGGGCATAAAAATTCAAAGTTGGAAAATTGCGAAATTTTCAAAATTTTCGCCAAATTTCCGTTTTTCTCACAAATAAACGCAAGTTATTTGAATGAAATTTTACCACTAACATGAAGTACAATATGTCACGAGAAAACAATGTCAGAATCACCGGGATCCATGGAAGCGTTCGAGAGTTATGACCTCATAAAGGTACAGTGGTCAGAATTGTAAAAATTGGCCCGGTCATGAACGTGCAAACCACCCTTGGGGGTGAAGGGGTTAACAGACAAATATATCCTAAAATAAAAACAGTGAGGAGATCCCCTGTATTAAATAAAGAGCAGTAATTCCTTTAAAAAAAATAAGGTACTTAGTTGACTTTTCTTTATTTAAAAATGTAAAAGCCATCCCATCATGACAAGTTGTACACAATCATTATTGAATACAGGTAACAATCTACATACTGGAACTTGTCTCACCACTTGATTTTCTTGTTATCTGTTTGTACCTTGAGTTTGAGCACTGGTTTAGATTTTTGGATTAATTGTTCGTCAGAGACCACAAGTCATCGACTTATGATATACTACCTTCTGTGCCTCATTGCTAAAGCAGCTAAACACTGATTATTCTGAACTAAAATTTGAGGAGCCAACCAAGGCCAAACTTCCTCGCAAGGGTCCTGAGTGAAAACAGAAGGAACCCTTAACTCCATACTTTTATATAGTAAGGTATATGGCAGACTAGTTGTAGTACAAGAATCCATTTTTCAAGGTTCCTATTAAACCTTTGACAGATTCAGTAATTGTGTTCCTCTTCAAATTCCAGTCATAAGGCCCTTTTCATTAAGCCTGGTATTGCCCATGCAAGTCTAAATGAAGGACTCACTGGAGTACAATGCACCAAATTCATTAAGAGGTGCACACCACTTAATGAATTCAGAGCATCTTCTCAGTGGCGGGCATCTCCTTGCGCATGGCCAAAAATGGTACTCCAGTCAAAGCCATGACTTGTTCTTTCCTGACGCCTCCAGAGCTCTGTCCATTTTGGCGGTGTTACTTTAAAGTTACAAAATGTTTGCACAACAAATTTGGAATATTTCAAAAGTGTTATAGGCCAAGTTTTGTTGCTTTAAAGCTTTGATGAATCTCCGCAATAATGTCTCATAGTAATTCCCAACGGTGTCCCTAAGACAACCAGCATATGCAAGCACACAAGCATGTTTACTGAGGCCTACGACAAAACTCTCAGGATATTTTTTTCTTTACAAAGTCGCCACCTCCCGATATTTTTAATGCTACCATTCCACACATCATTGCTCTTAATTCTAAGTACTTTCTGTCCTTCATTACCTGACCTCATTTGACCTCATTGCTTCAGAAACAAAATGGGCTGTTTATTTTATACATATCTGAAAGAGAATACAGTATATGAAATTTCTAAAGGAAGAAATTGTAGGTCTAAAGGAAATTTGTAGAAAGATAGGGGTGGACTGTAAGTTTTCAAATATTTTTCAAAAACTCACTGCCACCTGATTACTAGACTCTTCCACATTTTTGCAAAGTGTTTTGATAGTTCTTGCAACTATTGAATTAGTTACAATTTTTATCTGATTTCTTAGCCTGGACTTCCCATATAACATAGTTCTTCTACATGAGAAAAAAATATTCTAATGAAACCATAAAATATGAAGCTACTTACTTCTCTAAGATTAATTGAGTGGACAGCTGATTAAAAGGAAACGTCAGCTCCCTTGTCATCCGCTGCCGTAGAAGGCTTTTCATTAGCCTTGCTGTAGTTCTCTACCTATGCTTTTCACTTGGCTGCATATTGGAAGGACTGTGAAATAATCAACTACCTCTTGTGAAGAACCACTCGGCGATGTACTAGTTTTTGATATAAAATTATGTTGCCATTTATGACACTGTGAAAAGACTCTGACTACAAGGATAACCTTTAAAAATTGAATCATCCTATAATTGAAACACCATTTCATTCCAGTAACAAGATGTCAGGTTATCACTAAAAAGACACTCACAGCATATTTTGAGTGGATAAAAGTAGGAAGGAAAGAGCCTTCCCCTTCAGAAAGCTACGGTTGTACTTATTATTGAGTCAAGTCATATATAATTAATATTCTGCAATATGCTGGGGATTTCCATATTTTTATATTATGTTTCATGTTTTAGATTTTAGACTGAATATTTTATTATTGTGGAATGCTTATTATATCTTACTAAAAAAATAACTTGAGTTCTAGAGAAAAACAATGTAATAAAAGAAGATAAGACACAAAAGAAATTGAAGTAAGCAAGTGCAATAACCAAGAGTTACACCACATCCATTATGGTGTTCTGCTTTTGGACTGGCATACAGAAAAGAAAAATTATGTTACATTTGTCGTATACTCGTGAAGTCAGAAATTCCATTATTTATCGAAGCATAGTCTGCAGGACCATACTTTCCATGAAAAAAATCAGAACCCAGACGGACACTTGACAGACCCTCATTGTCACCATGTCAACGAGATGAACCAAGATGAATTAGGATCGAGGATGTAATCGAGATAATTAAATCTTCTCAAGTTAAAATTACCGGTAGGTGGATTTGATTGAATTTGGATGGGACTTGTTATTCTCATCATGGTGACCGTTCTGCACACCCTGTCTTATGAGGAAAGGTTGCAGGATTTGGGATTGTTTAGTTTGCAAAAGAGAAGACTGAGAGGAGACTTAATAGCTGTCTACAAATATCTAAAGGGCTGTCACATTGTAGAAGGATCAACTTTATTCTCATTTGCACAAGGAAAGACTAGAAGCAATGGGATGAAACTGAACGGGAGGAGACACAGATTGGATATTAGAAAAAAACTTTTTGACAGTTAAGTGGAACAAGCTGCCACGAGAAGTGGTGAGTTCTCCTTCAATGGAAGTCTTCAAACAGAGGCTGGACAGACATCTGACTGGGATGATTTAGCGAATCCTGCTTTGAGCAGGGGGTTGGACCAGATGGCCCAGGAGGTCCCTTCCAACTCTACAATTCTATGATTCTATGATCATGAAAATTCTCTGTAAATTCCATCTGCTAGGAAAAGAAAAGCTCTTCTAAACATCTCTCTTGTTCTCTCTTCATAGCTCTGCCAATATCACTGGTACTCCAATTGGATCATCTGTCTTCAGACTCTTCACTCCTTTGTATTCTATCTTCTGTCATCTTCTCTTTCCAGGCCTCCAATGCTTCCATGCTTCATAGACTCCAAGCAGTAACATTAGAACTAGTGCATGCCACTGATGTCAGTGATGTGTACTGCACTCCATGTGGGGTGCAACACACATCACTAACGAGCTGCACACCACACATAATTACTTGGGGGTTGGTGAAGAACGGCAGTGATGGAGGCCCAAAAAGAGAAGAAGATATGTCAGAAGAGAAAGGACAGAGGTTCTAATTAATTTAACTCATTCCCAGCCCTTAGGGTGTGTGCACACGCTGCGGAATGCTCTGCGGATTTGTCCACGCGGATTTAGTAAAATCAGCAGGTAAATCAGCAGGTCAGAAGACCTGCGGTTTATCTGCGGATTGCCCTGCGGTTTATCATCTCTCCAATGGAGCAGATGGCAAACCGCAGCAGAATCCGCAGAAAGAATTGACATGTCATTTCTTTCTGCGGATTGAAAACCGCAGCAAAATCACATGGAAAAATCTGCACTGCGGTTTTTGTTTTCCATAGGTTAGAATGCTACTGTACACCGCAGCAGTTTTGCTGCGGTTCCGCAGGCCCCAAACCACTGCGGATCCGCAGCAGAATCCGCAGCGTGTGCACACATCCTTAGAATCCAGCAAAATAGTAGCTAGATGCATGAATCACAAAAAAAGTGAATATTCTGAATTATTAATTTTTTTCTAATACAAATGATTTCATTTGATTTAATTTTGCCTGGTTGCCTCTCACAATACCGCAGAGCCTCCAATTACCCTGAAAATACATATATAACATTCTGAGGTCTGCAATGACTGTATCCAGCCCCTTTCAAAATTTTTTAACACAAACACAGAATTAGCAATGTCAGAGTGACCTAGCAATATGAACGGATGGTAACTAACAGCTCTTTTAATAACACAGTCCACTGATGGACATTTCATGTTTCTTTATTAAAAACATTTAAAAGCAGTTAAAAAATGATCTCTCCTAATAGAGATGATCACTTTTTTATTTAAATTTGCCAAATCTATCTAATTTTACTCGTAAATTTGATTTGTATCAAATAATTTTTCAGATAATTACAGTTACCACAATTGCACTATTAATCTGTTTAACTTACACACAGTCTTAGTAATATCTAAAGGATCTCACAATACAACAAAATTTGTAAATGGTAGCAACCAACAGCCAAGGACAACACACTGATAAACCTGTCATAAATATTTTTTAAAACTAAAATGCAGCTCAAAAATGATCCTTCATTGTCATTTGTGATCAGGCAGACGGTTCTGCAGAACATTGACTCAAACTGAAGGTATCATTGTTAACCTTTAATTAACCCCATTCACCCAAAGACATTTTCTGTTTTTATTCTTTTTGTTTTTTCCTCCCCTTCTTCCAAGAGCCATAACTTTTTTGTATATCTGTCAATATAGCCGTATGAGGGCTTGTTTATTGCAGGACAAGTTGTACTTTTGAATGGCACTTTTGATTTTACCATATAGTGAGGTAAAGTGTGCTGAAATAGCTAAAAAAGTGCAATTCCACAATTTTTTTTTTCATTTACCATTTTAACTATATGGTAAAATGAACCTGACAATATGATTCTTCAGGTCACTAAGAGTACACTGATAACAATCATGTAGACTGGAAGCTGCGGTCGTCTGATACATAGCAGTTTTTCAGGACTGTTATGTATAGCAAAAATCGCAACCTCCTATGAACGCCAGTCAAATGACAGGCACTGGGGTCTTCTGCAGACCCCGGATGCCATGACAACCCATCAACAACCAGCGATTATGTGACAGGGATGCTGGAATAACTCACTCCCAGCTGGCACGTGTTAAATCGGATTTAACTGGTTAATAGCCATGAGCAGAGCTCCAACCTACTAACAGAGGTTATATTCACCAGCTGTCATATGTGTGGAAAGATGTGGTCTCATCATCAGAGCCAAAATCAAAGTTATTATTACCGCCGGTCAAATGAAAGCATGAGCCCACAGCTATAATCGGTCAAAGTGCCAGAATTAGCACATCTATTAGATGCACCTTTTCTGAGTGGCTGCAGGCTGCTTTTTTAAGCTAGGGTGTCAATATCTATGGCCCCTTACCAACCTAAGAATACCAGCCCCCAGCTGTCAGCTTTAGCTTGGCTGGTTTTCAAAAATGGGAGGTCATCCACGCTGTTTTTTTAATGATGTAATTAAATCATAAAAAACTGTGTGCGGACCCCTCTATTCTTGATAACTAGGCTTGATAACACAGACAGCTGAGGGTTACAGCCCACAGCTGTCAGTTTTGCCTGGCTGGTTATCAAAAATACAGGGGAATCCACGCCTTTTTTATATTATATTTAGAGTGCAGGCACTGACTGAAGAATATTCCCATCAGCCACTCCAGATCTTGCTGCTATAAGCAACAGCAGGCATAGGCTGATGGAAGCAGTAGTCCCATCAGCCAGCACCAGTGACTGGAGGTAAACTTTTTACGTCAGATTACAGCTGCAGGCTCACACTGTCATTTGACAGCATGGGAACCGCAGCTGTCTGATCAGTGTTAATTAGAAATAGTGTTTGCCGCGCTGTCGTGCACAGGACAGAGCGAAAAACACCTGGGGTTTGGGAGGGCAAACCGGAACAGTAACACAGACTTCCTGGTGATGTCTGTGTTCAGTATCCAGGCCCGAATAGTAGGTGTTCAGTACGAACACCGAACTTTACTGTTGGGGTTCGTTCATCTCTTGTTAAGAGGTAAGATCATCCTGCTGTGACTGAGAAGAGTGATGTGTAATAAATTCCATAACATCATCTGCTCTTTCCCCTTTGATATGCAATTACAACCTGTGTTTAGTAGTACTACTGCCTGGATGACTGGTGTTAATTTTGGTGATGCTTCTGCTGCTGTTTGCAGCTTCCAAATTGTTAGCAAATTTATAGATTTTTTTACACTACCCTGCCCATTGCTATTGTCATTTTTTCTTTTCCCACACATTTTCTACAACACTATGATTAACAATGGACAAACTTTAAGACAAAATAATGCAAACCTACCCAAAAAGGAAATAATAGGTAATGCTAGGCACTAGATGGGTAAACAGTATGCACAGAAAGCAAAAGGTTGCAGCATGCAGCAGTACAGGTGTGACATGTGCAGATATCACATTGAACTAGTATAAAGTAGAAATTCACAGCTAAATGTCAACATTTTTTTAACAATATTTCAATTGAAAAGTAAGATTTTAACCAATATCTCACTGAACACAGGAAGAATTTTCAAACTTTTAACAAGACTGAGTTTCATAGAAAAAATTTTTTAACTCATGAAAGTAATGTTAATAATATAACTTTCATTACAGAATCTTTAGCTTTACTTAAATTAGTAACCCACATAAAAAAACTACTACATTTAGTATTTTGTATAACTTTCATGGTTTTTAAGGATAGCATCAAATCTTCTAGGCACATCATGAACAAGTTAGTGACATAATACAATACCTTTTTCCATTCTTCAAGAATTACCTCTTTTAGAGCCTGGATGCTGGCTGAAATGTGATGTTCAACTTGTCTCTTTAAAATTGCCCATAGGCCTTCAGCTGGATTCAGATCAGGAGACATACTTGGCCGCTGAATCACTTTCAACCTGTTCTTCTTCAGAAATGCAACAGTGGCATTAGATGTATGTTTTAGGTCATTGTCATGTTGGAAAAGTGCACATCTATGAAGCTCATGGAGTGATAATAGCATCTTTTCTTTCAATATAGAGCAGAAATCTGAGCATTCATTATACAATCAAAGAACTGTAGCTCCCCAATACCAGCAGAACTCATGAATCCCCACATAAGGAGACTGTTGCCACTTTGTTTTATTGTCATTGCTATGCATTTAGAAAAGTGAATCTAGAAAAATACATGGTGCCTACAGTGAAACATGATGGTGGCTGTGACCTTATGTGGGGCTACATGAGTGTTGCTGTTGTCGGGAGCTACATTTCTTTGATGGTATCATTAATTATTTTTGCTTTAATTATTGTATTGCTAACGTTGTTACTTATGACTTGTGTTTTGAAACAGTTAAACTGTAAAGCGCTGCGGGACATGTTGGCGCTATATAAAGATTATTATTATTATTATTATTATTAATCCACAGATGTACTGCTCTGCATTGAAAGAGAAGATTCTGCCATCACTCTGTGCTCTTGGTAGATGTGCATTTTTCTAAATGCTTTGGGCCACATAAACATTGAGATATTGATTAAAATTTTACTTTTTAGAGAGGGTGGACTCATTTATACTGAGCACTGTGTGTGGCCAAAAAGCCAGGACCTGCATCTAGGGCTAGTAATGGTGTGGTGAGTATGAATATAAAATTTAACTAGCAAAACAGATGTGCTAGGAAAATGTTTGTAAGGCTGGTTTCACACTTGCTTTTTTTGCGCTGTTTTTTTGTGCAAAAAAACGCATGCTTTTTTTTCCTATACTTTACATGGGTGTGCATACACATGCGTTTGTACGCGTTTGTATGCGCATGCGTTTTTTTGTAGTGTGCGCTCGGGCGCACAAAATGCATCCTGTTGCATGTTTTGTGCATCCGACTTGCCCCCAAAAAACGCATGCGCATGCAATGCGTTTTTTTTCACCCAAACACCCATTATAGTCTATGGGTGCGCATACTTGCGCATGGTAATGCGCACGTATGCGCAAAAAAACACATGCTTTTTTTAAAAGAATGCATTTGCACTGCGCACGATGTGCAGCGCAAAAAAAGGCAAGTGTGAAAGTAGCCTAAAACGCATGCTTCATGAATTTTTGCTTACATTTAAAAAAGAATTATTTCCCCAATTCATAAATACGATACGACTGTAAAAGAAATGAGAAGACAGTTGTTTGCAACAAGCAAGCATACTGTCTAACATTGATTTCAGATCTTTTTACTGGAAAATGTATTGTGCTGTACATTATGCTAAGGAAAGTCTACAGACACTTAGTGTGAACTTAGCTTTATTTATTCGACATAAAGAAACAGTAAAATACAGTATATATTTCATGGAGCATTACAAGCCAATTTGCACCCTCTTTCACACGTCATATTGTATACTATGTGGTAGAGCGGCTCACTCGGCTTGACACAGAGGTAGAAACAGGACAATATCTCTTTAAGAACGTGCTTGGTTAATTAAAAAAGCAGCAAAAATCAAGATGGGTAAATAAACAAGGCCCTCTGGGCAAAAACAGAAACACAACAAAGAAAACAAAAATGCTGTACACAGTCCATATGTTTATGGGGAGCTGCACCCTCTGCAGCGCCACAGGTTCAGTCTTTCCTCCTCAGGACACACACCACTGCAGACTCCTCTCTCCAGTCCTGCCTCTGGAGCCCAGCTATTTATGCCCCAGAACATGTGACTCCTCTCCCATGTGACTGATCACATAACTGTGACATCTCCCAGGTTCTGTCAGCACACAGGTTGTCGACTCTGCAGGTGGAGATAAGGTGGACATCCTCCCACCCACTCTATAGATGCCTACATAAAAGCCAGCCCATTTTTGCAACTTATCTTAATCCTCACAACACATAGTGTGCTGGAGGAAAATACTCTGGGGTTCACATCACTGATGCCATTAAGCATAGTGACACATATCTCCTCTCCATTACTTTACCAGTGAATTTGGCACAACTATTACATAGTAAATATTTAGCACAGATTATTCCTAAATGAGCTGACATTATAATAGCACAATCGAGTGTATAAATAAATAAAAGGAATAAAATACATTACAAATATTTAAAATTTGACTTTCAAATCTGTTTTTAGCTTTGTATTTAATTTCATATTCTTCCATATCTGCAAACATGCTCACTAATTGAAACTAAGCCTTAAGGAACCTTGTGGCCTAATTCGGGATGGGCCTAAAGACATATACCTTAAGGCTTTACAGGAAATTAGTAAACAGTTCTATTATACAATCTATTAAAATAAGGTGAAGAAAAGCGCACTCTGTATATTTGTATCTTGTCTAAACATGAGCTATAACTGCAGCCATCTAGATTTTTATAATTAAGAACAGCTGATCTATGATTAGAACAATCTTACATCCACATTTCTGTTACGTTATTATGGTGCCTATGCTCATTTACTCCCTCCCAATTACACAATTATGTATTATAAGTAGTGAGGAGAAAATCTGCTGAATTTGATATGCATGAAATTTATCCCGACAAGCCTACAACCTGCAGTAACCACCGATCCACCAAACCGCTGCACGACCAGCTCTACCCTCGCCTACTGTATCCTCACCCATCCCTTGTGGATTGTGAGCCCTCGCGGGCAGGGTCCTCTCTCATCCTGTAACAGTCGTCACTTGTTTTGTTTAAGATTACTGTACTTGTATGTATTATGTGTACCCCTCCTCACATGTAAAGCGCCATGGAATAAATGGCGCTGTAATAATAATAATTCTATGCAATTTGAAATTTGTGGATGTGATTTGTGGATGTGAGACTAGGCATGAAAATTCCCAGAGCTGTTTGTTATTGTTGCAGGAAGACTTCCATCTATCATCCAAAACGAGACCTTGCGGAACCAAATGAAAGAGGAAGCATTTCAGGAGGGACGAGTTTGGATGGAGAACCAACTCACGTGACCTTGATGATACAAATCCTCAGTATAAAAAGCCTGCATGCCAAAACAGAGCAGGTCTTGACGTCAAGAGAAGGGGTGGTCCCATTGCTTTCAGCACTGATGTAAGGTACAGGAGTTGGCCTGGGCTAAGACAACAGACAGAGTGGGGGGCTGGTTGTAGCAAAGGAGGCCCAACCAGCCTCTAGGACTTGCAGCCTAGCATGAAGAACCAGAGACCTCCGTAAGTGTTAGAGTTAAGGTACTGTCACACTTAGCTATGCACCAGCGATCCCGAAAACGATATGACCCGGTCAGGATCGCTGGTGCATCGCTAAGTGGTCGCTAGTGAGCTGCCAAACAGGCAGATCTCACCAGCGACATAGCAGCGGTCGGCGGTCGCTACTTACCTGTCAGACGAGGTGATGAAGACGTCCTCCCGCCCGCGTCCATGCGTCGCTCGTTGCCACAGCAGGAAGCCCAGCAGGAAGCTGATGACGAGAAACGGCCCAGGCCGTTCTAGCGCAATCAGCGATAACCAGCGGGGGAGCCGGTCAGAGGTAAGTATCACACATAGCAATATTGCTAACAATATCACTGCTACGTCACAAAACCAGTGACGTTATAGCGATATTGCTAGCGATATCGCTTAGTGTGATGGACCCTTAAGAGATAGTACTGGGACTCTCATGATACCTTGAGTACAACCAATGTTAGGAAGTTATAATAATATCTAACAAGAAACAACTATAATAGAGTGGAAATGAGAATTCATTGTATGCTCTGTATTGTATTTTTCTACTGTTATTACCCTGCTTTGCATTGCTTAACAGCTGCTATAGTTATCACAATTTCCTGTCACACTAGAGAAATAAATAGTTTCATTGGTTACTTCCACCTTGTCCGTGTCTGTGTGATGTATCCGGTGCCCTGCTTACAGTAGCACCCTGTTTGATCATTACAATTCAGTCCTTGATAATAGGTCTAAGCCATGGGTCCAGTAAGGTCTCCGACACCTTTGGTACATAGTAGACCTTGCAATATCACGAGAAGTTTCACTTGGACCCATAGTGCCATGACTCAATGGGATCCATAGTGGTCTGGGAATGAACAACAAACTGGAATGACCAAGCATGGATCTCCATGTTTTTTTCTCTCATTCGGCTGCTATCGCACAAATCAAATCACAAAAGAATTCACATTCCTGTAAATCTACTTTTTTGTGTGGTCCAAGACAAATTCAATTTGTCTCTAAGCAATTCACTCAACTCTTATACCAACTATTGGTACATTAAAAGCAAAACAATGTTTGTAATTTACAAAATGTGCTATAAAAAATGAAAGATCCAGTGAATAGTCATGTTATTTATATAGTATTATGAAACCTGATGTTTGTGGTAAATAGCAATGTGTATATCCACCTACTGAGCTCAGTGCTAGTCCTGGGCGAAGAATTTCCATGCAAAACGGGCATCGGGTGTGGTGGGCTCCTGGATATTTCAGGTAACTATATCAGAATAATGTGAGGGTTACACAGTAAACTTTATTTTGACTAATATTATGCATATGAACTATCATGTTATAAAGGGGTAATATTGATAGCATGACCATATTGACACTGGATATTGTAGTTTTTCTGCTTGCACTGGTATCACTGGATATATTTATTCATTCTTTCATATATTAGATGTACTTGTATCTGCATAGCGTTGTATGATGGATTAAATATTGAGGCGGCATTATAACTCTAGTGCCAGTATCATGGACTACATGTCATGTAATTTAATTAGTACCCGATGTTCTGTGCCTGTGTTATAATAATATGGAAGTATCTATGATATTACCCGGGTTACCCACCTATTGATACTGTACCTGTGGTATCTTTCCATTTTTTAAGTAATATTTTAATGAGTTGTTAACAAAAACTAATTTTTTACTGTTTTGGCAGTATCTTAGTCTGTTTTCTTTGGTGTTTTATGCAGTATATTGGCTTTGTGAGCCGCGGTTGTTGGGATATAAATTTGATGTCTTTGTGCGCTATTACAGTAGCGGCACAGGCTTTAGCCACAGCCGCTGGCTCATGCCTCTGTAACCCGCTGCTCCAAGGCCCCCCCTCCCCTGCCGTCTTTCTGGGACAATAGACTCGAGTATAAGCTGGGGGGGGCATTTTCAGCACAAAAAATGTGCTGAAAAACTCGGTTTATACACGAGTATATACGGTAATTAAAAGCAGCAATCCCCAGGGGACATATGTATGCAAAAAATATGAAAATAGTATGTTTATATACTGAAAACAATGTATAATATTAACAAATGTAATGTAATGTTATTAACAATGTAATATTAACAAAATTACTAGAATAATGGGATAACATGTAATCATCTTGTCACATGTGACTATTAATGTACAGTGGGTATGGAAAGTATTCAGACCCCTTTACATTTTTCACTCTTTATTTCATTGCAGCCATTTGGTAAATTCAAAAAAGTTATTTTTTTTCTCATTAATGTACACCCTGCACCCCATCTTGACTGAAAAAAAACTGAAATGTAGAAATTTTTGCAAATTAGTTAAAAATGATAAACTGAAATATCACATGGTCATAAGTATTCAGACCCTTTACTCAGTATTGTGTAGAAACACTATTTTGATCTAGTACAGCCATGCATCTTCTTGGGAATGATGCAACAAGTTTTTCATACCTAGATGTGGGGATCCTCTGCCATTCTTCCTTGCAGATCCTCTCCAGTTCCGTCAGGTTGGAAGGTTAACGTTGGTGGACAGCCATTTTCATGTCTCTACAAAGATGCTCAATTGGGTTTAGCTCAAGGCTCTAGCTGGGCCAGTCAAGAATGGTCACAAAATTTTTCTGAAGCCACTCCTTTGTTATTTTAGCTTTGTGCTTAGGGTCATTGTCTTGTTGGAAGGTGAACCTTCGGCCAAGTCTGAGGTTCAGAGCACCCTGGAAGAGGCTATCTCTGTACTTCGCCGCATTCATGCATCCTTCAATTGCAACCAGACATCCTGTTCCTGCAGCTGAAAAACACCCCCATAACATGATGCTGCCACCACCATGTTTCACTGTTGGGATTGAATTGGGCAGGTGATGCGCAGTGCCTGGCTTTCTCCCCACATACCACTTAGAAATATCACCAAAAAGTTCTATCTTCATCTCATCAGACCAGGGAATCTTATTTTTCATAGTCTGGGAGTACTTCATGTGTTTTTTAGCAAACTCTGTGCAGGCTTTCATATGTCTGGCACTGAGGAGAGGGTTCTGTCAGGCCACTCTACCATAAAGGCCTGACTGGTAGAGGGCTGCAGTGATAGTTGACTTTGTGGAAATTTCTTCCATTTCCCTACTGCATTTGTGGAGCTCAGCCACAGAGATCTTGGGGATCTTCTTTAACTCTCTCACCATGGCTCTTCTTCCATGATTGCTCAGTTAGGCTGGAATTCCAGGTATAGGAAAATTTCTGGTGGTCAAAAAATGTTTCCATTTAAGGATTGTTGAGGCCACTGTGTTCTTAGGAACCTTGAATACTGCAGAAATTATTTTGCAACCTTGGCCAGATCTGTGCTTTGCCACAATTCTGTCTCTGAGCTCCTTGGCCAGTTCCTTTGACCTCATGATTCTCATTTAGTCTGACATGGACTGTGAGCTGTGAGGTCTTATATAGACAGGTGTGTGCCTTCACAAATCAAGTCTTATCAGTTTAATTAAACACAGCTGGACTCTAATGAAGGAGTAGAACCATCTCAAGAGGATCACAAGGAAATGAACAGCATGTGACTTAAATATGAGTGTCTGAGCAAAGGATCTGAATACTTATGACCATGCGATATTTCAGTTTTTCTTTTTTAATGATTTAGCAAAAATGTGTACATTTCTGTTTTTTTCATTCAAGATGGGATGCAGAGTGTACATTAATGAGAAAAACATGAACCTTTTCGAAATTACCAAATGGATGCAATAAAACAAAGAGTGAAAAATTTCAAGGGGTCTGAATACTTTCCATACTCACTGTATGTCCATTCTAACAATGTGTTCTCAAAAAGGTAGAACCATTGTACTGTATAGACAGAGGAACTGGATTGTGCCATCAGCATTTGGAGACCTACATTTTATAGCCATCATCCCACTCCAACATCTGTCCCAATCCAGTCAATCCCCTAGTTTTCATGGCCAATAGTGATGGATGAATATAGGTGGATAGATATGAGTGGGAGTCCCTCTCTCACTCATTTGAGAACTGAAAATCAATGCCTCCAGGCAACTGAAGGGACAGTATTCATGGTAATGGGTGAGTTCACACAATGTATTTTATCATCTTTGACAGCATGTGTCCTGACCTGAACTACAAGGCTCATAGGCATCTGAATTGCTGCAGAAAAGTGCCTTTCTAGAGCAGTAGAGTTTGCCCTGTGTCAGTGCTTTTTTCAGACAGTTCCCACATGGCAATCAATTCTGATGAAGGTCCAAATAGACCAAAACGTTAAATTGTGGAATGTCAATAAATCTATATATATAAGAGGCATCGTGATTACTTGCTATTCCCGCCCCCTGTACAGTAGCCCCGCCCCACCACATCACCACACATAATCCCGCCCCCCACCCTATTACCACACACAATCCCGCCCCCACCACATTACCACACACAATCCCACCCCCCACCCCATTACCACACACAATCCGGCCCCCACACTACATTACCACACACAATCTGGCCCCCACACAACATCACCACACACAATCCTGCCCCCCACCACATCACCACACACAATCCTGCCCCCCACCACATCACCTCACATAATCCAGCCCCCCCACATCACCACACATAATCCCCCCACCACATCACCACACATAATCCCGCTCCCACCACATCACCACACATAATCCCCCCACCACATCACCACACATAATCCCGCACCCCACCACATCACCACACATAATCCTGCCCCCCACCACATCACCACACATAATCCTGCCCCCCACCACATCACCACACATAATCCCGCTCCCCCACCACATCACCACACATAATCCCGCCCCCCACCACATCACCACACATAATCCCGCCCCCCACCACATCACCACACATAATCCCGCCCCCCACCACATCACCACACATAATCCCGCCCCCACCACACCACCACACATAATCCCGCCCCCACCACATCACCACACATAATCCCGCCCCCCACCACATCACCACACATAATCCCGCCCCCCACCACATCACCACATTCGATAAAATTGGCATTCTACTACCTGATTCTGTATTCACACATGGTCAATTATACACTGCATTCTCTAGAGTAACAAGCTGTAAAGGTCTTTCAGTTCAAATTGTACCTGGTAGAAGTCAAGGAAAGATCTTTGAAAATGACAAAAAAGACTATACATTTAATTGTGTTTACAGAGAAATTTTAACTTAGTTTATGTTTTGTTATGAAATTTGTTTAGATGCTGGAATGAACATAAAATGCACATCTTACTGAATCCAGTTTGTTTTTGATTTTACACTGTGAATAAAATGTATCATTAGTACTATTCAGATTTTTAATGATTATTATTGTTATTAACTTCATTTTAATTTAATTTACCACCTACGTAAACGCTATTGAATGTTGTCATTATTTACTTTAGTTTAATCACCAGCAGCGTTAATTAGATAGCAATGAGCGTGCCGAGCGTTAGCTGGCTGGAAACAGCTAGTATGTTATACATTCAAACTATCCTGAGTGCCAAGTTTATTGCTGTTATTGGATTACAGGCTGGAATCCTACCTGGGCACCAGAATCACTCACCTGTAGTGTTGTATATCCCTTTTCTACATAAGATGTAGGTTTACTAATGAAAAGATGCTTTCGTATACAAGCATTATATTTGTGGCCTAAAGATCACATTCTAAAGCTCCATAGCTTAGCTTCCTCCAAATCACTGCGCTAATCTAGATGGCATGTGCCATTGTGCTCACTTATTCTCTGCCACATTGTTTTGCCTGAGAAAGAAAATAGTGGGATATGGATTTCTGCATCAGAAAAATGTAGCAAATGGAGAAAGCGGATGTGCTGTGCTGCTAAGGATTCACAAGATTCACATGAATGGAAACAGATTGTAGTTTATTCTCAATGTGTTTCTAAGTCGAATGAACCTCTTCCTCAGGGGAACCACAATAAAGAAGGTGAGCAGAAAAAAACGCAATAAAACCACATGGTATTTGGTTAATGTCCTTTTTGTGCTTCCTGTCAATTGATAGTCTATTAGCAGAAAAAATGGGCTCTGACCACTTTAAAGTTGAAAGGTAAATTATATAATTAATTAGCCAAGAATTTAGTGTAATAAGAACTGTATAATAGTTGACGTACCCTTTAGATTAAAATGTATTTATTAAGCATTTCTATCAAGAAATGAATACATTGAATATTAAACACATAAAAACACATTCCGGTCACATGGTATCGTTCTATTTATCGCCATTTGTGTAAGGGTGATTACAAATACTGCAATAACGTCCCATAGCAAAGTACAGTAATGCTTGGTTATTGCAGTTTGGTATAATGTTCTCTTGTAGGTTTATAACTAAAATATAATCTATAGAAGTTTGGGCATTTCACTGATTCTAAACTAACTGTATTTTAAAATTCAAACATGCACTAGAAGCATTTGATGCGTACCATCGAAAATCTACTGCAAATGATGGGCAGGGGCTACATCTCCATTTATATTATATTTTAGATTGATCTTCTAGCTACATGTACCTTTGACATAAGTGATCTCAAAGGCTGCAGAACTACTAATATTTCCATGTAGACTTAAAGCGAAAGGTTTGAAAGGGGCTGAATCGTGAACAAAACACACCATATTCTGAAGGTAAAATCTCTTTTCCTGAAGGAAAATATTTGAAGGTTTCTTTGAAAAGTCAAATACAACATGACTGATAAAATGGAACAAAATCCAAGAAAAGTCATAAAGCTTTAAATTTTTAAAATGATTATGATAACACAATAGTGGAAATTGAAGAATAGAAAAACATTTCATCCACCCTCTGTATTTTGACTTAGGGGCAATACTATCTCTTGGGCACCCAGAGGGCACCATCACTTTGTACGATGCCCAAACTGAGGACTCTCAATTAATAAGGGCAATACTTTTTTGTGGAGGTCGCTAAGGGTGTAGTTTTACTAAATAGAGGGCACATGGTGAATTAAGATGACACTAATAATGTGATGGAGAAACTGATATTTTGTGAAGGCACAGAGAGGGCACTATTACTGTATTGATGCTACTAAGGGTACACTGTAAAAAACAGGCTCTCAGCTACAACCAAAAATGTTGCCATTATGGGCTATTAAATTACACTTTATTCAAAGATGGTGTGCTGTCTCTATTTTTTTCTTAATTATATGGAAGGTTTGGTCTTTACCTGGGAGGCTTTGCACCCTGACTACCTGCTGGTGGTATTTCTGTTTTTATTTTTTAGATAGATAGATAAATAGATACAGGAGATGGATATGGGGTGGATAGATAGCTACATAGATATCCTTGAGATATATAATTATTGCCTTGCATGTGTTGGTTACTGAACATGTATTAGGCTAATAAATAAAGTCCATGTCACGCTGGGTGATGGATAAATAAGTGCACAACATTGGGAAGAAAGAAGGGGGAACCCAAACACTAGGGAAGTGGGGAGTGGAGATTCCTAAGTAGATCTAAAATCACCCTGTCTGCCATATATGTTCCTACATAGGTACTATCGCCGAGCAGGAACGTAATCCCTGCCTAACCCTAGTGATAGGCCTTGGTTAGGAAGAGGACGAGGTAGAAATAGTCAGTCCGTACTACAACTAAAGACAGAAAGGAAATGAAAAAAACAAAAAATGGAGTAATAAACAATATATAAAATGCAGCAAAAATCATTATTGAACAATTATAAATACATACAGAAAATTACTGTTCACAAAAGGTAGCACAAAAGGACACAAGACCCTAGTAAAAAGCAATGTGTCCAATGCATACCTAATAGTACATATGCAGTCATATAGCATCATGATAGTAGTCATGAAGAAAGCTGGTCATCCAGATACATGTGCACCAAGGCAGCAATATGAGAAACAATATCTGAGTGCTAAAGCAAATGCAACATAGGTGTAACTTATGTTGCCATGATGCACATAGAGCCGAAGACCAGACTTTCTGAAAACTGCTTCAAATATCAGTTCAAAGTATCATGACAATACAGCAGGTCAAAGTAAATGGTGCAATTATGTACCAGAGTAATTAAGCATGATGTAAGTGTAAGTATACCTAGGAGCCAGGCATGATCCCCAAAGACAGAAAGGGTAGACAAACAAGGGGAACATTTAGCTTGAACATCACCGAGATGTCACACCAGCAACCCTCCATGAGTCTTCTGAGAGGGTGCAAACTGACTGTGAGTACTTCAAACTAGATAGAGACTAGTAAGAGCTAACACCAGCAATATACTACAGATATGGAATGAATATAAATCCTCAGCAAAGGTGTCTAATTATCAGCAGAAGGTGGAGGTAACCGTTGCATCCTAAAGGGAGAGGGCTATCGCTCCACAACAGATACAAAAATCAAGAAGGTGCTTGAGCTTATAGCAAGGCCTTCTACAGCCGGATCCAGGATGAGCATCAGTAACTCCTGACACACCCGTGACTTTCCCATGATGTTCCCCGAGTCCGGCCCTGGTGACTGTGAATAGCAGTGACACTATTCACTGTTGCCATGTCTCACTGAGTGCAGTGAGCTGTTGACTCTGATGAGTGGTGATGTCAGTACCCACCAACCATCAATAGTGTTGTCAGTGTGGCAAACATCGCTTCTGATCAGCAGTGAAATCATCCCCGCTGGTCAGAGAGCCTCGGTTCCCAAGCTGTCAAAAGATAGCGAGAGCGCTCAGCTGTGATCAGAGGTATAAACTGTACCTCCACTCACTGGTGTCAGCGGATGGGACTACTGATCCCATCATCCGACACCTGCTGCCGCTAATAACAGCGAGAGCAGGAGCAGCAGATGGGAGTATTCATTAGCCGCTACTGTGCTGTAAATAAATAATTTTTAAAAAAATGGTGTGAGTTCCCCTTATTTTTGCTAACCTGCGAGACAAAACTCACAGCTGGGGGCTGCGACCCTCAGCTGTAAGCTTCAGCAAGGCTAGTTATCAAGAATAGAGCATTCACCATGCTGTTTTTTTAAATTATTTAAATAAATAATTAAAAAATAAGGCATGGGGCCCCCCATTTTTGACAACCAGCCTTGCTAAAGCAGACAGCTGGGGGCTGGTGTTCCCAGGCTGGTAAGGAGCCCAGGATATTGGCCCCCCAGCCTAAAAATAGCAGCCTGGAGCTGCCCAGAAAAGGCACATCTATTAGATGTGCCTAGTCTGATGCTTTGCCCGGCTCTTCCCACTTGCCCTGTAGCGGTGGCAAGTGGTGTTCATATTTATGGGGTTGATGTCACCTTTGTATTGTCAGGTGGCATCAAGCCCACAGCTCAATAATGGAGAGGCGTCTATAAGACAACTATCCATTACTAATCCTATAGTTGTATGGTAAATAAAGACACAGCCAGAATAAAGTCCTTTATAAAAAATAAGACTAAACACAGTATTCCATTTTTATTTAAATGCATAGTTCCAGTGAAGCTGTCGTTCACCTGTAATAAAAGTAAAATAAAAAAACAACAATATACCATACCTGTCCATTGTTCTGTCCCACGCCATAATCCATGTCTGGGGGATAAACAGTTTTCAACCTGGATGGTGTCAAGATGCATCCGTCCAGGCTGAAAACCACTGGTGACTGAACTGCTGCGAGCGCAGCCTCAGAGACCGGTGGTGATGTCATAGAGGTTACGTCTGGTCACCGAGGCTCTGCTCCCAGATGGGCTGAACTGCCATGACCTCGGTGAGATACCCGCTAGCAGCGTGAGAGTTTTTCCAAACTCTATACCTCCGATGACAGCTGAGCACTTCCGCTGTCTTTTGACAGCGTGGGAACTGCGGCTCTCTGACCGGTGGGGATGATTTCCCTGCCAATCAGAAGCTGTGTTTGCGGTGCTATCATGCACATGACAGTGCAGCAAACACTGGATGTTTGGGCCCCCCATTCAAGTGAATGGGGTCTGGGTTCGGGTTCTGGTCCAGGTACTGCTCTGGTACCCAAATCCAAACTTTTTGTTATTGTTTGGCTGAACTCGCTGGACCCGAACATCCAGGTGTCCTCCCATCTCTAGTTATAATGTAGCTTTAGACAAAAGACTAGTCAGGCTTAATGTGTGGATCAATGGGGTAGTCATTTTATTCTATTTAAAAGTGTTACCACACATTCAAATATTGCTGGCATGAGTGATAAGTGGAAAATATAATTATTTATTGCATTTCTAACATCAACATAGCAGTACATGAATTACAACATGAACAGTCATAACATTTTAACCTAAATAATACTTTTGTCAGCCATTCTCGCTTTTGCATTTGTTTCCAAGGTAATATGCACAAAAAATAGGCTCAAGTGTATCATACTGGTGTTTTCATATGGATGTATATATGTGTATGAGTAAACAATATACGGTATAAATGGATCGCTGTAGTAATGGGTAGAGTTGAGCGAATATATTGGGATTCAATTGCTGAATCTGAATTTGCTATATTGATACCCTATTCATGCCGAATTTATGTTTGACGATCGATTCCAAACATACTTGGTCATTTCTACTCCCATTGACTCCAATGACGTTTGGCTGGGTTCAGCGAATATTACAAATACAATATTCGCTGCCGATAGCAAACGGAACCGAATTTTGAAAAATTCGCTCAACTCTAGTAATTGGAGGGTAAAAATTGTAAATAAATGTTATATATTAACATTATGACCTAAGATGATTAAACCTTTTGAAATTCGATTTCACGAGGTTTGGCAAATCTTTTCCAAAAATTTGATTTGTGCTGAATCTCAAGCAGTCCACTTGCTTTGCAATGATGTGTAGAAGATTTTTCCATTCCTCAATACCGCATCCAATCTGTTTCACTATTAATAATGCTTTAATGATTTGCAAAAGTTGAGAAAATGAAAAGATCACTTTCAAAACATCGCAATTTATTCAGTATTGAGTATGAGAACCACAAGCAAAAATGCACGCACTCACATGTCTTGTTTTTCTATCATTGAGGTTATAAATGGTCGTCTGAGGAATATTCTGCCACTCTGAATGCACTTGGGCACACAAATCATCAAGGTCTGCTGCTAGAAGCTCTCATTGCAATTTCCAACCAATGATATCTCAGATGTGCTCTGTGGAAGGTTAATTGAAAGACCCTGCAGGCCATGGTAGCAAGTTTAGGACAATCAGGCTTCTCACAGTAGCATGAACAGCATGCAGTCTGGCATTATCGTGCTAAAAATGGTTACTGGGACACTTTGTTAAATGAACGTACCACTAGTTCCACCACCAAATTAAAGTATGCTGAACTACTATTATACTTAGAATGAAGATTAGATGGATCCAGCATCCATACATTATGTCACCACACACCACAGTCCAGGAAGAAGGACTGGCGTGACATTAACATATTAAGGGTCTCTTTATGGCATTGGTACATGATTTCCGGAGATCAGAGGCTGGATTGGAGCAATAAAGGCTAGAATGTAGGCTTATCCTCCTCAGTGATGAGTCCTGTTATAGTGTTGGACATAATGATAGACAGATTACTTGGGAGACCACATGCGCAAGGATATGAAAAATCCTTTACATAAGAATGAAATATCATTCATCCTACTCCTAGGATTGTAGTGTGGATTAGGAAACCTCATGCCAGGTACACTGATAGCGCAACATTACATAGTTTTTGTGGTAGAACCAGTTGTACATCCATTTCTCCAAAGTGTCCCATGAGACATTTTTCAGTCCAACACCAGACTGCATGTTGCTTCTGTTACTGTGAGCAACCTACTGTATGTATAAATGTATTATCATGGCCTGCAGCATCTTCACTCTTATCTCCCATCGAACACATCTAAAATGTTATTAGTTGGCAATTGCAGAGGGAGTTTTATGATTTGTTTGCCTAACTGCATTCAGAGTTGGAGAATATTAATAACCATTAATGATCTCATTGATAACATGCCAAGGTGGGTATTAATGTGCCTGGCTCTCAAACTCAGTTCTGAATAAATGAAGATATTTTTATAATTTTGTTTCCATTTTTTCATTAACATGTTTACTTATCCTGTGATTTGTACAATTTCAGGACTTTTCCTACTTGGTGATGAGCGAGCATGCTCGGAAGTGCTCGGTGCTCGCCCAAGCATATCACTGCTCGAGATGCTTGGTGAGCGCCGAGCATTTCCCAAATTGCTCAGCAGGAGCGCAGGTCCCCGCCCTGCATGTTTGGCGCTCTTTACAGAGCCAATCAATTTGCAGGGATTGTCTGCCACACGCTGCAATGCCGCAGCCATGTTGGTGGCAGCATTTCAGTGATTGTCTGGTCGCACAGCATTATCATGTCTACAGTATATCAGACCTGGCGCCGTCCTGCTCATCACAGTCAGCTCTGGAATCACGCAGTGTATGGAGAGTTGCTGCAGAGATAGGGACAGATTTGTTGTTGTTTTAGTTAATGTGGGTATACCATCTTTCATACACAAATCCATTTAACCAACAGTCCTTCTTATGAAAGACTAATCAAAGTGCATAGATATCAGTGCTAGGCAGACAGGCAGTGTATGTGGCAGACTTCATTGCATATAGCAAGAGGGTCCATTCCAGTACTGTCTGCTGCTGCCTATTATAGATATTTACCATATATACTGTACATAGCCCCAGGTATCAGGGGCCAGGAATAATTTTTGTGGCATCTTAATACTGATTATTTTCTTCAAAAGCAATCCAGAGCACACCGTTTTTTTGCTCCGCTTGCTTTTTGGCACTGCAGAATACAGCCAGCCCAAATCCTTTCCATATTACAGCGTGAAAATCCAGCTATTTTAAACAGGTGTTTGGCCATCACATGGATCTGAGTGCACAGAAAATTCTGCCATTTCTGGGCTACTGTAACATTTTGTTGGAGTGTCTTATACAAGTTATTAACACCAGTATGCTGAAAAAAAATAGTTACCTACAGGCCAGCTATATTAAAGAGGGGTTTGGCCATCACAGAGTTCACATCTGAGTGCGCTGAAAATTCTGCCATTTCTGGGCTACTGTAAAATTTTGTTTGTTGTGTCTTATACAAGTTATTAACACCAGTATGCTGAAAAAAATAGCTACCTACAGGCCAGCTATATTAAAGAGGGGTTTGGCCATCACAGAGTTCACATCTGAGTGCGCTGAAAATTCTGCCATTTCTGGGCTACTGTAAAATTTTGTTTGTTGTGTCTTATACAAGTTATTAACACCAGTATGCTGAAAAAATAGCTACCTACAGGCCAGCTATATTAAAGAGGGGTTTGGCCATCACAGAGTTCACATCTGAGTGCGCTGAAAATTGTGCCATTTCTGGGCTACTGTAAAATTTTGTTTGTTGTGTCTTATACAAGTTATTAACACCAGTATGCTGAAAAAAATAGCTACCTACAGGCCAGCTATATTAAAGAGGGGTTTGGCCATCACAGAGTTCACATCTGAGTGCGCTGAAAATTCTGCCATTTCTGGGCTACTGTAAAATTTTGTTTGTTGTGTCTTATACAAGTTATTAACACCAGTATGCTGAAAAAAATAGCTACCTACAGGCCAGCTATATTAAAGAGGGGTTTGGCCATCACAGAGTTCACATCTGAGTGCGCTGAAAATTCTGCCATTTCTGGGCTATTGTAAAATTTTGTTGGAGTGTCTTATACAAGTTATTGACACCAGTTTGCTGAAAAAAAATAGTTACCTACAGGGCATTTATTTTAAACAGAGGTTTGGTCTTCACAGAGATCACATCTGAGTGCGCTGAAAATTCTGCCATTTCTGGGCTACTGTAAAATTTTGTTGGAGTGTCTTATACAAGTTATTGACAGCAGTTTGCTAAAAAAAAATAGTTATCTACAGGCAAGTTATTTTAAACTCAGCTATTTGTAATGACCGTGCAAAATATTGTCCTCCATTTAAAATGAGCAAGGAGCATGGCAAGGGACAGGGAACAAACGCCTACATCATCTCGCCCGATCTTCCTGTCCCAATTACTAGGGGACCGCAGCAGCACACCACTCTTGAACCCAGAGCAGTGTCAAAAGGTTGTTGGTTGGATAGCGGAAAATGCTTCCAGTCACTTTGTCAAGTCTCAGTAGCCGTGAGTCTGGACCACATATTCCTCATTCTGATCCTCCTTTCTCCCATCATGCCGAGTGCCAGAAGACAACTGATCCCACACTTGGACACTCCGAAGAGATGTTCACTTTTCCTTTTATAGATTCAGGACTCTCTCCCGTCCACTTGAAGCGGGGAAAGAGGAGATGGCATGCAGCGATGCTCAAATATTTGAGCAGCCACGTTCACACGAAGGCGATGGTGGGAATGTGTCACAAGAGGTGCATGATGATGAGACACAATTGCCAGAAAGTCAGGAGGAGGACCAGGGTGCAGAAGTGGTAGACGAGGTGGTGGATGATATAGTAAGTGACCCAACCTGGCAGGAGGACATGCAGAGTGAAGAAAGCAGCACACAGGGGGAGGCAGGTGTAGCACCCTAACAGGCAGGAAGAAGCAGTGTGATGGCAGCAGACAGAAAACGAGCAACCGTTCCCCGTAACACCGACATGCAGAAGTTGCCAGTACAACTGTTAGGTCTTCCCAAGTCTGGTTGTTTTTCAAAGACTCTGCAGATAACCCCAAAAAGGCCATTTTCACCACCTGCCAGGCCAGCATCAGCAGGGGTAACAAAACTACCAGCCTAACCACCACCAGCATGATCAGGCACATTGCAGCATAGCACCCAATTTTGTGGGCCGAACTCCAGGGTCCAGGAACAATGTCTGCGGGTAACACTACTGCTTCTTCCGCTGTTGTGCTTGCAAGCCAATCCTCTGTCCATGGTGCATGTGAAGATGCCTCCTGCCCTGCACCTGTCATTGCACACACTCAAGTAGCACCAAGATCAAGCACATCCACGTCCTTGTCCCAGTGCAGCATTCAGTTGTTTATATCCCAGTCCTGGGAACGCAAGCGCAAATACAAAGTCAACGCCCCACATTCCACGCTACGAAATTCACACATTTCTCGACTGATTGCGCTCGAAATGGTGCCTTTTAGGTTTGTGGAGACGGAAGCTTTCCGTAACCTGATAGCGGCGGCCATCCCTCAGTGCTCGGTACTCAGCCACCACTACTTCTCCCAGCATGCCGTCCTCGCATTACACAAGCATGTGTCCCACATTAGACGTGCCCTCAACAATGCAGTTACTGGGAAAGTCCATCTAACCACGGACACGTGGACAAGTGCTTATGGGCAGGGCTGGTACATCTCGCTGATGGCACACTGGGCTAACATAGTGGAAGCCAGTACCCAGTCAGGCCTTGGGATGGAACACATCCTCCTGACGCCGAGGATTGCGGGCCCTAGGTCAAACAGGGTTGCCCTCACAGCTCCTGGATCTTCTCCTCCTCCTCTTCTTCAGCCCCCATCTCCAAAATGACCACATCAGACACAAGCTGGACGCACTGCAGCACTGCCTCAGCCAAGCGGCAACAGGCTGTGCTGAAGCTAGTATGCTTAGGTGACAAACCCCACAATGCTGAAGAGTTGTGGACAGCTCTGAAAGAGCAGGCAGATCTGTGGCTGACACCGCTAAATGTACAGCCAGGCTTGGTCGTGTGTGACAATGGCCGGAACCTGTTTGCGTCTCTGAGACAAGGCAAGCTCATACGTACCATGCCTGGCCCATGTGCTTAACCTCATGGTTTAGCGGTTTCTCAAAACCTACCCGGAGCTGCCGGATCTGCTTGTCAAAGCACGCCGCCTGTGTGCCTATTTTAGAAAGTCAGTTACAGCTTCCACTCCCCTTGCCATGCTTCAGCAGAATTTGCTGCTTCCGTCTCACTGACTGTTGTGTGATGTCCCCACGCATTGGAACTCTATACTGCAGAGGTTGGGAAGGATTTGTGAGCAGAAGATGGAAGTTGTTGACTACCAGCATCAACAAGGCCGTTGGTATTCAGTTCAGACTCCACACATAAAACCTCAGGAGTGGACAAGGATGTCAGACATATGTACCATCCTACAAAATTTTGAGGACTCCACCAAGATGGTGGGTGGCGATGATGCCATAAATAGCTTCTATATCCCGCTTCTCTATCTTGTGAAATGCTCTCTGCTCACATTCAAAGAGGATGCTTTGCATGCGGAGCATGATGATATGGAGCAAGGAATCATACATTCTGATTACACAAAGCCTGGCATCATCTCATCCCAACGTGGATTGGGTGACAATGAAGAAGAGGAGTAGGAGGAGGAGGAAGAACAGGAGCTGGTTTCATGCGCTATAGACGGTAGTACTTGTACATCTGTCATACCGTCTGTTCAGGATGGATGGCCTCAGTACAAGGACAAGGAGGAGGAGGAAGAGAGCATGGTCATTCGTCCTCTTGGTGATCACATGGAAGTCTTGGCTGTCAGCAGTCTGGCACACATGGCTGAGTTTATGTTATGCTGCCTTGACCGTGACCCTCACGTTATCAAAATTTTGGGTGACAGTCATTACTGATTGGTGACACTTCTAGACCCATGCTACAATGAGAATTTTCTATAGCTTATTATTGAGGCTGACAGGTGTACTAAAATGGGGCAATCTCAGAAGGCCCTTGTTGTGGAATTTTTAAAAAAAATCCTATCTGAAAACTCTGGTGGCAGAGGTCACAGTTCTTTGGACAACCAAGGAGTACAGGCGAGAGAGACACAACTCCAATCCGGTAGAGGCAGGGGAACATTCTCAAAGTTCTGGCACAGTTCTCTCAGACCCTCCCATCGCATAGGCCCTGAGGAGTGGGGTACTCTCGCAAAGAGTGCAAAGTTTGGGAAGATGCTGAGGGAGTACCTTGCTGAATGTACCAATTTCCTCCGTGATTCCTCTGTGCCTTATAAGTATTGGGTCTCAAAGCTGGATACGTGGCAAGAACTGGCTCTCTACACCTTGAAGGTCTTGGCCTTTCCCGCCTTTAGCATTTTGTCATGTTTAGTGCCGCTGGTGGAATTATTACTAATAAGCGAATCCGCCTGTCAACTGAAAATGCTGACAGGCTGATTCTTATAAAAAATGAACAAGGGCTGGATTGGGCCAAACTTCTGTACACCACAGAATGATAGCATAACATAAACTCAAATCCAGTGTCTGGTTGATACATAAAATGAGAACAATGGGGATAGGGGAAAATATGTGTAGGTGGATTAAGAGCTGGCTCAGGGATAGGAAACAAAGGGTGGTTATTAATGGAGCACACTCGGACTGGGTCACGGTTAGCAGTGGGGTAACACAGGGGTCAGTTTTGGGCCCGCTTCTTTTTAACATATTTATTAATGACCTTGTAGGGAGCATAGAGAGTAGAATTTCAATATTTGCAGATGACACTAAACTCTGCAGGGTAATCAATACAGAGGAGGACAATTTTATATTACAGGAGGATTTATGTAAACTAGAAGCTTGGGCCGATAAATGGCAAATGAGCTTTAATGGGGATAAATGTAAGGTCATGCACTTGGGTAGAACGAACAAGATGAATAATTATGTGCTTAATTGTAAAACACTGGGCAAAACAGTCACTGAAAAAGACCTGGGTGTATGGGTGGACGACAAACTCACATTTAGCGGCCAGTGTCAGGCAGCTGCTGCAAAGGCAAATAAAATAATGGGATGCATTAAAAGAGGCATAGATGCTCATGAGGAGAACATAATTTTACCTCTATATAAGTCACTAGTGCGACCACACTTAGAATACTGTGTACAGTTCTGGTCTCCGGTGTATAAGAAAGACATAGCTGAACTGGAGCGGGTGGAGAGAAGAGTGACCAAGGTTATTAGGGAACTAGGGGTTCTGCAATACCAAGACAGGTTATTACACTTGGGGTTATTTAGTTTGGAGAATCGAAGGCTTAGGGGTGATCTTATTACAATGTATAAATATATGCGGGGACAATACCAAGAGCTTTCTAATGATCTTTTTAGTCTTAGACCTGTGACAGGGACAAGGGGGCATCCTCTACGTCTGGAGGAAAGAAGGTTTAAGCATACTCACAGACGCGGATTCTTTACTGTAAGAGCAGTGAGACTATGGAACTCTCTGCCATATGATGTTGTAATGAGTGATTCCCTACTAAAATTTAAGAAGGGACTGGATGCCTTTCTTGAAAAGTATAATATTGCAGGGTATATACACTAGTTTCCTTAATATTGCGTTGATCCAGGGAGCTAGTCTGATTGCCGTATGTGGAGTCGGGAAGGAATTTTTTTCCCCAATGTGAAGCTTACTGTTTGCTACATGGGTTTTTTTTGCCTTCCTCTGGATCAAAATGTTAGGGCAAGTTAGGATAGGATATGGGTTGAACTAGATGGACTTAAAGTCTCCCTTCAACCTTAATAACTATGTTACTATGTTACTATGTTTTTTGAGAATTCTATTCCCATGCATCTCTTCATACCCACACCTGGGTATACGCTTCATGATTTTGGCTATTTGCTGTTGTCCTCCTCCTTCTCCTCATCCTCATCATCTACCACCACTAAATCATCAGGGTAACTGGGGTCCGTGATGCAACACCCACATACATTTTTTAAATGGTGTTTATGATGCCGGCACAAAAAATAATGTTTATACAGTATGTTCATGTATAGCCGCCAGGGGTAAATGTTTGTCAGCTCATAAACTTAGTGTATGGGCATTACAAGTATAGAAGACCTGCTCCTTTATAATGGGAAACTTTTTTCATGAGGCCTCCCTCTACATCTCTTCAAAGGAGCATTGGAGTGGCTCAAAATTTTTGCCAGCCCTTGTATTCACTGCATAGGCAAACAGTATGACCCACTTCCTAATAATGGGAAAATTGTTTTTATTAGGCCTTCCTCCACGTCTCTTCCAAGGGGTTTTCGGGTGTGTCCAAATTTGTGGCAGCTCTTGCATTCACTGCATAAGCAAACAGTATGAGCACCTCAACCCCTTTTGGCCCTCCACCCCCTGTTGGGACCCCAGTATGGAGTGTGCTGCTTTCCCACAGAACCTTCTATCCCATGGTATCTCTCGACCAGTCTGACCAGTTCATCGGCATTCCAGAGATCACTCTGGGCGACCCAAGTGTGTATGAGCCTCTGCAGCTGTACACAAACTGGTCCATCACCACCTGTTCTACCATCTTTGTAGGCATAAAGGACTCTGACTGTATCCACTTCTGGACCAGGTGCAACAGGTCAAACATTTGGGAGCATGGTGGTTGTCCGGGTGATACGCCCAATGGTGAACCCACTGTGCCCTGATAGTCATTGTTACCCCCAAGCATGCAATAATCTCCATTTTTAGCTTACCATACTCTTTAGCATCCTGCAAAGCTAAATCATAGTATGCTTTCTGGGGATCCCCCATCCAGTATGGTGCTAATACCTCTGTCCACTGCTCTGGCGGGAGTTTCTCCCTTTCGGCCACTCTTTCAAACAACATCTGGAAAGCCTTAACATTGCAATCCTCCATTGTAGAATCTTCAGCCTCAACAATTCAGTTATCCACTTCACGTTTTTCAGCCTTAAAAATGCAATTCTCCACTGCAGGTTCTTCAGCTTCAATATTGCAATTCTCCAGTGCAGGTTCTTCAACCTCAATACTGCAATTCACTGCAGTTTCTTCAGGCACAACACTGCAATTCTCCACTGACGGGTCTTCAGCCTCAACACTGCAATTCTCCACTGCAGGTTCTTCAGGCTCAACACTGCAATACCTCATTGCCGGGTCTTTAGGCTCAACACTGCAATTCCTCATTGCCGGGTCTTCCGCCTCACCACTGCAATTCTTCACTGCAGGTTCTTCAGGCTCAACACTGCAATTCTCCACTGCCGGGTTTTCAGCCTCAACAGTGCAACTCACTGCAGGTTCTTCAGTTTCAATATTGCAATTCTCCTGTGCAGGTTCTTCAGCATCAACACTGAAATTCTCCAATGCAGGTTATTCAGCCTCAATATTGCAATTCTCCACTGCAGGTTCTTAAGCACTCATTTATGTGTGCTCAAAGGGTTATTGGGGTGTGACCACATTTGGGGAAGGCCTTGCATTCACTTCCTGGGCAAACAGTATGGAAGTACCAACTTCCAAATAATGGGAACATTGCTTTCAGGTGGCACTCATTTAAGTCTGTTCAAAGGGTTATTGGGGTGCGTCCACAATTGGGGCAGGTGTTGCATTCACTGCAAATCTATATATATAAACTGAATGTATGTATGTGTGTATCACCAACCAATCACGAAGCATCTTTCATTTCACCAGAGCTGTTCAAAAGAAGCTGAGCTGTGATTGGTTGCTATGAGCAACAGTTTTCCTTGCAACCAATCACTAAGCATCTCTCATTTCACCAGAGCTGGTTGAAAGAAGCTGAGCTGTGATTGGTTGAAGCGCTCGAGCAGCGCGAAACGGCCGTTGTCAGTCTTTCTTGCACTCCTTATGTCACTTCCCGGACTTGACATGTTTATGATATGTCAATAAATCAGTGAAACTTCCATCTCGATGAGCGCGACCTCTTCTCTTTGCATGGGTACATATTAAGTGGCTTATTTACCTTAAGGTATGTAAGGCAGCGCTCCCGCGCTTTGCCTGCTGAGTGTGCTGTAAAAATGAAGTAGGATTAAGTAGGAATAGGCATGGTTTAAAACATAAGTATAAATAGATAGTTTATAGCGCTCTGTACCTTTATAAGAAGTATGCTGTCGTGTGCTTGTTAAATAGAAAAACACAGCACTCAATGTGGAGAGAGGTGCACAAGTCGGGTATCCAGCCACGTAACAATGTAGTACAAAAACTTGGCACTCAAAAAGGAAAATTGATTTGACAGTTCCTTTATTGTGAAAGGCATCCAGTTGAGTACATTCCTTTAAACATTTTCGGTCATACAATTGAGCTTCATCAGAAACAGAATTTTTTTCACAGTTGGTTTTAACTGAGAGGAGCTGTAATGGAAAATTCCATATATTATTATTAAAGAACCGCTGTCGTGAGTAGGCACTATTCAGTACTGGGTATATTCATTAATAATGTGGAGAAACAGACGTCTGAGAGGCAGCAGCTACCATTCTTGTAGGAAATCACTAGATTCACGGGATTGACACCTTAAGTTATGCAGGGACCGGTATATCCAATAAATGGTATGGGTGTCCAGAAATTTGCACTGTAATATTTTCAGGAAACTATCCTGTATTGTTTGTGACAGGCATGAATGTCCACAGGTGGGTGCTGTGATTATCCAAATGGTCTGTTCTGGCGGTGAGACACGTGTGTCACAGGGAGGGTGAACGCACTGTTTAGGAAGAGCAGAGGAATAGAGCTTGGCTTGTGGCTGGACGCTTGTGCTGCTGGGGTGAGAGACGCTGTGTTATTAATGAATATACCCAGGACTGAATAGTGCCTACTCACGACAGCGGTTCTTTAATAATAATATATGGAATTTTCCATTACAGCTCCTCTCAGTTAAAACCAACTGTGAAAAAAATTCTGTTTCTGATGAAGGTCAATTGTATGACCGAAAACGTTTAAAGGAATGTACTCAACTGGATGCCTTTCACAATAAAGGAACTGTCAAATCAATTTTCCTTTTTGAGTGCCAAGTTTTTGTACTACACTGCCGTGTGCTTGTTGTCCGCCCCTGGATCCTCTTGAAGTCACTGTGTAATGGCAGGGGTATTTATCTGCATCCATGTGTGGCGTCACGACCGGAAGTGCACTACCAGAAGTGATGCAAGCTGCCAATATTGAGGCCAATCTAGGAGTAGGGCATACAGTGACACGAGGCCGGGTGCTATGGAGATAGTGGACCAGACCTTATGCCGGAGGGAAATCACTGGCTTATTGGAGAGGCTGCGCACCATGATAAAGGATAATGGACATCATGGGAGCGCCAGTGTTGCCTGACAATGGACTAGTATGAAATGGTACATTATAATAGATTACATGTAATTACTAAACATATAATAAATATGAAATATAAACAAATGATGGTAGTGGCTAAAACGTTCTGATACCGAGCAGTCTTTGTATCGTGTCCTCCAGTCAATATAATGGGATGGAGGATGGAAAAGTGAAGACTATGTGGACCATGTTATTGCATACAATAGTTGGTGTGAATGAATATAGTTAAATGATAGAGCTAGTGAGTAGGACTATGGCAGATCACACAAGGGTAATGGTACTCACCAGGGGGTTGAGGGAAGATCATCTTGTCTATGGGAGAAGAGTTAAAGAAATTAGTTAAACCAATCAATTGCTCTATTCAGTCCCCATGGAGTCAGGGTACCTAATGGATGAATCCAGCATGATTCTCTGAGTTTGAGGAGTTTGATGTCTTTACCCCCACGTCTAGGTCTGGGGACATGTTCGATGACCTGAAAATGTAATTGTGCTACTGTATGTCTGTATGTTTTGTACTTATGGAATGGTCAGGTAAAGGCAGTCATGTCTTGCTACATCTTATCATAGATTTATGGCTAGCAATGCGGTCCTTGACATGCTGAGTAGTTTCACCCACATACAATAGTCCACAGGGGCATTTGACTGCATACACTACAAAATTTGAATCGCATATGTGAAAACCTTTGATGGGATATGCTTTGACAGTCCTGGGATGTGTAATTTGGTCAACTTTAATAACATTAGAACAGACCACACAGCTGAGGCATGGGAAGGTACTGTTTCTACGGATCCCCAAGATCCTCTGTGAGGACGTTTTTGTGCTGCCAATGTCCACCCTTACCAATCTGTCATGTATGTTGGGGGGGTCCCTTGGTGCACATTAAAGTAGATGACTGGAAAGCTTTGATATTAGAGTACGCCTTGGTTAGGAGGGGCCAATGTCTTTTGATGATAGCTTGAATTTTTGTCATCATGGGGTGGTATACGTGAACAAAAGGAACTCTGTCCCTATTATTCCTGGGTATAGTGGGGAAAGACTGTGCTGTCATAACTCTGGACTTCTCTTTTTCAAGCAAAGTTGAGGGATAGGCCCAGTCTCTAAATTTATTGGACATATCCTTGAGCTTGTTTGTCAGTGTCCTTTTGTCAGATACAATCCTTGAGATCCTCTGAAATTGTGAACGGGGAAGACTGTTTTAAGTTGCCCTTGGATGACAGCTTGAGAAGTGCAGCAAGCTGTTGCAATCATTGGGTTTAGAGTAAAGATCTGTAGTGAGATGACCATGTGAACCTTTGATTACCATAGTGTCCAAAAATGAAATATGATTGGTATCATGGTTTAGATTAAACTGTAACTCCAATCTTACTGAATTAAGGTGAGAATGAAAGGTGGTGAGGGAGTCTGGAGTACCGTTCCAGACGCAGAAAATGTCATCAATGTATCTTATATAGCAGAGAGAATGTTGTCTAAAAAGCTCATGTGGGTAAATATATTGTTCCTCAAATCTGCTCATGTAGATGTTTGCGTAGCCTGTTGCTACATGAGAGCCCATAGCGATCCCACGTCTCTGCATATAGAAGGTGTCATCAAACATAAAGAAGTTCTCATAGAGTACTATTGTTAAGAATTCTAGACAAAACTCAGCAGCATCATTGGATAGATTGGACTGTGATAAGGCGCAAGAGACAGCTTCAAGGCCCTTTTGCGGGTGATTGAAGGTTGTTTATATCTAGGGTTGCCAAGAGGCTGTTAGATGGTACTGTGGCGAGGTTTCTAATAACAGTAAGGAAATAGCTTGTGTCCAATATAAAGGAATGTGCAGTTTTAGTCAGTGGTGCTAGAATTTTCTCTAAGTATACCCATAGGGGTGACAGGATAGAGTTGGTTGAGGCCACAATTGGTCGACCAGGAGGATTAGAAAGAATTTTGTGTATTTTAGGTAACACATAAAACATTGGTGTAATCGGGTATGGGTTCACTAGGAATGTGGCTGTTGGCTGATCGATAGTTTGTTTGTCAAGATAACGTTTTAGCAGAATTTTGATTCTAGAAGTGGGGTCTGTAGAAATTCTTTCATATGTAACTGTATCAAAAACCTGTCGAGTGGTCTCATTACGGTACATGGTAGTGTCCATAATTACTAATGCCCCACCCTTATCAGCAGGTTTGATCGTGATGTGCTTGTTGTCTTGTAAAGGTCTTAATGCTTGTCTTTCCTCAGTGGGGAGGTTCTGGTGTGTTGGAAAGAAGCCCTGGTCATGTTTGCTGACTAGATGTTTAATGTCTCAGTCTATCAAAGAAATACAAGCTTCTGCTGCATGGTAAGTATGTGGGGTGTTGAATGTGCTGACATTGCGTAAACCCAATGTAGAAACAGAAAGCTCTGGAACAGAGACGCTACCGGGGGGCAACACTTTCTTAGCGGAGGTCTCATTGAATACCCCGAAGTGTGTTTTCAGACGGATTGAACTATAGAAACGTTGTACGTCCTTGTCCAACTGGAAACTGTTGCAGTTTGGGATCAGACAGAAGGATAAACCCTTCTGCAGTGCTGAGAGTTCCGCAGGGGAGAGAGTGTAGCTGGAGGTGTTCATAATCAGGTTTGAGGTCTTACCTGGAGTCGAGTTGTCATTCTTTCTTCTGTACCTTCTCGTTACTCTCTGCATTGGAAGCCTCCCCTGCAGTTCCTCCCTAAAAAGGTGGTCTGTTCTGTCCAGCAGAAGTATCGCTGTCCGATCTGTAAGATCCGTTGTAGCGGGAACTTTGGTGGCGTCTCCATGAGTTGGTACCGTGATAATCATTCCATCGAAATACCTGGCTGTTGATGTAGTCCTCATTGTCTCTCTGGAACTTGGCATGCTTTAATTCTTGCAGGAATTTCCGATTTTCATTTAGAGTCTTATCTGTCTTAGTTTTGAGGGTGTTCCAATCTGTAGTAGATAGAGTGGTGGATAATTGAGTCTCGATGGCTTGGATCCTTTGTAGTATTTCAGAGAATGCTTTTTGAAGATGTTCAACTGTAAGAATAATGAGATCTAGTGAGCATTTGTTAAGAATCTTTTGAAATCTGTCACAATATTCCTGGTTATCTGAAAAAAGTGTAGGGCGAAGATGACTCCTCAGTCCCCTTGGTATCTTGTTTTGACGGTGTTGTTCAGCCAGCTTGACGCAATGTGAATAATAATAATCTTTATATAGCGCTAACATATTCTGCAGCGCTTTAGAGTTTGCACACATTATCATCACTGTCCCCGATGGGGCTCACAATCTAAATTCCCTATAAGTATGTATTTGGAATGTGGGAGGAAACCGGAGTACCCAGAGGAAACCCACGCAAACACAGGGAGAACATACAAACTCCTTGAAGATGTTGTCCTTGATGGGTTTGAACCCAGGACTCTAGCGCTGCAAGGCTACAGTGTTATCCACTGAGCCACCAGTTTACGTCTCTCCTTCTCGTAATCGCGGGTTCTGAGTTCTTGGGTAGGGAAATGGAGAAAGTCATTAGAGTTGGTAACAAGTGACAATATATTGCTACTAGTTGCGTTGTCATATGCGAAGGTTTCAGTCGTCATGGGAGGACTGGTGCACATGAGCAGCAATGGGAACATTGCTTTTGTCACGCTCACGCCTTGGCTGAATGGCGTGAGCCGGGGGGTTGTGGCCCCACTGTGCCACAAACCAGGCTACCCTGGAAGGGGCATGACTACGACAGCTACCTCGGTCTTCACTGGAGCGTCTGATGGTGAGGTCAGGCTTGTGCGGCAGGTAGCTGTCGGGTGCCACTCCAGGGTGGTGTCTGGCTGTGGCTGCTGATCCCACTCGGGGATAAGTCACTTGGACAGGTGTGACTAACAGGCAGGCTGAGACACTGGGCAAGCAGGCACGGCTTGCTACACTGGCAGGCAGGCACGGCTTGGAGACACGGCTTGGAGACACTGGGCAAGCGGACGCGGCTGGGAGACACTGGGCAAGCGGGTACGGCTGGGAGACACTGGGCAAGCGGGCACGGCTTGGAGACACTGGGCAAGCGGGCACGGCTTGGAGACACAGGACAGGTGGGCACGGCTTGGAGACACAGAGCAGGTAGGTGACGGCTTGAGACACAGAGCAAGCAGGAGTGGTATATGAGAGAACAGGTTTGGACCTGTTCACACAGGAGGTGCAGGTATGGATATAGGCAGGAAGGAGTGGAATATGAAGGAACAGGTTTGGACCTGTTTACACAGGAGGTACAGGTAGGCGGAGCCGCAGGAGTGCAGAGTAGGCAGAGCCGAAGGAGTGCGGAGTAGGCTGGGCTCCAAGGGAGCCGGGCAGGCAGAGCGGCTAGGGAGCCGAGCAGGCAGAGCGGCTAGGGAGCCGAGCAGGCAGAACGGCTAGGGAGCCGAGCAGGCAGAGCGGCTAGAGAGCCAAGCAGGCAGAGCGGCTAGGGAGCTGAGCAGGCAGAGAGGCTATGGAGCCGTGCAGGTAGAGCGGCTAGGTAGCCATGCACAGATAGAGCTGCAAGGGTGCAGATGAACAGAAAGAGCTGCAAGGGTGCAGATGAACAGATAGAGCTGCAAGGGTGCAGATTCACAGACAGAGCTGCAAGGGTGCAGATTCACAGACAGAGCTGCAAGTGTGCAGATTCACAGACAGAGCTGCAAGGGTGCAGATGAACAGATAGAGCTCCAAGGGTGCAGATTCACAGACAGAGTTGCAAGGGTGCAGATGAACAGATAGAGCTGCAAGGGTGCAGATTCACAGACAGAGCTGCAAGGGTGCAGATGCACAGACAGGGAGGACACAAGGAAAGACACAGCAGGGAAGGAAGCCATGGACAAGGAGAAATGGAGATTAAGGTAGGACAGAGTACAGACAGGGTACTGGAACCAAGACTCAAGGGCCAGGATATTCAGCCTCCTGGCAGGCAGACAAGGTGCAAGGCAAGACAAGAAGTATTCCTCCAGAGAAGGAGGAAATACACAGAACAGGGCCTGGCTTCCTCAGCAGCAAGATACTAACCGAGATTAGACATTGCACAGGCAATGTTTCAGTGGGTGTGGCGAAACTAAATAGTCAAGGGCTCTAGGTGATTTGTCAGGGACAGATTAGGCAGGTGCACCCTGACTGCATAAGAACCAGAGAGTTCTGGCGCCACCCCCCTATACACACAGTCAGGAAACATGGAGAGCAGAAGCACAGAGCACAGGACTGGCAACAGGCAGATTTCACAGCATGGCTTAAAGCAGAAAGTAAGTTGGTGTGCGGGGGATGGGAGGCCATGCAGTGATGCCAGCAGGGTTGTTACAGCTTTCAGGTGGTACTCATTTACATGTGTTCAAAGGGTTATTGGTGTGTGACCACATTTAGGGAAGGCTTTGCATTCACTTCATAGGCAAACAGTATGGGAGTATCCGCTTCCTAATAATGGGAACATTGCTTTCAGGTGGCCATCCTGTACATCTGTTCAAAGGGTTATTGGGGTGCGTCCACATTTGGGGAAGGCCTTGCATTCACTTCATAGGCAAACTGTATGGGAGTACCAACTTCCAATTAATGGGAACATTGTTTTCAGGTGGCACTCGTTTACGTCTGTTCAAAAGGTTATTGGGGTGTGACCACATTTGAGGAAGGCTTTGCATTCACTTCCTGGGCAAACAGCATGGGAGTACAACTTCCAAATAATGGGAACATTGCTTTCAGGGGGCCATCCTGTACATCTGTTCAAAGGGTTATTGGTGTGTATCCACATTTGCGGAAGGCCTTGAATTCACTTTATGGGCAAGCAGTATGGGAGTACCAACTTCCTAATAATGGGAACATTAATTTCAGGTGGCACTCATTTACGTCTGTTCAAAGAGTTATTGGGGTGCGTCTAAATTTGGTGCAGGGCAGGCCTTGCATTCAATGCATAGAGAAACAGTATGGGAGTACCAAATTCCTAATAATGGGAACATTGATTTCAGGAGGCCCTCCTGCACATCTCTTCAAAATGGTATTGGTGTGCATTAAAATATTGGGCAGGCCTGCGACTCACTGCACACACAACAACAGTATAGGAGACCCACTGTTTAATAATGGGAACAACAAAGCATAGTCCGCTGATAGCTCTCTAAGAATAGTGAGGGCTGACTGTTAGCCATTTAAAGGTAATCTGTCACCTATTTTTTGGCTTATAAGATGCAGCCACCGCCATCAGTGGCTACAGAATGCTGTAGATAAGCCCCCGATGTAACCTGAAAGAGAAGAAAAATGAGTTATATTATACTCACCCAGGGGCGGTCCGAGTCGGGTTCGGGTCCGGAGGGTGTCGCGGTCCGGTTCGGCGCCTCCCATCTTCTAGCGATGGCGTCCTCTTCTTTGCTTCCCATCGCAGCTACAGCACAGGTGCACTGCTCTTCCCTGTTCAGGGCAAAGCAGAGTTGTGGAGTGCGTAGGCGCTGGAACAGTATGTATAATAAAAACAATTCCTGAATTGATGCTTTTTGTTTATTTTGCCTCACAAAAATTGTAATAGAAAGCAAATAAAAAATATTATGTGCCCAAAATTGGTACCAATAAAAACGTCAACTAGTCTCACAAAAAACAAGCCCTCACATGATTTTATCGGCAGAAATGTAGAAAAATTATAGCTTTCAGAATATGGCAAAGCAAAAACTTAAAAAAAAAAGTCTGGTAGTGCTGTAATCACACTGACCCAAAGAATAAATCTGTCTAATCACTTATACAGCAGGAGGAATGGTGTAAAATTATAGATATAACCAATTCTTCACCTGCTGTTGATTTGTTTATTCTGCCTCCCAAAGACCACAGTATTGCTCATCTCACATTTATTTTGCACTCTACACAAAAGTCTTTTTCCGGGGTGTCTGTGTAAATTTATGAAATATATGATGCAGACAGAATCACTTGACATAAGATTCCCTATAATGAGGCAGATGGAGACACTGTTGATGCCATCTGTCCTATGATGTTCGTCCATCTTTTTAGGCAAGCACAAAAGCGTGGTTGACCACAGTTTTGTGTATGCTTGAAAAGAAGGACACAGTTAAACAGGGACCAGAAAGGGTTCACAGTAACTCTGTTGCTTCATAATAGTACTCCTTCCCTTCCGAATATCGCTATGTGGCTAAGAAGTACTGTACAGCTAAATATGGACTATCAGCAGAAATTGTGCGACAAATTTTGGTGCCATTTTTACCCATTTCTTCACGTGAAAATGTAAAACAACTTTTTGTGATATAAATGTAATTATTTTTTCTTCATCGACCAATGGTATAAAATTCTGTGACCTACCTGTGGTGTTAACATGATCAGTTAATTAAATTCTGTTAAGCACTTGCAGGTTCAAGATGCTTACTACTTATCCAAATACATTCCTTGTGGAATGTACAGAGGCATATAAAAGTTTGGGCACCCCTGGTCAGAATTATTGTGATCAAATAAGCAAGGTGAATAACAAATAATCTCTAAAAGTCTCTAATAATCTCTAAAATGTGTTATTAAAAAATCTCAGAATCAGTGGGTTCCATTGAAGCATTCCAGAGTTATTACTACATAAAGTGACACTGGTCAGAATTGTAAAATTTGGCCTGGTTAGGAAGGTAAAAACAGGTTTGGGAGGCGAATGAGCTTAAAGGGAATCTGTCACCTATTTTTTCGTATATCAGCTACAGCCACCACCATCAGGGCTTGTCTACAGCATTCTGTAATGCTGTAGATATGCCCCCGATGCAACCTGAAAGATAAGAAAAACGAGTTATATTATACTCACCCCAGGGGCGGACCAGCCTGATGGGTGTTGCGGTCAGGTCCGGCGCCTCCCATCTTCATGACGGCCTCTTCCTTGCTTCCTGTCGCGGCTCCTGTGCAGGCGTACTTTACCTGCCCTGTTGAGGGCAGCGCAATGTACTGCAGTGTGCAGGCACCGGGAAAGGTCCAGCGCCTGAGCACTGCAGTACTTTGCTCTGCCTTCAACAGGGCAAATAAAGTACGTCTGCGCAGGAGGTGCGACAGGCAGCAAGGAGGAGGATGTCATTGCTAGAAGATGGGAGGCGCAGGACCTGGACCGCAACACCCATCGGACCGGACCCCGGGTGAGTATAATCTAACTTGTTTTTCTTATCTTTCAGGTTACATTGGGGGCTTATCTACAGCATTACATAATGCTGTAGATAAGCCCCTGATGGCAGTGGCTGCAGCTTTTAAATGAAAAAATAGGTGACAGATTCCCTAAGCTGAAACTGAAAGAAGCATGAGAATCCATTTGCTGCGCAGCCCAAAGGGTACATGACAGACAATAATGAAGACAAGATAAAGCTCATGCCAGCAGTAATATAGAGAATAAACAAGATTTGCATCCATTATATACTAGCAGGCTTCATATTGAATAGATACACGAAAGTTAATTAAGCTATCGGCTCATGTCAAGTATTAGCACTGCAGACAAAGAAGTGCGAGTGAAGGTTTTGCCCACAGCAACGGACTGGATTTCAACTTGATGAGTGACAGCTTTTGTTGAACTCCATTTCAAGATTCCTGGACAATGTGATTTGAAATTGTCATAGTTCTTGAATCCAAAATTTAGCTTTCAGCATATCAATGCTATTATATTATTGTTTTTTTACTGCAGCTGGTTTAAATCTTTAATAGATTTATTTATTTTCATTTATTCATTTTTGCAAAATTGAGTTTGTTATTTGTGCTACGAACAAAAAATATATTGTATATATTAACCAGTACAAGTAAATGAAATACATTTTTTCCTATGAATCACTTTTTTAGGGAGTAAAAGATAATGTGAATAAGGCCACGTTCACACATTCAGTATTTGGTCAGTATTTTACATCAGCATTCAGAGGCGTATTTGGGGAGGGCAGGTGGGGCATGTGCCCCAGACGCAGCATGCAGGGGGGTATTGTAGGACTGGGAATCAGCCATTCTGTGATCTGGCTGTCAAGCCGATGGGTCACAATTAGGGATGGGCGAATCCTGAAATACTCAGAATCGCTAGACTCTAACGAGTCCGACTCGGAAACTCGCTACTCATTGCGAGTCTAGCGAGTCCAATGTTAATGAATGGGGATGCGAGTATTGCAGCGATTCCTGTGCTGCCATTTTTTTTGTTCCGCTTACTTCCCGCATGTGGCTGTGCACACCATGCGGAAAGTAAGCAGAACAATTGCGGATGGTACCCACGGTCCGGAGGAGAGGAGACTGTCCTCCGGGCTTTGGGCACCATATCCCTGTAAAAAATAGAATTTAAAAATAAAAATTATTGTTATTCTTACCCTCCGACGTCCCGCGCAGCCTTCCCGCCTCTCCACGCATCCGTTCCCAGTAGTCCTTTGCGAAAATGCCCGCGATGACGTCCGTTCTCGCGGGATCGCGAAGTCTCGCGGTCATTCGCGCGACGTAATCGCAAATGACCGCGAGACATCGCGATCCCGCGAGAACGGACGTCATCGCGGGCATTTTCACAAAGGACTACTGGGAACGGATGCGTGGAGAGGCGGGAAGGCTGCGCGGGACGTCGGAGGGTAAGAATAACAATATTTTTTATTTTTTTTTACATTTTATCTTTTACTACTGATGCTGCATAGGCAGCCTCAGTAGTAAAAAGTTGGTCACACTTGTCAAACACTATGTTTGGCGAGTGTGACCAACCTGTCATTCAGTTCTCCAAGCGATGCTACAGATAGCTTGGAAAATGCTAGCATTTGCATTGGACTCATTACTGTGCGAGTAATCGCTTGGAAACTCGCAGAGTACCGACTCCTGCGAGTCCCCTACTACTCGCAGAGTAACGAGTCCTAACGAGTAGATTCGCCCATCCCTAGTCACAATGACATCTACAGTGTGATCAGGCCATGTGGTCACACTGCTGACATCACTTGCTAGTGCCTCAGAGGCTCAAACAACATTGGTGGCAAGTACTCCAGTGGAGCTGAAGACATCACAGATTTATTGTAATGGGGGTGGAAAAGATTTAAAGACAAGTTTGGGGAGCGAGGAAGGGATAAGTGTGGACAATATGGGAAGAATTGAAATTTGAGAACACAGTATGAGGAGCAATGGTGTATATGGGGGTCATGTATGATGAACCAGTATGTGGGGGATGGGTGCAGACACAGTATGGGAAGTGAGGCAGGTAATGGGTGTAGACACAGTACAGTGAGTGGTGGGATGGGTACGGACATAGTATGAGGTGCATATGTTGAAGATGGGTGTGGACAAAGTAGGGGAGGGAAGGGGGAAGAATGATTGCAGACACAGAAAGTGGAGTAAGGGAGGGGATTGGTGCAGACTCAGTGTGGTGAGTGAGTATGGGTGCAGACACAGTATGAGGAGCGAGGGGGGAATGTATGTGGACACAGCATGAGTAATGAGGGTGGAATGTATGCGGACACAGAGTAGCGAGGATGAAAATATGCGGACACAGTATGAAGAGCAAGGGGAAGAATGTATGCAGACATAATATGAGAAATGAGGGTAATGGGAAGACTGCGGACACAGTATGGGAAGTCGGGGAGGTGACATAATGGAGAGCAAGGGGGTAAATATGTGAGTAGACAGTATGAAGAGGGAGGGGAAATGTGTGAGGAGACTCTTGAGGGTAAAAGTGTGAGTGGGCACAGAATAGAGACTGAGTAGTGTGGGGCGATTGCATGTGACAATGTAAGGGTACAGCCTGGAGGAGACAGTATGCCAAGGAGGGGGGAGTATGATGAGGGGCACAGTACAGAAAATGTACCTTATAGGGGGGACACAGTGTGAGCAGACATTGTGTAGAGGGGGCCCAGTATGCAAAAGAAAGGGCAATGTGGAGGGCATGTGCCATAAGAAGGGCAGTGTGGGTCTTATATTGTGAAGAAAGTATAGTGAGGGGCAATTATTTATTCAGGTGCACAGCATAGGGTAGATATTTTAATTCAGGAGAATTATAATGGGACTGCTATTTCTAAGGGCATTGTGTTATGATATGCTGTAGAAGACTGGAAAACAGAGGCATCTGCAGGGACAAGCTGTGGCTGTGAAAGGTCATCAAGGCATCTGGATAAGATGGAGAAAAGAAATTGAACAACTCCAGTCAGATAAGATGCCACATATAAGGTATGTGGATGTCATTTTTTTTGTGAATTGTCATCAGTACTGTGGTTCCTGTATGATCCACAGTATGATGATGACTGATAGCAACAACACCCAGAATCTCCTTACCATTGTAAAGGAGATACTGGAAGATGTAGATTCATGCTATCCAAATGTATATGAGATGGGTCTGACCAGTCACCTGACATTAAAATTGATTTACCATGTACTGATAGTGGTTCTTGTGATGTATTCCTGTACTGATGATGGATTTGATGCTATGTTTCTGTACTGATAGAGGTTATATGGATGATTTTCTGTACTTCTGATGGTTTTAATGATGAATTTCTGTACTCCTGGTGGTTCTGGTGATGTATTTTTGTATTGATGAGAGGTGTGATGCTGCGCTTTTCCATAACTTGTAAGATTATGTGATACATAGCTAAGTAAATAAAGTTTTGTGCTGCCTGACAAATTAAGGGTTACTATGTTTTTATTTACGTTAGGAGCATTAAAGCAGTTGTAAAAGTTTGTGATTAATCTGTAGTCATTCTATGTTACAGCAGAGTTCTGAATTATCACAACACACACTCCATGCTGTCAGGATTCTCAGGTGCTGGCAGTGAGAGTCACATGCTGACTAGACATGCTTGGCCTCACTCAATGAAGAAGAAATTAATGAGGCCATATTCGTCTAGTTGGAACGTGGCTAGAAATATACAAATCGCATACTTATGCTCACATGTTTGCCAACAGCAAGAGAGAATCCTAAAACTGTGCAGTGTATGGGCTGTGAGAATAGAGAAGCCTGCTGTAGTGAAACCTCCACCAAGGGGAGCTGGTGAGGGAAGAGAGGTTACACACTAAGAGCAGCAACCCTGAGCAACAGCACAGGTGCCAAAGGTAACAAGAGAGAATAGTCAGACGAACTGAGTCAGAAACTAGCAGGAGCAGACGTACCAGAAGGAACAGCAATACACGTAGTCAAAATACCAAGCCGAGAGTCAGAAAGCCAGAACATGAGCACGGGGTCCAAAATGGGAGACGAAATACGTGGTCGGGGTACAAGCCAGGGGGTCAGATGCCAGAGAGGGAACGTAACAGCAGAGACGCATACCAAGAGACGGGGTCAGAGATCAGTCCGGGTCATACACGTGAATATCAGTCAAAGGCAGGAGGATCACCAAGGTACAAGGGTCAGAGGCTCTAAACTGGAAGCTTGAGCTATCACTAACACTGGTCAGCAGGCTGTGAGAGACTGAAATAGCCCAGCTAGCTCCAGTCTGAGGAGATTAACCACCGCATGACCAGTCCGGAGTGAAGACAGCAAAAGATAAACTCCGGACAGGACCATGACACCTGCAGTCACCTAGAGTGACTGCAGACTTTCATCTTGAATCTGGACGAGCCATTTAATTATAACTTGAAGCACTGTAGCATGTGAATCCTAACAGTGTGCAATATATTCACTGTCAGGACTCAGCTTTGCCTGCTGGTTCCAGCAGTTATCACATTGCCACTTAACTCATTTGCAATTTGCACACTTGCAGACACGTGACAGCAAGCTTTTTTCCTGCTTCTCTTATTTTTTCACTGAACATTGAGAAAATTAGGCACAGCAACTAGCTGTCATGTTACTGTAAGTGTGCAAGTTCCATATGAATGATTATTCATATGATGATGACTAGAGTTGAGCGAAACGGGTCGAAAAAATTCAAAAGTCGCCGACTTTTGGCAAAGTCGGGTTTCATGAAACGAAACCCGACCCTAGGATGAGGTCGGCCACGAGGTCGGCGACTTACGCGCCAAAGTCGCGTTTCAAAAGTTTGTTTTGCGCTCTTTTTCAGCCAATCAGGATCCACGGACACTGTGGGCAACGTGATGACCTAGGCACGGGTCACCACCATCTTTCAGAAGGGCATGCAAGTGATTGGCTTGCTTTGGTGGGCGTCACAGGGGGTATAAAAGGGCGTGCACGCCGACCACCATCTTACTTCTGCCGATCTTAGTATAGGGAGAGGTTGCTGCTGATTCTGTAGGGAGAGCGTTAGGCAGGGAAGAAGACAAAAAAACTGCTTCTGCTGCTAGCGATTTGGCCTGCACAACACACAAGTCACTGTGTGTGCAGTGCAAGGGGAGGCTATATTGTGGTGTATCAGTGGTGTTGGTTGTTGGGCTGCCTTTTAAGGCTTCCTGACACGCTGGCATTGCTGTTTACCCACTGCTCCGCAAACTGCTTTTTTAAAAGCAATCCAATCTCCCTTATCCTCTAGTCACTTTTGTCACAGCTGTGCCATCGAGCGTGTCACATAGCGCTCAGATATCAGTGGGCCTCACACAATCCACAAGTGTCCAGTGTCCAAAAGTGTGCGCAGAGATTCAAAATCTCCATTATCCTCTCGTCACTTTTGTCACAGGCAGCTGTGCCATCGAGCCTGTCACATAGCGCTCAGATATCAGTGGGCCTCACACAATCCACAAGTGTCCAGTGTCCAAAAGTGTGCGCAGAGATTCAAAATCTCCATTATCCTCTCGTCACTTTTGTCACAGGCAGCTGTGCCATCGAGCCTGTCACATAGCACTCAGATATCAGTGGGCCTCACACAATCCACAAGTGTCCAGTGTCCAAAAGTGTGCGCAGAGATTCAAAATCTCCATTATCCTCTCGTCACTTTGGTCACAGGCAGCTGTGCCATCGAGCCTGTCACATAGCGCTCAGATATCAGTGGACCTCACACAATCCACAAGTATCCAGTGTCCAAAAGTGTGCGCAGAGATTCAAAATCTCCATTATCCTCTTGTCACTTTGGTCACAGGCAGCTGTGCCATCGAGCGTGTCACATAGCGCTCAGATATCAGTGGGCCTCACACAATCCAAAAGTGTCCACTGTCCACAAGTGTGTGCAGAAATTCTAAATCTCCCCTGTCCTATAGACACCTTGTACCTTGTTTTACATTACTATATAGTTTGTTGGATTTTGTCTACATTTCTACCAAAAATGAGGAAGGCTGGTGGAAGAGGCCGTGGAATTGGGCGGGGGTTGGCAGCTGGTAATGATGGTGTTGGTGGTGGATCTGATGGTAGTTGCAAGAGCAAAATAGGACTGAATGCAGGAGGTGCTGACCCTGCGTCATCGTCTGGCTACATAAGGCCTCGAACGCTTAGTTTTCTAGGAGTTGGCAAACCGCTTTTAAAGGCAGAGCATCAGGAAAAAGTTTTGTCTTACATTGCTGACTCAGCCTCCAGCTCTATCGCCTCCTCTTCTTCAGTTGTAAAAAGTAAAAGCACTGAGTCGTCATTGGAGGCTCATGTTCATGAACCACACCTTTCCTTGTGTCCTTCACCCCAACCAAGATTGAAGGATGACGCAGGCCATACTACTGATTACTCCATGGAGCTGTTTTCACATACCATGCCTGGATTATCAAGTGAAATGGTGAATTACCCAGGCCAAGATGAATCTGACATGGAGTGCACTGATGCACAGCCGCTGATGGATGATTCTGCTGGTACATTCACTCAGAGCACTACATTGTCCTCGCAGTGTACAGAGCCAGATTTTGACCCTGATGCGACTCAGGTGCCCCTTCCCACACACTATACCACCATACACGGTGACACAGAGAAAGGTGCACATGACATAGAAGAGGAGGTGATGGATGACCCAGTTGTTGACCCAGATTGGCATCCATTGGGGGAAGAGGGTGCTGCTTCCAATAGCTCAGATGAGGAGCATCCACAGCAGACATCGACATCGCAACAGCTGTTATCTGGCAGGCCCGGAGCACTCCAAAGACAGGTTCCAAACATCAAAAGAGTTGCTGGACAGCTTGTCCAGAGGGTCAAAAGATCACAGCGTGCTAGGCCGCAAAATGTCTGCCAAAGTAGGAAGAGTGCAGTGTGGCACTTTTTTGAACAAAATCCTCATGATCAGGCCAAGGTTATCTGTAAGAAGTACGCAAAGACCTTTAGCCGAGGGAAAAATCTGAAAAATTTGAATACCAGTTGCATGCTTAGACATTTAACCAGCATGCACTTGCAAGCGTGGACACAACACCAAACCTCAAGTGCCACATGTGCAACTGATCACAACGAAGGTAGTCAGCAACGCTACATTGTTTCCCCCACTGTAAGCCCACCGGTTAGCACAGCAGCAAATGTTGAGGTGTCGTTGCAAGACCACAGCAGTCAGGGAATCCCACTGTTATATCAACGAAAGACTGATTCTAGGCCATCAGAAAGAACACCAACTCCATCACCATCATCAACCCTCTCTCAGTCCGCCCTGTCCACCGCTACTTCCACCATATGCAGCTCTCAAGTCCAGCTCACCCTCCCAGACACTATGAGTAGGTCAAGAAAGTACTCAGTCTCTCATCCGCGTACACTGGGTTTGAACGCCCACATTGCCAAACTAATCTCGTTTGAGATGATGCCCTTTCGGTTGGTGGAAAGCACAGCTTTCCGCGAACTCATGGCCTATGCAGTACCACGCTATGACCTACCCAGTCGCCACTTCTTCTCTCGCAAAGCCATCCCAGCCCTCCACCATCATGTGAAAGACCGCCTTGTCCATGCACTCAAGCAGTCAGTGAGCGGAAAGGTGCACCTCACAACTGATGCATGGTCCAGTCGGCATGGCCAGGGCCGTTACGTGTCCATCACTGCGCACTGGGTTAATGTGGTGGATGCAGGGTCCACAGGGGACAGCGGTGGTGGGACAGTGCTGCCTAGCCCACGGTATAGGAAACAGTTGGCTGTAGGCGTTCGACCCTCCTCCTCCAGAAGCGAAAGCTCGTCCACAGAGCGCAGTCGTACGAGCACTCCATCTGCAGCTGCCACTGTTGCACACGATGTGTCCCCCTATCGAGCAGCTAGTGGAAAGCGTCAGCAGGCTGTGTTGCAGATGATGTGTTTGGGTGACAGACACACCGCCGAGGAGCTGGCCGAGTACTTGAAGCGACAAACTGAGTCATGGCTGGGCAGTGTACATCTTGAGGCAGGCAAGGTAGTTAGTGATAACGGCCGTAATTTTGTGGCAGCCATAGCCCTTTCAAAACTCAGCCACATACCTTGCTTGGCTCACACCTTGAACCTGGTGGTGCAGTGCTTCCTCAAAAATTATCCGGAGTTAACAGCCCTGCTCCAGAAGGTGCGAAGACTGTGCGCGCACATCCGCCGGTCGCCTGTACACTCCGTTCGTATGCAGAAGCTGCAGCGATTGCTCCACCTTCCCAACCACCGCCTCATTATCGACATTGCAACAAGGTGGAACTCCACCCTGCACATGGTGGAGCGGCTGTGCGAGCAGAGGCAGGCCATAATGCATTTGTGGGAGGATACACGGCCAGGCACTTTGAGAGCAGACATGGAGTTGACAGGCGTGCAGTGGTCGAAGCTGAAAGACCTTTGTAAAGTCCTTCAGTGTTTTGAGGAATGCACACGGCTGGTAAGCGCAGACGACGCCATCCTAAGCATGAGCATCCCACTTATGCGTCTGCTCATGCAAACTTTGACGCACCTTAAGGAGCAGGCGTCTGCAGCCAATGTTGATGAGGAGGAAGAGGAGGAGGGAATCCTTGATGACATTCAGCCATTGTCTGCTCAGGGACCTCTCCTGGACGAGGTGGAGGAAGAAGAGGAGGAGGAGGAGGAGGATGATGGGGATGATTACTTAGGGGAGGAGGATGCATCTCGTGGGGCAAGTGAAAATGTTGGCATGGCAAGGTCTGGTACAGGGTTTGTGCGTGACTGGAGGGATGTGGATTTGCCAGAAAGTGCTCCTCCACCCAGCACTCGCAGTGCATCATTGACACCCGGAACATTGGCCCACATGTCAGATTATGCCTTGCGGATCCTAAAAAGGGACCCCCGCATTGCCAAAATGATGAACGATGACGACTACTGGTTGGCCAGCATCCTGGATCCACGCTATAAAGGCAAATTACAAAACATCATGCCACAGGAGAACCTTGACCTAATATTGGCTAATAAACAAGCAACTCTGGTAAATCGGTTGCTTGAGGCATTCCCAGCACACAGCAGCGGTGATGGTTCTCACACGAGCCGTACGGGCCGGGGGCAGCTTGGCAGAGGTGTTCGTGGTGCACACAGCAGAAGTGGCGTTGGAGACAGGGGTTTCATGACAATGTTGTGGACTGATTTTTCAAATACCGCTCACACAACTGGTAATACTGCATCAATGGAAAGTGACAGGAGACAGCAGTTGTCAACTATGGTTACAAACTACTTTTCCTCCCATATCGATGTTCTCCCACACAGGTCATTCCCCTTTGACTATTGGGCCGCTAAACTGGACACCTGGCCTGAATTGGCCCAATATGCCTTACAGGAGCTCGCTTGCCCAGCTGCAAGTGTGCTATCGGAAAGAGTCTTCAGTGCAGCTGGATCAATCCTGACAGAAAAAAGGACCCGTCTGTCAACCCAAAATGTGGATGATCTAACCTTCATTAAAATGAACCACGCATGGGTTTCCAAGGATTTTGTCCCACCTTCCCCTGATGACACATAGGGTGACAGAAAAATGGCTTGCTTTGGTCCACCTCTTCCTGGTACTTCACCTATTTCGCCTTTTGCATCAGCTGAATGTCCAACATCAACATATGCCACTTTCTAAAACTCCCTAACTGTGCTGCCTCCACCCCCCATGGCCGGGGTCACCACCTACCGCACGACACCGTGCGAGTGCCGTTGCCCTGGACAGGTGGGTAGGCCGACTCTTGGGCGCGGGCACTGGCACAGGGTCCCTCATAGTGCAATCAAGTGTCTCTGATGGTGGTGGTGCACACCCGCCGTCAGACACACCGCTGTACTATGAGGGGCCCAGTGCCAGTACCGACGCCCACGAGTGGGCCCCCCTTGCTTGGGCAGGGCCCCAGCATTTGCAATCTTTACCTCTCCCTGCTCCTCCGCTGTGTAATCTGGGCCGTCAAATCCATACTGTGCCTGACACCGTCTGAGCATGCCTCCTGAGACATATATTTTGAATGTGTACGCTATCCATACATGTTATCCGGGGATACGGTACCCTTTCTAACCTTTGTGCAATCACGTGCAATCCATACTGGGCCAAACACCGTCTGAGCCTGCCTCATGCTGTATAGACATATATTTTGAATGTGTACGCTATCCATACATGTTATCCAGGGATACGGTACCCTTTCTAACCTTTGTGCAATCACGTGCAATCCATACTGGGCCTAACACCGTCTGAGCCTGCCTCATGCTGTATAGACATATATTTTGAATGTGTACGCTATCCATACATGTTATCCAGGGATACGGTACCCTTTCTAACCTTTGTGCAATCACGTGCAATCCATACTGGGCCTAACACCGTCTGAGCCTGCCTCATGCTGTATAGACATATATTTTGAATGTGTACGCTATCCATACATGTTATCCAGGGATACGGTACCCTTTCTAACCTTTGTGCAATCACGTGCAATCCATACTGGGCCTAACACCGTCTGAGCCTGCCTCATGCTGTATAGACATATATTTTGAATGTGTACGCTATCCATACATGTTATCCGGGGATACGGTACCCTTTCTAACCTTTGTGCAATCACGTGCAATCCATACTGGGCCTAACACCATCTGAGCCTGCCTCATGCTGTATAGACATATATTTTGAATGTGTACGCTATCCATACATGTTATCCAGGGATACGGTACCCTTTCTAACCTTTGTGCAATCACGTGCAATCCATACTGGGCCTGACACCGTCTGAGCCTGCCTCCTGAGACATATATTTTGAATGTGTACGCTATCCATACATGTTATCCAGGGATACGGTACCCTTTCTAACCTTTGTGCAATCACGTGCAATCCATACTGGGCCTGACACCGTCTGAGCCTGCCTCCTGAGACATATATTTTGAATGTGTACGCTATCCATACATGTTATCCAGGGATACGGTACCCTTTCTAACCTTTGTGCAATCACGTGCAATCCATACTGGGCGTGAGAACGGCTGGCGAGCTGTTAAGCAAGCTACAGCACCTGTCCAGACAAGTACAGGGATTCCCTAGCGAGGAGACTTATTTGATTGTTTTCAATGTTGGGACAGCAATTTTTGGGGAGCACTATACTCTGGAGAATGATAGATGGGGCCCACCATACACTGGAACATTCCAAAGGTGGACATCAGACACTGGAGCAGCATTTACAGGGCCCATTATACACTAGAGCATTAGAAATGGGGCCCATTATGTTTGGAGCATTATTTGGGCCCATAAGACAGTGGAGCTTCATCCATGGGGACCAACATATACTGTAGCATTATGTGGAGCTCATCATATACTGTTTCAAACATTATATGGGACCAATGATTCTGTATGGAGAAATAGATGGGCCTCGTCATGAGATGTAAAAAGTGAGGTATTTTTCATTGTACTATACCGCTATTTATCTGCCGTATCGGAGCATGATGAGTTGTGGTATGTGTTAAAGGGGCGCTCTTTCGCCCAGGGCACATGAAAACCTGCAGCCAGCCCTCCCCCCCCCACAACTTTAGCCAAATAACCCCCATTTTTCAGTGCGTAACTTGTATTATGAAGTTAATTAAGGTTGACAAACTTAAGTAAGAAGAATTGATGCTTTTGGCATTCAAATGGGCACTGTAGGTGTGTTTCCTGTCCTCCTCTCACTGCCGACTTTTATTCCCCATTGACTTACATTGGGCTTCGTGTTTTGGGACGACCCCGACTTTTCCCTATAATCGGACGATCTTGCTCGACCCGACTTTTGGAAAAGTCGGGTTTCACGAAACGAAACGCGACCCTAAAAAACCAAAAGTCGCTCAACTCTAATGATGACTACTCAAACCACATGGGAAGTGGCGCCAAACTTTTAATTGTTGCGAAAATGAGGATGAGTGACCTCATGGAGATCAACATCCTACACTGCGGAGACACCATCACATGTTTCTCAACGCAGTGATGCTAGAGCAATGCCTCCATCCCTTATGGGAAATATATGCAAAAACATGTAAGTCAACAGCCGCGGAGACACCATCACATGTTTCTCAACGCAAGCAATGACTAGCCAGGTCTTTCACTGGGAAGGAACAACCACAGGAAGGGCAGTCTCCAATGAAGGAAACCTCCTATGCCAAAACATGGTATCCATCCACAGACAGCTGTTTTGGGGTATTGCCCCTCATCAGTGTGGAGTAGGAAACTGGCTAGTAGGAGCAATGCCTAGTAAAAGACTGTGAAAATGAGGATGAGTGACCTCATGGAGATCAACATCCAACACTGCGGAGACACCATCACATGTTTCTCAACGCTGTGATGCTAGAGCAATGCCCCCATCCCTTATGGGAAATATGCAAAAACATGTAAATCAACAGCCACAGAGACACCATCACATGTTTCTCAACGCAAGCAATGACTAGCCAGGTCTTTCACCGGGAAGGAACCACCACGGGAAGGGCAGTCTCCAATGAAGGAAACCACCTATGCCAAAACATGGTATCCATCCACAGACAGCTGTTTCGGGGTATTGCCCCTCATCAGTGTGGAGTAGGAAACTGGCTAGTAGGAGCCCTGTGAGAGAATGCCCTGAATAAGAGCTGCGGGATATAAAAATGGTCTGCCTCTGTCTCCAGACAGAATTTACAGGTCATCAGTCCAGGAACAATGACTCCAATGGTGGAATACAGATATGATCCATTGCCTATCACTGAACCCCCAAAAATGTTTTGAGAACCCAGGTTGGGACTATCAGATCACCTGGCCACTTACCTCACTGTGATGAATCAGCTTCCTAAGCTTGCCTCTACGTTCTCTGTTTGTGTCCACCAAAAGCGGGGTGCTACTGGTTGGGGTAGTTGTCCCTGGATGCCCCAAAGTCACATAGGTTTAACTCCCAGTGAGCTAGTCGAAGAGTAGGACTCTATAATTTGCACCATCATTTGTACTTGCTGATAAAGCACTATATGTTTTTGACTGTTGGTGATCCAATAAATTATTACCATAGTGTTTTATCCTCACCCTATGATGTCTGAGTAGTATTCTACCCACGGGGAAGGAGTATGGGCATTCATTGGGATGAGCCCTGGCTCGTGTGGTCTTTCTAAAGACATTCAGGCTAGTGAACGAGAGCACCTACTGACTCTCATTTTCCCAAAACACCTCTGCGTATTTTTAAGCCACAATCAGAAGTGGAATGATCAGATGAAAAATGTAATAGAAATACAAGCACGACTTCTGCATTTTTCACACACTCCTCAATTTGTCTTGCAAATATTTATGTAAAATACGGACCAAATATTGAACATGCTGCTAATTATATAATTTCAGATTACAGATTTTAAGATTTATAAATAATTAAATTGAATTTTATTTCATGAAGTAAGTATTTGATCACCTACCAACCAACAACAATTTTGGCTCTCACAGATCTGGGACCACAGTCTCAAACATTACCTTCAGTAACATACTATGCTGTCATGGATTAAAATTCTGCAGAGCACGCAAGGTTCTCCTGCTCATACCAGCACATGTCCAAGCTCATTTGAAGTTCACTAATGACCATGTGGATGATCCAGAGGAGGCATAGGAGTAGGTCTTGTGATCAGATGAGACAAAAATAGAAATTTTTGGTATCAACTCCAGTCGCTGTGTTTGAAGGAAGACAAAGGATGAGTACAACCACAAGAACACCATCCCAACCATGAAGCATGGGATGGGAAACATGATATTTTAGGGGTGCTTTTCTACAAAAGGGACAGGATGACTGCCCCACATTGAAGTAAAGATTAATTTATTGCAAGATTTTGGCCAACAACCTCCTTCCCTTAGTAAGAGAGTCATGGCTGGCTCTTCTAGGATGACAATGACCCAAAACACACAGCTAGGGCAACTAAGGAGTGGCTCAGTTAGAAGCATTTCAAGGTCCTGGAGAGGCTTAGCCAGTCTCCAGACCTGAACCCAACAGAAAATCTCTGAAGGGAGCTGATATTCAATGTTGCCCAGTGACAGCCCTGAAACCTGAAAGATCTGGGTCTGTATGGAGGAGTGGGCCAAAATCCCAGATGCAATGTGTGCAACTTGGTCAAGAACTGCAGGAAATGTCTGACCTCTGTAATTGCAGAGGTTTCTGTACCAAATATTAAGTTCTGTTTTACTATTGTATCAAATGCTTATATCATGTGATAAAATGCAAATTAGTTATGTAAAAATCCTACAGTGTGATTTTTTTGGGGATTTTTTAAGATTCTGTCTCTGAGTTGAAGTTTACCTGCTATACAAATTACAGACCTCTCCATCCTTTGTAGGTGGGAAAACTTGTAAAATTGTCAGTGTATCAAATACTTATTTTCCCACTGTGTGTGCAGACACATAAGTAGCCTTTCGCATGACACTGTGTAGAACCTGTAATGTTTCTTTAGCATGGAGTAATATAGTTTTCATGCACTGACATACGGAGTTGAGCAAATTAAATAACTATACATTAAATCAGAGATATATGCAAGTACATGTACGGAAGTACAGCTTAACTCTCAGGCAGTGTTACTAAAGTTCTGAGCAAAACAAAACCAGTTCAGAATATGGCCATGTACATAAGGCTTTATAGTTGCCTAAAATACATATTAAAGTGTTGAAGTGAAGGAAAAGGTTGAAAACATTAAAAATTGCATTACTATAAAATCATCAGGAGATCCTGTCATCCAAAAGGAAACAATAAATTCAGTATTAGTGTCAAATCAGAATAGTTTATAAAAAAATTATAACAAGCACCCATTGAACAAATAATGATCATTTTGTCTAATAATTTCCAAGAGGAATATGTAACAATTGCTGTTTTTAAAGGATTAAATTGTTTGCTCTATAGTCATATTTTCGCGAATCCTCCTATCAGTGCTTCTGGATTAAGTGAATGGCAGTTCTGAAGTCCAATCTGAGGCAGGGACGTGCTGAGTTGTGAGTATCGTGACGGACAACTCAACCTTCCAATTGGATGCTGGCGCATGCTGTAATGTCAGTATCTTTAGTGACAGTTTAGCTGTCCAATCAGGGCCAGGGCGTACCGGGCCTTCATCCATATGTCTCATGTAATAACCTGGCTATTTATTCAGCTCTCTGCCTTAGATTATGGCCAATTGTAGCTTTGCTTAAGAGGTGTGTGCTCTGTGGTTCTAGTCTTGTATACTGATCCTTATTGCTTCACCTTGAATTTGTCTAGCCCTTTTATCATGATCCACAACCTACTTGTAATTCTGATAACGGACTGTGACCGTTTTCTCATCCCTCAGTCTATGGCGTACCCTCTTGGTTTGAGAACCCAGCCTCATGGCTTGTCCATGAGTACACATTTTATTTTATTTTTTTTATAAAAGACTATACTGGTTACATTTTATTGACACTTTTTTATATATCTATATTTTAAATATTATTTGACTGTATGTCAACTTAGTAGTTATATTCATTTTTTTATAAACATTGTCTTGCTTCTATAATATTTCTATACACTGAGCGCTAAAGGTTCAGCTATCCCACCCAATTTTTTAGTATACCTCACAAACACAAAAAAGCACACATATGCTACAATGGTAATAAAATATAAAATAAATTGCTAAAAAAAACAATAAATTCATTAAAATAATAGTCAAGAAGCAGTAAGTGATCAGTGTGATTCTATCACTGAAAAAGGAGAAAATCTGGATAATAAAATTGGAAAGGCTGTAGATTGGAGGATGCATAGATCAAGAGAAGAAAAGAAAATCATATTTACATTTCAAATTGCTTAACTTACATGTTGTTGATGGTGTTCAAGGTGAAGTAAGGCCTAACCAGCTCTTAAATGGTTATTTTCAAGTTCTTGAATCTGTAAAATATCAAAATACATGTAAAAAGAAGGAACTTTGCAATTTGCTTCTTTGTAAAATTCTAGCTGTTCTCAGAAATGGAGGAATTTGTCATTTTATAGTCTTTTTGCTCTTTGCCTAGATCACTGACCATGGCTGCAGTCTATCAGTGGTAGCCAGTTTCCTAATGTTGGAGCACAGCGCTTGCAAGCTCTTTGCTGTACAGCTTGTAAATACTGCTCTGATGCATGCTGGATCAATGGATCTGACCAGCTTAAGTGCCCAGGACAGGTGGTCGTCCTTTCCTATTTCAGCAGTGTTCCTTTAGTATTAATTTTTAAAACTTGTAGAGCATACTATTCCCTACTGTGTAAGAAGTGTCTGGAAGTGACTGGAACAACATGCACATGGCAGGAGGCAGGGATACTAACTATGGAGGGAGAGGTGGGGTAAAAGGGGAAGGCGCTTTTACTTTTAGCTCCTGTTACTTGTATTTTGTGGTTGAGGAAAGTGTGTGGCTTTACAATGGGTGTGACTTTACGATGGGTCTGGTTTAAAAACGGGCGTGGTTTCTTAGAACAAATAGGGAACCTGTTGCTAAAATTTTAAATCCCACCAATGACCTGTAATGAAAACGTGTGTCATAGATATTTAAGGAGTTCAAAAAGCCATTTATATACTGACCAACAAATAGAGGCAAAAAGTCAAGACAAGGAGCATGCAGGAACATTTCCAAATAACCCACATTTAGGCTGTGGTTTACCAAACCCCTCCCCTCATGTAGGCCAGTTTATAGGTCGATCCTGGATATTCTAAATAGTTGCCAAGTTTGAAAGTAACCAATCAGTGTAAGAAGAAACCCACAAGTAAGAGCTCAAGATAATGTACAAACTAGATGCAGATGTTGCCCTTTATTGGATATATTTTGAAGACCCCAGAATTGCAGGTCAACAATTCTGACATATGAGTCGCTGTAGTTTGTCTGCATAGCAAAAAATAGCAATTATCTAAAGCCAAATTCCTTACTACTTCAAGAAGTGACCTGCATATTGTACTTTACGTGAAGGGCATAATGCCCTATATACAAAGCAGTTAGAAGGCCTGCTGACAAGTCTTCAATAAGTTGCCATGATCGTCTACGGTAATAAAGACATTTTAATAGATTATTTAATTCAAACCTCAGCTATGTTTTATCACTAGGTACAAACAGATATGTTGCCATGGAGACAAGTTTTAGATCATTGGCTCAAGTGCGCCATGTCAAAATAACCAAGATTCATTACAATAATATGAAAAGACGCACAGTCACAGACTGCACGGTAAACATTCCTGAAAAATAGCCTCTTATGATCTTTTTATACATCTAGTGTGTTTACTAAGAGTAAGTGTTCTCAGGATGATAATTGTGGGAGCCGGTAAGCACCGCAATGCTCACCGCTGACTTGCGCTCTACAGTTTTAAAGGCGCTATACAGCACATAAAGGAATATTCATTCACAGATGTCAAGGCTAGCAGAAAACATTACACAATCTAAGAGAATTAACTCTTTTTTGGTACTGACTTTCTGCTTTCTCAGTGATGTGTAGTGATCAGTCAGGATTAATGCAACACTACAAGCATGCAAATGAAGTAAAGATCTCTATAGCACTGTTATGTATGCATTGTTTATCAGTGTTAATTGTGCACTATGTGGCAGCGGTGTTTAGGCACTGTAGGTTGGCATTATTCTAGCTTTGCATGGTAAAACGAGCTCTATATTGGGCCTTGCATACTTTGTCTTAGCAGGTCTCAATGAAACATTGGCCTTTATCCTTTAACCCCTATAGAGGGATCTGTAGAGCCCCACTGTCTTGAGTCCATGAAAAGGCTCTAATAATGAGCCCACTGCTACAAAATAAAGATGGATTGGAAAATGAGACAAGTCCCAGTTAAATTGAAACATGGTACTTTCGCACAGTGACATTTGCAGTATTAATGCGAGCTGCCTAACAACAAAGGCAAAGATAGCAGGAGCGGGTTCAGACACGAATGATAAAGGGAACTGCATGATTCTCTACAGGCATGATGTTTGCATAATTTATTATTGAGATATATAGATACTGTAGATAGATAGATAGATAGGTAATATATAAATAAATAGATATAAGAGATAGATAATATATAGATAGATAGATGATAGATAGACAGATAATATATAGATAGATAGATGATATATAGATAAATAGATAGATAGATAGATAATTTATAAATAGATATAACAGATAGATAATAGATAGATAGATAGATAGATAGATAGATAGATAGATAAGAAACTAGAACAGCACAATACCAAATGCACGGGTGCCGAGGCCTCCTCAGCGCTGTATCCAATACTTATCCATATCCAGATAAAAGAAAAAAGGAAGGCAGCACTCCATTTCCAAAATGAAAAAAGGTGGGTTTTATTCAGAACCACATGTCAGGTGACGTTTTGGCTCACACTGAGTCTTTCTTGAGACTGGCTTGAGAAAGGCTCAGTGTGAGCCAAAACGTCACCTGCCATGTGGGTCTGAATAAAACCCACCTTTTTTCACTTTTGAAATGGAGTGCTGCCTTCCTTTTTTCTTTTAGATAGATAGGAAGAAAGAAAGAAAGAAATCTAATATCTTTTCCTGCTATAGTGACACTGAGTTGGCGATGGAGGCACCAATGTCAGCATTTCACTGATCATGAAGTAGTAAAAATGCCCTCCTTGGGTGTTGTTGTGACCACAATCTTTTTCATAGCTTTATATAGGTCGAAAAAAGACCTAGGTCCATGAAGTTCAACCTTTGAAGCTCGGAAGTGTGTTTTTCTGCTGACCAGATTATTGTTTGGCTGGACAGTAGGTTTGATTAGTTACTCATTATGTGACCATCAGGGCAGCACCATGTATTGTTAAAACTCCCAGCAATGTATTGAAACTCCCAGTTTTTGTATTTGGTTTCCCTGTACACTGGGTGCTATCACTGCTTTTATCCTGACCCTGACCCAGGTTGATAACATAGGCTCCCATCTACAGAGAAGTGCCATTGTTTTTGGCAAATGGGCCTATATACTTTTCAAACTATATGATAAATACCTGTATTTTGTAAGTATTGTTTATACAGCAGTAATGAAAATCAAAATTCATTTGTTCAATGGTCACACTTACTTTAGTACACTTAGAATATTCTTTTAGCCACTTGTTTCCTGGCTATTTGTCAGACATAAATATGTCTCCTGGTTTTGTACCTGTTCTTGTGTCTCCAGTACAGTGTCCATTTTAGGACATGATCATATATCAAAATCAAACATCAGAAATACTCTGTCTGATACCTGATAACTGATACCTGATACCTGATAACTGATACCTGATAACTGATACCTGATACCTGATACCTGATAACTGATAACTGATACCTGATACCTGATAACTGATACCTGATAACTGATACCTGATAACTGATACCTGATACCTGATAACTGATAACTGATAACTGATACCTGATAACTGATACCTGATAACTGATAACTGATACCTGATAACTGATACCTGATAACTGATACCTGATAACTGATAACTGATACCTGATACCTGATACCTGATACCTGATAACTGATACCTGATAACTGATACCTGATACCTGATAACTGATACCTGATAACTGATACCTGATAACTGATAACTGATAACTGATAACTGATACCTGATAACTGATACCTGATAACTGATACCTGATACCTGATAACTGATACCTGATAACTGATACCTGATAACTGATACCTGATACCTGATAACTGATACCTGATAACTGATAACTGATACCTGATACCTGATAACTGATACCTGATAACTGATACCTGATACCTGATAACTGATAACTGATACCTGATACCTGATAACTGATACCTGATAACTGATACCTGATAACTGATACCTGATACCTGATAACTGATAACTGATAACTGATACCTGATAACTGATACCTGATAACTGATAACTGATACCTGATAACTGATACCTGATAACTGATACCTGATAACTGATAACTGATACCTGATAACTGATAACTGATACCTGATACCTGATAACTGATACCTGATACCTGATAACTGATACCTGATAACTGATACCTGATACCTGATAACTGAAACCTGATAACTGATAACTGATACCTGATACCTTATAACTGATACCTGATACCTGATAACTGATAACTGATACTTGATACCTGATACCTGATAACTGATACCTGATACCTGATAACTGATACCTGATACCTGATAACTGATACCTGATACCTGATAACTGATACCTGATAACTGATAACTGATACTTGATACCTGATACCTGATAACTGATACCTGATACCTGATAACTGATACCTGATACCTGATAACTGATACCTGATAACTGATAACTGATACTTGATACCTGATACCTGATAACTGATACCTGATACCTGATAACTGATACCTGATAACTGATAACTGATACCTGATACCTGATAACTGATACCTGATAACTGATAACTGATACCTGATAACTGATAACTGATACTTGATACCTGATACCTGATAACTGATACCTGATACCTGATAACTGATACCTGATAACTGATACCAGATACCTGATAACTGATACCTGATACCTGATAACTGATACCTGATAACTGATAACTGATACTTGATACCTGATACCTGATAACTGATACCTGATAACTGATACCTGATAACTGATAACTGATACTTGATACCTGATACCTGATAACTGATACCTGATAACTGATAACTGATACTTGATACCTGATAACTGATACCTGATAACTGCCTTTATACGGGTTAAAGGGTGGAGGCCAAGGTAATTCTGGGACCTGTTAAATGGAGTGGCTGACATCAAGTTTGGTCGAAATAGACTCTTAGAGCCAAAGGCCCCTTAATGATCTTTATAGTAGACTGATAGATAAACATTTCAGTGTGTACTATTTGTGCATAATCACACCTTGCAGATGGATAAAAATTTTATACAGACGCTTTATGTCTGTAGTAATGTGCTAAGGATGCTAGCAATCAATGTTACTTAATCACTATAATTAGTAGCAGCTAATTATTATTTCCACCATTACCTAGAATAATCACTCTTGCAGAAAGATTTCTGGTAAGCAAAAGTGCTGGTTAGCTGCTTAAAGAAGCTCTCCACATTTTTTAAAATGGAAACTAAATTATAATGGAACTCTGGTGATTTACATGCAAAAATATCACTGACTGTGCATGCTAACACAACTCAAATACAATATACGGTATAATTCCTAAATAAACAGGAATGTTCAATGACATGGTACATTATTATACCCCTAACTTGAAAATGGCCAAATTGTGCTCAAGGTGTCAATATTTTGTGTGGCCACCATAATTTTCAAGCACTGCCTTTATTCTCTTGGGCATGGAGTTCACTAGAGCTTTGCAGGTTGCCACTGGAATCCTCTCCCACTCCTCTATGTCGACATCACGGAGCTGGTGGATGTTATAGACAAAGCGTTCTTCCACCTTCCGTTTGAAGATGCCCCATAGATGCTCATTAGGGTTTAGGTCTGGAGACATGCTTGGGTAGTCCAGCACTTTTACTCTCAGTTTTGTTCACAAAGTAGTGGTCATCTGATGTGTTTGGGGTCATTATCATGTTGAAATACTACCTCGTGACCCAGTTTCCATAGAGGGGATCATGCTCTGCTTCAGTATGTCATAGTACATGTTGGCATTCATGGTTCCCTCTATGACCTGGAGCTTCTCACAGGTGGTAATACTCATGCAGCCCCAAACCATGACACTCCACAACCATGCTTGACTGTAGACAAGACACCTTTGTCTTTGTCCTCCTCACTTGGTTGCCATCACACGTTTGACACTATCTGAACCAAAAAAGTTTAACTTGGTCTCATCAGACCACAGGACATTGTTCCAGTAATTCATGTTCCTAGCCTGCTTGTCTTCAGCAAAGTGTTTGCAGGCTATCTTGTTCATCATCTTTAGACGAGGCTTCCTTCTGGGATGACAGCCATGCAGACCAATTTGCTGCAGTGTGCAGCGTATGGTCTGAGCACTGACAGGCCGAACCCCACCCCTGTAACTTCTGCAGGAATTCTGGCAGCACTCATTCGTCTATTTTGAAAAGATAACCTCTGGCCATGACGCTGAGCACATGCAATCAACTTCTTTAGTTGATCATGGTGAGGCCAGTTTTGAGTGCTACCTGTCTTGCTACACCGCTGCATGGTCTTGGCCAGCGTGATGCAGCCCAGTTTCAGGGTGTTGCAAATCTTATAGACTAGGCCATCTTTAGGTAAAGCAATAATTCTTTATTTCAGATCCTCAGAGAGTTCTGCTATGAGGCACAATGCTGAACTTCCAGTGACCAGTATGAGAGTGTGAGAGCGATGACACCAAATTTACCACATGTTCTGCCCATTTATGTGCAGCAAGTAATTTAATAAGTGCTGTACCAGTTATGACCATTAGATGTTATTAACTGTCCCCTTTTTTCCTGTTCCTGGATTTAGGGGCCTCTCTCTTTAATAGCTTGTTCTGATTAGAACCTCCCCTTCAGCCTCCCCGGGCTAGATAACTTGTTGACATTTTCACCCCGGATCTCTGAGTTACACACACACATGTTCCTGGCTCTCCCTACAAATCACTGCTTCTGTCAAGCAGATTCCAGTGAGGGTTAATACAGTTATGTGTTTGTGCAATGTATCAGTGCTAGCTAGCCATTATGCAGCCACCTTGCAGTGTCTTATGAGTGAGGTATATGGTGCAATGTATTTTCCAGCTAATTGTAACGTTCTTTGCATTGCATGTAGTTAGATGCTTTTCTGTTTAGGGTAGTGCAATGCTGTCAGCCTAAGGGCCCCATCACACATAACGATCTCGCTAGCGAGATCGCTGCTGAGTCACAAGTTTTGTGACACAACAGCAATCTCAACAGAGAGATCGCTGTGTGTGACAGCGATCAGCGACCGGCCCCCCTGCCGGTATCGCTGATCGCTCTTGGAAAGCCATGGACATTTTTTTGGTCGCTGGTCTCCCGCTGGCCAGCACACATCGCTGTGTGTGACAGGCGGGAGACCAGCGATCATCTGGTAACTAACGTACACATCGGGTATCCAAGGGACGTGCGTCCCTTAGATACCCGATGTGTACATTAGTTACCAGCTCCCTGCATCAGCGCGCTGGTAACTAACGAACACAGCGACGCCGTGCTGATCGCTGGTGAAACTCTGTTTGACAGCTCACCAGTCACCAGCGATCATGTAGCGACTCACCAGCGATCCTGACACGTTGATATCGTTGTCGGGATTGCTGGTGAGTCGTTATGTGTGACGGGGCCTTAAGGTTGCTTTAGATATCCCTCTTAACTGCATTTATGTGTTGTATTGCGCAAACTCTGCAATACTCCTCTTACTGATGTAATAGCATCCTGTATTATTGCTGTTGTTTTGTTATCTGTCAGTACTGATATACTGTCTATTTCTTTGTTGTTCACTGTTACCAAGTTCACATCATCATCTCAATAAATATAGACTTAAGCATCCATACAGTCTTTTTACTGGGAAGTGGATGAAGGGTTTAGCCATATGCTGGAATCCACACAGCATCACACGTGGAGGAAGGCAGAACACCACAGTTGCTCCTCATTCACACCTGTGACCTAGTAAGACTAATGAGTCACATTACACTGGGGTGGGAAAATGGCTAGTTGGGCACAATTTGGCCATTTTCACTTACCATATATACTCGTGTATAAGCCGAGATTTTAAGCTCATTTTTTTGGGCTGAAAGTCCCCCTCTCGGCTTATACATGGGTCATATACCTGGGGGGTGTCAGAGATCATACTTACCTGTCCTGCCGTGGTCTCTGCAGCCTCGCTTCTCCAATGTCTCCCTTCCTGTCTTCAGCGGTCACGTGGTACCGCTCATTATACTCATGAATATGCGCATATTCATGAGTGTAATGAGCAGTAGCACGTGACCACTGAAGACAGGAAGGGAAACAGTGGAGAAGCGAGGCTGCAGAGACCGTGGCGGGATGGGTGAGTATAGCGATATTCAGCTGTCCCCCGGTCCATCGCTGCTCACCGCTGTCTCTGCTTCATCCTGTGTCAGTGACGTTTAGGCAGCAGGGGACGTGGTGATGTGGTTAGTACGCGCCGCTCCTCTGCTGGCTGAACAGTCACTGACACAAGAAGCGGCAGACAGCAGCGATGGACCCAGGAGAGGTGAGTATGGCATTTTTCACAGCATATGGGGGCATATTCTATGGAGCAGCATATGGGACATAGTCTATGGGGCAGCATATGGGGCATATTCTATGGGGCAGCAAATGGGGCATAGTCTATGGAGCAGCATATGGGGCATAGTCTATGGGGCAGCATATGGGGGGTATAAACTATGGAGAAGCATATGGGGGCATAAACTACGGAGAAGCATATGGGGGCATAATCTATGGAGCAGCATATGGGGGCATAGTCTATGGAGCAGCATATGGGGGCATAAACTATGGAGCAGCATATGGGGGCATAAACTATGGAGCAGCATATGGGGGCATAGTTTATGGATTCAACCCTCGGCTTATACACAAGTCAATAAGTTTTCCCAGTTTTGTGGCAAAATTAGGGGGGATCGGCTTATACACAGGTCGGCTTATACACGAGTATATACGGTAAATTATGCATAGTGACCTACACAGTGTCAGGTTGGTGCCGTTACACAGAATAAAATGATACCATGGTTGATGAAATCCGTCTTGTGGCTGTTTCTTAATCTTTATTTTCAGCTTTCTGTTAATGATATGCTCGTGTCCTAAGGTGAGGTTCATATATATGCTTCTCTGAGTAGGTATTCATAATGCAGACTGCTGACAGGTGACTGATACCTCACTGACCTGCCCCTTAGTATGCATAATGAATACCATCACATATTGAATAAAACGCTTCTGCGAAACTGTCCACTTAGGAAGCAACACTGATTGACAATCAATTTCACATGCTGCTGTGCAAATGGAATAGACAACAGATGGAAATAATTGGCAATTATCAAGACACCCTCAATAAAGGAGTGGTTCTGCAGGTGGGGACCACAGACCACATCTCAGTAGTAGTGATGAGCGACTTTGCCTTTTTAGGGTCGAGTCGGGTTTCATGAAACCCGACTTTCTCAAAAGTCGGGTAGAACGAAATCGGCCGACTATAGGGAAAAGTTAGAGGCCGACTGAAACACGAAACCCAATGCAAGTCAATGGGGAAGCAAAGTCGGCAAGGAGTGGAGGACAGTAAACACACCTACACTGCCCATTTCAATGCCAAAAACATCAATTCTTATTACTGAAGCTTGTCAACCTTAATTTACTTTATAATAATAGTTACGCACTGAAAACTGGGGATTATTTGGATAAAGTTGTGGGGGGTAGGGCTGGCTCCAGGTTTTCATGTGCCCTGGGCCAAAGAGCGCCCCTTTAACACATACCACAACTCATGATGCTCTGATATGGCACAGAAATATAGGTATAGTACAATGACAAATATTTCACTGCTTACATGACATGACTGATCTATTTTAAATTCTACAATAGCTCAAAAAATGGACAGTATATTACTCCATACAGTATTATGGCCATCACATTGTGCGCCATACAGAATAATGAGCCCCATAAATTTCTCCATACAGAATAATTGGTCACATATAATGTTCCATACAGTATATGATGAGCTCCACATAATGCTACAGTATATGATGGTCCCCATGGATGATGCTCCAGTGTGTTATGGGCCCAAATAATGCTCCATATATAATGGGCCCCATTTCTAATGCTCCAGTGAATAATGTGCCCCATAGATGCTGCTCCAGTGTCTGATCTGCCTCATTTAGAATGCTCCAGTATATGATGGGCCCCATGGATGATGCTCCAGTGTCTTATGGGCCCTAATAATGCTCCATATATAATGGGCCCCATTTATAATGCTCCAGTGTATCATGTGCCCCAAAGATACTGCTCCAGTGTCAGATGTCCCCCATTTGGAATGCTCCAGTATATGATGGGCCTCATGGATGATGCTCCAGTGTCAGATGTCCCCCATTTGGAATGCTCCAGTATATGATGGGCCTCATGGATGATGCTCCAGTGTCAGATCTTCCCCATTTAGTATGCTCCAGTATTTGATGGACCTCATGGATGATGCTCCAGTGTCAGATGTCCCCCATTTGGAATGCTCCAGTATATGATGGGCCCCAGAAATGCTGCTCCAGTGTCTGATCTGCCCCATTTAGAATGCTCCAGTATATGATGGGCCTCATGGATGATGCTCCAATGTCAGATGTCCCCCATTTTGAATGCTCCATATATGATGGGCCCCATTTTTAATTAACCCAGGCATGGTATGTGAAAAGAGCTCCATGGAGTAAGCTGCAGCATCCTTCACTTTTGGTGTGGGTGAAGGACACAAGGAAAGTGGTTGCTCCTGAGCAGAAGCCTGCACTTATGACTCAGTGCTTGGATTTTTTTAAACTTCAGAAGAGGAGGCTATAGAGCTGGTGGCTGTTTCAGCAATGTAAGCCAAAAACAGTTCCTGATGCTCTGGCTTTCAAAGTCATCTACCTACTCCCTGAAAACGGAGCCTTACAGGCCTTCCAGAGCTACACCAAGACGCAGGCTCAACACCTCCTGCCTTAGCTGCAATTGTAGAGATGAAAAAACTGACTGGCACATCCAAACTAATGTGAACAGGTGAATACCAAGAGGAGCTACCCCCATATACAATATACAAAGAATGGTTGCACTCTATCATGCTAAGGCATGTCTCTTGTATGTTAGCTTACTGACCGAGCACTCCGTCCTCCACCAGGTGGTGATTTTAATTATAGCAGGTCCCTACTTACCCATAAATGCAGGCATTGCTGAAAGAGGTGTCCACATTGACCCAGGAATTCAGACATCAGCCTTAGAGAGGTATTTATACAGTGTAGGTACCCATCAGATTTGAGGCCGCCTTGACGTTGGCTGGTGGGCAGATAATATTTGGCCAAATTTTATGCTAGGAGTCTCATATATTTTTTCTATAATTCTAAAGCTGTATTGAAATTCTAATTACATATGTTCCACATTGACAAGTCTTAGCATGATAGAGTGCAACCATTCTTTGTATATTAGCTGCTATTGTGTTTTTGGCACTACCAGCAGATGCACCACTACCACCAACAGTACCAGGTGGCCCCAACGCCCACGTCCGCGTCCTCTTCCACCATACTTCCTCGTGTTTTAGAAAATTGACCCAAAATACCAGCAGATATATGGTACTTTATCAGAAGCGTACAGCTTTATACAGTCTAGGGATAACAGTAAATCTCCATATATATTTCATGAGTCATACACAGATACTCACAGGCTCAGTATGGGTTACCCAATAAAATAAAAAGGTGAAAAAGGGTACAGTATCACCAGATACAAGGTATATATAGTATAGTGTAAACATTCTGAATCTCTGTATACATTTCAGGAGGCAGACACAAACACTCTCAGGCCCAGCATGGATTACACCAGAATATGAAAAGCTGTAAATGGGCAATGTAACACAAGCGTACAGCTGTACACAGTGTTGGCCAAATTTGAAATCTCGGTATATATTTCCGGAGTCACCCTCAGACGCTCACTCAGTCTGGGTTTGACCATAATAAAAAATGTTGTAAAAAAGGTACTGGATAACAAGATAGCAAGTATATATATTATAGGGTACAACTGAAATCTCCATATACATAGTCCCTTAGTCAGTCTCAGACGCTTACTCAGTATGGATTTGACCGTAATACTAAATGTCGAACAAAGGAACTGCATAACAAGATACAAGCTGTATCGAGTATAGGGTAAAAATTGGTATCTCCAATTCACCGTATATATAGAAGGTGTAAACCACACACGCTCACTCACTATGGATGATACCGTAATACAAAATTTTGAACAAAGGTACTGTATCAACACATACCACGTGTATCCAGTCTAGGGGTAATTGTAAATTCCCGTCTATACTTCCGGAGTCAGACACAGACACTCACAGGCTCAGTATGTATTACATCAGAATTTAACAAGTAGAAAAAGGGAAAGGTAGTCGATGCGTACAACAGTATACAGTGTTGTGGTACTTTTAAATCTTTGTATATATTTCAATCTCAGTAAGCCAGTCCAGACTCTCCGCTACTGGAAACTACTTGGATGCAAGTACAGACGGAAATTCGAGTGTTATCAGAAATTTGAGAATTACTCATCGCGGGAAAACCTCCAGGTAGATGTTGCAGAGGCGATGCAGACCCTCAATTACTGTGTCTGTGGAGACAGCGAAAACGGTTCTTTGTAAAGAAAGGATTGCTTTATTGCAGTAGCGTGGATCACATCACCGTTAATCATCTCCATCAAACTGTGATCACAGGGAGAGATGTACACATGGTCCTCACTGCCTATCATAATGTGTCTGGTCATTTTGGAGTGCCAAAGACAGAAGCCACAGGCCGTAGCCGATTCTATTGGATTGGCATGAGAGAAGACATTGAAAAATGGTGGCAGGAATGTCACACGTCTGTGATTATCACAACTGTGAAAGGTGATCATAAAGCACCACTGCATCCGCTTGTAAGTTGACGTCCCTTACAAATGGTAGCCATTGATCATCTGAAGGTAGAGGCCAGCAGGACAGGCCATAGCTACATTTTAACCATCATCGATCAATACACCAAATTTCTAGTGGCCGTCCCTGTGAATAATTTAACTGCCCAGATTACACAGCGGTGGAGCAGGGAGAGGTAAGTATTGCAACTTGCAAGTGCTGTGGCCATGACCAAGCAGGGGGACACACTCGTGGTCGACCGTACTGGCACAGGGCCCCTCATAGTATGCTGGTGTGTTTGACAGTGAGTGGGCCCCCCACCATCAGTGACACTGTATTGTACTATGAGGGGTCCTGTGCCAGTGCCGTCGGCCATCTGTGGGCCCATCCACCTGTTCAGAGCAACGGCACTTGCCCAGGTGCGCCAGGTGTTGACCCCAGCCATTGGGGTGGGGTGGGCAGCCCACTTAGGGAGGTTTAAAAAATGGCATATGTTGATGTGTTGGCTGGACATTCAGCTGCTGCAAAGGGCGGAATTGGGCAAGTCCGAGGAAGAGGAGGACAAAAGCGAGGCAATTTTCTGGGAAACTATGTGTCTTCAGGGGAAGGTGGGACAAAATCCTTTGCAACCCATGCATGGTTCATTTTAATGAAGGTTAGATCATCAACATTTTTGGCAGACAGACGGGTCCATTTTTCTGTCAGGATTGATCCAGCAGCACTGAAGACTCTTTCAAATAACACACTAGCAGCAGTGCAAGCGAGCTCCTGTAAGGCATATTGTGCCAATTCAGGCCAGGCTTCCAGTTTGGAGGCCCAATAGTCAAAGGGGAATGACTTGTGAGGGAGAACATCGATATGGGAGGAGAAGTAGTTTGTAACCATAGTTGACAACTGCTGTCTCCTGTTACTTTTAATCGATGCAGTATTAGCAGCTGTGTGAGCGGTACTTGAGAAATCATTCCACAACATGGTCATTAAACTCCTGTCTCCAATGCCACTTCAGCTGTGTGCACCACGAACACCTCTTCCATTGTGCCCACTATGGTTTGTGGGAGAAACAGCACCGCTGCTGTGTGCTGGGAAAGCCTCAAACAACCTGTTTACCAGAGTTGCTTGTTTGTTAGCCAATATTATCTCTAGGTTCTCCTGTGTCATGATGTTGTGTAATTTGCCTTTGTAGCGTGGATCGAGGATGCTGGCCAGCCAGTAGTCATCATCTCTCATCATTTTGGCAATGCGGGGGTCACTTTTTAAGGATCCGCAAGGGATGATCGCACATGTGGGCCAATGTTCCAGGTGTCAATGATGCACTGCCAGTGGTGGGTAGAGGAGCACTTTCTGGCAAATCCACATCCCTACAGTCACACACAAACACTGAACCTGACCTCGGAATGCCAACATTTTCTCTTGCCCCCTGAGAAGCATCCTCCTGCCCATAATAATCATCCCCCTCATCCTCCTCCTCCTCCTCTTCTTCTTCCTCCACCTCATCCAGGACAGTTCCCTGACCAGACAATGGCTGATTGTCATCAAGGCTTCTCTCCTCCTCCTCTGCTGACGCCTGATCCTTAATGTGCATCAAACTTTGCATGAGCAGATGCATAAGTGGGATGCTCATGCTTATGATGGCGTCGTCTGCGCTTACCAGCCATGTGCGTTCCTCAAAACACTGAAGGACTTTACAGAGGTCTTTCATCTTTGACCACTGCACACCCGACAATTCCATGCCTTCCCTCAGACTGCTTGCCCGTGTATCCTCCCACAAATGCATTACAGCCTGCCTCTGTTCGCACAGCCTCTCAACCATGTGCAGGGTGGAGTTCCACCTTGTTGCATCATCTATAATTCGGTGGTGCTTGGGGAGGTGGAGCAATCGCTGCAGCTTCTGCATACGACTGGAGTGTACGGCCAAGCGACGGATGTTCGAGCACAGTCATCGCACCTTATGGGACAGGGATGTTTACTCCGGAAAATTATTAAGGAAGCATTGCACCACCAGGTTCAAAGTGTGAGCCAGGCAAGGTATGTGTGTGAGTTTTGCACGGGCTATGGCTGCCACAAAATTATGGCCGTTATCACTGACTATCTTGCCTGCCTCAAGATGTAGACTGCCCAGCCATGACTCTGTTTGTCGCTGCAAGTAGTGGGCCATTACCTCCGCGGTGTGTCTGTTGTCGCCCAAAGACATCATCTTTAACACAGCCTGCTGACGCTTACCACTAGCTGTTCGATAGTGGGACACCTCGTGTGCAACACTGCCAGCTGCGGATGGAGTGCTCGTGCGACTGCTCTCTGTGGACGAGCTTTCGCTTCTGGAGGAGGAGGAGGATCGAAAGCCCACAGCCAACTGTTTCCTATACCGTGGGCTAGGCAGCACTGTTCCACCGCCGCTGTCCCCAGTGGAGCCTGCATCCACCACATTAACCCAGTACGCAGTGATGGACATGTAACGGCCCTGGCCATGCCTACTGGTCCATGCATCTGTTGTGAGGTGCACCTTTCCACTCACTGACTGTTTTAGTGCATGGACAATGCGGTCTTTCACATGCCGGTGGAGGGCAGGGATGGCTTTTCGAGAAAAGAAGTGCCGACTGGGTAGGTCATAGCGTGGGGCAGCTTAGGCCATGAGGTCGCGGAAAGCTTCGCTTTCAACCAAACGGTAGGGCATCATCTCTAATGAGATTAGTTTGGCAATGTAGGCGTTCAAACAAAGTGTACGCGGATGAGAGGATGAGTACTTTCTTGTCCTACTCAGAGTGTCTGGTAGGGTGAGCTGGACTGGAGAGCTGCATATTTGGGAAGTAGCGGTGGACCGGACGGAGTGAGAAGGGGTTGGTGACGGTAGTGGTGGTGATGGCCTAGATTTAGTGCTGTGTTGCAAAACCATTGTTATTCCCTGAGTGCTTTGGCCTCGCGACGACACCTCCACATTTAGTGCGGGAGGTGTGCTTAATGGTTGTGGTGGTCTTACAGTGGGGTAAGCGATGGACCGTTGCTGGCTACCTTCAGTCGGAGCAGGTGCACATGTGCTACCTGAGGTTTTGTAGTCCATCCACGCTTGCAAGTGCATGTTGATTAAATGTCTAAGCATGCAACTGGTATTCAAATTTCTGAGTTGTTTACCTCGGCTGAAGGTCCTTCCGCACTTCTTACCTTTGCCTCATCAGTAGGATTTTGGACAAAGAAGTGCCACACTGCACTCTTCCTACTATGGTATATATTTTCTGGCCTTGCACGCTGTGCTAAGTTGACCGTCTGGCCAAGCTGTCCTGCAACTCCTTTTCTTTTTGGTCCACGTTTTTGGACAGCTACGGGCCTGCCAGATAACCCTGCTGCGATGTCAATGCCTGCTGCGGATCCTTCTCCTTATCTGAACTATTGCCAGCGCCACCCTCCTCCCCAATGGATGCCAATCTGGGTCAAGAACTGGGTCATCCATCACCTCCTCTTCAATGTCATCTGCACCTCCCTCTTTACCTTCCTCTGTGTCACTGTGTAAGGTGGTATAGTACGTGAGAAGGGGCACGTGAGTTTCATCAGGGTCAGATTCTGGCTCATTAGACTGCGAGGGCAATGTAGTGCTCTGGGTTGATGTACCAGCAGAATCATCTAGCAGTGGCTTTGCATCACTGCGCTCCATGCCAGATTCATCTTGGACTGGGGAATTCTGGATTTGACTGGATAACCCAGGCATGGTATGTGAAAAGAGCTCCATAGAGTAATCTGAAGTGTGGGCTGCTGCATCCTTAACTTTTGGTGGGGGTGAAGGACACAAGGAAAGGTATTTTTCCTGACCAGAACCCTGCACTGATGACTCCGTTCTTGCAGGTTTCGACCGTTCAGAAGAGGAGGCAATAGAGCGGGTGGCTGTTTTGGCAATGTACGCCAAAACCTGTTCATGATGCTCCGGCTTCAAATGCGGTTTTCCTACTCCAAGAAAAGGCAACCTTACAGGCCTTCTTGGGCGAAACAATAACGCAGGCTCAACACTTCCTACCTTAGCTGCTATTGTACTTTTCCCAGAACCAGTCGATGCACCACTGCCATCAGTACTGTCACGCTCGCGCCTTGGCTGAATGGCGTGAGCCGGGGGTTTGTGGCCCCACTGTGCCACAAACCAGACTACCCTGGATGGGGCGTGACTACGACAGCTACCTCGGTCTTCACTGGAGCCTCTGATGGTGAGGTCAGGCTTGTGCGGCAGTTAGCTGTCGGGTGCCACTCCAGGGTAGTGTCTTGCTGTGGCTGCTGGTCCCACTCGGGGACAAGTCACTTTGACAGAAGCTATAGACAGGCATGCAGGTAGACACAACAGGCACGGCTGAGACACTGGGCAAGCAGGTGTGGCTAGGAGACACAGGACAGGCGGGCACGGCTTGAAGACACAGGACAGGCGGGCACGGCTTGGAGACACAGGACAGGTGGGCACGGCTTGGAGACACAGGACTGGCGGGCACGGCTTGGAGACACAGGACAGGCGGGCACGGCTTGGAGACACAGGACAGGCGGGCATGGCTTGGAGACACAGGACAGATTGGCGTGGTATGAGAAGGAGCAGGTAGGGACCTGTTCACACAGCAGGTGTAGGCAGGAGGGAGTGGTGTATGCTGGAACAGGATTTGGACCAGTTCACACAAGAGGTGCAGATATGGATATAGGCAGGAGGGTAGAGTAGGCTGAGCCGCAGGAGTGCGGCGTAGGCTGGGCGGCAAGGGAGCCAGGCAGGCTGAGCGGCTAAAGAGCCGTGCAGGCGGAGCGGCTAGAGAGCCGAGCAGGCGGAGCGGCTAGAGAGCCGAGCAGGCAGAGCGGCTAAGGAGCCGAGCAGGCAGAGCAGCTAAGGAGCCGAGCAGGCAGAGCGGCCAGGGAGCCATGCAGACAGAGCGGCCAGGGAGCAGTGCAGACAGAGCGGCCAGGGAGCCGTGCAGACAGAGCGGCCAGGGAGCCGTGCAGACAGAGCGGCCAGGGAGCTGTGCAGACAGAGCGGCCAGGGAGCCATGCAGACAGAGCGGCCAGTGAGCCATGCAGACAGAGCGGCCAGGGAGCAGACGCACAGATAGGGAGGACACAAGGAAAGACACGGCAGAGAAGGAACCATAGACAAGGAGACTGACAGACAGAGGTAAGACTGAGTTCAGACAGAGACACAGGGACAAAGACACAAGGACCAGGATATTCTGCCTCCTGGCAGGCGGACAGAGAACAGACAAGGCACCAGGAACAAGACTCAAGGGCCAGGATATTCTGCCTCCTGGCAGGCGGACAGAGAAATGCTAGGCAAGGTACCAAGACACAGGAATAAGCAGTAAGAGCCTTCAGAGAAGGCTAGACATAGGACAGGGCCTGGCTGGCTCAACAGCAAGGAGCTAACTGAGTTTAGACATTGCTCAGGCAAAGGTCAGTGGGTGTGGCGAAACTAAATAGTCAAAGGCTCTAGGTGATTGGTAAGGGACATATTACACAGGTGCACCCTGACTGCATAAGAACCAGAGAGTTCAGGCGCCGCCCCCTATACATACAGTCAGGAAACATGGAGAGCAAGCAGGAAAACAAGAGGCATAGCACCTGGAGCTCAGGACTGGCAACAGACAGAGTTCACAGCATGGCTTGAAGCAGAAAGTAAGTTGGTGTGCGGGGAATGTGAGGCCATGCAGTGATGCCAGCAGGGTTGTTACAAGTACCAGCTGTGCCCCCCTGCCCATGTCCGCGGACTCTTCCACCATACTTCCTCATGTTTGGGAAAATGTACCAAAAATACCAGCAGAGAGATGGTACTGTATGAGGAGCGTCCAGCTGTGTAAGGTGTAAGAATAAAATTAAATCTACGTATATATTTTGCTAGTCACAGATGCTCTCACAGTATGTATTGGACCGTAATCCAACAAGCAGATATACGGAACTGTATCAGAAGTGTACAGCCATATACGTTTTTTGTGTTTAAATAAACTGGAGAAGTGGGCAGCAACTAACAGAATGGTTTTTAACAGGGAGAAATGCAAAGTACTACATCTGGGCAATAAAAATGAAAAAAGCATATATAGAATGGGAGGAATAGGGCTAAGTGACAGCACATGTGAAAAAGACTTGGGTATACTAATAGATCACAGACTGAATATGAGTCAACAGTGTGATGCAGCAGCAAAAAAGGCAAATGCAATTCTAGGATGTATTAACAGAAGCATACAGTCTAGATCACGTGAAGTCATTATTTCCCTCTACTCCTCTTTGGTCAGACCTCATCTGGAATATTGTGTCCAGTTTTGGGCACCACATTTTAAAAAAGACATCAACAAACTGGAGCAAGTTCAGAAAAGAGCGACCAGAATGGTGACCGGTCTGCAAACCCTGTCTTATGAGGAAAGGTTGCAGGATTTGGGAATGTTTAGTTTGCAAAAGAGAAGACTGAGAGGAGACTTAATAGCTGTCTACAAATATCTAAAGGGCTGTCACATTGTAGAAGGATCAACTTTATTCTCATTTGCACAAGGAAAGACTAGAAGCAATGGGATGAAACTGAATGGGAAGAGACACAGATTAGATATTAGAAAAAACTTTTTGACAGTTAGAGTGATCAATGAGTGGAACAGGCTGCCACGAGAAGTGGTGAGTTCTCCTTCAATGGAAGTCTTCAAACAGAGGCTGGACAGACATCTGACTGGGATGATTTAGCGAATCCTGCTTTGAGCAGGGGGTTGGACCAGATGGCCCAGGAGGTCCCTTCCAACTCTACGATTCTATGATTCTATGATTCTATGATTCTATGATCTCCATATATGTATTTACGGAGTGTCACACACACACGCTGACTCTGTATAGATGATACTGTAATGCGAACTGCAGATATACAATACTGTTTGAGAATCAGACAGCTCTATACGGTGTCTGTATGGAAAATTGTCAATCTCTGTCTATTTCTATAGGGAATGACACACGCTGTCCCTGTCTAGTTTTCACCGTAGTCAAACAGCAGATATAGGAAACTGTTTGAAAAGCGGACAGCACTCTAAGGTGTAGGCTTGAAAAAATGGAAAAACTCCTCGGCTTTTTTTCCAGAGTAACACACAGATAGCTTCAATTTGTCCGTGATACCAGTCGGTACACAGTAGTGTGTGAGGATCGTACATCGCTATATGGTGTCTGTGTGGAAAATTGTCAAACTCTGTTTATTTCTATATGGACTGACACACGCTGTCTCTATCTCGTTTTCACCGTAGTCAAACAGCAGATATACGAAACTGTTTGAAAAACGCCAGTACTCTAAGGTGTAGGTCTGGAAAAACTCCTCAGCTTTTTTTTCCAGAGTAACACATAGCTTCTATTTGTCTGTGATATCAGCCGGTACATGGTAGTGTGTGAGGATTGTACACCGCTATACGGTGTCCATATGGAAAATTGTCAATCTCCGTCTATTTCTATAGGGACTGACACACGCTGTCTCTGTATAGTTTTCACCGTAGTCAAACAGGAGATATACGAAACTGTTTGAAAAGCGGACAGCACTCTAAGGTGTAGGTCTGGAAAAACGGACAAACTCCTCGGCTTTTTCTTCCAGAGTCACACCCAGATAGCTTCTATTTGTCCGTGATACCAGCCAGTACACGCTAGTGTGTGAGGAGCGTACACCGCTATACGGTGTCTGTATGGAAAATTGTCAATCTCTGTCTATTTCTATAGGGAATGACACACGCTGTCTCTGTCTCGTTTTCACCGTAGTCAAACAGCAGATATACAAAACTGTTTGAAAAGCGGACAGCACTCTAAGGTGTAGGTCTGGAAAAGCGGACAAACTCCTCGGCTTTCTCTTCCAGAGTCACACCCAGATAGCTTCTATTTGCCCGTGATACCAGCCAGTATACGGTAGTGTGTGAGGAGCGTACACCGCTATACGGTGTCTGTATGGAAAATTGTCAATCTCCGTCTATTTCTATAGGGAATGACACACGCTGTCTCTATCTCGTTTTCACCGTAGTCAAACAGCAGATATACGAAACTGTTTGAAAAGTCGACAGCACTCTAAGGTGTAGGTCTGGAAAAACAGACAAACTCCTCGGCTTTTTCTTCCAGAGTCACACCCAGATAGCTTCTATTTGTCGTGATACCAGCCGGTACATGGTAGTGTGTGAGGAGCATCTGGAGCATTTACGGTCTGTGAAAAAATGAACGCTCAGTAACTCACCAGGACAAAATAATGAAAGTTGGAGTGCTTGAACAAAGCAGTTTGAACACCAGTGTGCACACAGCAATGCAGCTAGCAGGTAGCCTTACAATGCAGCCCAACACCAGCGTTGCTGCACAAAAGCAAAAATCTTCCCCTTTCACTGCACTCTAACTGTACAGTGAAAAGCGCTATCAACAGAAGCAGTTTTTTTTTCTTCATTCCTGCCTAACGCTCTCCCTATTCAGAGTCAGCAGCAGCAATCTCTCCCTATGTTAAGATTGGCAGAAGTAAGATGGCGGTCGGCGGTCACAGCCTTTTATACCCATTGTGACACTACACAAAGCCAGCCAATCACTTCAATGCCCTCCTCTAAGATGGTGGTAGCCGCTGCATATGTCATCACGTTGCCCACAGTGTGCGTCCTCCATCATTGGCTGAGAAAAGGCGCTAGAAGCAAAATTTGAAACGCGACTTTGGCGCTCGGGTTGCCGACATCATGGCCGACCTCACGCTATGGTCGGGTTTCGGTTCATGAAACCCGACTTTGGCGAAAGTCGATGATTTTTTAAATTGATCGACCCGTTTCGCTCAACTCTACTCAGTACCAATGCTTCCTGGCTGATGTTTTGGTCACATTTGGTCCCCTCCACATCTCCTGGTGTACTGACTTGTCTCCTGGTAGCACCTTCAGCCTCTGGACACTACGCTGACAGACACAGCAAACCTTCTTGCCACAGCTCGCATTGTTGTGCCATTCTGGATGAGCTGCACTACCCGAGCCACTTGTGTGGGTTGTAGAGTCTGTCTCATGCTACCACGAGTATGAAAGCACAACCAACATTCAAAAGTGACCAAAAATATCAGCCAGAAAGCATTGGTACTGAGATGTGATCTGTGGTCCCCGCTTGCAGAACCCCTTCTTTATTGAGGGTGTCTTGATAATTGCCAATAATTTCCATATGTTGTCTATTCCATTTACACAACAGCAAGTGAAATTCATTGTCAAACAATGATGCTTCCTAAGTGGACAGTTTGATTTCACAGAAGATTGATTTACTTGAAATTATATTCTGTTGTTTAAGTGTTCCCTTTATTTTTTTGAGCAGTGAATATATATATACACATATATAAGTGATGAGTGAGTATATTCGCTACTATTTACTATTCGCACGGATAGTACGGTATTCGGGTTACTCGTTACATTGCGAGTATTTGTGTACTTGCCTCTCTATATTCAGATGTCCCACCCTGCAGTTTTGGCACCTCCTTTGCAGCCACTAAACATACTGGGCTTCTTAACCAATCACAGTAATGCTGCAGACATCTTGGTTGTGGCATTACTGTGATTGGCTGGCCGCCCAGCATCATAGGGTCTATTTAAGCCCTGCTGCCATCATTTTGTGCACATTGCATCTACAAGTATAGGGAGAGATTGCTCAGCTGTTATGGAGAGTCTTTAGGCCCCTTGATAACACAAAAACCCTTTTCAGGGCTACCTGCAGTTTATACTAGGTCAATGTAGAGTAGGGAGAGAGAGATACTCAAGAAGGGACAGTTTGAAAGAGCCGATCACTAGAGTTGAGCGAAACGGGTTGGTCAATTTCATAAGTCGCCGACTTTTGCTGAAGTCGGGTTTCATGAAAAGAAACCCGACCATAGCGTGAGGTCGGCCACGAGGTCGGCGACCAGAGCGCCAAAGTTGCATTTCAAATGATGCTTCCAGCGCCCTTTTTCAGCCAATGATGGAGGACGCACACTGTGGGCAATGCGATGACATGGGCATCGGTCACCACCATCTTTGAGAAGGGCATGCAAGTGATTGGCTTGCTTTGTGTGGCGTCACAGGGGTTGTAAAAGGGCGTGCACGCCGACGGCCATCTTACTTCTGCCGATATTAGCATTAGGGAGAGGTTGCAGCTGCTGATTCTGAATAAGGGAGAGCGTTAGGCAGGAAAGAAGAACAAAAAAACTGCTTCTGCTGTTAGCGATTTCCACTGTACAACACAACAGTTTGTGTGCAGTGACAGGGGAGGCTATATTTTTGTGCAGCAGCTCTGTTGGTTATTAGGCTGCCTTATAAGGCTCCCTGATAGCTGCATTGCTGTTTGCACACTGCTGTGCAAACTGCTTTTTTAAAAGCAAAAATACATTTCTTCCTCTTTTCTGCACAGTTACCAAACGTTCATTTTTCCACACTTTTGTGTGCAGCAGTCCTGCTTATTAGGCTGCCTGCTGCCATACTTGGACTGAGAGGATCATTGTCAGCCTCCTAAAATCTCTAGGGAGCTTCCAATTCTCCCCAATAATGTATACACACCTTGTGCATGGTCATACACCTGCCTATTTCAGCCTGTTAAATTGAGGTGTAATCTATAGTGGGCCTGAGATAATAGTTCAGCCTCCTAAAATCTCTAGGGAGCTTCCAATTCTCCCCAATACTATATATGTGGTGCCCCCAGGGGTATGGTCGCCACACTGGCTTTGCCTTCCTCCAGGGGAGGGTAATGCCAGGCTTGGAAGCAGTGATGGGTCTTTCCTGCAGTTAACCTAATGCATGCAACACAGTTCCACTCCGGGCCAGCAGGGGGAACTCTGAACCAGGATTCTGGAGAGGAGTGTCCTCTGAGGGCCAGGAGGAAGAAAGAGATCAGATAGTCTGCGGAGGGTGAAGTGTGCGGACAGGAGGTGCGAAGCTGAGAGGTTGAGCTGCAGAAGGCGAGCTCCCTCAGCTTGAGAGCGCACAGAACTGGAGCCTGGTCTCCACGGTGGTACGGATACTGATGGTCCTACCACAGATACCAGAGGAGTAAGAGGCTGTAAATGCCCTGCTCCCAGCAAAGACTTGGGACACAACAACAGTTGACTAGTGAGCCAGGACTCAGGAGAGGAGTCCCCGAGAGAGGCTACAGCTGTCTGTCATACAAGTAAAGTTCTAGGAACATCTGAAGAGAGGCATTTCAGAGTAACTAAGTACTGGAGTGCTTCACACTACAAAGCGCTAGGAAGGAGACTGCACAGCCCTTCTGCTGAGAGAGAATCTTGATCTGCTTCCAGGCTAACCTGCTCCAATACCATCTGTAATCAGGACCCTGGACTGCATTTACTCAGTAAAGGTACAGAAACTACAACCGCTGTGTCTTGTCTGTTCCCTACGCTTCCGGCACTGCTACATCCCTGTGCCAGCTACATCTACACTGCCCTGGGACTACAGCTCCACCTGTGGGGAGATTTACCATCTAAGCTGCACATACCATCAGTCCCACGGAGCTGTATGCAGCGTTTGCCTAACACCATATTTGCCAAACACCACGTCACATAGCGTCACAAACTATCCTACCATTAACTACATCTCCCCATTGCTTGGGCGCCCAGGGCCACGGACCGGGTCACCGCTGCTGTGACACATCCCCCTGACACCGGCCCGGTACCGAGTACCCCACAGCCCTGGGAGGGCAACCCAATTTGGCGTCACAAACAGGATTATGGAGCCCGATATCCCCAGGTCCTGTGTGCCATAGACTGTGTTTGTGAACTGTGTGAATTTGGCGCCATTTGCTGCCATTGCCACGCTGCTTGGTGCACGCGGGAAGAAAGAGGGGCGGCCTTCATGGGCGGAGCCTGCCGCAGAGTGCGAAGTAGAAAATGCTGTGCGGGAAGAGAGGACAGCGCGTGAGAGGAGGAGGAGCTGAGGCCTACAGCCCGGAGCGTCGGGCAAGCGAAGCAGCCGCCGGTGAGCTCCCGCAGCCCCCGGCCCTGGCTAACGTAAACTAGGGGGGGAGAGAATGTCTGCGCCACAAGCCAATGCAGCGGCGGATGCCGCTGCCAACCCCGCGGTACCGCCAGGAGGAGCACCCGCCGCAGCGGTCCCCATAATGCCGCTATCCATGCCCTACATACCGGGAGCGGCCTGGCTACCGCAGTACTCGGGTGAGTCAGATACCCTGAGTGAATTTAAAGAGAGACTGTGCAGCTTGTTTAAAGTTTACCCCCTGTCTGAAAACCAGAAAGTGAATATCCTGATTGGACAGCTAACGGGTGCAGCACTGAGGGAGGTGAAAGCCTGGCAGGACACTGATAAAGAGACAGTTGCCAAGGTCCTGGCCAAGCTGAAGAGCACTTTTGACACCGGCACTGCAGCTGAAATCAAGATGAGGTTCTTTGGCTGTAAACAGAGGGCACAGGACAGTATCAGAGACTATGCTCTCAACCTGCAGGAGGCGCTGCAAGCAGTTAAACAAGTTGACCATGACAGTGTAAAGGAAGAAGGTCAACTGTTAAAGGAGCAGTTTATTGAAGGGCTCCTGTCCAGTACCCATAGAGGGCAGTTACGTATTTAAACCCTGCAAGACCCTGATCTGGACTTTGCTAATTTCAAGGACAGGGCTATCCGGGTACTACAGGAATCCTCTGACAGCCGTCCAGTACCACCACGGCGCCCAGCGATCACCTACCATCAGGAAGCTGCATCCTTTCCTTCCATCCCTGTGGAGGCTGATGCCCAGACCCTGGATAAAGATCCAACTGAGGAGCTGCGTCTTCAAGTCCAGGAGCTGACAAAAGGGATGGCTGCACTCACCAGAACCGTGCAGTCCCTGCAGGATTCCACCAAAGAAAAGGTCCAGCTTGCTTCCAGTCCAGAGGATGTCTCGTGGCTCCAGAGGAGGAGAACCCCGCCACTTCGAGGAAGGAACATAGATCGCTACGGCCAGAACGGACGCCCCATCTGTCGCCGCTGTTACAAGGCAGGTCATCTTGCAAGGTACTGTCCTTTTAAGCGAGCAACCCCTGGGCAGAGGGCCAACCCCCAGGAGTAGGATCACCAGGCCCAAAGAACTGGAGAACCAAGTATGTGGGAGGGAGACCGATCCTTCCTGTGGTGATTGACGGCATCCCCATGAACGCTTTGCTGGACACTGGCTCCCAGGTGACCACTATGCCATATATTTTGTACAAGAGATACTGGGCTGATTCTGAACTCACCCGTGGCGCAACTGATGAACTAACAGTAGTTGCTAGTAATGGGCATACCTTGCCACAGATTGGATGCAAGGAAATTACTGTTAAAGTGGGCCGGGTGGAGCTAAAATCACAAGGTCTGATAATTGTTTATATTGATCGACGTGAATGTAATCCCATGATGACTCTTGGTACAAATGTAATTGAAAACTGTCTGTCCGAGGTTATTCTCTTGTTGTAACAGGTGGCTGAGACTGCTGGTTCCGGAGAACAAAGAGTCCTGCAGAAGGAGATCCGAGCCCTGATGCAAAGGCAACAGGTAGAACTCTCTGGTGGAGAGGCAAAATTGCAACTGCAAGCATGCTTTGAATGCACGGACTGGGAGGTATTCCAGGAAACATGCTCGGGTCTGGATGAATGGGTTGATGCAGTGTCCTCATATATCCGTTTTTGTGAAGACACGTTTATTCCATCCAAATCTGTCCACTTTCGGGGAAACAACAAGCCGTGGTTTACAAATAAAGTCAGGTTGATCCGTAGAGAAAAGAGGAGGCTTATAAAGCAGGCGATATTACTGAATTCAAGAAACTTAGGAACTCGCTATCTAAAGAGATCAAGTTAGCCAAACACGAGTATGCAAAGATTCTGGAGGAAAGGTTCTCATCAAAAGATACTAGATCTGCATGGAGAGGATTAAGAGAGGTCACCAATTATAAAAGCCACCCCACTATAGTGAACCCCAGCAGAAGTCTGGCAGCAGAGTTAAATGAATTCTACTGCAGATTTGAGGCAAGCTCTACACACAGTGGCTATTCATCTCTAAGCTCCTCAGTCTGTTCATATAAAGATCATTCATTGTGCAACACCCAAGTAGTGATCTCCGATGCAGAGGTGATACGCATCCTGAAGGGACTTAAGGTCAAAAAGGCACCTGGCCCTGATGGTGTATCTCCAATGTGTCTGAAAGTATGTGCTACCCAGCTTGCCCCTATACTGACAAATATATACAATGTGTCACTGAAAGAGTGCGTTGTACCTCAGTGTTGGAAAAATTCCACAATTATCCCTGTCCCCAAGAAAGTGGGATCCTCTGAGTTGAACGACTATAGACCAGTAGCACTCACATCTGTAGCTATGAAAGTCTTCGAAAGAATTATGATGTCCCACCTGATAAAATTCACGCAGAAGCTATAGGACCCGCTTCAGTTTGCCTATAAGGAGAATCGTTCGGCAAACGACACTGTCAATCTGGCACTGAAGTACATTTTGGATCATACAGATGAACGGCACTCATATGTCCGGATTCTTTTCATGGACTTTAGCTCAGCGTTCAATACCATTGATCCGAATTTACTTCATAAGAAAATGGTAGCTCTTGGAGTCCCTCTCAACTTATGCTTGTGGATTTATAACTTCCTGACAGCCAGGATACAGAGTGTAAAAGTTGGACCATTCACTTTGGACACCTTGGTCACAAACATTGGGGCACCTCAGGGGTGTGTTTTGTCCCCGTTACTGTTTTCTCTCTATACAAATGATTGCATCTCTTCAGCAGACTCAGTAAAAATCTTGAAATTTGCCGATGATATGACACTGATTGGTCTCATCAGGGGAAATGCTGAAGACTTGTATCGGAGTGAGGTGGAAAGAATATGTGACTGGTGTAAAGCCAATAATCTTGTACTCAACACTAAAAAAACTGCTGAGATGGTTGTGGATTTTAGGAAAGATCAACATGAGATACTTCCAATCTACATCCATGACGAAGTGGTTCTTAGGGTCACAGAGACCAAATTCCTTGGTGTTATCATCTCTCATGATCTTAAATGGGGGAAAAACGTGGATGCTGTTATAAGAAAAGCACAACAGAGGATGTTCTTCCTGCGTCAGCTGAAAAGATATGGTTTGTCTAAGAATCTGCTGATCTTATTCTTTAATGCTGTCATCAGATCTGTGATTTGTTCCTCTCTGATAGTCTGGTATGGGGGAGCCACTGCGCATGACAAACTCAGCTTACAAAGGACTTTCAGAACAGCAGAGAGAATTATAGGCTCCCCCCTGCCTAAAATCCAGGATCTTTATGATAAGAGTATTCGATCCCACGCATTGAAAATTTCATCCGATCCCTCTCACCCGGGACACTCCTCATTCCAACTACTCCCTTCAGGACGTCGCTTCAGAGTCCCCAAATGCAGTACCAACCGCCATATGAACAGCTTCTATCCACTCTCTGTTCAACAATTAAATCGTCATGTGTAGACTATATACTGTATCTGTCTTGTTAGATGTTACTTGTTGTATCTGTTGTTATATATTATGTTGCCTCTTATACAAAGAATTCCTTGTATATATGTAATATGTACTTGGCGATAATAAATTTGATTGATTGATTGATCAGAGTGAGTGATGCTTTTCCCATTGTAATACCCCCCAGATGTGAAATGTTGGTTTGGTGTCGGGCAGCCATAGGGCTCAGAGGGCAGGATTACCAGGCATTGGTAGAGCCAGTATATTCAGATAGTAGGCCCACTGTCCTGACAGCCAGAGGGGTGGTTGATGTACGATGGGGAGAGTACCTGTACGCCTTCTGAATTGTGGGGAGGAGGAAGCCACAATACCTCGGTACGACACAGTTGCTAAACTGCTCACTAGAGTTGAGCGAAACGGGTCGAAAAATGTCAAAAGTCGCCGACTTTTGGCAAAGTCGGGTTTCATGAAACGAAACCCGACCCTAGGATGAGGTCGACCACGAGGTCGGCGACTTACGCGCCAAAGTCGCGTTTCAAAAGTTTGTTTTGCGCTCTTTTTCAGCCAATCAGGATCCACGGACACTGTGGGCAACGTGATGACATAGGCAGGGGTCACCACCATCTTTCAGAAGGGCATGCAAGTGATTGGCTTGCTTTGGTGGGCGTCACAGGGGGTATAAAAGGGCGTGCATGCCGACCGCCATCTTACTTCTGCCGATCTTAGTATAGGGAGAGGTTGCTGCTGATTCTGTAGGGAGAGCGTTAGGCAGGGAAGAAGACAAAAAAACTGCTTCTGCTGCTAGCGATTTGGCCTGCACAACACACCAGTCACTGTGTGTGCAGTGCAAGGGGAGGCTATATAGTGGTGTATCAGTGGTGTTGGTTGTTGGGCTGCCTTCTAAGGCTTCCTGACATTCCTGCATTGCTGTTTACCCACTGCTCTGCAAACTGCTTTTTTAAAAGCAATCCCAATTTTTTTTTTTGTCCTGAGAAGAAAAAAAAACTGCTTCTGCTGCTAGCAATTTGGCCTGCACAACACACCAGTCACTGTGTGTGCAGTGCAAGGGGAGGCTATATTGTGGTGAATCAGTGGTGTTGGTTGTTGGGCTGCCTTTTAAGGCTTCCTGACAGGCTGGCATTGCTGTTTACCCACTGCTCCGCAAACTGCTTTTTTAAAAGCAATCCAATCTCCCTTATCCTCTAGTCCCTTTTGTCACAGCTGTGCCATCGAGCCTGTGACATAGCGCTCAGATATCAGTGGGCCTCACACAATCCAAAACTGTCCACAAGTGTCTGCAGAAATTCAAAATCTCCCTTATCCTCTCGTCACTTTTGTCACAGCTGTGCCATCGAGCCTGTCACATAGCGCTCAGATATCAGTGGGCCTCACACAATCCAAAACTGTCCACAAGTGTCTGCAGAAATTCAAAATCTCCCTTATCCTCTCGTCACTTTTGTCACAGCTGTGCCATCGAGCCTGTCACATAGCGCTCAGATATCAGTGGGCCTCACACAATCCAAAACTGTCCACAAGTGTCTGCAGAAATTCAAAATCTCCCTTATCCTCTCGTCACTTTTGTCACAGCTGTGCCATCGAGCCTGTGACATAGCGCTCAGATATCAGTGGGCCTCACACAATCCAAAACTGTCCACAAGTGTCTGCAGAAATTCAAAATCTCCCTTATCCTCTCGTCACTTTTGTCACAGCTGTGCCATCGAGCCTGTCACATAGTGCTCAGATATCAGTGGGCCTCACACAATCCAAAACTGTCCACAAGTGTCTGCAGAAATTCAAAATCTCCCTTATCCTCTCGTCACTTTTGTCACAGCTGTGCCATCGAGCCTGTCACATAGCGCTCAGATATCAGTGGGCCTCACACAATCCAAAACTGTCCACAAGTGTCTGCAGAAATTCAAAATCTCCCTTATCCTCTCGTCACTTTTGTCACAGCTGTGCCATCGAGCCTGTCACATAGCGCTCAGATATCAGTGGGCCTCACACAATCCAAAACTGTCCACAAGTGTCTGCAGAAATTCAAAATCTCCCTTATCCTCTCGTCACTTTTGTCACAGCTGTGCCATCGAGCCTGTCACATAGCGCTCAGATATCAGTGGGCCTCACACAATCCAAAACTGTCCACAAGTGTCTGCAGAAATTCAAAATCTCCCTTATCCTCTCGTCACTTTTGTCACAGCTGTGCCATCGAGCCTGTCACATAGCGCTCAGATATCAGTGGGCCTCACACAATCCAAAACTGTCCACAAGTGTCTGCAGAAATTCAAAATCTCCCTTATCCTCTCGTCACAGCTGTGCCATCGAGCCTGTCTCATAGCGCTCAGATATCAGTGGGCCTCACACAATCCAAAACTGTCCACAAATGTCTGCAGAAATTCAAAATCTCTCTTATCCTCTCGTCACTTTTGTCACAGCTGTGCCATCGAGCCTGTCACATAGCACTCAGATATCAGTGGGCCTCACACAATCCAAAACTGTCCACAAGTGTCTGCAGAAATTCAAAATCTCCCTTATCCTCTCGTCACTTTTGTCACAGCTGTGCCATCGAGCCTGTGACATAGCGCTCAGATATCAGTGGGCCTCACACAATCCAAAACTGTCCACAAGTGTCTGCAGAAATTCAAAATCTCCCTTATCCTCTCGTCACTTTTGTCACAGCTGTGCCATCGAGCCTGTGACATAGCGCTCAGATATCAGTGGGCCTCACACAATCCAAAACTGTCCACAAGTGTCTGCAGAAATTCAATATCTCCCTTATCCTCTCGTCACTTTTGTCACAGCTGTGCCATCGAGCCTGTCACATAGCGCTCAGATATCAGTGGGCCTCACACAATCCAAAACTGTCCACAAGTGTCTGCAGAAATTCAAAATCTCCCTTATCCTCTCGTCACTTTTGTCACAGCTGTGCCATCGAGCCTGTCACATAGCGCTCAGATATCAGTGGGCCTCACACAATCCAAAACTGTCCACAAGTGTCTGCAGAAATTCAAAATCTCCCTTATCCTCTCGTCACTTTTGTCACAGCTGTGCCATCGAGCCTGTCACATAGCGCTCAGATATCAGTGGGCCTCACACAATCCAAAAATGTCCACAAGTGTCTGCAGAAATTCAAAATCTCCCTTATCCTCTCGTCACTTTTGTCACAGCTGTGCCATCGAGCCTGTCACATAGCGCTCAGATATCAGTGGGCCTCACACAATCCAAAACTGTCCACAAGTGTCTGCAGAAATTCAAAATCTCCCTTAACCTCTCGTCACTTTTGTCACAGCTGTGCCATCGAGCCTGTCACATAGCGCTCAGATATCAGTGGGCCTCACACAATCCAAAACTGTCCACAAGTGTCTGCAGAAATTCAAAATCTCCCCTGTCCTATAGACACCTTGTACCTTGTTTTACATTACTATATAGTTTGTTGGATTTTGTCTACATTTCTACCAAAAATGAGGAAGGCTGGTGGAAGAGGCCGTGGAATTGGGCGGGGGTTGGCAGCTGGTAATGATGGTGTTGGTGGTGGATCTGATGGTAGTGGCAAGAGCAAAATAGGACCGAATGCAGGAGGTGTTGAGCCTGCGTCATCGTCTGGCTACATATGTCTCGAACGCTTAGTTTTCTAGGAGTTGGCAAACCGCTTTTAAAGCCAGAGCATCAGGAAAAAGTTTTGTCTTACATTGCTGACTCAGCCTCCAGCTCTATCGCCTCCTCTTCTTCAGTTGTAAAAAGTAAAAGCACTGAGTCGTCATTGGAGGCTCATGTTCATGAACCACACCTTTCCTTTTGTCCTTCACCCCAACCAAGATTGAAGGATAACGCAGGCCATACTACTGATTACTCCATGGAGCTGTTTTCACATACCATGCCTGGATTATCAAGTGAAATGGTGAATTACCCAGGCCAAGATGAATCTGACATGGAGTGCACTGATGCACAGCCGCTGATGGATGATTCTGCTGGTACATTCACTCAGAGCACTACATTGTCCTCGCAGTGTACAGAGCCAGATTCTGACCCTGATGAGACTCAGGTGCCCCTTCCCGCACACTATACCACCATACACGGTGACACAGAGGAAGGTGCACATGACATAGAAGAGGAGGTGATGGATGACCCAGTTGTAGACCCAGATTGGCATCCATTGGGGGAAGAGGGTGCTGCTTCCAATAGCTCAGATGAGGAGCATCCACAGCAGACATCGACATCGCAACAGCTGTTATCTGGCAGGCCCGTAGCACTCCAAAGACAGGTTCCAAACATCAAAAGAGTTGCTGGACAGCTTGTCCAGAGGGTCAAAAGATCACAGCGTGCTAGGCCGCAAAATGTCTGCCAAAGTAGGAAGAGTGCAGTGTGGCACTTTTTTGAACAAAATCCTCATGATCAGGCCAAGGTTATCTGTAAGAAGTGCGCAAAGACCTTTAGCCGAGGGAAAAATCTGAAAAATTTGAATACCAGTTGCATGCTTAGACATTTAACCAACATGCACTTGCAAGCGTGGACACAACACCAAACCTCAAGTGCCACATGTGCAACTGATCACAACGAAGGTAGTCAGCAACGCTACATTGTTTCCCCCACTGTAAGCCCACCGGTTAGCACAGCAGCAAATGTTGAGGTGTCGTTGCAAGGCCACAGCAGTCAGGGAATCCCACTGTTATATCAACGAAAGACTGATTCTAGGCCATCAGAAAGAACACCAACTCCGTCACCATCATCAACCCTCTCTCAGTCCGCCCTGTCCACCGCTACTTCCACCATATGCAGCTCTCAAGTCCAGCTCACCCTCCCAGACACTATGAGTAGGTCAAGAAAGTACTCAGTCTCTCATCCGCGTACACTGGGTTTGAACGCCCACATTGCCAAACTAATCTCGTTTGAGATGATGCCCTTTCGGTTGGTGGAAAGCACAGCTTTCCGCGAACTCATGGCCTATGCAGTACCACACTATGACCTACCCAGTCGCCACTTCTTCTCTCGCAAAGCCATCCCAGCCCTCCACCATCATGTGAAAAACCGCATTGTCCATGCACTCAAGCAGTCAGTGAGCAGAAAGGTGCACCTCACAACTGATGCATGGTCCAGTCGGCATGGCCAGGGCCGTTACGTGTCCATCACTGCGCACTGGGTTAATGTGGTGGATGCAGGGTCCACAGGGGACAGCGGTGGTGGGACAGTGCTGCCTAGCCCACGGTATAGGAAACAGTTGGCTGTAGGCGTTCGACCCTCCTCCTCCTCCTCCTCCAGAGAGCGCAGTCGTACGAGCACTCCATCTGCAGCTGCCACTGTTGCACACGATGTGTCCCCCTATCAAGCAGCTAGTGGAAAGCGTCAGCAGGCTGTGTTGCAGATGATGTGTTTGGGCGACAGACACACCGCCGAGGTGCTGGCCGAGTACTTGAAGCGACAAACTGAGTCATGGCTGGGCAGTGTACATCTTGAGGCAGGCAAGGTAGTTAGTGATAACGGCCGTAATTTTGTGGCAGCCATAGCCCTTTCAAAACTCAGCCACATACCTTGCTTGGCTCACACCTTGAACCTGGTGCTGCAGTGCTTCCTCAAAAATTATCCGGAGTTAACAGCCCTGCTCCAGAAGGTGCGAAGACTGTGCACGCACATCCGCCGGTCGCCTGTACACTCCGTTCGTATGCAGAAGCTGCAGCGATTGCTCCACCTTCCCAACCACCGCCTCATTATCGACATTGCAACAAGGTGGAACTCCACCCTGCACATGGTGGAGCGGCTGTGCGAGCAGAGGCAGGCCATAATGCATTTGTGGGAGGATACACGGAAAGGCACTTTGAGAGCAGACATGGAGTTGACAGGTGTGCAGTGGTCGAAGCTGAAAGACCTCTGTAAAGTCCTTCAGTGTTTTGAGGAATGCACACGGCTGGTAAGCGCAGACGACGCCATCCTAAGCATGAGCATCCCACTTATGCGTCTGCTCATGGAAACTTGGACGCACCTTAAGGAGCAGGCGTCTGCAGCCAATGTTGATGAGGAGGAAGAGGAGGAGGGAATCCTTGATGACATTCAGCCATTGTCTGCTCAGGGACCTCTCCTGGACGAGGTGGAGGAGGAGGATGATGATGGGGTTGATTACTTAGGGGAGGAGGATGCATCTCGTAGGGCAAGTGAAAATGTTGGCGTGGCAAGGTCTGGTACAGGGTTTGTGCGTGACTGGAGGGATGTGGATTTGCCAGAAAGTGCTCCTCCACCCAGCACTCGCAGTGCATCATTGACACCGGGAACATTGACCCACATGTCAGATTATGCCTTGCGGATCCTAAAAAGGGACCCCCGCATTGCCAAAATGATGAACGATGACGACTACTGGTTGGCCAGCATCCTGGATCCACGCTATAAAGGCAAATTACAAAACATCATGCCACAGGAGAACCTTGACCTAATATTGGCTAATAAACAAGCAACTCTGGTAAATCGGTTGCTTGAGGCATTCCCAGCACACAGCAGCGGTGATGGTTCTCACACGAGCCGTACGGACCGGGGGCAGCTTGGCAGAGGTGTTCGTGGTGCACACAGCAGAAGTGGCGTTGGAGACAGGGGTTTCATGACAATGTTGTGGACTGATTTTTCAAATACCGCTCACACAACTGGTAATACTGCATCGATGGAAAGTGACAGGAGACAGCAGTTGTCAACTATGGTTACAAACTACTTTTCCTCCCATATCGATGTTCTCCCACACAGGTCATTCCCCTTTGACTATTGGGCCGCTAAACTGGACACCTGGCCTGAATTGGCCCAATATGCCTTACAGGAGCTCGCTTGCCCAGCTGCAAGTGTGCTATCGGAAAGAGTCTTCAGTGCAGCTGGATCAATCCTGACAGAAAAAAAGACCCGTCTGTCAACCCAAAACGTGGATGATCTAACCTTCATTAAAATGAACCACGCATGGGTTTCCAAGGATTTTGTCCCACCTTCCCCTGATGACACATAGGGTGACAGAAAAATGGCTTGCTTTGGTCCACCTCTTCCTGGGACTTCACCTATTTCGCCTTTTGCATCAGCTGAATGTCCAACATCAACATATGCCACTTTCTAAAACTCCCTAACTGTGCTGCCTCCCCCCCCATGGCCGGGGTCACCACCTAGCGCACGACACCGTGCGAGTGCCGTTGCCCTGGACAGGTGGGTAGGCCGACTCTTGGGCGCGGGCACTGGCACAGGGTCCCTCATAGTGCAATCAAGTGTCTCTGACGGTGGTGGTGCACACCCGCCGTCAGACACACCGCTGTACTATGAGGGGCCCAGTGCCAGTACCGACGCCCACGAGTGGGCCCCCCTTGCTTGGGCAGGGCCCCAGCATTTGCAATCTTTACCTCTCCCTGCTCCTCCGCTGTGTAATCTGGGCCGTCAAATCCATACTGTGCCTGACACCGTCTGAGCCTGCCTCCTGAGACATATATTTTGAATGTGTACACTATCCATACATGTTATCTGGGGAAACGGTACCCTTTCTAACCTTTGTGCAATCACGTGCAATCCATACTGGGCCTGACACCGTCTGAGCCTGCCTCCTGAGACATATATTTTGAATGTGTACGCTATCCATACATGTTATCCGGGGATACGGTACCCTTTCTAACCTTTGTGCAATCACGTGCAATCCATACTGGGCCTAACACCGTCTGAGCCTGCCTCCTGAGACATATATTTTGAATGTGTACGCTATCCATACATGTTATCTGGGGATACGGTACCCTTTCTAACCTTTGTGCAATCATGTGCAATCCATACTGGGCCTAACACCGTCTGAGCCTGCCTCCTGAGACATATATTTTGAATGTGTACGCTATCCATACATGTTATCCGGGGATACGGTACCCTTTCTAACCTTTGTGCAATCACGTGCAATCGATACTGGGCCTAACACCGTCTGAGCCTGCCTCCTGAGACATATATTTTGAATGTGTACGCTATCCATACATGTTATCTGGGGATACGGTACCCTTTCTAACCTTTGTGCAATCACGTGCAATCCATACTGGGCCTAACACCGTCTGAGCCTGCCTCCTGAGACATATATTTTGAATGTGTACGCTATCCATACATGTTATCCGGGGATACGGTACCCTTTCTAACCTTTGTGCAATCACGTGCAATCCATACTGGGCCTAACACTGTCTGAGCCTGCCTCCTGAGACATATATTTTGAATGTGTACGCTATCCATACATGTTATCTGGGGATACGGTACCCTTTCTAACCTTTGTGCAATCACGTGCAATCCATACTGGGCCTAACACCGTCTGAGCCTGCCTCCTGAGACATATATTTTGAATTTGTACGCTATCCATACATGTTATCCGGGGATACGGTACCCTTTTTAACCTTTGTGCAATCACGTGCAATCCATTCTGGGCCTAACACCGTCTGAGCCTGCCTCCTGAGACATATATTTTGAATGTGTACGCTATCCATACATGTTATCTGGGGATACGGTACCCTTTCTAACCTTTGTGCAATCACGTGCAATCCATACTGGGCCTAACACCGTCTGAGCCTGCCTCCTGAGACATATATTTTGAATGTGTACGCTATCCATACATGTTATCTGGGGATACGGTACCCTTTCTAACCTTTGTGCAATCATGTGCAATCCATACTGGGCCTAACACCGTCTGAGCCTGCCTCCTGAGACATATATTTTGAATGTGTACGCTATCCATACATGTTATCCGGGGGTACGGTACCTTTCTAACCTTTGTGCAATCACGTGCAATCCATACTGGGCCTAACACCGTCTGAGCCTGCCTCCTGAGACATATATTTTGAATGTGTACGCTATCCATACATGTTATCTGGGGATACGGTACCCTTTCTAACCTTTGTGCAATCACGTGCAATCCATACTGGGCCTAACACCGTCTGAGCCTGCCTCCTGAGACATATATTTTGAATGTGTACGCTATCCATACATGTTATCTGGGGATACGGTACCCTTTCTAACCTTTGTGCAATCACGTGCAATCCATACTGGGCCTAACACCGTCTGAGCCTGCCTCCTGAGACATATATTTTGAATGTGTACTCTATCCATAAATGTTATCCGGGGATACGGTACCCTTTCTAACCTTTGTGCAATCACGTGCAATCCATACTGGGCCTAACACCGTCTGAGCCTGCCTCCTGAGACATATATTTTGAATGTGTACGCTATCCATACATGTTATCCGCGGATACGGTACCCTTTCTAACCTTTCTGCAATCACGTGCAATCCATACTGGGCCTAACACCGTCTGAGCCTGCCCCCTGAGACATATATTTTGAATGTGTGCGCTATCCATACATGTTATCCGGGGATACGGTACCCTTTCTAACCTTTGTGCAATCACGTGCAATCCATACTGGGCCTAACACCGTCTGAGCCTGCCTCCTGAGACATATATTTTGAATGTGTACGCTATCCATACATGTTATCTGGGGATACGGTACCCTTTCTAACCTTTGTGCAATCACGTGCAATCCATAATGGGCCTAACACAGTCTGAGCCTGCCTCCTGAGACATATATTTTGAATGTGTACGCTATCCATACATGTTATCTGGGGATTCGGTACCCTTTCTAACCTTTGTGCAATCACGTGCAATCCATACTGGGCCTAACACCGTCTGAGCCTGCCTCCTGAGACATATATTTTGAATGTGTACGCTATCCATACATGTTATCCGGGGATACGGTACCCTTTCTAACCTTTGTGCAATCACGTGCAATCCATACTGGGCCTAACACCGTCTGAGCCTGCCTCCTGAGACATATATTTTGAATGTGTACGCTATCCATACATGTTATCTGGGGATACGGTACCCTTTCTAACCTTTGTGCAATCACGTGCAATCCATACTGGGCCTAACACCATCTGAGAATGATAGATGGGGCCCACCATACACTGGAACATTCCAAAGGTGGACATCAGACACTGGAGCAGCATTTACAGGGCCCATTATACACTAGAGCATTAGAAATGGGGCCCATTATGTTTGGAGCATTATTTGGGCCCATAAGACAGTAGAGCTTCATCCATGGGGACCAACATATACTGTAGCATTATGTGGAGCTCATCATATACTGTTTCAAACATTATATGGGACCAATGATTCTGTATGGAGAAATAGATGGGCCTCATCATGAGATGTAAAAAGTGAGGTATTTTTCATTTTACTATACCGCTATTTCTCTGCCGTATCGGAGCATGATGAGTTGTGGTATGTGTTAAAGGGGCGCTCTTTCACCCAGGGCACATGAAAACCTGGAGCCAGCCCTCCCCCCCCACAGTCTGTAGCCAAATAACCCCCATTTTTCAGTGCGTAACTTGTATTATGAAGTTAATTAAGGTTGACAAGCTTAAGTAAGAAGAATTGATGCTTTTGGCATTCAAATGGGCACTGTTGGTGTGTTTCCTGTCCTCCTCTCACTGCCGACTTTTATTCCCAATTGACTTACATTGGGTTTCGTGTTTCGGGACGACCCCGACTTTTCCCTATAATCGGACAATCTTGCTCAACCCGACTTTTGGAAAAGTCGGGTTTCACGAAACGAAACGCGACCCTAAAAAACCAAAAGTCGCTCAACTCTACTGCTCACTGTTAATAGCAACTCATTGCAGGCAGCAGAGCCTTTGGTCTCATCCGATCTGGTGGAGGACAATGGCCCTGTGAAGCAGCTAGAAGAGTGGTGCCAGCAATTGCAGGTGGGAACTGACTCTACACCTTCATACCAGAGAAATGGGGTTTACAGAGTGACACAAGAGTATGAGCGGGTATTCAGCAAACACCCACTAGATTTTGGGCAGGCAAAAGGGGTCCAACATCATATCCCCACCAGAGACCATCCACCCATAAAGGAGAGGTACAGACCTATACCCCCAACACAGTACCAATGTGCTAAGAGTATGATGAAAGAGATGAAGGAAGCTGGCGTCATTAGGACAGTTGTAGCCCATGGGTAGCTCCAATAGTGTTTGTAAAGAAAAAGGATGGTACTATGAGAATGTGTGTTGATTACAGGAAAATTAACAGTATCACACATAAAGATGCCTACCCATTGCCTAGAATTGAAGAGTCATTAGCTGCACTTAAAACTGCTAACTACTTTTCCACCTTGGATCTCACCAGTGGGTATTGGCAGGTTCCCGTGGCAGAGGAAGACAAGGATAAAACCGCATTTACCACTCCAATGGGTCTCTGTGAGCTCAATTATATGCCATTTGGGCTCTGCACTGCTCCAGGAACCTTTCAACGGCTGATGGACTGTTGCCTGGGACACATGAACTTTGAAACAGTCCTGTTGTACCTGGATGATGTCATTGTTTTCTCCAAGACCTATGAAGAGCATCTGGAACACCTGGCTGGTGTTTGAAGCTTTGTCCAATTTTGGCCTGAAAGTGAAGTGTTATGAATAAGTCACCGTAGGAGGCAAAAACAGAAATACTAGCAAAGTCCAGAAAACCAGAGAAGTTGGCAGCTATCGGATTGCAGACCCCTGAACCTATCAACAACAACTAGCAGTAGCCTTGGTGGGTTCCTATGGTGCCATAGACCCCTCGATCACAGCCGGAGAACTACATAGCCTAAAGACAGAAAGGAAAATCTAAACTGCCCTAGAGCAGACCCCAAAGCAATAGGCAGCCCCCAACATATAATGACGGTGAAGCAAGATGAAAAAACACTCACACAGATAGAAAGATAGGCTGAGCAAAAGATGGGGCCCAAGCTAACTAAATAGGACAGGATAGAAAGGCTGCTGTCTGCAATCCGCCAAAAACCCTATCAAAACAAGGGCCAACAGGCTGATAGGGAAAAAGGCCCTGAAGGCGCTAAGCTTCAAAAAGACTATATCAGCACTCAGGTATTTTCTGAAGACAGAGCAAAAAGGAATTCAACTCACCCCAGCAGGGAATGGCAGAAATTCAGAAAAACAAGGCAAAACAAAACAAAACACAAATGCAAAAAGCAGTGCAGAAAACTTAGCTTTTGAGGAGCAGGAATCAGACTGGTCTCCTAGAATCCCTCAGAGAGATCACCAGCAAGGCAGAAGGGCGTCGGCTGCCTTATATCCAGTCAGTAATTCCCGTCACCCTGTCATCATCATCCAGCTCAGGTGCTTGGTAATCAGCCTCATTACCTTCCTTCACCAGAAGAGGGAGTTCATCAGACCTCAATGGTGAAGGGGAAAATGAACTCACAACAGTACCTCCCCCTTGAGGAGGGGTCACCGAACCCTCATCCACGCCACCAGGGCGATCAGGGTGAGCCCGATGAAAGGCACGCACCAATCTTTTGGCATGAATATCAGAGGCAGAGACCCAGGAAATATCCTCCTGACCCTAACCCTTCCACTTAACCAGATACTGGAGTCTCCGTCAAGCCAGACGGAAATCCAGTATCTTCTCTACCTTATATTCCATGTTACCTTCAACCAATACAGGGTCTGGAGGTGCCACCCCAGGAACTACTGGTTCAACAAACCTCTTCAACAAGGACTTATGGAACACATTATGGATTTTAAATGTGACAGGAAGAGCCAAACGAAAAGAGACCGGATAAATAATCTCCAAAATCTTGTAAGGTCCAGTAAATCTAGGCTTAAACTTAGGAGAAGCCACCTTCATAGCGATATTTTTTGATGATAACCAAACCATATCACCAACCTTAAACTGGGGACCAATGGTCCTATGTCGGTTGGAAAACCGATGGGCCTTTTCCTGGGAGAGAGATAACTTATCCACCACTTGGTCCCTGATCTGGTGCATTCTCTCCACCACAGTGTCAACACCTGGGCAGGCAGAAGGCTCCACCTGCCCTGAAGAAAATCGAGGATGAAACCCAAAGTTACAAAAAAAGGTGACATCAAAGTGGCAGAACTAGCTCTATTATTTAAAGCAAATTCAGCCAAGGGCAAAAATGAAACTCAATCATCCTGATCAGTGGAAATAAAACATCTCAAATACGACTCCAAGGTCTGGTTTGTTCTCTCCGTCTGCCCATTGGTCTGAGGGTGAAAAGCAGAGGAGAAGGACAACTGAATTCCCAGCTTGGAACAGAAAGTCCTCCAAAATCTAGACACAAACTGAACTCCTCTGTCAGATACAATGTTCTCAGGAATCCCGTGCAAGCGAACCACCTGTTGCAAAAACAGGGGCACCAACTCAGAGGAAGATGGCAACTTAGGGAGAGGTACAAGATGAACCATCTTAGAGAACCTATCACAAATCACCCAAATAACAGTCATTCTCTGAGAGACAGGCATATCAGAGATGAAATCAGTTGAAATATGGGTCCATGGCCTCCTGGGGACTGGCAAAGGCATCAACAAGCCACTAGAGCGAGAACAAGGTTTAGACCGGGAGCAAGTCCCACAGGACTGCACAAAATTCCTGACATCACGAGACAAGGCGGGCCACCAAAAAGACCGACTCACCAGATCTCTAGTACTAAAAATACCTGGATGACCAGCCAATGCAGAGCAATGAACTTCAGACATCACTCTCTTCTTCCACTGGTCAGGAACACACAACTTTCCAATGGGACAACGCTCAGGTTTGTCCTCCTGGAACTCTTCCAGAGCATGTCTCAAATCAGGCGAGATGGCAGAAAGAACTACCCCTTCACCTAAGAAGGTAGCAGGCTTGGTCACCACAGGAGAATCAGCAAAGAAGCTCCTAGAGAGAGCGTCAGCCTTGACATTCTTAGTGCCAGGAAGAAAAGAGACCACAAAATCAAAACGTGTAAAAAACAAGGCCCACCTAACCTGTCTAGGGTTCAAGCGTTTGGCCGACTCCAGGTAAATCAAATTTTTGTGGTGAGTGAGGACCACGACTTGATGTTTAGCTCCCTCCAACCAATGTCTCCACTCCTCAAATGCCCATTTCATGGCTAACAGTTCCCGATTCCCCACATCATAGTTGCGTTCAGATGGAGAGAACTTTCGGGAAAAGAAAGCTCAGGGATTCATTTTAGATGTTACAGGATCCTTTTGGGACAAAACAGCTCCTGCACCAATCTCAGAAGCGTCCACCTCTACCTGGAACAGGAGTGAGACATCAGGTTGCCGCAAAACCGGGGCAGAAGTGAATCTTCGCTTCAGCTCCTGAAAGGAAGAAACAGCCTCTGGAGACCAATTCAACACATCAGCACCCTTCTTAGTCAGATCCGTCAATGGCTTGGCAATACTAGAAAATTTTGCTATAAATTTCCGATAAAAATTTGCAAAACCCAAAAACTTCTGGAGGGCCTTCAAAGAAGTGGGCTGAACCCAATCATAAATGGCCTGTACCTTGGCCGGGTCCATTTCAATAGTTGACGGAGACAAAATAAATCCCAAAAAAGGAATCCTCTGTCCCCCAAAAAGGCATTTCGATCCTTTGACATACAGGGAATTCTCCCTCAAGATCCAGAACACAGTCCGAACATGTTCCACATGAGAATCCCAATCCTTGGAGAAGATCAAAATATCATCCAGATAGATAATCAAAAATTTATCCACAAAGTCTCGGAAAATGTCGTTCATGAAGCACTGGAAGACAGAAGGGGCATTAGTGAGCCCAAAAGGCATCACCAGGTACTCAAAATGTCCCTCCGGAGTATTAAACGCCGTGTTCCATTCATCCCCATGCTTAATGCGGATAAGATTATACGCCCCCCTGAGGTCAAGCTTGGTAAACCAGCAAGCACCTTTAACTCTGGAGAATAGATCCGAAATCAGGGGTAACGGATACTGATATTTAATAGTAATTTTGTTGAGGGCACGATAATTAATACAAGGCCTTAATGAACCATCCTTTTTGGCCACGAAAAAAAACCCAGCACTTAAGGGTGAAGAGGATGGTCTAATATGACCCTTCTCCAACGCCTCCTTAATATAGGATCGCATAGCCTCATGCTCGGGTACAGATAAATTGAAGAGCCGACCCTTGGGAAATTTACACCCCGAGCTCAGTTCAATTGCACAGTCATAACTCCTATGAGGAGGCAAAGACGCAGACTCATTCTCACTAAATACATCATAAAAGTCCGCCAAATAGTCGGGAACATCATGCGACTGAGGAGACGTGGAAAAAACTGGAGCCTCACTAAGGGCACACCGACAACCCCTACTCACCACAGACACAGATTTCCAATCCAAGACTGGATTATGAATTTGCAACCAGGGAAACCCCAGAACAATGGTATCATGCAAATTATGCAACACCAAAAATCTGCAATTTTCTTGATGGTCTGGGGCGACCCGCATTACCACCTGGGTCCAAAACTGAGGTTTATTTTTCGCCAAAGGAGTGGCATCAATCCCTCTCAAAGGGATAGGCATCCGCAGATGTGTCATAGGAAATCCACAACGTTTAGCAAAATCCAAGTCCTTTAGGTTCAGGGCTGCTCTCGAATCCACAAAAGCCTTGGCGGAAAATGTGGACAGGGAGCAGATCAGAGTAATTGCCAGAAGAAATTTAGGTTGAACACCACCCACAGAAAACGTGTGTGCAAAACGTTTCTCTCATTTAGGACAGACAGAAATAATATGCGAGGCATCTCCACAAAAAAAACGCAGCTTATTACGCCTTCTGAACTCCTGACGTTGCTCCCTGGACAAAACTCTATCACATTGCCTAGGTTCAGACACTTGTTCAACAGGTGGCAACACCTCTCGTGCAGTCCTGCGTTCACGTAAACTCCGATCAACCTGAATGGCTAATGACATAGAATCGTCAAGACCAGAGGGAACAGAAAATCCCACCACAGTATCTTTCACGGCTTCTGACAAACCCTTTCGAAAGAGAGCTGCCAAGGCATTATCATTACAGGTAGTAAGGACCGCCCACTTTCAGAATTTTTGACAGTACAATTCTGCAGAATCTCGACCCTGGCTCAATGCCAACAGGGTCTTTTCAGCCTGATCAATAGCATTAGGTTCGTCATACAACAACCCCAAGGCTTGAAAAAATGCGTTCACATTAGTCAGAATAGGATCATCTGGTTTCAAAGAAAACGTCCAATCCTGGGGATCACCACGCAGCAAAGAGATGACAATTTTAACCTGCTGCGTGGAGCTCCCTGACGAGTTATGCTTCAAGGCAAAAAATAATTTACAATTATTCTTAAAATTCAAAAATTTAGACCGATCCCCAAAAAACACATCAGGAGTATAGGGATCTTTGGTTCAGCAGCATGTGAATGATCAAGGTAGGAGGATATTCCCCGCACTTCCGCAGCAAGCTGCTCCACACGATCAGACAATTGCTTTATCTCCATTGAGAGAAAAAAAAAATTCCCCCTACGGCCTCAGAGATATAGAGGAAAAAATATACACACTTTTTTTTTTTTTTTTACACAATTCTTTCCTGCTATTGAGTACCCTAGGATCTGCGGTATGGCTGGTGATTCTGTTATGAATGAGTCACCGTAGGAGGCAAAAACAGAAATACTAGCTAAGTCCAGAAAACCAGAGAAGTTGGCAGCTACCGGATTGCAGACCCCTGAACCTATCAACAACAACTAGCAGTAGCCGTGAGGGGGTTCCTATGGTGCCCTAACCCCTCGATCACAGCCGGAGAACTACATAGCCTAAAGACAGAAAGGGAAATCTAAACTGCCCCAGAGCAGACCCCAAAGCAATAGGCAACCCCCAACATATAATGATGGTGAAGCAAGATGAAAAAACACTCACACAGATAGAAAGATAGGCTGAGCAAATGATGGGGCCCAAGCTAACTAAATAGGACAGGATAGAAAGGCTGCTGTCTGCAATCCGCCAAAAACCCTATCAAAACAAGGGCCAACAGGCTGATAGGGAAAAAGGCCCTGAAGGCGCTAGGCTTCAAAAAGACTATATCAGCACTCAGGTATTTTCTGAAGACAGAGCAAAAAGGAATTCAACTCACCCCAGCAGGGAATGGCAGAAATTCTGAAAAACAAGGCAAAACAAAACAAAACACAAATGCAAAAAGCAGTGCAGAAAACTTAGCTTTTGAGGAGCAGGAATCAGACTGGTCTCCTAGAATCCCTCAGAGAGATCACCAGCAAGGCAGAAGGGTGTCAGCTGCCTTATATCCAGTCAGTAATTCCCATTACCCAGTCATCATCATCCAGCTCAGGTGCTTGGTAATCAGCCTCACTACCTTCCTTCACCAGAAGAGGGAGTTCATCAGACCTCAATGGACGAAGCCCAGCATCCTCCATGAGGTACGCCAATTTTTTGGACTGGTAGGCTACTACCGGAGATTCATCAAAGGCTTTACTGAAATAGCCACCCCGATGCAAAACCTTCTGGTGGGGCAGTCCAAGAAAGGCAAGCAGAAGAATTCCACATTTGAATGGACTGAAGAGTTGGAGAGGTCTTTCACCAGATTGAAGATGGCTCTCACAGGTGACGAAATTCTGGCCTACCCAGATTATGACAAACCCTTTGTGCTGTACACGGATGCCAGCAACGTGGGATTAGGAGCAGTACTGTCGCAGTTACAGAATGGAAAAGAGAGAGTGATCTCCTACGCCAGCAGGAAGCTGCATCCCACTGAGAGGAACCCTGATAATTACAGTTCTTTTAAGCTGGAGTTCCTTGCCATAGTCTGGGCTGTCACCGAAAGGTTCAGGCATTACCTAGCTTCGGACAAATTTACAATCTTCACGGACAACAACCCGTTGACCCACTTGGACACTGCCAAGCTAGGAGCACTGGAGCAGCGATGGATGGCTCGGTTATCCAATTATGAGCTTACCATCAAGTACCGGGCAGGGCACAAGAATGCCAATGCTGATGCGCTATCCAGGATGCCTAATCAGCCAGATGCAGGAGAAGATCCTGAGGCTCTGGAAGAGGTAGAATTGCCTCCCTTCCAACGTGCTCAAGGAGTGAGAAACAGGCGGCCTGGCTTGAAGGAAGTCACTCTGAATCCGTTGCCCCATCATGATTGAGCAGAAGCGCAAGATAATGACCCTGCAGTCCGCCTGGTGAAAGAGCTGCTGACACAAGGTGACTCACGCCCAGAGTTGAATGCTCCTGAAGAAACTCATCAGTTGTGGAAGGAAAGAGGTCGGCTGTTCATTTATGAAGGGAAGCTGTGTCGGAAGGGTATCAATGCCCGCACACATGAGCTGGTCTGGCAGGTGGTGGTCCCAAAGAGAGATGCATCAATGGTCCTAGGAGCATACCACAATGGAGCTGGACGCTTTGGATGGAAGAAGTTGGAAACATTGCTCCGAGAGAGGTTCTACTGGACTGGCATGCGGAAGGCCATTGAGAGGTGGTGCTGGGAGTGTGGACAGTGTAACCTGCGCAGAAAGGATCGAGACAGCCATAGAGCTCCCTTACAGCTAATCATCACCAAACAGCCCCTGGAGTTGGTAGCCCTGGACCATGTGAAGCTGGTTCCAAGCCGGTCAGGCTACCTCTATGCCCTTACCATTGTGGACCACTATTCAAGATTCCTGGTGGTTGTGCCCGTCAAAGATCTAATGGCCAAGACAGCGGCCAGAGCCTTCCAACAGCACTTCTGTAGGCCACATGGGTATCCTGAAAGAGTACTCACATATCAAGGTCCAGCTTTCGAGGCAGAAGGGTTTCACGAGTTCTGCAACTTGTATGGTTGTAAGAAGATCCGGACAACACCTTATCACCCACAGACCAACGGCATGTGCGAGAAGATGAACCAGGTAGTGATTGATTTACTGAAGACATTGCCCTTGGATGAGAGAAATCTGTGCCCAGAAAAGTTACCCGATCTAGTAGATCTCTACAACCATATCCCAGTGAACTCTACCAACTGTACTCCAGCGTACCTGATGAGAGCAAGGCCTGGTAAGCTGCCTATTGACTTGGACATGGGAGTCCTGACGCCTGAAGTAACGTCACCAGATGCTGACTGGGACAAGGAGAGGCAGCAGCAGTACAGAAGGGTACAGGAGTGTGTGGAGAAGAGTCTGGCTCAGGAAAGGCAGAAGCAGGAGAGACTTTATAACCAAAATGCACCTGCTGTTCCTTTTTCGCAGGGAGAACAAATTCTCAAGAGAAAAAGAAGACTGGATAAGCTGGATGATCAATGGAAATAGGAGCCCTATACAATTCTGCCCTGGAACTTTGATAATACCAAAGTATGCCTTGTTAGCAAAGATGGAGGAGAGACCTCAGCAGTGGTATCCAGGGATCACTTGAAGTTATGCCCTGACCAGTTGAAATAAAAAGCGGGAGAATCAGATAACATCCCACCTACAGAGGAAGAAAAGACAGTCAGTACCGTGCTGGGAGAGTTCCCTGCGAATTGGACAAGAGTTAATGATGCAATCGTGGTGCCGGTGTTGTTATTTCCCCAAGTAGAAGCACAGGAGAATAGGACTCAAGAAGACCTTGAAGATCGAGAAAATCAGGCAACAGAGGCCACACCAGCAGTGGAGCCAGAGAACCCTCGCCCTGCCAGTGGTGAACCTGTTATGTCCATGGTGAGTCCAAGAGTTACTAGACAATCTAGAATTCCTGTGCCATGTGGAACACCCAGTAGTGTATCCAGTACATTACCCACTGCACCAGTCTTACGCAGATCTACCCGCACCACACAAGGCATACTACCAGTTAGATATCATATATAAAGTAAAGTAATTGTTGAAATTGTGTAAATATGTAACTGTTTTTCAAGTTTTGTACCTACAGGTGACCTGTAAGAGTTCTCTTTGGTTTGTTTTATGGACACTGAACCACAGGACTTGTGTGTGGTCAAAAACTTTTACCATTTGCCCAGGGATGGACCATGGACATTGATGCTGGACTTATCATCATAGGACCATTTTTGAGCTCTTGGTTTTTGCACATTTTTCTCTTTTTCAAATCTTGTACAATTATTGTTGTTTAAATGTTTATATGTTGTTTTTCATGTTTTTGTTCAGCCCAGGAGTGCTGACTTTCACTAGGGGGGGAATGTGGCACCCCCAGGGGTATGGTCGCCACACTGGCTTTGCCTTCCTCCAGGGGAGGGTAATGCCAGGCTTGGAAGCAGTGATGGGTCTTTCCAGCAGTTAACCTAATGCATGCAACACAGTTGCACCTCGGGCCAGCAGGGGGAACTCTGAACCAGGATTCTGGAGAGGAGTGTCTTCTGAGGGCCCGGAGGAAGAAAGAGATCAGATAGTCTGCGGAGGGTGAAGTGTGCGGACGGGAGGTGCGAAGCTGAGAGGTTGAGCTGCAGAAGGCGAGCTCCCTCAGCTTGAGAGCGCACAGAACTGGAGCCTGGTCTCCACGGTGGTACGGATACTGACGGTCCTATCACAGATACCAGAGGAGTAGGAGGCTGTAAATGCCCTGCTCCCAGCAAAGACTTGGGACACAACAACAGTTGACTAGTGAGCCAGGACTCAGGAGAGGAGTCCCCGAGAGAGGCTACAGCTGTCTGTCATACAAGTAAAGTTCTAGGAACATCTGAAGAGAGGCATTTCAGAGTAACTAAGTACTGGAGTGCTTCACACTACAAAGCGCTAGGAAGGAGACTGCACAGCCCTTCTGCTGAGAGAGATTCCTGATCTGCTTCCAGGCTAACCGGCTCCAATACCATCTGTAATCAGGACCCTGGACTGCATATACTCAGTAAAGGTACAGAAACTACAACCGCTGTGTCTTGTCTGTTCCCTACGCTTCCGGCACTGCTATATCCCCGTGCCAGCTACATCTACACTGCCCTGGGACTACAGCTCCACCTGTGGGGAGCTTTACCATCTAAGCTGCACATACCATCAGTCCCAGCGGATCTGTATGCAGCGTTGGCCTAACACCATATTTGCCAAACACCACGGGTGGCGTCACGAACTATCCTACCATTAACTGCATCTCCCCATTGCTTGGGCACCCAGGGCCACGGACCGGGTCACCGCTGCTGTGACACATCCCCCTGACACCAGCCCGGTGCCAAGTACCCCACAGCCCTGGGAGGGTGACCCATATACACACCTTGTGCATGGTCATACACCTGCCTATTTCAGCCTGTTCAATTGAGGTGTAATCTATAGTGGGCCTGAGATAATAGTTCAGCCTCCTAAAATCTCTAGGGAGCTTCCAATTCTCCCTAATACTATATACACACCTTGTGCATGGTCATATGGGTCACCCTCCCAGGGCTGTGGGGTAGTCGGTACCGGGCCGGTCTCTCAGAGGGGAATGTCACAGCGGCGTTGACCTGGTCCATGGCCCTGGGCACCCATGTAAAAGGGGGGTTAAGTGATGGAATAAAGTTTATGAGTAAATGATTCGTGACGCCACCTGTGGTGTTCGGCAATGAAGATGTTAAGCCGACGCTGCAGACAGATCCTCTGGGACAGATGGTGTGGTGCAGCAATGATGTTGAGGCCCTCCACAGGTAGGGCTGTAGTCCCAGGGCAGTGTAGATGGAGAGCTAGTGAGGAGAGTGCAATGGTGCAGTGTTCAGCACAAAGATGTAGCAGTGCTGAGTGGGTTGGCGCAGGAATAAGCGGAGGACAACAGGGCACGTAGTTCCAAAGCTTTACTCACAGCCTGTTGTGCATACAGATGCCCGCATCCATACTGTGTCCTCCAGGTCAGGAGCTCAGTCAACCTCCTGGCAAGATGAAGTACTCCGTTCCAACAGTCCGCCAACATATGTGCCTTTTCTGAATGTCTCCCTTCTAGCGCCTATTTGAAGTACTCATAATACTGACTTACACTGGAGTTCCTCCTTTCAGATGTTCTTAGAACTCTACTTGTACGGCAGACAGCTGTAGCCTGCTTTGGGGACTCCTTACTACCTAGTCCCGGCTCACTCACGTTGCTGCTGTGCCCCCAAGTCTTGTGTGGGAATAAAGTGGTGACAACTTCTATTCCTCCGGTGTCTGTTGCAGGACCATTAGTATCCATACAATCTCGGGTACTGGACCCCGGCCTTGCGCTGTGAACTTGGGAAGGATTCTGCTCTAACCAAAATCCTTAGTCCTCCTCTCCTTACGTTCCATACTAATCCTTCTTCCTTTTGGAGAGAGTCAGGCTTTCCATCAATGTTCCTTTCCTGTGCCAGCGGACCCAGGTCACTGAGGTCAGCTGCAGCACTTCCTTCATCCATCCCACTCAGGGGATCTTCAGTCTTCTACTGACTCTGTCAGACTGACTAAATCCTAAACTCTTCCAGCTCTTTTGGTGCCAACTAAACTCCACCCGCCTCCCAGCACGCTTCGTGCTTCAAGCAGGGAGCCACCAAAGGGTGCTTTGCTACACTACTGTGTTGTGTGGGATGCAGTTGTTGGAGCGTGGTCAGGTGTCTACACCTTACCTGAATGATGGGGTACCACACCTCAGGAGGAGGTGCAGTACCTCTGTGGCGACTGAACCCTCAGGGGCGCCACACATACACCTGCCTATTTCAGTCAGTTCAATTGAGGTGTAATCTATAGTGGGCCTGAGATATTAGTTCAGCCTCCTAAAATCTCTAGGGAGCTTCCAATTCTCCCCAATACTATATACACACCTTGTGCATGGTCATACACCTGCCTATTTCAGCCAGTTCAATTGAGGTGTAATCTATAGTGGGCCTGAGATAATAGTTCAGTCTCCTAAAATCTCGAGGGAGCTTCCAATTCTCCCCAATACTATATACACACCTTGTGCCTGGTCATACACCTGCCTATTTCAGCCTGTTAAATTGAGGTGTAATCTATAGGAAAAACTATTAAACCACTTGCAACAAGATTCCGTGAACATTATCATTTGATTAGCACAGGAAAAGGGTCTTTGCACTTAATAAAACATATGCAAGAAAAACACAATTCCACAATTCCAACCCTGAATTATTACGCTTTGCTGGTTTAGAAATTGTAAAATTTCCACCACAAGGTGGTAATCATAATAAATTGTTGATGAGACACGAAGCCAGATGGATAATTAAATCTAAAGCGCAGGGTCCTTGAGGACTGAATGATAGGTTGTATCTGTCTATTTTTTTGTAAAGAGAGAAAAAAAAATTTTGTAAAAAAAATTTTGTAAACAAGAAAAAAATTTTCTGTAAAGAAAAAAATTGTTTGTAAGGATCTTTATACACTCCTTTTGAAAAAAATTCTTGTTGTGATTGTTCCTTCAGTCAGCATAAAGATGTAATTATGTTACTTGTTTTTAATTGAAAATGTCCATTCATGTTTTTTTAAATGTTCACCTGTTTTTAGTCATCGAACTATTTAAGGAAATGACATCACGTAATTACACACCTGGACCTGTTGAAGCGTCTGTGTACGTGAAACGGCTGTCTTCCGTCTTTTTTCCTCCGCATGCCTCATGTTATCTGCCCGTCCATTATTGTGTGACCTTTAATGGTTGAATAAAGAAACACTGCACTGCAAATCTGGGTGAGTGCCGCATTTTTTTTCTTCTTTTGTAATCTATAGTGGGCCTGAGATAATAGTTCAGCCTCCTAAAATCTCTAGGGAGCTTCCAATTCTCCCCAATACTATATACACCTTGTGCCTGGCCATACACCTGCCTATTTCAGCCTGTTAAATTGAAGTGTAATCTATAGTGGGCCTGAGATAATAGTTCAGCCTCCTAAAATCTCTAGGGAAATTCAATTTCTCCACAATACTATATACACCTTGCACCTTGTATTACAGTACCATATAGCTGGTGGTATTTTGGGCAGATTTTTCCAAAAATGAGGAAGTATGGTGGAAGCATCCGTGGATGTGGGCGGAGGTTGCCAGCTGGTACTGATGTTGGTGGGGGTGGTGGTGCATCTGCTGGTAGTGGCAAAAGCACAATAGCACCTAAGGCAGGAGGTGTTGAGCCTGCATCATCGTCTGGCTCCACAAGGCCTCGAAGGCTCCCATTTCTGGGAGTAGGTAAACCGCTTTTAAAGCCGGAGCTTCAGGAACAAGTTTTGGCTTACATTGCTGACACAGCCTCCAGATCTATCGCCAGTGGAGGCTCCTGGTCAGGAACAACACCTTTCCTTGTGTCCTTCACCCCTACCAAAAGTGAAGGATGCGGCAGGCCACACTACAGATTTCTCCATGGAGCTCTTTTCACATACTATGCCTGGGTTATCAAGTCAAATCGTGAATTCCCCAGTCCAAGATGAATCAGACATGGAGTGCACTGATGCACAGCCACTGCTAGATTTTTCTGCTGGTACATTCACTCAAAGCACTACATTGTCCTCGCAGCATACTGAGCCAGAATCTGACCCTGATGAAACTCAGGTGCCCCTTCCCGCATACTATACCACCTTACACGGTAACACAGAGGAAGGTGCACATGAAATTGAAGAGGAGGTGATGGATGACCCAGTTGTTGACCCAGATTGGCATCCATTGGGGAAGAGGGTGCCGCTGCCAATAGCTCAGAAGAGGAAGAGGATCCCCAGCAGGCATCAACATCGCAACAGCTGTTATCTGGCAGGCCCGTAGCAGTCCAAAAACGGTTTACACAAACACAAAGAGTTGCAGGACAGCTTGGCCAGACGGTCAAATTAGCACAGCATGCAAGGCCTCAAAATGTCTTCCATAGTAGGTAGAGTGCAGTGTGGCACTTTTTTGAACAAAATCCTAATGATCAGGCAAAGGTTATCTGTAAGAAGTGCGGAAAGACATTTAGCCGAGGGAAAATTCTGAGAAATTTGAATACCAGTTGCATGCTTAGACATTTAACCACCATGCACTTGCAAGCGTGGACGGACTACCAAACCTCACGTACGACATGTGCACCTGCTCCGAATGAAGGTAGTCAGCAGCGCTACATCGCTTCCCCCACTGTAAGCCCACTGGTTAGCACACCACCAGCAGCAAATGTTGAGGTGTCGTCGCAAGGCCAAAGCAGTCAGGGAATCACAATGTTATTGCTATGAAAGACTGAATCTAGACCATCAGCAAGACCACCAACTCCATCACCATCACCAACCCTCTCTCAGTCTGCCATGTCCACCGCTAGTTCTACCATATGCAGCTCTCAAGTCCAGCTCACCCTACCAGAGACTCTCAGTAGGAGAAGAAAGTACTCATCCACTCATCCGCGTACACAGTGTTTGAATGCCCACATTGCCAAACTAATCTAGTTAGAGATGATGCCTTACCAGTTGGTTGAAAGCGAAGCTTTCCGCTAGCTCATGGCCTACGCAGTACCACGCTATGACCTACCCAGTCAGCACATCTTTTCTCGAAAAGCCATCCCAGCCCTCCACCTGCATGTGAAAGACCGCATTGTCCATGCACTCAAGCAATCAGTGAGTGGAAAGGTGCACCTCACAACAGATGCATGGTCCAGTAGGCATGGCCAGGGCCGTTACGTGTCCATCACTGCGCACTGGGTTAATGTGGTGGATGCAGGGTCCACAGGGGACAGCGGCGGTGGGACAGTGCTGCCTAGCCCACGGTATAAGAAACAGTTGGCTGTAGGCGTTCGACCCTCCTCCTCCTCCAGAAGCGAAAGCTCGTCCACAGAGCACAGTCGCACGAGCACTCCATCCGCAGCTGCCAGTGTTGCACAGGAGGTGTCCCACTATCGAACAGCTAGTGGTAAGCGTCAGCAGGCTGTGTTGAAGATGATGTGTTTGGACGACAACAGACACACCGCGGAAGTACTGGCCGGCTACTTGCAGCGACAAACTGAGTCATGGCTGGGCAGTCTACATCTTGAGGCAGGCAAGGTAGTTAGTGATAATGGACGGAATTTTGTTTCAGCCATAGCCCTTTCAAAACTCTGACACATACCTTGCCTGGCTCACACCTTGAACCTGGCGGTGCAGTGCTTCTTCAATAATTATCTGGAGTTAACAGCCCTGCTCCATATGGTGCGAAGACTGTGCTCGCACATCCGCTGGTCGTCCATACACTCCAGTCGTATGTAGAAGCTGCAGCGATTGCTCCACCTTCCCAAGCACCGCCTAATTATCGACGTTGCAACAAGGTGGAACTCCATCCTGCACATGGTTGAGAGGCTGTGCGAACAGAGGCAGGCTGTAATGCATTTTTGGGAGGATACACGGGCAGGCAGTTTGAGGGCAGACATGGAGTTGTCTGATGTGCAGTGGTCGAAGCTAAAAGACCTCTGTAAAGTCCTTCAGTGTTTTGAGGAATGCACACGGCTGGTAAGCGCAGACAATGCCATCATAAGCATGAGCATCCCACTTATGCGTCTGCTCATGCAAACTTTGACGCACATTAAGGAGCAGGCGTCTGCAGCCGTGGAGGAAGAGGAGGAGGGAAGCCTTGATGACAGTTAGCCATTGTCTGCTCAGGAAACTCCTGGACGAGGTGGAGGAAGAAGAGGAAGTGGAGGAGGAGGATGTTGGGGATGATTATTTAGGGGAGGAGGATGCTTCTCAGGGGGCAAGAGAAAATGTTGGTGTGACAAGGTCAGTTACAGGGTTTGTGCGTGACTGGAGGGATGTTGATTTGCCAGAAAGTGCTCCTCCACCTAGCACTCGCAGTGCATCATTGACACATGGAACATTGGCCCACATGTGTGATTATGCCTTGCAGATCATAAAAAGGGACCCCTGCTTTGCCAAAATGATGAACGATGACGACTACTGGTTGGCCAGCATCCTCGATCCATGCTATAAAGGCAAATTCCAAAACATCATGCCACAGGAGAACCTATAGCTGATATTGGCTAACAAACAAGCAACTCTGGTAAACCGTTTGTTTGAGGCATTCCCAGCACACAGCGGCGGTGATGGTTCTCCCACTAGCCATAGGGGGCAACATGAAAGAGGTGTTCGTGGTGCACACAGCCGAGGTGGCGTTGGACACAGGGGTTTCATGACCATATTGTGGACTGATTTTTCAAGTACCGCTCACACGACTGGTAATACTGCATCGATTGAAAGTGACAGGAGACAGCAGTTGTCAACTATGGTTACAAACTACTTCTCCTCCCATATCGATGTTCTCCCTCACAGGTCATTCCCCTTTGACTATTGTGCCTGTAAACTGGACACCTGGCCTGAATTGGCACAATATGCCTTACAGGAGCTTGCTTGCCCTGCTGCTAGTGTGCTATCCGAAAGAGTCTTCAGTGCTGATGGATCAATCCTGACAGACAAAAGGACCCATCTGTCAACCCAAAATGTTGATGATCTAACCTTCATTAAAATGAATCATGCATGGGTTTCAAAGGATTTTGTCCCACCTTCCCCTGCTGACACGTAGGTTGCCAGAAAAATGTCTCGCTTTTGTCCTCCTCTTCCTCGGACTTCTCCAATTCCTCTATTTGCAGCTGCTGAATGTCCAACATCAACATATGCCATTTTTTCAACCTCCCTAACTGGGCTGCCTCCCCCCCAGGGGCGGGGTCACCATTTGGCGCACGCACCTGTCCGAGTGCCGTTTCCCTGGACAGGTGGGTGGACCCACTCTTGGGCGACGGCACTGGCACAGGGTCCCTCATAGTACAATCAAGTGTCTCTGACGGCAGCAGTGTTTGCAGCTTCTGGCTCACCGCCTGGGGTGTGATGTCCCCACGCGTTGGAACTCTACACTGCATATGTTGGAAAGGATTTGTGAGCAGTAAAGGGCAGTTGTTGACTACCAGCATCAACAAGGCTGTCAATGTTCAGCTCAGACTACACACATAAGACCTCAGGAGTGGATATGGATGTCAGATATATGTACCATCCTCCAGAACTTTGATGACTGCACCAAGATGGTGAGCGACAATGACGCCATAATTAGCGTCACCATCCCACTTCTCAGCATTCTGAAAACCTCTCTGCTCACAATAAAAGAGGATGCATTGCAGGCAGAGCACGATAAGATGGAGCAAGGAACCATACAGGGTGATTACACTCAGCCTAGGCTCATGTCGTCGCAATGTGGATTGGTAGACAATGAGGAGGAGGAGGAAGAACAGGAGCTATTTTCATGCGCTATAGACGGTACTACAAGCACAGCTGTCATACCGTCGGTTCAGCAGGGGTGGCCTGAGGACAGGAAGGAGGAGGACAGCATGGTCAGTCGTCCTGTTGGTGAGGACACGGAAGTCTTGCCGGTTAGCAGTCTGGCATGCATGGCTGACTTTATGTTGCATTTCCTGTGACCCTCGCATTATAAAAATTTGCGGTGACACTCATTACTGGTTGGTGACACTTCTAGACCCACGCTACAAGGAGAACTTTCAATCTCTTTTTCCAGAGGCAGAGAGGTCTACAAAAATGTTGCTGCACCAGAGGGCCCTTGTAGCGGAATTACTGAAAAAATTTGCATGTGAGAACGCTGGCAGCAGACATCAGAGTTTGTTTTACAACCAAAGAGTCAAAGTGAGAGAGACAGAAGTACAATCCAGCTCAGGCAGGGGAACAATGGCAAAGTTCTTGGACAGATTTCTCAGACCATCCCATCGTGACACCACAGAGGCAAGGGGTTGCTGTCCCTTGAAGTGCAATGTCTGGGAAGATGGTGAGGGAGTACCTTGCAGATTGTACAAAATCCTCCGGGATTCCTCTGTGCCTTTTAGTTATTGGGTATCCAAGCTGGACACATGGCTACTGGCCCTCTATGCCTTGGAGGTCCTGGCCTGCACTGCTGCTAGCGTTCTGTCAGAGCAGATTTTTAGTGCCGCTGGTGGGATTATAACAGATAAGCGCATCCGTCTGTCAAATGACAATGCTGACAGACTGACTCTTATAAAAATGAACAAGGGTTGGATTGGTCAAGACTTCTGTACACCACCGAATAAAAACAGCAAAACCTAACCTCAAATAATTTTTTTTTTTTTTGGGAGGTGGATTCTCATGCACCTCTTCACAATCCCACATGGGTATCCGCTTCCTGATTTGGTCTGTTTGGTGTTATCCTCCTCCTTATACTCATCCTCATCATCCACAACCAGCATAACACCAGGATGAACGTATTCCGTGATGCAAAAGTCACTCAATTTTTGGCAAGGCTGTTTTTATGATGCCCATTACTAAGTTGAAACCAAAACAAATGTTAGTCACCCAGGGGGAAATCTAATAAAAATGAGACATACGTATATTCTTGCCATTTATTCTTATATTTTACATTTTTCCTATCTGTGGAACATCCTCTTATGACCTAGTGTATAACTCTCTAATATAAAAATAGTGAAATCCTATTATATTTTTTTATTTATATCCCTGCCTCTGAGCTGTTGCTAGGGACAAACATATTTCGCTGAACACATTCTGACTTCATATCATAGCAGAATGATTGCTAGTGTTTTGGTCACAGGACCCTGCCCCAAGGACACGAGGTTAGGGTCCCTCTAGACTGACTAGCATTCGGTGCTGCAACTGCAGAGCCAGAATACACTAAAGTAAAGGTAGAGCAGACAATGTGCTTACAGCACCGCCCTGGCGGACGCCACTAACCAGCCTAAGCTTAGAACTGGAAAGCGTTGTATTTGCACACGGCACCGCTCTGACGGTCGCTGCAGTAAACTCAGTACAGTAGTGCCTTGTGCGAAGTGTGGTGCTGAGGACTGGGTGCACCGTGGCACATAAGCAAAGCCACTATTAGGCGCTGACTTCAACTCCAATACCCTATACACATACACAACCAGAGGGAGGGAGTCTTAATGAGTCAGTCGCAAACACATGCATCCGTCAGCACACACACAACTACAAATTACTGTCTATACTAGCGCATGGCCGAGTGGCTATGCGAGCCTCTTATAGCAGCGTCCTTCCGGGACCTTGCTGATGGTCCAATCCAAGCTGCTTGAGGAACTGAGAATGTGACCTCCAACCTCCAATGAGAGGTCGTCCCATGGGCATGCTCAGTAGGCTGTAAAAAGGACAGTCTCTGGAGCTGCTCCCTGCTGGCTAGTGCGGATTGCTAAAGCTGAACCAGAGGTGGCAGCAGCAACCAACCTGACAGTCCTAGCCTGAGCAAGCTGCCAGGATCGCCGTCTTTGCTGAGCAGCCTCCTCTGCGGTCGGGACTGAATGGGAGACCGCAGAAGGTAAGGCTCGAAATTCCTCCTGTGCAGAGGCAGGAACTGACACCTAACACCAGGATTAACGCGTTCTGTGCTGCTACAGCCAGTCCAATTTTTGGCAAGGGTGTTTTTATGATGCCCGCTACTAATTTGAAACCAAAACAAATGTTACTCCCCCTGGGGGAAATCTCATAAAAATGAGATATACGTATATTCTTCACATTTATTCTTTTATTTTCCATTTTTCCTATCTGTGGAACATCCTCTTATGACCTAGTGTATACCTATACAATATAAAAATAGTGAAATCCTATTATATTATATTTTATTTATATTCCTGTCTCTGAGCTGTTGCTAGGGACAAACATATATCATTGAGAACATATCTATGAACCTGTGTTCACCCCTCCCTTTTGTTATTTTCTCAAAACGTGGATTCACATTTTCCAGTTCACCACCTGACAGTACCATGGAGGACGTCCTTCTTACACTCAGTGGGACAGGAACAATGAGCGGTTAAAAGGACTCTCCCCTTACCACCCATCAGTGTTTTTCCTGTCCCGCTGAGGATAGAAACGGTGAGCTGCAGAGAAGGATCCAGGCCGCGGGCGGTGTGGCGGCTGCGTCACTGCAGGTATGGCAGGCCCGTCTTTTCAGGGGAGGCCGGCAGTCCAGGATCTATGCGGCTGCATCTGGGTGCGGCAGTCGCATCACTTCCGGGTGCGGGAAGGGGGCCACGTCACTCCCGGTCTACACAGGGAGCAATCTGCCGGGTCGCGGCAGAACCCAGCGGCAGCGCCTGCGCCCGGGAAAGGGGCTTCTTCAGCACAACCACGCCATGCAGAGCGCAGTCGAGGATGAGCAGGATAAACCAGGTAGGAAATAAAAGGGGGAAGGCTCAGTACCCACTGCCAGCCATCCTGAATAGGAGCAATCCCGGTTAGCGTGTACTCTGACTATGGAGGACACAGCCAAGCCCGAGGGACCGGAGCTGAACCAGGGGCACGTGAGTAGGCTACTCATAAAAGCCGTACAACAATGCCATATTAGTACCCTACACACACGGAGATAATGCCAGAATCTCTGTGTGTTTTTAGGGAGAGTCATCCACCTTGTCCCATTTGCACCACTAAATTGCCAGAAAGCTGGCGGAAACCACTCTGTAAGGCCTGTACTTTTAAAATTGTCAGGGAGGAGCAGATATCACTAATGGCCAATATGAGGTCAATAATAAGGCAGGAAGTGCAGGCTTCCATATCAAGCCTAAGCCTCCCTCATACCAGCCAACCACAAACCCAGAAGTCACGGAATAGACTTGGGGAATCTAGTCCCTCCTTGGACGAGGCAGGCTCGGAGAATTCGGATCAGGAAGAAAAGGAGGATCCGATAGGTAGAGGGAAAAGATATCTCTTCTCTTCTGCGGACACCGATGAGCTCCTGCAGGCAGTAGGGGACACGATGCAGTTATAGGACACCCCGGAAGAAGTATCCATACAGGATGAAATGTTTGACAGCCTTCGTACCCAGGTCACTAGAGTGTTCCCAGTGAATAACCACATCCGATCCATGATCTTAGAGGAGTTTGAAAGATGTGGAAAAGGGACTAGTTGTACCAAGGGATTTCAGGCTCCGTTTACCTTTCAACCCAGAGGATATAAAGACTTGGGACGAAATACCCAAAATAGATGTGCCATTGGCCAAAGTGGCAAAGAAGACGGCAATCCTGTTTGAGGATGCATCCAGCCTGAAGGAACTGATGGACCATAAAGCAGATGGACTCCTAAAAAGATCCTGGGAGTCTTCGGCAGCCATAATTCGGGCCAACATTGCAGCGACCTCTGTGGCCCGTTCAATGCATTTATGGTTGGACGATCTGGAGGAAAATCTCAAAGCAAAAACCCCCAGAGATGTCATACTCAAATCTCTGCCATTACTGAAGCTCGCAACGGGATTCACCAGGAGCGAGTCTTTGTCTAATGCTGCCAGAAGAACAATCTGGCTAAAGACTTGGTCTGGGGATACCCAATCCAAAAACAAACTCTGTGCCATTCCTTTTTCCTGGGGTAAAGTGTTTGGGCCCATTCTAGATGAGAAAACAGCAAAAAAGCAGAGAGGTTTTACCCATCCAGTCCTCCAGACAAATGCAGTGGACCCATATAATTAAGATGGCAACACAGGTGCCACAGTGTGAACAGTGCTGCATACAAGTTTTTATTGTGCATCAATATACCAAGCAACCACCCCCTCCATGTATTGGTAGGCTGTGAGCCTTGCACCTGTGTTGCCATCTTAATTATATGGGTCCACTGCATCCTGATAGTGCATTTGTCTGGAGGCCTGGTTGGGTAAACCTCTCTGCTTTTTTGCTGTTTTCTTATTTCATTGGAGGATTTTTAAGTCCTCTTTTTGTGCTATTTCAGCCCATTCTAGATGAATCCAAAGGGAGTTTGTAGCTATATTCCGCGCTGCCGCTTTAGACAAATTCCACTGGAATTTGTCTAAAGCGGCAGCGCGGAATATAGCTACAAACTCCCTTTGGATTCATCATTTCTTTGGTCACTGAAGACCTGTGGATCTGCAGCAGCCGCTACCTACACGCTCTTATCTCATCCTAACCAGGTGAGCATATTTCATGATATACTGTCTTTTGTAACGTGGATAAGACCCTATTGCGCTTTTTTGTCTCCCCCTTTTTTTGCAATAGCCCATTCTAGATGACATACTAGAAAAGGCCTCAGACAAGAAAAAGGGTTCCCTGAGGAAAAAACAAGAAAGCCCTTTCGTAGGTCCTGTCCTAATCAAAGGACACAGTACAGGGGGAAAGGGAAGACAGGGAGATGGAGCTATCCCAAAGGGGGTAAAGGTAGAAACACCATCTCTCTGGCTCAGGGTCACAAAGAAAATGACGCTATCAGAGTGGGAGGTCGGCTAAAGGAGTTCCTAGGGGGTTGGCAGAAAATATCACAAAACCCTTTGTGATCTAGCCTGTAGCCAGGGCTACAGGCTAGAATTCACCGGCCTTCCCCCAGAGAGATTCATAGTAACCACGTCCCAACCTCTGCTAGCCACCTCTATGTGGACAGACATCAAGGAACTACTAAAAATAAACGCGGTCATCCCAGTTCCCACTCCGGAAAGAAGCAGGGTCATTATTCGAGTGTCTTTTCAATAAAAAACCATCAGGAGACTCCCGGTTGATTATAGATCTCAAACCCCTGAACAAGTGGATAACATACAAGAGATTCAAAATGGAGTTCATAAAATCTACGATTCAACTGATAGACAGGGACATGGTGATGTGCACTTTGGACTTGAAAAGGTCATACTACCATGTCCCAATCCACACCGCCTACCAGAAGTATTTAAGATTTGCCCTGAGAAATCAGGGTACAATCCATCATTTTCAATTCCAGTGCCTTCCTTTTGGCCTTGCCTTGGCCCCCAGAATTTTTACCAAACTGATGGTGGAGGTTGTCGCTTAATTGAGAAACCACAGTGTGGCCATAGTACCATATTTGGACGATTTTTTGCTAGTGGCAGGGTCGGTAGAGCAGCTCAGGATCGATTGCCGCCTCACAATCTCCACATTACAGGAGCTGGGGTGGGTTATAAATTGGAAAAAGTCAAATGTAATCCCTGAGCCCAGAATAAAATTTCTGGGAGTCATACTAGATTCCGAAGTCAAAACATCTTTTCTACCAGAGGAAAGACAGGTCACCCTAATAGAGAATGTAAATCAACAGCCGCGGAGACACCATCACATGTTTCTCAACGCAAGCAATGACTAGCCAGGTCTTTCCCCGGGAAGGAACAACCACGGGAAGGGCAGTCTCCAATAAAGGAAACCACCTATGCCAAAACATGGTATCCATCCACAGACAGCTGTTTCGGGGTATTGCCCCTCATCAGTGTGGAGTAGGAAACTGGCTAGTAGGAGCAATGCCTAGTGAAAGGCTATGAACATAAGGATGAGTGACCTCATGGAGATCAACATCCAACACTGCGGAGACACCATCACATGTTTCTCAACGCAGTGATCTAGAGCATTGCCCCCATCCCTTATGGGAAATATGCAAAAGCATGTAAATCAACAGCCGCGGAGACACCATCACATGTTTCTCAACGCAAGCAATGACTAGCCAGGTCTTTCCCCGGGAAGGAACAACCACGGGAAGGGCAGTCTCCAATAAAGGAAACCACCTATGCCAAAACATGGTATCCATCCACAGACAGCTGTTTCGGGGTATTGCCCCTCATCAGTGTGGAGTAGGAAACTGGCTAGTAGGAGCAATGCCTAGTGAAAGGCTATGAACATAAGGATGAGTGACCTCATGGAGATCAACATCCAACACTGCGGAGACACCATCACATGTTTCTCAACGCAGTGATCTAGAGCATTGCCCCCATCCCTTATGGGAAATATGCAAAAGCATGTAAATCAACAGCCGCGGAGACACCATCACATGTTTCTCAACGCAAGCAATGACTAGCCAGGTCTTTCCCCGGGAAGGAACAACCACGGGAAGGGCAGTCTCCAATAAAGGAAACCACCTATGCCAAAACATGGTATCCATCCACAGACAGCTGTTTCGGGGTATTGCCCCTCATCAGTGTGGAGTAGGAAACTGGCTAGTAGGAGCAATGCCTAGTGAAAGGCTATGAACATAAGGATGAGTGACCTCATGGAGATCAACATCCAACACTGCGGAGACACCATCACATGTTTCTCAACGCAGTGATCTAGAGCATTGCCCCCATCCCTTATGGGAAATATGCAAAAGCATGTAAATCAACAGCCGCGGAGACACCATCACATGTTTCTCAACGCAAGCAATGACTAGCCAGGTCTTTCCCCGGGAAGGAACAACCACGGGAAGGGCAGTCTCCAATAAAGGAAACCACCTATGCCAAAACATGGTATCCATCCACAGACAGCTGTTTCGGGGTATTGCCCCTCATCAGTGTGGAGTAGGAAACTGGCTAGTAGGAGCAATGCCTAGTGAAAGGCTATGAACATAAGGATGAGTGACCTCATGGAGATCAACATCCAACACTGCGGAGACACCATCACATGTTTCTCAACGCAGTGATCTAGAGCATTGCCCCCATCCCTTATGGGAAATATGCAAAAGCATGTAAATCAACAGCCGCGGAGACACCATCACATGTTTCTCAACGCAAGCAATGACTAGCCAGGTCTTTCCCCGGGAAGGAACAACCACGGGAAGGGCAGTCTCCAATAAAGGAAACCACCTATGCCAAAACATGGTATCCATCCACAGACAGCTGTTTCGGGGTATTGCCCCTCATCAGTGTGGAGTAGGAAACTGGCTAGTAGGAGCAATGCCTAGTGAAAGGCTATGAACATAAGGATGAGTGACCTCATGGAGATCAACATCCAACACTGCGGAGACACCATCACATGTTTCTCAACGCAGTGATCTAGAGCATTGCCCCCATCCCTTATGGGAAATATGCAAAAGCATGTAAATCAACAGCCGCGGAGACACCATCACATGTTTCTCAACGCAAGCAATGACTAGCCAGGTCTTTCCCCGGGAAGGAACAACCACGGGAAGGGCAGTCTCCAATAAAGGAAACCACCTATGCCAAAACATGGTATCCATCCACAGACAGCTGTTTCGGGGTATTGCCCCTCATCAGTGTGGAGTAGGAAACTGGCTAGTAGGAGCAATGCCTAGTGAAAGGCTATGAACATAAGGATGAGTGACCTCATGGAGATCAACATCCAACACTGCGGAGACACCATCACATGTTTCTCAACGCAGTGATCTAGAGCATTGCCCCCATCCCTTATGGGAAATATGCAAAAGCATGTAAATCAACAGCCGCGGAGACACCATCACATGTTTCTCAACGCAAGCAATGACTAGCCAGGTCTTTCCCCGGGAAGGAACAACCACGGGAAGGGCAGTCTCCAATAAAGGAAACCACCTATGCCAAAACATGGTATCCATCCACAGACAGCTGTTTCGGGGTATTGCCCCTCATCAGTGTGGAGTAGGAAACTGGCTAGTAGGAGCAATGCCTAGTGAAAGGCTATGGACATAAGGATGAGTGACCTCATGGAGATCAACATCCAACACTGCGGAGACACCATCACATGTTTCTCAACGCAGTGATCTAGAGCATTGCCCCCATCCCTTATGGGAAATATGCAAAAGCATGTAAATCAACAGCCGCGGAGACACCATCACATGTTTCTCAACGCAAGCAATGACTAGCCAGGTCTTTCCCCGGGAAGGAACAACCACGGGAAGGGCAGTCTCCAATAAAGGAAACCACCTATGCCAAAACATGGTATCCATCCACAGACAGCTGTTTCGGGGTATTGCCCCTCATCAGTGTGGAGTAGGAAACTGGCTAGTAGGAGCAATGCCTAGTGAAAGGCTATGAACATAAGGATGAGTGACCTCATGGAGATCAACATCCAACACTGCGGAGACACCATCACATGTTTCTCAACGCAGTGATCTAGAGCATTGCCCCCATCCCTTATGGGAAATATGCAAAAGCATGTAAATCAACAGCCGCGGAGACACCATCACATGTTTCTCAACGCAAGCAATGACTAGCCAGGTCTTTCCCCGGGAAGGAACAACCACGGGAAGGGCAGTCTCCAATAAAGGAAACCACCTATGCCAAAACATGGTATCCATCCACAGACAGCTGTTTCGGGGTATTGCCCCTCATCAGTGTGGAGTAGGAAACTGGCTAGTAGGAGCAATGCCTAGTGAAAGGCTATGAACATAAGGATGAGTGACCTCATGGAGATCAACATCCAACACTGCGGAGACACCATCACATGTTTCTCAACGCAGTGATCTAGAGCATTGCCCCCATCCCTTATGGGAAATATGCAAAAGCATGTAAATCAACAGCCGCGGAGACACCATCACATGTTTCTCAACGCAAGCAATGACTAGCCAGGTCTTTCCCCGGGAAGGAACAACCACGGGAAGGGCAGTCTCCAATAAAGGAAACCACCTATGCCAAAACATGGTATCCATCCACAGACAGCTGTTTCGGGGTATTGCCCCTCATCAGTGTGGAGTAGGAAACTGGCTAGTAGGAGCAATGCCTAGTGAAAGGCTATGAACATAAGGATGAGTGACCTCATGGAGATCAACATCCAACACTGCGGAGACACCATCACATGTTTCTCAACGCAGTGATCTAGAGCATTGCCCCCATCCCTTATGGGAAATATGCAAAAGCATGTAAATCAACAGCCGCGGAGACACCATCACATGTTTCTCAACGCAAGCAATGACTAGCCAGGTCTTTCCCCGGGAAGGAACAACCACGGGAAGGGCAGTCTCCAATAAAGGAAACCACCTATGCCAAAACATGGTATCCATCCACAGACAGCTGTTTCGGGGTATTGCCCCTCATCAGTGTGGAGTAGGAAACTGGCTAGTAGGAGCAATGCCTAGTGAAAGGCTATGAACATAAGGATGAGTGACCTCATGGAGATCAACATCCAACACTGCGGAGACACCATCACATGTTTCTCAACGCAGTGATCTAGAGCATTGCCCCCATCCCTTATGGGAAATATGCAAAAGCATGTAAATCAACAGCCGCGGAGACACCATCACATGTTTCTCAACGCAAGCAATGACTAGCCAGGTCTTTCCCCGGGAAGGAACAACCACGGGAAGGGCAGTCTCCAATAAAGGAAACCACCTATGCCAAAACATGGTATCCATCCACAGACAGCTGTTTCGGGGTATTGCCCCTCATCAGTGTGGAGTAGGAAACTGGCTAGTAGGAGCAATGCCTAGTGAAAGGCTATGAACATAAGGATGAGTGACCTCATGGAGATCAACATCCAACACTGCGGAGACACCATCACATGTTTCTCAACGCAGTGATCTAGAGCATTGCCCCCATCCCTTATGGGAAATATGCAAAAGCATGTAAATCAACAGCCGCGGAGACACCATCACATGTTTCTCAACGCAAGCAATGACTAGCCAGGTCTTTCCCCGGGAAGGAACAACCACGGGAAGGGCAGTCTCCAATAAAGGAAACCACCTATGCCAAAACATGGTATCCATCCACAGACAGCTGTTTCGGGGTATTGCCCCTCATCAGTGTGGAGTAGGAAACTGGCTAGTAGGAGCAATGCCTAGTGAAAGGCTATGAACATAAGGATGAGTGACCTCATGGAGATCAACATCCAACACTGCGGAGACACCATCACATGTTTCTCAACGCAGTGATCTAGAGCATTGCCCCCATCCCTTATGGGAAATATGCAAAAGCATGTAAATCAACAGCCGCGGAGACACCATCACATGTTTCTCAACGCAAGCAATGACTAGCCAGGTCTTTCCCCGGGAAGGAACAACCACGGGAAGGGCAGTCTCCAATAAAGGAAACCACCTATGCCAAAACATGGTATCCATCCACAGACAGCTGTTTCGGGGTATTGCCCCTCATCAGTGTGGAGTAGGAAACTGGCTAGTAGGAGCAATGCCTAGTGAAAGGCTATGAACATAAGGATGAGTGACCTCATGGAGATCAACATCCAACACTGCGGAGACACCATCACATGTTTCTCAACGCAGTGATCTAGAGCATTGCCCCCATCCCTTATGGGAAATATGCAAAAGCATGTAAATCAACAGCCGCGGAGACACCATCACATGTTTCTCAACGCAAGCAATGACTAGCCAGGTCTTTCCCCGGGAAGGAACAACCACGGGAAGGGCAGTCTCCAATAAAGGAAACCACCTATGCCAAAACATGGTATCCATCCACAGACAGCTGTTTCGGGGTATTGCCCCTCATCAGTGTGGAGTAGGAAACTGGCTAGTAGGAGCAATGCCTAGTGAAAGGCTATGAACATAAGGATGAGTGACCTCATGGAGATCAACATCCAACACTGCGGAGACACCATCACATGTTTCTCAACGCAGTGATCTAGAGCATTGCCCCCATCCCTTATGGGAAATATGCAAAAGCATGTAAATCAACAGCCGCGGAGACACCATCACATGTTTCTCAACGCAAGCAATGACTAGCCAGGTCTTTCCCCGGGAAGGAACAACCACGGGAAGGGCAGTCTCCAATAAAGGAAACCACCTATGCCAAAACATGGTATCCATCCACAGACAGCTGTTTCGGGGTATTGCCCCTCATCAGTGTGGAGTAGGAAACTGGCTAGTAGGAGCAATGCCTAGTGAAAGGCTATGAACATAAGGATGAGTGACCTCATGGAGATCAACATCCAACACTGCGGAGACACCATCACATGTTTCTCAACGCAGTGATCTAGAGCATTGCCCCCATCCCTTATGGGAAATATGCAAAAGCATGTAAATCAACAGCCGCGGAGACACCATCACATGTTTCTCAACGCAAGCAATGACTAGCCAGGTCTTTCCCCGGGAAGGAACAACCACGGGAAGGGCAGTCTCCAATAAAGGAAACCACCTATGCCAAAACATGGTATCCATCCACAGACAGCTGTTTCGGGGTATTGCCCCTCATCAGTGTGGAGTAGGAAACTGGCTAGTAGGAGCAATGCCTAGTGAAAGGCTATGAACATAAGGATGAGTGACCTCATGGAGATCAACATCCAACACTGCGGAGACACCATCACATGTTTCTCAACGCAGTGATCTAGAGCATTGCCCCCATCCCTTATGGGAAATATGCAAAAGCATGTAAATCAACAGCCGCGGAGACACCATCACATGTTTCTCAACGCAAGCAATGACTAGCCAGGTCTTTCCCCGGGAAGGAACAACCACGGGAAGGGCAGTCTCCAATAAAGGAAACCACCTATGCCAAAACATGGTATCCATCCACAGACAGCTGTTTCGGGGTATTGCCCCTCATCAGTGTGGAGTAGGAAACTGGCTAGTAGGAGCAATGCCTAGTGAAAGGCTATGAACATAAGGATGAGTGACCTCATGGAGATCAACATCCAACACTGCGGAGACACCATCACATGTTTCTCAACGCAGTGATCTAGAGCATTGCCCCCATCCCTTATGGGAAATATGCAAAAGCATGTAAATCAACAGCCGCGGAGACACCATCACATGTTTCTCAACGCAAGCAATGACTAGCCAGGTCTTTCCCCGGGAAGGAACAACCACGGGAAGGGCAGTCTCCAATAAAGGAAACCACCTATGCCAAAACATGGTATCCATCCACAGACAGCTGTTTCGGGGTATTGCCCCTCATCAGTGTGGAGTAGGAAACTGGCTAGTAGGAGCAATGCCTAGTGAAAGGCTATGAACATAAGGATGAGTGACCTCATGGAGATCAACATCCAACACTGCGGAGACACCATCACATGTTTCTCAACGCAGTGATCTAGAGCATTGCCCCCATCCCTTATGGGAAATATGCAAAAGCATGTAAATCAACAGCCGCGGAGACACCATCACATGTTTCTCAACGCAAGCAATGACTAGCCAGGTCTTTCCCCGGGAAGGAACAACCACGGGAAGGGCAGTCTCCAATAAAGGAAACCACCTATGCCAAAACATGGTATCCATCCACAGACAGCTGTTTCGGGGTATTGCCCCTCATCAGTGTGGAGTAGGAAACTGGCTAGTAGGAGCAATGCCTAGTGAAAGGCTATGAACATAAGGATGAGTGACCTCATGGAGATCAACATCCAACACTGCGGAGACACCATCACATGTTTCTCAACGCAGTGATCTAGAGCATTGCCCCCATCCCCTGTGAGGTCACTCATCCTTATGTTCATAGCCTTTCACTAGGCATTGCTCCTACTAGCCAGTTTCCTACTCCACACTGATGAGGGGCAATACCCCGAAACAGCTGTCTGTGGATGGATACCATGTTTTGGCATAGGTGGTTTCCTTTATTGGAGACTGCCCTTCCCGTGGTTGTTCCTTCCCGGGGAAAGACCTGGCTAGTCATTGCTTGCGTTGAGAAACATGTGATGGTGTCTCCGCGGCTGTTGATTTACATGCTTTTGCATATTTCCCATAAGGGATGGGGGCAATGCTCTAGATCACTGCGTTGAGAAACATGTGATGGTGTCTCCGCAGTGTTGGATGTTGATCTCCATGAGGTCACTCATCCTTATGTTCATAGCCTTTCACTAGGCATTGCTCCTACTAGCCAGTTTCCTACTCCACACTGATGAGGGGCAATACCCCGAAACAGCTGTCTGTGGATGGATACCATGTTTTGGCATAGGTGGTTTCCTTTATTGGAGACTGCCCTTCCCGTGGTTGTTCCTTCCCGGGGAAAGACCTGGCTAGTCATTGCTTGCGTTGAGAAACATGTGATGGTGTCTCCGCGGCTGTTGATTTACATGCTTTTGCATATTTCCCATAAGGGATGGGGGCAATGCTCTAGATCACTGCGTTGAGAAACATGTGATGGTGTCTCCGCAGTGTTGGATGTTGATCTCCATGAGGTCACTCATCCTTATGTTCATAGCCTTTCACTAGGCATTGCTCCTACTAGCCAGTTTCCTACTCCACACTGATGAGGGGCAATACCCCGAAACAGCTGTCTGTGGATGGATACCATGTTTTGGCATAGGTGGTTTCCTTTATTGGAGACTGCCCTTCCCGTGGTTGTTCCTTCCCGGGGAAAGACCTGGCTAGTCATTGCTTGCGTTGAGAAACATGTGATGGTGTCTCCGCGGCTGTTGATTTACATGCTTTTGCATATTTCCCATAAGGGATGGGGGCAATGCTCTAGATCACTGCGTTGAGAAACATGTGATGGTGTCTCCGCAGTGTTGGATGTTGATCTCCATGAGGTCACTCATCCTTATGTTCATAGCCTTTCACTAGGCATTGCTCCTACTAGCCAGTTTCCTACTCCACACTGATGAGGGGCAATACCCCGAAACAGCTGTCTGTGGATGGATACCATGTTTTGGCATAGGTGGTTTCCTTTATTGGAGACTGCCCTTCCCGTGGTTGTTCCTTCCCGGGGAAAGACCTGGCTAGTCATTGCTTGCGTTGAGAAACATGTGATGGTGTCTCCGCGGCTGTTGATTTACATGCTTTTGCATATTTCCCATAAGGGATGGGGGCAATGCTCTAGATCACTGCGTTGAGAAACATGTGATGGTGTCTCCGCAGTGTTGGATGTTGATCTCCATGAGGTCACTCATCCTTATGTTCATAGCCTTTCACTAGGCATTGCTCCTACTAGCCAGTTTCCTACTCCACACTGATGAGGGGCAATACCCCGAAACAGCTGTCTGTGGATGGATACCATGTTTTGGCATAGGTGGTTTCCTTTATTGGAGACTGCCCTTCCCGTGGTTGTTCCTTCCCGGGGAAAGACCTGGCTAGTCATTGCTTGCGTTGAGAAACATGTGATGGTGTCTCCGCGGCTGTTGATTTACATGCTTTTGCATATTTCCCATAAGGGATGGGGGCAATGCTCTAGATCACTGCGTTGAGAAACATGTGATGGTGTCTCCGCAGTGTTGGATGTTGATCTCCATGAGGTCACTCATCCTTATGTTCATAGCCTTTCACTAGGCATTGCTCCTACTAGCCAGTTTCCTACTCCACACTGATGAGGGGCAATACCCCGAAACAGCTGTCTGTGGATGGATACCATGTTTTGGCATAGGTGGTTTCCTTTATTGGAGACTGCCCTTCCCGTGGTTGTTCCTTCCCGGGGAAAGACCTGGCTAGTCATTGCTTGCGTTGAGAAACATGTGATGGTGTCTCCGCGGCTGTTGATTTACATGCTTTTGCATATTTCCCATAAGGGATGGGGGCAATGCTCTAGATCACTGCGTTGAGAAACATGTGATGGTGTCTCCGCAGTGTTGGATGTTGATCTCCATGAGGTCACTCATCCTTATGTTCATAGCCTTTCACTAGGCATTGCTCCTACTAGCCAGTTTCCTACTCCACACTGATGAGGGGCAATACCCCGAAACAGCTGTCTGTGGATGGATACCATGTTTTGGCATAGGTGGTTTCCTTTATTGGAGACTGCCCTTCCCGTGGTTGTTCCTTCCCGGGGAAAGACCTGGCTAGTCATTGCTTGCGTTGAGAAACATGTGATGGTGTCTCCGCGGCTGTTGATTTACATGCTTTTGCATATTTCCCATAAGGGATGGGGGCAATGCTCTAGATCACTGCGTTGAGAAACATGTGATGGTGTCTCCGCAGTGTTGGATGTTGATCTCCATGAGGTCACTCATCCTTATGTTCATAGCCTTTCACTAGGCATTGCTCCTACTAGCCAGTTTCCTACTCCACACTGATGAGGGGCAATACCCCGAAACAGCTGTCTGTGGATGGATACCATGTTTTGGCATAGGTGGTTTCCTTTATTGGAGACTGCCCTTCCCGTGGTTGTTCCTTCCCGGGGAAAGACCTGGCTAGTCATTGCTTGCGTTGAGAAACATGTGATGGTGTCTCCGCGGCTGTTGATTTACATGCTTTTGCATATTTCCCATAAGGGATGGGGGCAATGCTCTAGATCACTGCGTTGAGAAACATGTGATGGTGTCTCCGCAGTGTTGGATGTTGATCTCCATGAGGTCACTCATCCTTATGTTCATAGCCTTTCACTAGGCATTGCTCCTACTAGCCAGTTTCCTACTCCACACTGATGAGGGGCAATACCCCGAAACAGCTGTCTGTGGATGGATACCATGTTTTGGCATAGGTGGTTTCCTTTATTGGAGACTGCCCTTCCCGTGGTTGTTCCTTCCCGGGGAAAGACCTGGCTAGTCATTGCTTGCGTTGAGAAACATGTGATGGTGTCTCCGCGGCTGTTGATTTACATGCTTTTGCATATTTCCCATAAGGGATGGGGGCAATGCTCTAGATCACTGCGTTGAGAAACATGTGATGGTGTCTCCGCAGTGTTGGATGTTGATCTCCATGAGGTCACTCATCCTTATGTTCATAGCCTTTCACTAGGCATTGCTCCTACTAGCCAGTTTCCTACTCCACACTGATGAGGGGCAATACCCCGAAACAGCTGTCTGTGGATGGATACCATGTTTTGGCATAGGTGGTTTCCTTTATTGGAGACTGCCCTTCCCGTGGTTGTTCCTTCCCGGGGAAAGACCTGGCTAGTCATTGCTTGCGTTGAGAAACATGTGATGGTGTCTCCGCGGCTGTTGATTTACATGCTTTTGCATATTTCCCATAAGGGATGGGGGCAATGCTCTAGATCACTGCGTTGAGAAACATGTGATGGTGTCTCCGCAGTGTTGGATGTTGATCTCCATGAGGTCACTCATCCTTATGTTCATACCCTAATAGAGAATGTCCGCCGGTTCAGAAGAAAACCATGATCTATAAGGGAAACAATGAAAATACTGGGAATAATGACGGCTTGTATCCCTGGAGTGAAGTGGAGTCAGTTTCACTAGCGGAAGTTACAGGAGCAGGTTCTGCAGACCTGGGACAGAAAACAGAGTTTGTTAGACAAGAAGATGACACTCTCCCGTTCAGTAAAGAAATCATTACATTGGTGGACCACCCCAGAAAACCTGAAGGTAGGAGTACCATGGGATCTCTGTCCCTGTGTCACAGTGACCACAGACGCCATTCAGTTTGGATGGGGCGGACATATAGAGGGAGAATTCTATCAAGGACAATGGGACCCAGAAATGAAAACCAAATCATCAAATTTCAATGAATTATACGCCATATGGAAAGTTCTATACCAGGCCCGAGCAAAGATCAGAGGCAAACATATGAAAGTTCTTTCCGACAATGTGACTGCAGTGGCATTTCTAAGACACAAGGGAGGCCCAAAACATCCATCATTATAACAACTGGCAAACCGGATCTTCAAGTGGGCAGAGAACTCGGTCGAATCCATCTGGACAGTACACCTGGAGGGAGCCAGGAACCAGCTGGCAGATTACCTAAGCAGATCATCGATAAATCCCACCAAATGGAAATTGAACTTGGAGATATTCAACATGCTGTGGCAACGTTGGGGAACACCACGGGTGGATCCCTTTGCCTCCAGAACCAATGCAAAGGTCAGAACCTTCTTTTCGCTAAATCCCCTAGAGGGGGCAGCGGGGGTCGATGCTCTTTGACAACCCTGGGGAGAAGGGCTCCTGCACACTTTTCCACCCCTTCCACTGAATCCAAGAATGCTCAGAAAGATACTAGACGAAGGAGCAACAGCAATCGTAGTAGTTGAAGAGAAAAAAAAAAGCGCTCCAGCTCCCATAAATACATGGATTTTTATTTTTCCATTAAAAACATTTAAACAGTGGCATGCTCATGTGAAGCAGCTCAGGGAACAAGTGACATAGTTCCCTTTTGGCCGAAGAGGAGCTGGTTCTCCCTACTAAACAGAATGGCTGTGGAAAGAACCGTCCTTTTACCAAAGAGACAGGATCTGCTGCACCAGGGCCCGATACTGCACACGAATCCGGACTCACTACACCTATCTGCTTGGATCCTGAGCGCCAGACCCTGAGATCCAGAGGCCTTCAGAAGATGTGATCACCACACTCCAATCAAGTAGGAAGCCGTTGACATCGGCAATTTATAATAAAATTTGGAAGCAGTTCTGTACCTTCTCAGGAGGAGCCCCAATAGATGCTACACGTCCAGACATTCCCAGGATCCTCGACTTCCTCCAACTAGGGTTTCGAAAGGGCCTTTGGCCTAGAAACAGACTTGATAAATGAGGAGGAGGTGTCGCATTGTATGTTAGAAACGAGTATATCTGCACAGAGATTGAAGCTTCAGAGACTGGGAGTTCTGTGGAAACTGGGTAAGAATACAAGGACAGAACAATTAAAGGACACCATTGTAGGCATTTACTACAGGCCGCCTGTGCAAGCTGAAGATATGGATGAACTCTTATGCATCAAATGGCCAAGTTCTCCAAAAAAATATGACATAGTTGTCATGGGAAATTTCAACTATCCTGACATTTGTTGGGAATCTCTCTCAGGCAAAACAAACAGGTCAAGGAAATTCTTATCCTCTCTTGCTGACAACTTTATCTTCCAAAAGGTAGGGGAGAAAACAAGGGGAACTGCAACCTTGGATCTAATCCTTATAAACAGGGAGTAAATGGTTGAGGAGGTAAAAGTGGCTGGGACCCTAGGAGGTAGCGACCATGCTATTTTAGAATTTTGGATAACTAGAGGAGGAAGACCGGTGAAGACTCAAACATCATGGTTAGATTTCAGAAAGGCAGATTTTAAGGGATTAAAAAAGAGAATTGGAGGGATCCAATGGCTGGATATCCTTAAGGGCAAAAATGTCCAGGAAGGATGGGAAATCTTGAAAAATTAAATTCTCAAAGCACAATTGTTAACAATTCCAAAAAGAGGGAAGAATAGGAAGCATTCAAGGAAACCAGGATGGATGAACACAGAAATTAAGCACATGCTAAAAAGGAAGAAAGAAATGTTTATAAAATGGAAAGAGGGATGCATATCTAAAGAAGAATAAAATGCTGTCTGCAGAACTTGCAGGGCACAAATCAGATTAGCTAAAGCTGACAATGAATTGAGGCTTGCAAGAGATGTCAAAAGAAATAATAAAGGTGTTAGGCATCAGGTTCCTGCAGCTGCACAGTGGGAATCCAGAGCCTTGCATCTGGTGGTCTCCCATTCTCCACCGACCACTCAGGAGCCTGCGCAGCAATCTCGGCATCCCAGATGATCTGCTCAGACCAGTTCTGTAGGACTGGTTGGTGCTGCCACCTCTGGGTCAGCAATAGCAGCGCAGGCTGTCCTGCAGCAAGCCACTCCAGAGGCTAAGTCCTCTCATCCCGCTATTGGCATGCTCACGAGACAATCTCCCTTTGGAGATTGGGAGTCACGTGCTCAGGTCCTTCTCCTGATCTGATTGGTCCATCTCAGAGATCTGGAAGGTCCCGGCAGCGCACGGCTATAAAAGGCCCGCAAGGCTGTTCGGCCATGCTCTAGTAAAGACTCTTCTTGCTACATGTGTGAATGGTGATGGATGTAAGATTCTGGTGACTGACTTATTAAGATTCCCCTCCCTCTGATATTACACATGTGGATAGGGAACTATAGAAAGAGTCAGCGCCAGTCAGTGGCAAACCTTAGGCCACTGTGCACACCGCACCTCTACACTAGCGTCCGGTGGTGTCACGTCTCTCACGGCACTATCGCATAGCGGCTGTGTCTGCTGCCGCGCTCCATTCAGCAGCACTTGCCGGCGTCCGCAGTAGCGACACCGCAAGCACGGTAGGTCTAGACGGACACCGTCCCCTGTCTTGGGCCTGTGTCCTGTGACCAGATACCATGCGTGCAATTTCGCTGAGACCTGTGAGTCTAACAGGCTTGGTGTTTATGTTTATGTTACAGCTCCTCTGTGAGTTAACAGAGTCCTCTCTGCGCACATTGGGTGACGTTGAACCCGTGCGCATTATACCGCCATATAGCGCGTCTGCCATTGTCTAGCAGCGGTTTTAACACCTACTGCACGGTGGACCCCGGGCGGCAACCGCACTTTCTATTATTTAATATTTAGTATGTTCCGCCATCCCTAACATTATACTAGCGCCAGGGTCTGGCTAGTAATGGCGAACCAACAGCAGCTGCGGCAGTACATTCGGCAGCTGGAGGACAGGTTGGTGGCTCTGGAGAGTCCCACCTCAGCTGCGAATGCTACTGCGGCCGCTGTTCAGGCAGTCGCAGAGGCTGTCTCACGTATGCCCATGCTCACACAGGCACTGACATTATCTCGCCTCCCGCTGCCCGACAAGTTTTCGGGTGACAGCGCCACCTGTAGGGGATTCGTGAGCCAGTGCTCTATTCAGCTTGAGCTACTGGCCGCACGGTTCCCTACAGAGTGGGCTAAGGTGGGGTTTATTGTCTCCCTCCTGTCGGTCAGGGCGTTAGAGTGGGCTACGCCATTGTGGGAGCGTGATGACCCCGTGGTTCTGAGCGCCGCTCAGTTTCTCACATCCATTAAGCAGGTCTTTTTGGGACCACGGGTCACTTACGACACCTCTCTCCAACTATTAGCCCTAACACAGGGGTCCCTCTCGGTCAGCCATTACACCGTCCGATTCCGGACATTGGTTTCCGAGTTGGAGTGGCCTGTTAAGACACTCGTCCCTGTGTTTTGGAGAGGGTTAGCGGAGCATGTCAAGGATGCTCTAGCAACCAGAGAGGTCCCCACAACTCTGGAGGAGTTGATTGCCATTTCCACCCGCATTGATCTCCGATTTGTGGAGTGCGTGCTGGAGCGTGTGCAATCCAGGCGAAGGATTATGTTGGCTCCCACCTTCTCCGAGCCGCTAAAATTTCCCGCTCAGGAGCTGATACCTTCTGAACCTAAGGAGATGTCTCGCGCCGGTCCAAAGCCGCGGCCGGTGCGAAGGTCCGCACGTTGTTACCAGTGCCGACAGTTTGGTCACTTGGCTAACACGTGATCACTGCAGTTGAAAAAATGATCAAGTCCAGTGGTCGTAGGTGGGGATCTATCAGATATGAAACCTTTCTCTCCCAAACCGGTATTCCATGGGACCTAAGATAGTGGACCTTCCACCTGGGAGGCAGAGGTCACCGTGGATTCCGGGGCAGAAGGGAACTTCATGTCCTCGTCCTTCGCCCAAAAGCACGCTATTCCACTGGTGTTACTGCCCCAAACCTTGACCATTAGGGTGGTTAATGGTGCACCTTTACCATCTCAGGTTACCCACCAGACATCACTACTCGGGCTCTCAATCTCACCATCCCACCGTGAGATTTTGTCCCTGTTCATTTTGCCAGATGGCATCGACCAGGTGCTTCTCGGAGTTCCCTGGCTCCATTGCCATTCCCCTCATATTGATTGGGCTTCGGGGAATATACTGGGTTGGAGCAAGGATTGTGAGGGAAGGTGCCTGAGGGGCAGTGTTCAGGTAGCCTCCACTAAAGTGCCCACGGATCTCTCCATGCTTGCTAATCCATACCACCAGTATGCGGACGTCTTCTCTAAAAAATCTGCGGAGACGCTTCCGCCGCACCGTCCTTACGATTGTCCGATAAATCTATTGCCAGGCACGGAACCTCCTAGAGGCTGCGTGTATCTGTTATCACTCCCCGAGATGAAGGCTATGTCTCAATATATCCGGGAGAACCTGGCAAGAGGTTTTATCAGAATGTCGGTGTCGCCGGCTTGTGCAGGGTTCTTCTTCGTGCAGAAGAAGAGTGGAGAGTTACGTCCCTGCATTGACTACTGAGGTCTCGACGCCATAACAGTTAAAAACAAGTACCCTCTTCTGTTGATCTCTGAGTTATTTGACAGGTTGCGAGGGGCCCAGATCTTTACAAAATTAGATCTACGGGGGGGCGTACAACCTGATCCACATGCGCGAAGGAGACGAGTGGAAGACAGCCTTTAATACCAGGGATGGCCACTAGTGTTGAGCATTCCGATACTGCAAATATTGGGTATCGGTCGATATTCGCGGTATCGGAATTCCGATACTGAGTTCCGATACTTTTAGCATATCGAATACCGGAATCGGAAGTTCCCATAATGCTATGAGCCAGTTTGATTTAATTCAGCCAATGACAATCTTCAGAAGTGTGGGCACATCCTGTTAGGCATGTAGGCATGTTAAGTAATGGCATGGCTGTGATTGGCTGCTGAAATGATGTCATGATGCACTATAAAAGCTGCCGCCGCCATTTCGGGCTCACTCTGCTGTGAATTCAGTTAGGGACAGGCTGCTGTTCAAGACTCTGAGGGACAGTTAGACATAGCGATTTTCCAAATCATATTGTGTTTTACCCAGGCTACATAATCAACCACTGTAGCTTTCTTTTGCCTTGCAGCAGTGTTCACAGCTGTCTGCAAGGTCTGTGTGAGTGCAGCTCACGCTGTGTAGTGTGTCCTGCAGCCACGTCTGGTTGTAGGCCGCTCAGCGTGCGTCACTGCCTCATACATATTTTTCTTTTATTGCAACTCATTTTTCATTCTCCTATTAGTGTGCATCCATCCGTATCCATATATGTTGGTTGCAAACACTATAGGAGTAGACAGCGGAGCCTCTCTGCAGCCGTTCAGTGCTAGTGCCCAGTTATCTGCACTGTTCACGGCTGTCTGAGAGGTCTCTGTGTGTGAGTGCAGCTCACGCTGTAGTGTGTCATGCAGCTAAGTCTGGTTGTAGGCCGCTCAGCGTGCGTCACTGCCTCATACATATTTTTCTTTTACTGCAGCTCATTTTTCATTCTCCTATTTGTGTGCATCCATCCGTATCCATATAAGTTGGTTGCAAACACTATAGGAGTAGACAGCGGAGCCTCTCTGCAGCCTTTCAGTGCTAGTGCCCAGTTATTTGCACTGTTCACGGCTGTCTGAGAGGTCTCTGTGTGTGAGTGCAGCTCACGCTGTAGTGTGTCCTGCAGCTAAGTCTGGTTGTAGGCCGCTCAGCGTGCGTCACTGCCTCATACATATTTTTCTTTTATTGCAACTCATTTTTCATTCTCCTATTAGTGTGCATCCATCCGTATCCATATATGTTGGTTGCAAACACTATAGGAGTAGACAGCGGAGCCTTTCTGCAGCCTTTCAGTGCTAGTGCCCAGTTATCTGCACTGTTCACGGCTGTTTGAGAGGTCTCTGTGTGTGAGTGCAGCTCACGCTGTAGTGTGTCCTGCAGCTACGTCTGGTTGTAGGCCGCTCAGCATGCGTCACTGCCTCATACATATTTTTCTTTTATTGCAGCTTATTTTTCATTCTCCTATTAGTGTGCATCCATCCGTATCCATCTACATTGGTTGGTTGCAAACACTATATAGGAGTAGATAGAGGAGCCTTTTTTCTAGCTTGTGCCCTTCAGCCGCAGCCAGATTAGTATTACCCTATTTTTTGTAGCCTCATCTTTTGCATTGTAGGTTACCTTCCTGCATTGTAATAGCTCCAAAAAGTTTGTGATACTATCGCTTTCAAATCTTTGGTCACATTCCTTTTGTTTTTTTGAAAAAAAAGAAAACAAAATAAAGTTCACCAAACACTACATTTGACAGTTGTGTAGGCCACATTAGCAAATATTAAAGTGTAGTCCACACACTTTATAAAATTAGTGTTTCTTATACCTGTAAGCAGCTGTTCAGGAATAAGCATATTATGCCCCCCCTTTGTACTTTTCTGCCTATCTTTATCAGTCTGCCAAGATGAAGAAGGCAGGGAGTAAGGCACGTGGGCGTGGAGTTTCAGCAGGGAGAGGACGTGGGGATTCTGCAGGGAGAGGATGTGGGGATTCTGGGCCTGCTGCGGGCACCAGTGAGTCAGCATCCCCCAGTTTTACCAGGCAACAGTCCTTTATGCGCAGCTTTGTAGGACCTCGCCGTACCCCACTGCTGCGGGAGGAACAAATTGAAGCCGTTGTTGGATGGATGGCAGCTAACGCATAGACTTCAATGACTTCCATGTCCTCTCAGGGCCAGAGCACTGAAGAGAAACCATCTGTCTTTTCACAACCTACCAAATTGCCCAGGCAGTCAGAGAGCCCTGTACAGGAGCCATCACAGTCTCTACTTCTGTTCTCTGAATCTGTTGGCTTGGAAAGAGGGGGCCAGCCAAGCAGCATTCAAGAATGTGAAGAAGAGGGAGTATGCAGTGATGCCCAACTGCTTTGTCCCTCTGAATCTGAAGAGGCGGGTGGGCGAGTGCCTATGGTCAGCACACCTCAGTACGCATCAGATGATGACGAGACTCAGGTGCCACTTTCTGGTGCGTACAGTGCTGCCGAGACTACCCAGGAGAAGCAGGTGTTTGAAGAGGGGAGTGTAGATGATGAGGTCCTTGAGCCATCATGGCGTGAGGAACAGGAAGGCGGTGGGAGCAGCTCTGAGGAAGAGATTCCCCGAACGGCCAAAACAGGAGGGAGAGGGAGGGGGCAGACTTGGTTGCCTGTTGCCTCCACTTTGGCACCCGTTAGGAGCATTCCTCTTCCAAAAGCCAAAACGGGCGCACCCAAGATTTGCAGTGCGTGGTCCTTTTTTGACACAGTTGCAGATGACATTTGCTTTGTCAAATGCAAGCTGTGTCATCAGAAAGTCAAAAGAGGGAAAAGTGTCAGCAATCTCAATATCACAAATATGTGAAAACATGTGCGGACCAAGCATGTGGTGGAGTTACACAGACACACTGAAGACGTAGGCCAACCTACAGCACCACCTACCACCTCTTCAGCTCGTGTTGTAGCTTCTTCCTCCAGCTCACACACAGCTGGTTCGGCTTCCTCACAGGATCGCCATGGAAGAACCTCTGGCACTGTTGTCCAGAGACCCAGTGACATTCCACCCACAGCACCACGTTCCCATTCATCCTCACACTCCCAGGCCACTCTACAGCCATCGGTAGCGCAGGCATGGGAGAAAAGGCGGGCATACTCGGCAAACCATCCCTGACCACAGGCTCTGAATGCTGGCATGGCCAAATTACTGGCCCTTGAATTGCTCTCATTAAGGCTGGTGAAGACTGACACCTTCCGGAACTTCATGGCATTGGCAGTCCCACAATACACCATGCCCAGCCACTTTTATTTCAGCAGGCATGCCGTCCCTGCCCTGCAAAAGCATGTGGAGGGAAAAATTAAACATGCACTACTAAACGCCGTCAGTAGCAAGGTCCACCTGACCACCAATGCGTGGACCAGTACCCATGGACAGGGTGTTAAATATTAATAATCCTTTAATTTCTTATAAGACTCAGTTCTGTACATTGCTTTAGCTGACACGACATAGGCTATTTTTGTAAGCTTTGCTCATGGTACAGGACAACTCCATATATACCGAGATCACGTGCTTTAAGAGACATATATAATTCATGGCTCACTGTAGAGGTCGCTCTCACTCCTTCCCTCACCATAATGAGACACAGACGCAAGATGTCATCTCTGCAAGGACATAGCTGAACAGCTGGTATGTAACTTTACTACGAAGAAGCCTAAGAGAGACAGAGGCCATTTGCCATGTGGAATCCCAGAGAAAGAAGGTGACAAGCTTTTGCTATGAACTAATGGACAATCTCTCTTTCACCTATTTTTATGTTTTTCTGTAATAATCTTTTCTTTGATGGAAGAATCCAAATAAACCACTATATTTTTATCTGGTAACTAGTCCTAAGTATTTTACAAGAATACGCATTATTTTACACAGGGACGATACCTTTCCCTCACTGCCCATTGGGTCAATGTTGTGGAGCCGGGTACAGATCTTGAGAGTGGCGCTGTACGTGTTCTGCCAACTCTAAGGATTGCAGGAAACCAGTCTGTACACATTGACTCCTCCTCATACTCCAGTTCCTCTGAATCAGCGCTGCAGGAGCCTGTTACAACTGATATGAGCACAGCCGTGGCCAAACGTCAACAGGCCGTACTGAAATTAATTTCTTTGGGGAATCGAAGCCACACAGCGCAGGAGCTCTGGAATGCCATCAAGCAGGAGAGCGACGTGTTGTTTCTGCCAGCGAATCTCCAGTCAGGCTTGGTAGTGTGTGACAATGGCCGAAATCTGGTGGCAGCTCTGGGCCTAGGCAACCTCACTCACATCCCATGTCTGGCACATGTGCTCAACTTGGTCGTGCAGAGCTTTCTGAGGACCTATCCGGATCTTGATGCACTGCTGCAAAAGGTCCACATAGAGTGCGCTCACTTGCGGCGTTCCAGCACGGCAAGATCGCGCATTGCAGCTCTGCAGCGCCGATTACACCTTCTGGAACATCGCATCATATGCGACCTACCCACCAGGTGGAATTCAACGTTACATATGTTGGAGCGGTTGTGTGAGCAGCAGGCAGCAGTAATGGAGTACCAGCTGCATCAGGCGCAAACAAGTCGCACTGTGCACCTGTCACACTTCAACCCCATTGAGTGGGCCTCTATGAAGGACACCTGCCTTGCTTTGCGTGCCTTCGATGATTCCACGCGGATGGCGAGTGCAGATGATTTACTAGTCCGCATGACTGTCCCACTTATCTGCCTGCTTCAAAAAACACTGCAAGTACTAAGGGAGGAGGTTTTGGAAGAGGTGGAGGATGAAGAATCACAAATGCCATCTGCTTCTGGACAGTCTACGCTACATGGTTCCTCACAAAGGCCTAGGCAGGGGACACTTTGTGAGGAGGATGAGGAGGAGTCAATGGAGGAGGAAGACATGTCTCCAGGGGAGGGAGGTACACAATGCTCTAGTCAGTATGTACAGCGAGGGTGGGGTGATGCAGAGCAGGCAGAGATGACGCCTCAAGCAGGGGACAGCGCTTCTTGGGCAGTTGGGAGTCTGCAGCACATGGTTGATTTCATGCTGCAGTGCCTGAGAAACGACCGCCGCATTGCCCACATTCTCAACACGGTTGATTATTGGGTGTACACCCTCCTAGATCCTCGCTACCGGGACAACTTACAAAGCCTCATAACACCGTTGAACAGGGAGCGTAAAATGCTGGAGTACCAAGAGACACTGGTGCATTCTATCATGTTCTCCATTCCACCCGAGAGCAGTGCTGCTAGTGCTTTACAAAGCAGCTCTGTGAGTTGAGGCAGTGGAGGAAGCTCTGCACAAAGAGGGAGCAGAGGCAGCGCCTCAGCACAAGGCAAGACCAGTATGGCCCAAATGTGGCAAAGTTTTGTGTGCCCATCACAAATGTCTACACCATCACAGACGGCTCCAGTCAGCAGGAGGCAACGTTTCCGTCAGATGGTGACAGACTACATGTCTTGCCCTGTCAGTGTACTCCCAGACGGCTCTTCCCCCTTCAAATTTTGGGTCTCTAAGCTGGATACATGGCCAGAGCTTAGCCAGTATGCATTGGAGGTGCTGGCTTGCCCTGCTGCCAGTGTATTATCAGAACCCGTCTTTAGTGCCGCAGGTGGTGTACTAACAGACCGTCGCACGCGACTATCCTCCGATAACGTTGACCGGCTTACTTTTCTGAAAATGAACCTCCTGCTTAGTAACCGTGTTCCAGCACAGTCAGCTGGTCCACGGTTGGGCCATTGGCTCTTGTTCCTTCTGCTGCCTCTCTGGGTTCCAGCACCGTCAGCTGGTCCTCGCTAGTTCCATTTGCTCTTGTTCCTTCTGCTACCCATCTGGGTTCCAGTACCATCAGCTGGTTCTCGGCAGTTCCTCAGCCTTCTTGTACCTTCTGCTACTTTTCCAAGTTCAAGCTTGTGGAAATGGTTTTTGGTTCTCACTCTGGATCTCACTGACGACAACCCTGAAGACGACGGCCCTGAAGACCACACCGAAGAAGACCAAAAACATGACCCTGAAGAAGGTGACCAAGAGGACAAAGAACATGAAGACAACCACCAAGATGCAGAACAGCAAGAGACAGAAGAACAAGAAGCAGAAGAACAAAAAGCAGAAGAACCAAAAGCAGAAGAACATTAAGCATAAGACTAAATATCAGAGCAAAAGATATTATCTAAATTATAAGCAGAAGAAGACTAAGCAATGTATGGGGGTGAGTTCGTTCCTCCTCGTGGTGCCCCTGGAAAATGCCTGCTGCTGCAAGCCAAACTGATCGCGGACAAATCCTGTTGTAAATCTTTTGTGAGAGGCAGAACGGAAGCTGTAATCTTCAAACTTTTATAGATAACAGCTATAGGAATGCCTGTCACAAATAAGAATATGATGAAGAAGAAGAATAAGAAGAAGATGAAGAAGAATATGAAGAAGAATAATAGTTGAATGAGAAGAATACGAAGAATGTGAAAAAAAGTATAATAGGAATAAGGTGAAGAAGAAGAAGATGAATAAGGTGAAGAAGTTGATGAAACAGATGCTGCTGCTGCTGAGGATCATGAAGGATAAAGTGTGGGAGAAGTAAAAATGAAGGTGAAGTGCATGGAAGAAGAGAAACATACTGTACATATCTGACAAAATATAAAAAAGGTTAACATAGTCAATATCTTTGTAACTCCGAACGTCTTTAAAACAAAAAATTTATTCCTGCTATTCCATTTGATTGGGCTAAACCTCTATGCCTTTAATGTCTCCTCCACCTCCACCAATACATTCTACATTATTCTTAGTTGTTTTTCTTCATGTAGAATTAACCTACAAGGAAAGAAAGGAGTTTTTTTAATTCTGATATTTCTGTCCCATTGACTTGAATGGGACTTCCGGTATCGGAATCGGCGATACCCGATACATTTTGGATAACGGCCGATCCAATACGATCCGATATTTCTCAATATCGGATGGTATCACTCAACACTAATGGCCACTATAAATATCTGGTCATGCCCTTCGACCTCTGAAATGCGCCTGCTGTCTTCCAGGATTTTGTTAACGACGTCATAGAATCATGGAATCGCAGAGTTGGAAGGGACCTCCTGGGCCATCTGGTCCAACCCCCTGCTCAAAGCAGGATTCGCTAAATCATCCCAGTCAGATGTCTGTCCAGCCTCTGTTTGAAGACTTCCATTGAAGGAGAACTCACCACTTCTCGTGGCAGCTTGTTCCACTCATTGATCACTCTGTCAAAAAGTTTTTTCTAATATCTAATCTGTGTCTCCACCCATTCAGTTTCATCCCATTGCTTCTAGTCTTTCCTTGTGCAAATGAGAATAAAGTTGATCCTTCTACAATGTGACAACCCTTTAGATATTTGTAGACAGCTATTAAGTCTCTTCTCAGTCTTCTCTTTTGCAAACTAAACAATCCCAAATCCTGCAACCTTTCCTCATAAGACAGGGTTTGCAGACCGGTCACCATTCTGGTCGCTCTTTTCTGATCTTGCTCCAGTTTGTTGATGTCTTTTTTAAAATGTGGTGCCCAAAACTGGACACAATATTCCAAATGAGGTCAGACCAAAGAGGAGTAGAGGGAAATAATGACTTCACGTGATCTAGACTGTATGCTTCTGTTAATACATCCTAGAATTGCATTTGCCTTTTTTCCTGCTGCATCACACTGTTGACTCATATTCAGTCTGTGATCTATTAGTATACCCAAGTCTTTTTCACATGTGCTGTTGCTTAGCCCTATTCCTCCCATTCTGTATATGCTTTTTTCATTTTTATTGCCCAGATGTAGTACTTTGCATTTTTCCCTGTTAAAAACCATTCTGTTAGTTGCTGCCCACTTCTCCAGTTTATTTATATCTTTTTGAATCCTCTCTCTCTCTTCTCTAGTATTAGCTATCCCTCCTAGCTTTGTGTCATCAGCAAATTTAATCATTTTTCCCTCAATTCCTTCATCTAAATCGTTGATAAAGATGTTGAACAATACAGGGCCCAGGACAGAGCCCTGTGGTACCCCACTTGAGACATTCTTCCAACTGGATGTGCAGCCATTTACGACCACCCTTTGGGTCCGATCACTAAGCCAGTTATGAATCCACCTAACTGTTGCCTTTTCCATTCCATACTTAGTCATTTTTTCAATAAGGATTGTATGAGATACTTTGTCAAATGCTTTGCTGAAGTCAAGATATACTATATCTACAGCATTTCCTTGATCCACCCAATCAGTGATTCCGTCACAGAAGGAAATTAAGTTAGTCTGACATGCCTTATTAGTTACAAACCCATGCTGACTCTGTTTAATCACTTCATTCTTATCCAGGTACTGACATACATGTTGTTTAATAATTTGTTCAAATATCTTTCCTGGTATAGAAGTCAGACTCACCGGCCTATAGTTGCCTGGGTCCACCTTCTTCCCCTTTTTGAAGATAGGAACAACATTTTCTCTTCTCCAGTCGTCTGGGACTTCTCCTGCTCTCCAAGAATTTTCAAAGATTATGGAGAGGGGTTCAAAAATTTCTTCTGCTATCTCCTTCAGTACTCTGGGGTGTAATTAATCTGGACCTGGAGACTTGAATTCATTTAGGTTAGCTAAGTGTTTCCTCACTATCTTTCTGTTTATAGATATCCTGGATTCTTCTATTCCCTTAATAGGACAGTGAAGAACAGTTGATGATACATTTCCTTTCTGAGAGAAAACAGATGCAAAATAGGAATTTAAAAGTTCGGCCTTCTCAACATCCTGTCTTACCATTTCATCATTTTCATCCTGTAAAAATCCTATAGCATCTTTGACTTTTCTTTTACTTTTGACATATCCCCAAAATCCTTTATTATTGCTTTTGACATCTATTGCAATCCTCAATTCATTGTCAGCTTTAGTTAATCTGATTGGTACCCTGCAGGTTCTGCAGACATCATTATATTTTTCTTTAGATATGCCTCCCTCTTTCCATTTAATAAACATTTTTTTCTTTCTTTTTAGCATGTGCTTAAGTTCTGTGTTCATCCATCCTGGTTTCCATAAATGCTTGCTATTCTTCCCTCTTTTCGGAATTGTTAACAATTGTGCTTTGAGAATTTCATTTTTCAAGATTTCCCATCCTTCCTGTCTTTAAAGATATCCAGCCATTGGATCCCTCCAATTCTCTTTCTGAATCCCTTAAAATCTGCCTTTCTGAAATCTAACCTTGACGTCTGAGTCTTCACAGGTCTTCCTCCTCTAGTTATCCAAAAATTCTAAAATAGCATGGTCGCTACCTCCTAGGGTCCCAGCCACTTTTACCTCCTCAATCATTTCCTCCCTGTTTATAAGGATTAGATCCAAGGTAGCAGTTCCCCTTGTTTTCTCCCCTACCTTTTGGAAGATAAAGTTGTCAGCAAGAGAGGATAAGAATTTCCTTGACCTGTTAGTTTTGCCTGAGAGAGATTCCCAACAAATGTCTGGACAGTTGAAATCTCCCATGACAACTATGTCATATTTTTTGGAGAACTTGGCCATTTGATGCATCCATATCTTCAGCTTGCACAGGTGGCCTGTAGTAAATGCCTACAGTGGTGTCCTTTCCATTGTTCGGTCCTTGTATTCTTACCCAAACAGTTTCCACAGAACTCCCAGTCTCTGAAGCTTCAATCTCTGTGCAGATATACGCGTTTCTAACATACAATGCGACACCTCCTCCTCGTTTATCAAGTCTTCCGCGATATGCTCTCTACCTCGGTTCTGGTCTATCTGGATGACATCCTTATCTTTTCGCCAGATTTGACCTCCGACCGGAGAGACGTATGCAGGGTCTTCGACCGTCTGCGGGCGAACTCTCTTTTCGCCAAGCTGTAGAAGTGCCAGTTTGAGCAGGAGTCCTTGCCGTTCCTGGGCTACGTCATCTCGGCCCAGGGGTTGGTGTTATGAATGGGTCACCGAGGAGAAAAAAGCAAAACAAGCTAAGTCACAGAAAACCAGAGAGCTTGGTATCTATGCAGATTGCAGATCCCTGATCCTACCACACAACTAGCAGCAGCCGTGGAGCGTACCTGCGATGATTCTAGATGCCTTATCACGGCCGGAGGACTAAATAAGCCTAAAGCAAGAAAAGGGGAAAACTAACTGCCCCAGAGCAGACCCCAAAGGAAAGACAGCCCCCACATATGTATTGACGGTGACACAAGATGAAAGCACAAACAGGCAGGAAAATAGGCTGAGCAAACGATGGGGCCCAAACTAACTAGAAAGGTAAGGAAAGGGAAAAACACTGTCTGCAACCTGCAAAAAACCCTACAAAAATAATGTCCAACACTTCTGATAGCAAAATTAACCCTGAAGTTACTAGACTTCTCCAACTATATCAGCACTCTTAAATATTCTGAGACAGAGCAAAAAGAGGCCAAACTAGTAAGGGACAAAAAGCAAATTGGTCCAATCGTCATCCTCATTCTCAGGTGGCAGATCTCCACCGATCAAATCAGCCTCACTACCTCCTGTTACCACCAGAGGGAGTCTGGAAGGAGAACTCACAACTGGTGATCCAGAGAATGAACTCACAACAGTATCCCCCCTTGAGGAGGGGTCACCGAACCCTCATCCACCCTACCAGGCCGATCAGGATGGGCCCAGTGAAATGCATGAACCAATCTATTGGCATGAATATCAGAGGCAGAGACCCAAGAATTATCCTTCTGACCATAACCCTTCCATTTGACCAAATACTGGAGTCTCCATCTAACCAAATGAGAATCCAATATTTTCTCTACCTCATATTCCACATTGCCTTCAACCAACACAGGATCAGGAGCTGCTGCCATAGGAACCACTGGCTCAACAAACCTCTTCAACAAAGATTTGTGAAATACGTTATGGATCTTGAACGTAACTGGAAGAGCCAATCGAAAAGAAACAGGATTAAGAATTTCCAAAATCTTATAAGGACCAATAAATCTTGGCTTAAATTTAGGAGATGCAACCTTCATAGGAATATTCTTAGACGACAACCAAACCATATCACCCACTTTAAACCGGGGACCAATGGTCCTATGCCAGTTGGAAAATCGCTGGGCCTTTTCCTGAGAGAGTGACAACTTATCCACCACTTGGTCCCATATCTGCTGCATTCTCTTAACCACAGTGTCCACACTTGGGCAGGACGAAGATTCCACTTGCCCTGAAGAGAATCAAGGATGAAACCCAAAATTACAGAAAAAGGGTGACATCAAAGTGGCAGAACTAGCTCTATTGTTCAGTGCGAATTCGGCCAAGGGTATCCTGATCAGCAGATATAAAACATCTCAAATAAGACTCCAAGGTCTGGTTTGTTCTCTCAGTCTGTCCATTGGTCTGGGGATGAAACGCGGAGGAGGATAACTGAATTCCCAGATTGGAACAAAAGGCTTTCCAGAATCTGGAAACAAACTGGACTCCTCTGCCAGACACAATGTTCTCAGGAATCCCATGTAACAGAACCACCTGTTGTAGGAACAAGGGCACCAACTCAGCAGAAGATGGCAACTTTGGGAGTGGTACAAGATGGACCATCTTCGAAAATCTATCACAAATCACTCAGATAACAGTCAATATTTGAGAGACAGGAAGATCAGAAATTAAATCCATTGACATATGGGTCCATGGCCTCTTGGGCACCGGCAAGGGCATCAGCAACCCACTAGAACGAGAACAGGGTTTAGACCGAGAACAAGTCCCACAGGACTGTACAAAATTCCTGACGTCACGAGATAAGGCAGGCCACCAAAAGGACCAACTCACCAAATCTCTGGTACCAAAAATACCTGGATGACCAGCCAATGCGGAGCAATGAATTTCAGACATCACTCTCTTTCTCCACTGGTCAGGAACATACAATTTTCCCATAGGGCAGCGCTCAGGTTATTCTCCTGAAATTCCTCCAGGGCGCGTCTCAAATTGGGCGAAATGGCAGAAAGAACTACCCCTTCACCTAGGATGGTAGTAGGCTCGGTCACACTAAGAGAATCGGCAAAGAAACTCCTAGAAAGGGTGTCTTCCTTAACATTCTTAGTGCCCGGAAGAAAAGAGACCACAAAGTTAAAACGCGTGAAAAACAAGGCCCATCTAGCCTGACTAGGATTCAAGCGTTTGGCCGACTCCAGATAATTCAAATTCTTGTGATCGGTGAGGACCACATCTTGATGTCTAGCTCCATCCAACCAATGTCTCCACTCCTCAAATGCCCACTTCATAGCCAACAATTCCCGATTCCCCACGTCATAGTTGCGTTCAGATGGGGAGAACTTTCGGGAAAAAAAGGCAAAGGGATTCATCTTAGAAGTCACTGGGTCTTTTTGGGACAAAACAGCTCCTGCACCAATCTCAGAAGCATCTACCTCCACCTGAAATGGAAGTGAGACATCAGGTTGCAGTAAAACTGGAGCTGAAGTAAATCTCTGCTTAAGCTCCTGAAATGCTGAGATAACCTCAGGAGACCAATTCAGCACATGAGCGCCCTTCTTGGTCAGATCAGTCAGTGGTTTGACAATACCAGAAAAATTACCTATAAATTTACGATAGAAATTAGCAAAACCCAATAAATTCTGGAGGGCCTTCAAAGAAGTAGGCTGAACCCAATCATAAATGGCCTGTACCTTGGCCGGGTCCATTTCAATAGTCGATGGAGATAAGATAAATCCCAAAAATTAAATCCTCTGTACACCAAAAAGGCATTCGATCCCTTAACAAACAGGGAATTCTCCCTCAAAATCCGGAACACAGTCCGGACGTGTTCCACATGAGAATCCCAATCACTAGAAAAGATCAAAATATCATCCAGATAGATGATCAAAAACTTATCCACAAAGTCACGGAAAATATCATTCATAAAGGACTGGAAGACAGAAGGGGCATTAGTGAGCCCAAAAGGCATCAACAGGTACTCAAAATGTCCCTCCGGAGCATTAAACGCCATCTTCCATTCATCCCCGTGCTTGATGCGAATAAGATTATACGCCCCCCTGAGGACAAGCTTAGTAAACCAGCAGGCACTGTTAACTCTGGAGAATAAATCAGACATCAGAGGTAACGGGTACTGATATTTAACCGTCATCTTGTTAAGGGAACGATAATAAATAATAATAATAAATTTTATTTTTATAGCGCCGACATATTCCGCAGCACTTTACATTTCAGAGGGGATTTGTACAGACAATAGACATTACAGCATAACAATAATCACATACAGTAGATTATAACAAATACCAAGAGGAAAGAGGGCCCTGCTCTCAAGCTTACAGTCTATGAGGAAAGAGGTAGACACGAAAGGTGGGTGGTAACAGTTGCCCTGATTGCATGGACCAGCCATAATGTTAAGTGTGTAACAGTACAAACACAGAGGGCTAATGGATGCATAAAGCATGTGGGAACATGATGCGGGGAATCTGGTTATGGTAAAACTTTTGGCTGTGCCACACAGGGATAGATTAGGTTAATGTGTTGAGGCGATAGGCCAGTCTGAATAAATGCGTTTTCAGGGCATGCTTAAAATTGTGGGGATTGGGGACTAATCGTATTGACCTGGGAAGTGCATTCCAAAGAATTGGCGCGGCACGTGTAAAGTCTTGGAGACGGGAGTGGGAGGTTCTCACTATTGAGGATGCTAGCCTCAAGTCATCAGCAGAACGGAGGGCGTGGGTAGGGTGGTATACTGAAACAAGGGAGGAGATGTAAGGTGGTGCTGAGCTATGGAGGGCTTTGTGGGTGAGGGTAATAAGTTTATACTGAATTCTGGAGTGGATGGGTAGCCAGTGTAATGACTGGCACAAGGTAGAGGTATCGGTGTAACGATTGGTGAGGAATATGATCCTGGCTGCAGCATTCAAGACAGATTGGAGAGGGGAGAGTTTGGTAAGAGGGAGACTGATTAGAAGAGAGTTGCAATAGTCGAGACGAGAATGAATAAGAGAAACAGTAAGAGTTTTTGCAGAGTCAAAAGTAAGAAAAGGTCGAATTCTAGAAATGTTTTTGAGGTGCAGATGACAAGAGCGAGCCAGTGATTGAATGTGGGGGGAAAAGGAAAGCTCGGAATCAAGTATGACCCCAAGACAGCGGGCCTGTTGCTGGGGAGTAATAGTGGAACCACACACAGAAATGGCAATGTCGGGTATAGGTACATTAGTAGAGGGAGGAAACACCAGGAGTTCAGACTTTGACAGGTTCAGTTTCAGATATAGTGAGGACATGATATTAGACACAGCGTTTATACAATTGCCGGTGTTTTCTAGAAAGGCTGGCATCATGTTGGGAGAAGAAGCATATAATTGGGTGTCATCAGCATAGAGATGGTACTGGAAACCAAATCTACTGATTGTTTGACCAATAGGGGCAGTGTACAAGGAGAAGAGGAGGGGGCCTAGAACTGATCCTTGAGGGACCCCAACAGTAAGGGGAAGGTGAGAGGAGGAGGAACCGGCAAAAGATACAGTAAAGGAGCGTTCGGAGAGATAGGAGAATCATGAGAGAACGGTGTCCTTGAGGCCAATGGAACGGAGCATAGTGAGGAGGAGCTGATGATCCACAGTGTCGAATGCTGCCGAGAGATTCAAGAGAATTAGCATGGAGTAATGACCATTTGATTTAGCTGTTAGCAGATCATTAGAGACTTTAGTGAGGGCAGTTTCAGTGGAGTGTAAAGAGTGGAAACCGGATTGGAGAAGGTCGAGAACAGAGTTTTCTGAGAGATAGCGGATAAGACGGGAGTGGACCAGGCGTTCCAGGAGTTTAGAGATGAAGGGAAGATTAGAGACAGGTCTATAGTTAGCGGCACAGTTTTGGTCGAGGGATTTTTTTTATGTAGTGGATGTATGATGGCACGCTTAAATGAGGAGGTAAAAATACCAGAAGAGAGAGAGAGGTTAAATATTTTAGTTAGGTGAGGGGTGACAGCAGGGGAAAGGGACTGGAGGAGATGTGACGGAAATGGGTCACTGGTGCAAGTGGTTGGGCGAGAAGATGCAAGGAGCCTGCTTACTGCTTCTTCTGTGACTGGTTCAAAATCAGAGATTGAGCTAGATGCAGTGGGGGAGGGAGGACAGTGCATGGTATGAGGTGATTGGGAGATAATTTCCTGTTTGATCTGGTCAATTTTTTCTTTGAAGTAATTGGCCAGATCGTCAGCTCGGAGCTCCGTGGTTGGGGCCTGTACTCTTGGGTTGAGTAGAGAATGAAAAGTGTCAAAGAGACGTTTCGGGTTATTGGACAGTCAGGTGATGAGGGTGTTGAAATAGGCTTGTTTGGAGAGGTGAAGGGCAGTGTTGTATGTTCTAAGCATAAACTTAAAATGGATGAAATCTTCGTGTAGATAATCAATACACGGTCTTAATGAACCATCTTTCTTGGCCACAAAAAAAACCCCAGCACCTAAAGGTGACGAGGATGGTCTAATATGACCCTTCTCCAATAACTCCTTAATATAGGATCGCATAGCATCATTTTCGGGTACAGATAAGTTGAAAAGCCGACCCTTGGGAAATTTACACCCTGGCATCAACTCAATTGCACAGTCATAACTCCTATGAGGAGGCAAAGACGCAGACTTGCTCTCATAAAATACATCAGAAAAATCGGCTAGATAATCAGGAATATCATGAGACTGAGGAGAGGTGGAGAAAACAGGAGCATCCCTAAGAACACACTGACAACCCCAACTCACCACAGACCCAGATTTCCAATCCAAAACTGGATTATGAGTTTGCAACCAAGGAAAGTCCAGAACAATAGTATCATGCAAATTATACAGCACCAAAAATTTACAATTTTCTTGGTGGTCTGGGGCAACTCGCATTGTTACCTGGGTCCAAAACTGAGGTTTATTCTCCGCCAAAGGAGTAGCATCAATACCCCTCAAAAGAATAGGCATCCGCACAGGCGTCATGGAAAATCTACAACGTTTAGCAAAGTTCAAATCTATCAGATTCAAGGCTGCTCCTGAATCCACAAAAGCCTTCGTGGAAAAGGACCGCCCACTTTCGGAATTTTTGACAGTATAACTCTGCAGAATCCTGACCCTGGTTTAATGCCAACAGGGTTCTCTCAGCTTGATCAATAGCATTAGGTTCATCATACAACAACCCCAAGGCTTGAAAAAATGCATCCACATTAGTCAGAATAGGATTTTCAGGTGTCAGAGAAAAAGCCCAATCCTGGGGATCGCCACGCAGCAAGGAGATGACAATTTTAACCTGCTGCACAGAGCTCCCCGATGAGTTAGGCTTCAAGGCCAGAAATAATATACAATTATTCTTAAAATTCAGAAATTTAGACTGATCCCCAGAAAACACATCAGGAGTAGGGATCTTAGGTTCAGCAGCATGTGACTGAATGAGGTAGGTGGAAATTCCCTGCACTTCAGCAGCAAGCTGCTCCACACGATCAGAAAATTGCTTAATCTCCATTAGGAAAAGGAAAAAATAAATTCTCCTACGGCCCCAGAGAAAAAGAGGAAAAAAATATTTTTAAAAATTCTGAAACTTTTTTTTTTTTTTACAACTTTTTCCTGCTTTTGAGTACCCTAGAATCTGCGGTATGGCTGGTGATTCTGTTATGAATGGGTCACCGAGGAGAAAAAAGCAAAACAAGCTAAGTCACAGAAAACCAGAGAGCTTGGTATCTATGCAGATTGCAGATCCCTGCTCCTACCACACAACTAGCAGCAGCCGTGGAGCATACCTACGATGATCCTAGATGCCTCATCACGGCCGGAGGACTAAATAAGCCTAAAGCCAGAAAAGGGGAAAACTAACTGTCCCAGAGCAGACCTCAAAGGAAAGACAGCTCCCACACATGTATTGACCGTGAAACAAGATGATGGCACAAACAGGCAGGAAAATAGGCTGAGCAAACGATGGGGCCCAAACTAACTAGAAAGGAAAGGAAAGGGAAAAACACTGTCTGCAACCTGCAAAAAACCCTACAAAAATAATGTCCAACACTTCTGATTGCAAAATTAACCCTGAAGTCACTAGACTTCTCCAACTATATCAGCACTCTGAAATATTCTGAGACAGAGAAAAAAGAAGCCAAACTAGTAAGGGACAAAAAGCAAATTGGCAAATACAGATAAATAAGAGTGGAAATTCAGCACAGCCCCCAGCCGGGGCTGGCTGACCACAGAAAAAACTGAATAGACCAACAAAATCAAGTGTGAACATTAGCAGAAAAACTTAGCTTTAGATGACTGGAACAGAGCTGAAAACCAAGAGCTGACAAGCCAGAAGGAATCACCAGCAACTGAATAGGGCGTCGACTGTCTTAAATCCAATCTGAGATTCCTGAGGTCCAATCGTCATCCTCATTCTCAGGTGGCAGATCTCCACCGATCAAATCAGCCTCACTACCTCCTGTTGCCACCAGAGGGAGTCTGGAAGGAGAACTCACAACTGGTGAACCAGAGAATGAACTCACAACAGGTTGGCTATGGATCCTGCCAAACTGCAAGCGATAATGGACTGGCAGGAGCCCCATTCACTCAAAGCGGTGCAGCGCTTTTTGGGGTTCGTCAACTATTACCGCCAGTTCATCCCCCACTTCTCCACACTGGTAGTTCCTCTGGTTGCCCTCACTAAGAAAGGAGCTAATCCCAAGGCTTGGTCAGAACAGGTCTCCAAGGCCTTCTCGTCTCTGAAGACCTATTTTGCGAGCGCTCCCATCTTACACCATCCCGATGTGGATAAACCTTTTATCCTAGAGCTGGATGCTTCTTCCGTCGGTGCAGGAGCAGTCCTTTTTCAGATGGATGCTCAAGGTCGGAAGCATTCCTGCTTTTTCTTCTCAAAGACCTTCTCATCGGCGAAGAAGAACTACTCCATCGGGGACAGGGAGCTGCTGGCAATGAAGTTTGCCTTTTCCGAGTGGAGACATCTCCTGGAGGGAGCCCGGTTTCCCTTCCAGGTGTATACGGACCATAAAAATCTGGTCTATTTACAAACGGCCCAGCGCTTGAACTCTCGTCAAGCTAGGTGGCCACTCTTCTTCTCCCGCTTCTGCTTCACCTTGCACTATCTGTCTGAAGAGTAAAACGTCGGTGCAGATGCTCTCTCCCGCTCGATGGTTTCAGTGGAGGAAAAGGAGGCTGTGCCTTGGCTAATTCTCCCTACTGAGAGTTTCAGGACCGTGGACCCAGTTGCTCTCGAGTCAGTGCCGCTGGGCAAGACCATTGTCCCTCCTCAGCTACGGCCGGAGGTTCTCGCGTGGGCACACGCGTCCAGGGTGGGTGGTCACTTTGGCAATAAGCGGACCACAGAACTCCTGGCAAGGTCTTATTGGTGGCCACACATGGCCCGGGACACGAAGGAACACATACAGGCATGTGTCTCGTGTGCGCGGAACAGGTCCTCTAGACAGAGGCCTGCTAGGTTACTGTATCCTCTGCTGGTGGCAGACAGACCTTGGGAGATGGTTGGCATGGATTTTGTGGTTGGCCTGCCCAAGTCTGGTGGTAGTACGGTCATCTGGGTGGTCACCAACCATTTTTCTAAAATGGTGCATCTGGTGCTACTCGCGCGGCTGCCTTCCGCTCGTGGTCTTGCCACACTGTTCATAAAACATGTATTCCGTTTGCATGGCATGACGGACAAAATTGTTATTCACCGAGGTCCTCAATTCCCATCTTGGTTTTGGAGGGAGCTCTGCAGTCTACTCAGTATTGAGCTAAATCTGTCCTCTGCTTATCATCCCGAGACGAACGGGTTGGTTGAGAGAGTCAACCAAACTCTGGTCACATACCTGCTACATTTTGTCTCTGCCAGGCAGGATGACTGGGCATCCTTACTACCATGGGCTGAATTTGCCCTGAATAATGCAGTGGCTGATTCCACTGGTCAGACGCCGTTCCTTCTTAATAACAGCCAGCATCCGCGCGTCCCTGTCCCGATGCCAGTGTCCTCCACTGATTCCAGGGTGGCAGACTGGGCAGTGGAGGCTCGCGACATTTGAGATCACACCCAGGATGCTACTCGAGCCTCCAAAGAAAGAATGAGAGCGTCCGCCGATATACATCGGTGCCCCACTCCAACCTTTTCCCCCGGCGACTTGGTGTGGCTCTCTGCTCGAAATATCAAGCTGTGGGCCAAGTCCACCAAGTTCGCGCCATGATACATCTGACCTTTTAAGGTTCTTGAGCGAATCAGCTCGGTGGTCTACCACCTGGCTCTTCCATCACATTTAGCCATCTATAACATCTTCCACGTGTCCCTTCTCAAACTTGTTCACATGGCCCGGTTCTCCGAGTCATCTGCCGGGTCATCAGACTTGTCTTCGGATGAGATTGAGGTTAACGCCATTGTGGGACGCAGGATTATGCGTGGCAAAAATTTTTATTTGGTGGACTGGAAGGGTCATGACCCAGAGGCCCGGACCTGGGAGCCAGTGGAGAACATCCATTCTCCGTTCCTGATTGCGGTCTTTGAGCATAGCGAGGGGGGGTAAAGATAGGCGTCGGGTTCCTGCAGCTGCACAGCGGGAATCCAGAGCCTTACATCCAGGAGTCTCCCATTCTCCACCGACCGCTCAGGAGCCTGCACAGCAATCTCGGTGTCCCATACACTCTGCTCAGACCAGTTCTGTAGGACTGGTTGTTGCTGCCACCTCTGGGTCAGCAATAGCAGCGCAGGCTGTCCTCCAGCAAGCCACTCCAGAGGCTAAGTCCTCTCATCCCACTACTAGGCATGCTCACGAGACGATCTCCAATTGGAGATGGGGAGTCATGTCTTCAGGTCCTTCTCCTGATCTGATTGGTCCATCTCAGAGATCTGGAAGGTCCTGGCAGCACACAGCTGTAAAAGGTCCGCATGGCCGCTCGGCCATGCGCTAGTATATAATCTTTTTGCTAGATGTGTGAATGGTGATGGATGTATGATTCTGATGACTGACTTATTAAGATTCCCCTCCCTCTGATATTACGCATGTGGATAGGGAACTATAGAAAGAGTCAGCGCCAGTCAGTGGCAAACCTTAGGCTACTGTGCATATGGCACCTCTACACTAGAGTCCGGTGGTGTCACATCTCTCATGGCACTATCGCATAGCGGCTGTGTCTGCTGCCGCGCTGCATTCAGCAGCACTTGCCTACTGCACGGTGGACACCGGCCGGCGAACGCACTTTCTATTATTTAATATTTAGTGCGTTCCGCCTTCCCTAACAAAAGAATTTTGATGATATGTCAAAAGTAAAAGAAAAGTCAAAGATGCTATAGGATTTTTACAGGATGAAAATGATGAAATGGTAAGACAGGATGTTGAGAAGACCGAACTTTTAAATTCCTATTTTGCATCTGTTTTCTCTCAGAAAGGAAATGTAACATCAACTGTTCTTCACTGTCCTATTAAGGGAATAGAAGAATCCAGGATATCTATAAACAGAAAGATAGTGAGGAAATACTTAGCTAACCTAAATGAATTCAAGTCTCCAGGTCCAGATGAATTACACCCCAGAGTACTGAAGGAGATAGCAGAAGAAATTTCTGAACCCCTCTCCATAATCTTTGAAAATTCTTGGAGAACAGGAGAAGTTCCAGAAGACTGGAGAAGAGCAAATGTTCCTATCTTCAAAAAGGGGAAGAAGGTGGACCCAGGCAACTATAGGCCGGTGAGTCTGACTTCTATACCAGGAATGATCTTTGAACAAATTATTAAACAACATGTATGTAAGTACCAGGATAAGAATGAAGTGATTAAACAAAGTCAGCATGAGTTTTGTAACTAATAAGTCATGTCAGACTAACTTAATTTCCTTCTATGGCAGAAACACTGATTGGGTGGATCAGGGAAATGCTGTAGATATAGTATATCTTGACTTCAGCAAAGCATTTGACAAAGTATCTCACACAATCCTTATTGAAAAAATGGCAAAGTGTGGAATGGACAAGGCAATGGCTAAGTAGATTCATAACTGGCTTAGTAATCGGACCCAAAGAGTGGCCGCAAATGGCTGCACATCCAGTTGGAAGAATGTCTCAAGTGGGTACCACAGGGCTCTGTCCTGGGCCCTGTATTGTTCAACATCTTTATCAACGATTTAGATAAAGGAATTGAGGGTAAACTGATTAAATTTGCTGATGACACAAAGCTAGGAGGGATAGCTAATACTAGAGAAGAGAGAGAGAGGATTCAAAAAGATATAAATAAACTGGAGAAGTGGGCAGCAACTAGCAGAATGGTTTTTAACAGAGAAAAATGCAAAGTACTACATCTGAGCAATAAAAATGAAAAAAAGCATATACAAAATGGGAGGAATAGGGCTAATCAACAGCACATGTGAAAAAGACTTGGGTATACTAATAGATCACAGACTGAATATGAGTCAACAATGTGATGCAGCAGCAAAAAAGGCAAATGCAATTCTAGGATGTATTAACAGAAGCATACAATCTAGATCACATGAAGTCATTATTACCCTCTACTCCTGTTTGGTCAGACCTCATCTGGAATACTGTGTCCAGTTTTGGGCACCACATTTTAAAAAAGACATCAACAAACTGGAGCAAGTTCAGAAAAGAGCGACCAGTATGGTGACCGGTCTGCAAACCCTGTCTTATGAGGAAAGGTTGCAGGACTTGGAAATGTTTAGCTTGCAGAAGAGAAGACTGAGAGGAGACTTATTAGCTGTCTACAAATATCTCAAGGGCTGTCACATTGTAGAAGGATCATCTTTATTCTCATTTGCACAAGGAAAGACTAGAAGCAATAGGATGAAACTGAATGGGAGGAGACACAGATTAGACATTGGAAAAAACTTTTTGACTGTTAGAGTGATCAATTAGTGGAACAGGCTGCCACAAGAGGTGGTGAGTTCTCCTACAATAGAAGTCTTCAAACAGTGACTGGACAGACATCTATCTGGGATGATTTAGTGAATCCTGCTTTGAGCAGGGGGTTGGACCAGATGGCCCAGGAGGTCCCTTCCAACTCTACGATTCTATAATTCTATAATTGTAGTATGTTAAAAGCACAAATTTCGGCCCTTAGTGTTTTCTTTGATTTCTCTCTAGCCACCCATCCCTGGAAAGCGAGGTTTTCTAGAGCCACCCAGAGATTGAGGCCCCTCGTAAGGAAGTCATCTCCACCGTGGGACCTTAACCTAGTCCTTAATGTGCAGTGTAAATCCCCGTATCTCCTGTCAGAGAATATAGACATAGCCAAGCTCTCCTTTAAAACAGCTATTCTCATAGCCATTACATCGGCCAAGAGGTTGGGGGAAATGCAGGCCTTATCTATACAGGACCCGTACCTACAGATTTTTGATGATAGGTTAGTCCTGAGGCTTGACCCAACTTTTCTCCCCAAGGTGGTATCTTCTAGGAATATAAACCAGGAAGTGGTCCTTCCCTTGTTCTGCCAACACCATAGAAATCCAAAGGAGGGGTTCTATCATAATTTAGACGTCAGAGAGACAGTGGTAAAATATTTGAGGGCAACCGATCGTTGGAGACAAGACAAAAATCTGTTGATTCAGTACAGGGGACCAAATAAGGGCTGTAAAGTGGCAAAAGCAACAATTGCGAGGTGGATTAAACCTACGATAGAATTAGCCTATGGAGCTCAAGGAAAAGATTCCCCAGACAGTCTTAGAGCCCATTCAACTCAAGCTGTAGCTACATCATAGGCAGAAAAAGGGGGAACCTCAGCAAAACAAATTTGCAGGGCGACAACGTGGACAAACCTTAGTACTTTCGCTAGACATTACAAGCTAGATGTGATGTCAGAACAGTTAGCCTTTGGCAGGAAAGCCTTACATGCAGTGGTCCCGCCCAAAGATTACCATCTTTTGGTACTTCTCCATGGTGCTGTCAGGTGGTGAACTGGAAAACGGTAATTAAACCTACCGGTGATTGTGCTTCCAGGAATCCATCCTGATAGCACTGCTAGTTCCCTCCCTACTGTATGGTTATTGGTTTGCATACTAATGTGAGGTAACATTTGTATAATAATTGTTAATAAAGTTCTTTTTTGCAACTATCAAGATGTGGCACTTTGGAAAATCAATGATGGGTGGTAAGCGGAGGGTCCTTTTAACCGCTCGCTGTTCCTGTCCCACTGAGGGTAAGAAGGACGTCCTCCATTGTGCTGTCAGGATGGATTCCTGGAAACACAATTACCGGTAGGTCTAATTACCGTTTTTTATTTATTTGTTTGATTTCAGTATGATTTATCATTATGTCTCCTCATTCTCCACCACTAGATCACCAGGGTTAATGGGTTCTGTGCTGCTACAGCCAGTCCAATTTTTGGCAAGGGTGTCTATGATGTCCATAAAATATTTTTAACAGTTTTAGTCCCTCAAGGAGAAATGTTTGTTAGCCCATGCACTTAGTGTATGAGCATTACAAATCTAGGAGACCCGCTCCTTTTTAATGAGACATTTTTTATAAGAGGCCCTCCTACATGTATCTTCCAAGGGGGGATTGGGGTTATTGGGGTGCATATGCCTTGGTAGCAGGGCAGGCCTTGCAGTCAATCCATAAGAACACAGAATGGGAGTACAATATTAAGTGGATTTGCCTGTGCCCATCTAGTATGTGGGCTCAAAGGCTTATTGGGGTGCATATGACTTGGTAGCAGGGCAGGCCTTGCAGTCAATGCAACATTTTTTAGGGAAGCCCTCCTGGACATCTCGTGAAAGGGGTATTGGGATGCGTCGCAATTCTTGGCAGCACATACACTCACTACATAGGCTATATGCAAATTGCCTCTTCAGAAAGAAAGAGGACTTTTACTCTACAGCGCCACCTATTGGTAGTAGCGATCCTACAAGTCACAATCAACCCTTTAACGAGTCTTGTAGTATGACTTAGGATACAAGCCAAATCAGAATCTCAATTTGCAGACACGGTGTTTCGAGCTGTGGGCTCTCGTCAGTGCAAAGTATGAGATCTGATTTCGCAAGGTGAGAGGCTCTGGACTAGGGTCTAAGAAGTATGGTTTCTCCTTGCGGAGAGTGACATGCCAGCTGTGGCTTGTCAAGGTTAGGAGACTTATTCGCCGTGCAATGCTCCTCTGGGAAAATAATATGCAAATTGCCTCTTCAGAAAGAAAGAGGACTTTTACTCTACAGCGCCACCTATTGGTAGTAGCGATCCTACAAGTCACAATCAACCCTTTAACGAGTCTTGTAGTATGACTTAGGATACAAGCCAAATCAGAATCTCAATTTGCAGACACGGTGTTTCGAGCTGTTGGCTCTCGTCAGTGCAAAGTATGAGATCTGATTTGGCAAGGTGAGAGGCTCTGGACTAGGGTCTAAGAAGTAAGGTTTCTCCTTGCGGAGAGTGACATGCCAGCTGTGGCTTGTCAAGGTAAGGAGCCTTATTCGCCGTGCAATGCTCCTCTGGGAAAATAATATGCAAATTGCCTCTTCAGAAAGAAAGAGGACTTTTACTCTACAGCGCCACCTATTGGTAGTAGCGATCCTACAAGTCACAATCAACCCTTTAACGAGTCTTGTAGTATGACTTAGGATACAAGCCAAATCAGAATCTCAATTTGCAGACACGGTGTTTCGAGCTGTTGGCTCTCGTCAGTGCAAAGTATGAGATCTGATTTGGCAAGGTGAGAGGCTCTGGACTAGGGTCTAAGAAGTAAGGTTTCTCCTTGCGGAGAGTGACATGCCAGCTGTGGCTTGTCAAGGTAAGGAGACTTATTCGCCGTGCAATGCTCCTCTGGGAAAATAATATGCAAATTGCCTCTTCAGAAAGAAAGAGGACTTTTACTCTACAGTGCCACCTATTGGTAGTAGCGATCCTACAAGTCACAATCAACCCTTTAACGAGTCTTGTAGTATGACTTAGGATACAAGCCAAATCAGAATCTCAATTTGCAGACACGGTGTTTCGAGCTGTTGGCTCTCATCAGTGCAAAGTATGAGATCTGATTTGGCAAGGTGAGAGGCTCTGGACTAGGGTCTAAGAAGTAAGGTTTCTCCTTGCGGAGAGTGACATGCCAGCTGTGGCTTGTCAAGGTAAGGAGACTTATTCGCCGTGCAATGCTCCTCTGGGAAAATAATATGCAAATTGCCTCTTCAGAAAGAAAGAGGACTTTTACTCTACAGCGCCACCTACTGGTAGTAGCGATGCTACAAGTCACAATCAACCCTTTAACGAGTCTTGTAGTATGACTTAGGATACAAGCCAAATCAGAATCTCAATTTGCAGACACGGTGTTTCGAGCTGTTGGCTCTCGTCAGTGCAAAGTATGAGATCTGATTTGGCAAGGTGAGAGGCTCTGGACTAGGGTCTAAGAAGTAAGGTTTCTCCTTGCGGAGAGTGACATGCCAGCTGTGGCTTGTCAAGGTAAGGAGACTTATTCGCCGTGCAATGCTCCTCTGGGAAAATAATATGCAAATTGCCTCTTCAGAAAGAAAGAGGACTTTTACTCTACAGCGCCACCTATTGGTAGTAGCGATCCTACAAGTCACAATCAACCCTTTAACGAGTCTTGTAGTATGACTTAGGATACAAGCCAAATCAGAATCTCAATTTGCAGACACGGTGTTTCGAGCTGTTGGCTCTCGTCAGTGCAAAGTATGAGATCTGATTTGGCAAGGTGAGAGGCTCTGGACTAGGGTCTAAGAAGTAAGGTTTCTCCTTGCGGAGAGTGACATGCCAGCTGTGGCTTGTCAAGGTAAGGAGACTTATTCGCCGTGCAATGCTCCTCTGGGAAAATAATATGCAAATTGCCTCTTCAGAAAGAAAGAGGACTTTTACTCTACAGCGCCACCTATTGGTAGTAGCGATCCTACAAGTCACAATCAACCCTTTAACGAGTCTTGTAGTATGACTTAGGATACAAGCCAAATCAGAATCTCAATTTGCAGACACGGTGTTTCGAGCTGTTGGCTCTCATCAGTGCAAAGTATGAGATCTGATTTGGCAAGGTGAGAGGCTCTGGACTAGGGTCTAAGAAGTAAGGTTTCTCCTTGCGGAGAGTGACATGCCAGCTGTGGCTTGTCAAGGTAAGGAGACTTATTCGCCGTGCAATGCTCCTCTGGGAAAATAATATGCAAATTGCCTCTTCAGAAAGAAAGAGGACTTTTACTCTACAGCGCCACCTATTGGTAGGCTATATAGGCTATAACAGTTTAGGAGACCCACTGTTTAATAATGGCCCTTTAAGCAGATTAATGCTGACTGATGCCCCTGTAAAAATAGGCTCTGTGACTTTAAGAGTCCCTCCTTCATAAATGAATATAGATATGTCTGCTTATGTGTCACACACCACATGGCCAGCTAGGGTTGGTAAATGTTGCATTGACATATCCCAGTGAATGCATTTGTTTTGATTGAAAGCAAGGTTAAAGTTGGAAAAACGTGGCGTCTGAACATAGCCCAAGTGGGGGAGGAACATTTTGGTCTGGGGTTATTTATTTTGCCTTATATACAAGTCATTAACCTGGAAAGGATGTACCTTAACATATTTCCCAGTAAAATCCGTTTTGGTTTCGTTTTGGTATGTTTTTTGGTGCACCGGTAAAAATGGCATGAATCTCTGAAACCATTGTTTAAAGATGCGAACTAGGAGTCAGGAATGCTTCCAGGGGCAATCCCCATGATGTCCCAGTGTCATTTGAGCAGTGTTTCCATAATTTTTCAGATGTTTTTAGACCTTAAAAGGACCCCCGGGGGGGATCGCGGCAAAAATGCTCGGGTCTCCCATAGACTTACATTGGGCTCGTTTTTCTGTCCGAGTACCAGAGTATTCCAGTTTGCTCGATCCGAACATTTTAGTGCTCGACCATCACAAAATCACCACCATCATTCCACATTTTATGGACATCATCAGTGTCCCCCTATTGAGGCTCACAATCTAAATTCTCTATGAATATGTCTTTGAAGTGTTGAAGAATATAACAATACCCACAGGAAACCCATGCAAAGATGGAAAGAATATACAAACTTCTTGCAGATGTTGTCCTTGGAGGGATTTGATCCCCGATATAGACAACATAGATCCACAGCTCTTTTATCCAATTCCTCTCACCACCCTTGGATGAATATGCATTCTTCTTTCTAGTAAGTTTATATATATGGCCAAAAATTTTAGTGTGAAAAATGCTACAGGATATATTGATGCTATATATAGATAATGAAAAAATTGAAGAAAACTCGTCCCATGAATCGAACGATGAAAAAATGAAATGACATGCCATTTTAGCAAGCTTCTTAAGCCTCACATCGATCAGTTGCCAATAACAAAGTATTTAGCCAGAAACAACTGAGTGAAGGAGGATTATTGATCAGAGCCAAAGCTTAAAAATACTGTGACGCTTCAACAAATTAAACCTGCCTGATAGGCTCATATAGATGTGATGGGTGAGTATCTTACCTTGGCTTTTAATCAATACATCACTAAAAATAGGTTTGTGGATGGTGAACATTGTGCAACTAATCATTTAAAGTTCATCCGTTAGATTATGATCAAGATGAACCTTTGATGATTATGGCAACATTAATCACACATCAAAACAGGTTAATTTAATGTGAAGCAAAGTGAAAGGGTTCATTTATATGGCCGAACATAGATTATATTAGTCTTCTTTATGATCTTATTATCAGGGTTTTGGCTGTGCCAGAAGGTGGGTATTCAGATATACTAGAGCTGAGTAGTTTAGCACAATAGAATATAGCATGTAAACCCAAACAATGTCATTTTGGCATATTTGTAGCCAGTATACTGTATGTTGGTATAATTTATCCTCAACTGTACTGAAAATACATTAGGTTATGCTGTCAAATACAACAGTATGCCACAGTCTATGCTTCTTATGCATCTGCATAGACATGGTTGGTGGCAGATATGAACCACAACTAGTGATGGGCGAGCACTCAAATGCTCGGGTGCTCTTTGCTCGAGCTCGGGTGCTCGACCCGAGCAGCGAGCCCAATGTAAGTCTATGGACAACCCGAGCATTTTTGCAGCTATTCTCCCCCCCACCAGGATCTTTTTAGGGTCTAAAAACATTTGAAATTGATGGGAACAGTGCTGAAATGACATGGGAACATCATGAGGAAGACTCCTGGAAGCATTTTTGACTCTCCGGTCACTGCTGTGAACAATGTTGTCAGAGTCTTACGCCACTTTTCACAATAAAACATACAAAAACAAAATTGATTTTCCTGGGAAATATGTTATGGAACATCCTTTCCAGGGTAATGATTTGTATGTAAGGCAAAACAAGTAACCCCAAACAAAAATGTTCCTCCCCCATTTGGGCTATGTTCACACGTAGCGTTTTTTATGCGTTTTTCAACTTTAGCATTGCTTTCAACCAAGACAAATGCATTCACTGGGAAATGTCATTTTAACATTTTATAACCTTAGCTGGCCATGTGGTGTATGACACATAAGCAGACACATCTTGCTTCATTTACGAAAGAGATACTGTTAAAGGAGGAGGGCCATCAGACAGACTTTAATGTTCTTAAAGGGACAGCAGTTGGTCCTCACTATTCTTAGAGAGCCATCAGCCGGCTATGCTTTGTTGTTCCCATTATTAAACAGTGGGTCACGCATACTGTTATTGCCTATGCATTGAATGGATGGCCTGCCACAAATTTGGACGCATCCCAATAACCCTTTGAACCAATGAACTGGATGGCCACATGAAACCAAAGTTCCCATTTTTCTTAATTTGCTACTCCCATAATGCATGCCCATGAAGTGAACGCAAGGTCTGCTCCAAATTTGGATGCTTCCCAATAACCAATTGAACAGATGTCCTAGATGGCCACATAAAACCAAAGTTCCCATTATTATTCATTTGGTACTCCCATAATGTTTGCCTATTCATTGAATGAAAGGCCTGCCTTGCTCCAAAGTTACACGCACCCCAATAACTCATTGAACCAATATACTGGATGGCCACATGAAACCAAAGTTCCCATTGTTATTACTTTGCAACTCCCATAAAGTTAACCCATGAAGCGACTGCAAGGCCTGCTCCAAATTTGGATGCACCCTAATATCCCTTGAAAGAGACGTGGAGGAGGGCCTCCTAATTTCTTTTTCCAAATTTAAAGGAACGGGTCTCCTATACTTGTAATGCCTATGCACTAAGTGTATGGGCTACCAAACATTTCCCCCTAGGGGTATACATCAACACATCAACATACTGTGTAAAAAATTTTTTACGAGCATCATAAACACCCTTGGAAAAAAAAAACCTGGCTGTTGCATCACAGAAAACGTTAACCCTGGTGATCTAGTAGTGATGTCAAATAAACGTGGAGGATGGCCTTTTAAAAATCTTTTCCCAATTTAAAGGAACGGATCTCCCATGGTTTAGTGCCCATACACTAAGTTGTATGGGCACTAGCAATCCTAAATGTCTTAAAGTGAAGGGCATAGATAGGGTACAGCTAGGCATTCGGGGAGGAGATTATAACAAGGAGTTACTCAAAAGAGAAACCAAATGGATGGTTATTTTAAATACGTGTGCCCCTAAGGGCCTAAGAGAAACATTGAGCTTCAAGTCCTTTCTTTAAGTAAGTGCGAATTTTATTGTATATAGTTTTGTTTTTATCTTCTATGTTTAGTTTAATTGGCACATTTGGGCTCTGACCCCTAGAGTTTTGCATGTTTACTCATATAATATTTACCCTGCCATTTAGAGATCGATATATGGATCTAGTAGACGGGATAAGTCTTCTGATGGGAAAGCCGGAGGAATGAATATCCTGGGTAACCATCTGGAATTCCTGTTATGGAAGGATTTCTTCATAAATGATCAGTGTGATACATATGAATATTTGTAATTTTTGACAATTGTGATATTTTATACATTTGGGTACAAATGCCAATTATGAGCTTTTATGACACATTTTGTGAATATCTATTTGTTTATGCCATATATTTCCACAATATGGGGTTTTGTTATGTGATGGGTGGGGTATATATATATATATATATATATATATATAGGTATACATGATGATTTGTAACTTTTTGATAATTGCAGTATTCTACATATTAATCCTAATTATGTGCCTAGATGGCATTCTTTGTGAATGTCTATCCGGGCTATATATTCCTTCACTATGGAGAGTTGTTGTATGAGGGGTGCTGCATATATATGGACATTATGTCAATTGTAATCCTTTATGATGTTCTAAGTGATTGTCCACCTATATGTGTTATATACTCTGCTAATACGGTGATTTGATATGCGATGGTCTCTATTTGTAATATATACTATATAATATTCTGGCATATGTATATTTATATAATAGTATGACTCGCATTGATGTTTTTTTGTTAAGCACTGATTTACTACCATTATCTTTGATGTATCCTGTCTGTCTATTTAGATCTATGACTTTTTGTATTGTTTGAGCAATAATTATGCATCTACCTATTTTTTTAATTGATCTTGCTTTCTCTAATAGTGGGATGGGCATTTAATTAATTAGAACTGAATAATCCAGCTATATAGCAGACATCTAGCCCTTTTTGGCAGTGATATTGGTGCGTGACATCTGGCCTCCAGTATTTTGGTCATCTGGGGCTCTATTGTGGGTCTCTCTGTGATCACGGGCTTGAGCGCACACCGTGCATGCGCTGTGTTGCGGTGAGGCGGCCGGCGTTCTAGTGGGTGTTGCGTTGCTAGGTTACATGCCCGGTCATGTGACCGGATCATGTGATCTGGTGACGCGCGTCCTGAGCGCTACCCCCTCGCCGCGTCACAATATGGCGGTGATGCACCGGACACAGCTGTGGATATTCAAAGACACATGCAGGGGCTATTTAAAGGGGTCAGGTAGGATGCTTACATACCTCCTGATGAAACTGCAAAGGTGGTGAAACGCGCGTCGGGGTGCGTTACAGGTCTACAACCAGGTAACAGCAGGGCGACAGGTATATTTACACTATATGTACTGTGAATGTTGTGATCTTTATCTATACCTCATGGGATTTATACTCTTTCCCATCTGACGCACTAGGGGGATAAATATCATATGAGCAAAAGTTTTTTGCTTATGAAGTAATAATGTTCTTATATCCCCTTACATGGTGCATAATTGTAATCTGCATTACATGAGTTCATGCTGTGTTTGGCCTATATGTTGTGACCTTATACAATTTTTCTAATCCACAATAATGCTTGTTTGACCATCCAGGTGATGTATTTACCTCTTTATATGTGCACTGTATCTTTTATGTGCATTATATAATATGATACTTTTGTATTTACTGAAATAAAATTTGTATTTTTGGATCTTTTTGCTCCTTTTTTGTTCTCTTTTGGTGGTATGTATTGATTCTGGAGGGATCACTGTTTAATTTTTCCATGATATGAGATTTAAAGTGTTTGGATTGTTGATGGTCTAATTTATCTGTGTTGCAGATGCCTCAAATACAGAGTACATGGATTTTAGAAAACGTGATAAAAACTGGATTCCCCAAATAGGGTCATAATTTGGTAACAAAGCAATTGTGGAAACAGAGAATTGTGATGTTAAGGACTTAAAGCTCAATATTAAAGGCCTACTGAAAAAACGCACAAAACTGTGGTGGAATAAAGTATCCTTGGAGAATTATCTCCAAAAGGACATTCTCCCAAGAGGATTGAGAATTCAAATTTATCCCACATTGGAAACTAGTTATCCAGTTTTTACTAACAAATGGGAAGAAGCACTTACTAAGTGCTCCAGAACCCTATTAGAATTACTAAATGAATCTGATCGCAAGGCACTTGAAACAATTGAAGGGGAAATAGACAGTGTGAAAGGCAAAATTCAACTTGCCTTAACATCTGAAGAATGTGCCAAATTTGATAAAGAGTTGGAAATCGAGCTTAATAAGTGGGAAAAGGAAGTCCAAACTACTAAAATTCGTACATTTCAGAGAGATTTACAAGATTACTCTACAAATAAAGTATATAAGTGGCAATTTAGTAAGCCACAATCTAGACCATCTTCAAGATCTTCGTCTATTGCTTCTAGTACGATTGAGGAACAACAATGTGGAGAACCTTTTTTAGGAAAACGGAGTGGGGTAGGAGAGGGAATCAGTGGCGAGCAGCCCCCCCACAGATCCGTTACTCCATTCCCTCCAATACGTACACGAAATTATCACAAGAAGCAATACAAAAGATAAGATGAATTTAAAGGTAATAAATTTGTCTAATATCTCTCTATCTGCTACACAAATTAAGGTATTGGAAAAAGGTCTGACTTTTTCACCATCAGTTAAATTTGATTATTTCACCATGGTTAAGGATATTGAACTTTTTGCAAGGAAGTTGGCTTTTAAAAAATATTTTTCTAAGCAGTCTAAAAATATTTTCCCTACTAATCTAGAACAACAGGCCCTGGCAGATTTGGAAGCATTACTTGCTGAGCAAACTGATATGGAGGATACATGATTTCCAACGTATTTGCACGCCAGATCACAATATTTCCCCCCTTCAGGTATTTGTGCCAATATTGATATCTTTACTAAGCTAGTCAAGAGAGATCTGTTATCAATACCAGAAAATAGAGCAACATTCAACCTGACTTCGGGTGAAAATAAGGCTATTTTTGAGCTCAGAAATATGAATGATGTGGTTATCAAGCCGGCAGATAAGGGGGGGAATGTTGTGATCTGGCCATGCATAATGTATGAACGTGAGGCCTTTAAGCCACTATATGATTGAGAATGCTACAAGAAATTGGATTCCAATCCACTGAAAACATTTAAGGTGAAATTGGACTCCATTTTGTGTAGGGCTAAACAAAAGGGAATCATTACAATTAAAATGTTGGAAGGACTAATCACAATATCACCAGTGGTACCCACATTTTTTTTGACTCCCAAAGTTCACAAAAATGCTGAAAACCCACCGGGTCGCCCAATCGTCTCGGGTTTAGGTGGTCTGAGTGAGAGAGTTTGTCGATTCATCGATTTCTATTTACAACAATAAGTAGAAACCCTGCCTTCATATATTAAAGACACAACCAATATTTTGACACTACTCAACAATATACAACTGGAAACAGACATGTTCTTGGTAACATACGATGTTGAATTATTGTATACGTCGATATGCCACGACCATAGGATCGCGGCATCGAAGTCCTTTCTACAGATGACGGATTTGGATATTGATTTGATTGATTTTATTTTAGAACTTTTGGAATATAGGTTAATGCATATTTTTTTTACTTTTAAGGGCAGGTTTTTCCTACAGCTCCAGGGCACAGCTATGGGGGCGACTTGTGCGCCCTCGTATGCTAATTTGTTCCTGGGGCTGTGGGAGAGAGAAACTGTCTATAACATGGAGGACTTCGCTGCCGTGTTCTCATGGTCTCACTATATCGACGATATACTATTTATATGGCAGGGAACTGAAGCATCATTGAATTCTTTTATTGAGACGTTAAATAACAATCAGCTTAACATCAAATTAACTTCTAAGTATAGCAAAAAGCAAATTGAGTTTTTGGATGTCATGTTGGAGGTCGACGAATCCAATTTCATTACTACGAATGTGTTCCGTAAAGTGACAGCAACAAACTCTCTCCTGCACGCCACATCGGCACATCACCCACAGATGGTGAGGGCGATACCCGTGGGTCAATTTCTGCGTATGAAACGTATATGTTCAGATGACAACAAGTTTCACAAACAAGCAGAAGTTCTTACTTCCAATCTTAAACAGAGAGGGTACAATCATAAAACAATTAGAGCCGGGTATAGACGGGCTCAATTTACACCCAGAAATGAACTTTTAATACATAAGCAAAAAGTAGTGGCTGAACAATCAGTGCGCCTCATCACGACCTTCAACTCTAGATGGACTGACATTATGGATGTATTAAGAAAACATTGGTCGATTCTTAGGGCCGATGATGACATTTGTAGATTTCTGTCAACTAAACCGAGTGTTACTTGGAGGCGATCAAAAAATTTGAAAGATCTATTGACACGTAGTCATTACGTGGCCCGAACAGAAATCGTTTTTTTCAGAGAGAGCAGGTCCTAAATGGGAAGTGTTTTCAGTGTGGAAACTGCTCAGCATGTAATTATGTAGAGAGAACGTTTTCATTTGATAACAGCGAGGCCACAAGAACATACACAATCACTCACCATATTACATGCACTACAGATATGGTAGTGTATTATGTCTATTGTCCGTGTAAATTTATTTACATCGGAATGACAACTAGACAATTAAAAACTAGGATTTTAGAACATGTGAGGGATATTAAAAACCATACCAAGACACTTTCGGTTGTGTCATAAAAGCAATCCTAAATGTCTTAAAGTGAAGGGCATAGATAGGGTACAGCTAGGTATTCGGGGAGGAGATTATAAGAAGGAGTTACTCAAAAGGGAAACCAAATGGATGGTTATTTTGAATACGTGTGCCCCTAAGGGCCTAAATGAAACATTGAGCTTCAAGTCCTTTCTTTAAGTAAGCGCAAATTTTATTGTAAATAGTTTTGTTTTTATCTTCTATGTTTAATTTAATTGGCACATTTGGGCTCTGACCCCTAGAGTTTTGCATGTTTACTCATGTAATATTTACCCTGCCATTTAGAGATCGATATATGGATCTAGTAGACGGGATAAGTCTTCTGATGGGAAAGCCGGAGGAATGAATATCCTGGGTAACCATCTGGAATTCCTGTTATGGAAGGATTTCTTCATAAATGATCAGTGTGATACATATGAATATTTGCAATTTTTGACAATTGTGATATTTTATACATTTGGGTACTAATGCCAATTATGAGCTTTTATGACACATTTTGTGAATATCTATTTGTTTATGCCGCATATTTCCACAATATGGGGATTTGTTATGTGATGGGCGGGATATATATATATATAGGTATACATGATGATTTGTAACTTTTTGATAATTGCAGTATTCTACATATTAATCCTAATTATGTGCCTAGATGGCATTCTTTGTGAATGTCTATCCGGGCTATATATTCCTTCACTATGGAGAATTGTTATATGAGGGGTGCTGCATATATATGGACATTATGTCAATTGTAATCCTTTATGATGTTCTAAGTGATTGTCCACCTATATGTGTTATATACTCTGCTAATACGGTGATTTGATATGCGATGGTCTCTATTTGTAATATATACTATATAATATTCTGGCATATGTATATTTATATAATAGTATGACTCGCATTGATGTTTTTTTGTTAAGCACTGATTTACTACCATTATCTTTGATGTATCCTGTCTGTCTATTTAGATCTATGTCTTTTTGTATTTTTTGAGCAAAAATTATGTAGCTACCTATTTTTATAATTGATCTTGCTTTCTCTAATAGTGGGATGGGTATTTAATTAATTAGAACCAAATAATCCAGCTATATAGCAGACATCTAGCCCTTTTTGGCAGAGATATTGGTGCGTGACATCTGGCCTCCAGTATTTTGGTCATCTGGGGTTCTATTGGGGGTCTCTCTGTGATCACGGGCTTGAGCGCACACCGTGCATGCGCTGTGTTGTGGTGAGGCGGCCGGCGTTCTAGTGAGTGTTGCGTCACTGGGTTACATGCCCGGTCATGTGACCGGATCATGTGATATGGTGACGCGCGCCCTGAGCGCCGCCCCCCTCGCCGCGTCACAACATGGCGGTGATGCGCCGCACACAGCTGTGGATATTCAGAGACACATGCAGGAGCTATTTAAATGGGTCAGTTATGATGCTTACATACCTCCTGATGAAACTGCAGAGGCAGTGAAACGCGCATCGGGGTGCGTTACTGGTCTACAACCAGGTGGCAGCATGACGACAGGTATATTTACACTATATGTACTGTGAATGTTGTGATGTTTATCTATGCCTCATGGGATTTATACTCTTTCCTGTTATGAGCTCATTTTCTCCTTCACCTTTGATGTCCGATGAACTCCCTCTGCTGGTGAAAGGAGGTAGTGAAATTGATTTGAATGGGAAAAACCTGTCATCTGAACAGGTGGAGTGTGATTGGACATCCGGAATCTTTGTGTGGATATAAGGCCGCCGACACCCTGCTGGGTTGCTGGTGATCCTCTCTGCTCTGAGCTCTGGCCTCCAGTTTAGTCCTGTCTACTAAAGCTAAGTTTTTACTCTGCTATTGTTCCATGAGATTTTGTCTGGTTTATTTAGTGTTTGTGTTCAGCCAGCCCTGGTTGGGACTGGCTGAACTCCATTTTTGTCTCTGATCAGTTGATCTCTTTGCTTTGTTTTCAGAATATACCTGAGTGCTGATATAGTTATTTTGAAGTCTAGTGACTTCAGGGCCTTTTCTATCAGACGTGTTGGACATTATTTTTGGCAGGGTTTTTGCATGATTGCAGACAGTTGCTTTTCTTTCCTGTCCTATTTAGTTAGTGAGGGCCCCATCGTTTGCTCAGCCTGTCTTTCTGTCTGTGTTTGTGTTTTCATCTGTTTTCACTGTCAATATATGTTGGGGGCTGTCTATTGCTTTGGGGTCTGCTCTGGGGCAGTTTAGATTTCTCCTTTCTTTCTTTAGGTTTATTTAGTTCTCCGGCTGTGAACGAGGTGTCTAGGACCACCGTAGGAACACCCCACGGCTACTGTTAGTTGTTGTGCATAGGATCAGGGGTCTGCAATCCCCTAGCTACCAACCTCTCCGGTTTTCTGGACTTAGCTTGTATTTTTGTTTTTTCCTCCTCTGGTGACTCATTCATAACAGAATCACTAGCCATACCACAGATTCTAGGGTACTCAATAGCAGGAAAGAATTGTAAAAAAAAAAAAAAAAGTGTCAGAATTTTTTTTATATATATTTTTTCTCTTTTTCTCTGGGGCCGTAGGAGGAATTTTCTTAATGGAGATTAAGCAGTTGTCTGATCGTGTGGAGCAGCTGGCTGCTGAAGTGCGGGGAATTTCCACCTATCTTACTCATTCACATGCTGCTGAACCAAAGATTCCTACTCCTGATGTGTTTTTTGGGGATCGGTCTAAATTTTTGAATTTTAAGAATAATTGTAAATTATTTCTTGCCTTGAAGCCTAACTCATCAGGGAGCTCTGCACAGCAGGTAAAAATTGTCATCTCTTTGCTGCGCGGCGATCGCCAGGATTGGGCATTTTCTTTGACACCTGATGATCCTATTCTAACTAATGTGAACGCATTTTTTCAAGCCTTGGGGTTGTTGTTTGATAAACCTAATGCTATTGATCAAGCTGAGAAAGCCCTGTTAGCATTGAGCCAGGGTCAGGATTCTGCAGAGTTATACTGTCAAAAATTCCAAAAGGGGGGGTCCTTACTACCTGGAATGATGGTGTCTTGGCAGCTCTCTTTCGGAAGGGTTTGTCAGAAACCATAAAAGATACTATGGTGGGATTTCCTGTTCCCTCTGGTCTTGACGATTCTATGTCATTAGCCATTCAGGTTGATCGGCGTTTACGTGAACGTAAAAGTACATGAGAAATGTTGCCACCTGTTGAACAAATGTCTGAACCTATGCAATGTGATAGATATTTGTCTAGGGCGCAACATCAGGAGTTCAGAAGGCGTAATAAGCTGTGTTTTTTCTGTGGAGATGCCTCTCATTTGATTTCTGTCTGCCCTAAACGAGAGAAACGTTTTGCACACACATTTGCTGTGGGTGGTGTTCAACCTAAGTTTCTTCTGGCAATTACTCTGATCTGCTCCCTGTCCACATTTTCCACTAAGGCTTTTGTGGATTCGGGAGCGGGTCTGAACCTGATGGACTTGGATTTTGATAAACGTTGTGGGTTTCCTATGACACCTCTGCGGACGCCTATCCCTTTGAGGGGTATTGATGCTACTCCTTTGGCAAAGAATAAACCTCAGTTTTGGACCCAGGTGGTAATGCGGGTCGCCCCAGACCATCAAGAAAATTGCAGATTTTTGGTGTTGCATAATTTGCATGATACCATAGTTCTGGGATTTCCCTGGTTGCAAATCCATAATCCAGTTTTGGATTGGAAATCTGTGTCTGTGGTGAGTTGGGGTTGTTGGTGTGCTCTTGGTGATGCTCCTGTTTTCTCCACCTCTCCCCAGTCGCATGATGTTCCTGACTTTTTGGCTGATTTTTATGATGTGTTTAGTGAGAATAAGTCTACGTCTTTGCCTCCTCATAGGAGTTATGACTGTGCAATTGAGTTGAGCCCTGGGTGTAAATTTCGCAAGGGTCGACTTTTCAATTTATCTGTACCCGAGCACGAGGCTATGCGATCTTATATTAAGGAGTCGTTTGAGAAGGGTCATATTAGACCATCCTCTTCACCCTTGGGTGCTGGGTTTTTTTTGTGGCCAAGAAAGATGGTTCATTAAGGCCTTGTATTGACTATCGCTCCCTCAACAAAATTACTGTTAAATATCAGTATCTGTTACCCCTGATTTCTGATCTATTCTCCAGAGTTAAGGGTGCTTGCTGGTTTACAAAGCTTGACCTCAGGGGGGCGTATAATCTTATTCGCATTAAGCATGGGGATGAATGGAAGACGGCGTTTAATACTCCGGAGGGACATTTTGAGTACCTGGTGATGCCTTTTGGGCTCACTAATGCCCCTTCCGTCTTCCAGTGCTTCATGAATGATATTTTCTGGGACTTTGAGGATAAATTATTGATCATCTATCTGGATGATATTTTGATCTTTTCCAGGGATTGGGACTCTCATGTGGAACATGTTCGGACTGTGTTCCGGATTTTGAGGGAGAATTCCCTGTATGTTAAGGGATCGAAATGCCTTTTTGGTGTACAGAGAATTTCGTTTTTGGGATTTATTTTGCCTCCGTCAACTATTGAAATGGACCTGGCCAAGGTACATTCCATTTATGATTTGGTTCAGCCCACTTCTTTGAAGGCCCTCCAGAAGTTTTTGGGTTTTGCTAATTTTTATCGTAAATTTATAGCTAATTTTTCTGGTATTGCCAAACCATTGACTGATTTGACTAAGAAGGGTGCTGATGTGCTTTATTTTCCCAAAAGTTCTCCCCATCCGAACGCAACTATGATGTGGGGAATCGGGAACTGTTAGCCATGAAATGGGCATTTGAGGAGTGGAGACAATGGATGGAGGGAGCTAATCATCAAGTCGTGGTCCTTACTGACCACAAGAATTTGATTTACCATGAGTCGGCCAAAAGCTTGAATCCTAGACAGGCTAGGTGGGCCTTGTTTTTCACACGTTTTGATTTTGTGGTCTCTTTTCTTCCGGGCACTAAGAATGTCAAGGCAGACGCCCTCGCTAGGAGTTTCTTTTCTGATTCTCCTATTGTGACCAAGCCTGCTACCATCTTAGGTGAGGGGGTAGTTCTTTCTGCCATCTCGCCCGATTTGAGACGTGCTCTGGAAGAGTTTCAGGAGGACAAACCTGAGCGTTGTCCCATTGGAAAATTGTATGTTCCTGACCAGTGGAGGAAGAGAGTAATGTCTGAAGTTCATTGCTCCGCATTGGCTGGTCATCCAGGTATTTTTGGTACTAGAGATTTGGTGAGTTGGTCTTTTTGGTGGCCTGCCTTGTCTCGTGATGTCAGGAATTTTGTGCAGTCCTGTGGGACTTGCTCCCGGTCTAAACCTTGTTCTCGCTCTAGTGGGTTGTTGATGTCTTTGCCAGTGCCCAGGAGGCCATGGACCCATATTTCAATGGATTTTATTTCTGATATGCCTGTCTCTTAGAGAATGACTGTTATTTGGGTGATTTGTGATAGATTCTCTAAGATCGTCCATCTTGTACCACTCCCTAAGTTGCCATCATCCTCAGAGTTGGTGCCCTTGTTTTTCCAACAGGTGGTTCGCTTGCATGGGATTCCTGAGAATATTGTGTCTGACAGAGGAGTTCAGTTTGTTTCTAGATTTTGGAGGACTTTTTGTTCCAAGCTGGGAATTCAGTTGTCCTTCTCTGCGTTTCACCCTCAGACCAATGGGCAGATGGAGAGAACAAACCTGACTTTGGAGTCTTATTTGAGATGTTTTATTTCGGCTGATCAGGATGATTGGGTTTCATTTTTGCCCTTGGCCGAATTTGCTTTAAATAATAGAGCTAGTTCTGCCACTTTGATGTCACCTTCTTTTGTAACTTTGGGTTTCATCCTCGATTCTCTTCAGGGCAGGTGGAGTCTTCTGCCTGCCCAGGTGTTGACACTGTGGTGGAGAGAATACACCAGATCTGGGACCAAGTGGTGGATAAGTTGTCTCTCTTCCAGGAAAAGGCCCAGCGGTTTTCCAACCGGCATAGGACCATTGTTCCCCGGTTTAAGGTGCGTGATATGGTTTGATTGTCATCAAAGAATATCTCTATGAAGGTGGCTTCTCCAAAATTTAAACCTAGATTTATTGGACCTTACAAGATTTTGGAGATTCTTAATCCGGTCTCTTTTCGATTGGCTCTTCCTGTTACATTCAAGATCCATAACGTGTTTCATAAGTCTCTGTTAAAGAGGTTTGTTGAGCCAGTAGTTCCTGTGGTGGCACCTCCTGACCCTGTATTGGTTGAAGGTAATGTGGAATATGAGGTTGAGAAGATACTGGATTCTCGTCTGGCTAGACGGAGACTCCAGTATTTGGTTAAGTGGAAGGGTTAAGGCCAGGAGGATAATTCTTGGGTCTCTGCATCCGATATTCATGCCGAAAGATTGGTTCGTGCTTTTCATCGGGTCCATCCTGATCGCCCTGGTGGCGTGGATGAGGGTTCGGTGACCCCTCCTCAAGGGGGAGGTACTGTTATGAGCTCATTTTCTCCTTCACCTTTGATGTCCGATGAACTCCCTCTGCTGGTGAAAGGAGGTAGTGAAATTGATTTGGATGGGAAAAACCTGTCATCTGAACAGGTGGAGTGTGATTTGACATCCGGAATCTCTGAGTGGATATAAGGCCGCCGACGCCCTGCTGGGTTGCTGGTGATCCTCTCTGCTCTGAGCTCTGGCCTCCAGTTTAGTCCTGTCTACTAAAGCTAAGTTTTTACTCTGCTATTGTTCCATGAGATTTTGTCTGGTTAACTTAGTGTTTATGTTCAGCCAGCCCTGGTTGGGACTGGCTGAACTCCATTTTTGTCTCTGATCAGTTGATCTCTTTGCTCTGTTTTCAGAATATACCTGTCTTTCTGTCTGTGTTTGTGTTTTCATCTGTTTTCACCATCAATACATGTTGGGGTCTGCTCTGGGGCAGTTTAGATTTCTCCTTTCTTTCTTTAGGTTTATTTAGTTCTCCGGCTGTGAACGAGGTGTCTAGGACCACCGTAGGAACACCCCACGGCTACTGTTAGTTGTTGTGAATAGGATCAGAGGTTTGCAATTGGCTAGCTACCAACCTCTCCGGTTTTCTGGACTTAGCTTGTATTTTTGTTTTTTCCTCCTCCGGTGACTCATTCATAACACTTTCCCATCTGACCCACTAGTGGGATAAATATCATATGAGCAAAAGTTTTTTGCTTATGAAGTAATGATGTTTTTATATCCCCTTACATGGTGCATGATTGTGATCTGCATTACATGAGTTCATGCTGTGTTTGGCCTATATATTGTGACCTTATACAATTTTTCTAATCCACAGTAATGCTTGTTTGTCCATCCAGGTGAGGTATTTACCTCTTTATATGTGCTCTGTATCTTTTATGTACATTATATAATATGATACTTTTGTATTTACTGAAATAAAATTTGTATTTTTGGATCTTTTTGCTCCTTTTTTGTTCTCTTTTGGTGGTATGTATTGATTCTGGAGGGATCACTGTTTAATTTTTCCATGATATGAGGTTTAAAGTGTTTGGATTCTTCCTCCAAAGTTACACGCACCCCAATAACTCATTGAACCAATATACTGGATGGCCACATGAAACCAAAGTTCCCATTGTTATTGCTTTGCAACTCCCATAAAGTTAACACATGAAGCGACTGCAAGGCCTGCTCCAAATTTGGATGCACCCTAATACCCCTTGAAAGAGACGTGGAGGAGGGCCTCCTAAATTTTTTTTCCTAATTTAAAGGAACGGGTCTCCTATACTTGTAATGCCTATTAACTAATTGTATGGGCAACCAAACTTTTCCCCCTAGGGGTATACATCAACACATCAACATACTGTGTAAACTTTTTTTTAAGCAACTTCATAAACACCCTTGGAAAAAAAAAACCTGGCTGTTGCATCACAGAAAGCGTTAACCCTGGTGATCTAGTAGTGGTGTCAAATAAACGTGGAGGATGGCCTATTAAAAATCTTTTCCCAATTTAAAGGAACGGATCTCCCATGGTTTAGTGCCCATACACTAAGTGTATGGGCTGACAAACATTTCCTCCTGTGGGGTACACATCCCCATAATGTGGTAAAAAAAAAAAATTACTGACATCAAAAACACCCTTTAACACAATAACGTGTTGCATCACAGTCCATTATCACCATGGTTTTTAGTGGTGGTGGCTGATGAGAATGAGGAAAAGGAGGAGGATAACAGCAAATAGGCAAAATCATGAAGCATATACCCAAGTGTGGGTGTGAAGAGGTGTATGGGAATATTCCTCCCAAAAAATTACACTGGTTTTGAGGATATGTTTTGCTGAGATCATTCGGTGGTGTAGAGAAGTCTGGCCTAATGCAGCCCTTGTTTATGCCTGTCAGCATTGTCAGTTGACATGCGGATGCGCTTATTGGTTATAATCCCACCAGCGGCACTAAAAACCCGTCTGACAAAATGCTAGCGGCAGAGCAGTACAAGATGTCCAAGGGGTAGAGAGCCAGTTCATGACACGTATCCAGCTTGGATACCCAATAATTAAAAGCCACAGAGGAATGATGGAGGACATTGGTACGGTCAGCAAGGTACTCTCTCAGCATCTTCAAAAACTTTGCACTCTTTGTGAGAGTACGCAGCACCTCTGGGCCTGTGCGATGGTGCTGAGAAAACTCTCCCAAAACTTTTACAGTGTTCCCCTGCCTCTGCTGGATTGGAGTTGTCTCTCTCGCCTGTACTCCTTGGTTGTGCAACGAACTGTGACCTCCGTCACCAGCGTTTTCAGATGGGAATTTTTTTTAATAATTCTGCAACAAGGGCCCTCTGGCAGTGCCCAATTTTAGTAGACCTGTCTGCCTCTGGAATAAGATTGTAAGTTCTCCTTGTAGCTTGGGTCTAGAAGTGTCACCAACCAGTAATGAGTGTCACCCAAATTTTTGAGAATGCAAGAGTCATGGGAAAGGCAGCGCAACATAATGTCAGAAGGCAGCGCAACATAATGTCAGCCATGTGTGCCAGACTGCTAACAGGCAAGACTTCCATGTCCTCACCAAGAGGACGACTGACCATGCTGTCATCCTCCTCCTCCCTGTCCTCAGGCCTTCCACACTGAACAGACAGTATGACAGTTGTTCTTGTAGTACCGTCTAACGCGTGTGAAACTAGCTCCTGTTGTTTCTCCTCCTCCTCTTCCTCATTGTCAACCAACCCACGTTGGGATGACATGAGGCTGGGCTGTGTGTAATCACCCTGAAAGGTTCCTTGCTCCATATCATCGTGCTCCGCTTGCAATGTAACCTCTTTCACTGTGAGCAGAGAGCTTTTCAGAATACAGAGAAGTGGGATGGTGACACTAATTATGGCGTATAATCTACTCTGACAAGTTTTTTTCTGCGACCAAACTATGCAACAATTATGAGTTTGCCAAAAATGCCCACAGATATGTACATCAATAGTAAATGGATTAACTTCCATTCAGCAGCTGTTATTTTCTTTGAATGTATTAAAAGTGAGCGTATTTATTGATTATTCTAACTGAGCAAGGAAAGCTCAAATGTAAACAGCTAAAAAACAAATATAAGAGAGGACAAAACCAATAGCAAATTCAACTTTCCTTCCCACCATGTTAAAAAAAAGTTTGAAAATTTGATGGCTAGTAAACATAATAATACTGAAATCATTTATTTGAATATAAAGCCTCATCTCGACAACGTTTTTATCATCTGAAGCCAACTTAATTGTCAGCTAATTATTGCGCATCAGGCAAAAAATGACAGCATTCAGATGTTATCATTAGAGATGAGCGACTTAATGTCAGGATCCTGTCAGCGTCGGCCACTGCCACGGCTGAGCAGGGTGACTTACCCACACTGCGGGAGAGCACGGGGCCCAATACGGTAGTGAAGGTTTAAGCAAACAGGACCTGAGGCACGGAAAATAGTAAGGAGTTCCAGGACCTACGATCATGTGACTGCAGGGGGCGGGGCTTAGCATCCTACTACTGCAGATGATGTAATGTACCTACTGCAGGAATACTGTAGTAGAGGAGAGGAAAACGCAGGTCAGACAAGCAGAGGTCATACACGAGAGGGCGGTGCAGAACGAAAGGGATGAGCAGAGAATAGTCAAGTCACAAGTAAAGAGTCATACACAAGAGGGCGGTGGGGTACAAGAGGGACAGGCAGAACTTGTAACAGGGACAGAACCGGATCAAAACCAAACAAGCAACAAGTTATCAGGCGCAAGGCACACGTACATTAGAGGTCAACTAACTCAGCCGAGGGCAGGAGTATAACTAGGTCCAGTGAGCATTAAATAGCCACCCTCTGCCAGAGAGAGGCAGAAACAATTAACCCCCTGTCTGAACAGGATGGGCCAAAGCAAAACCCCATCCTGGATCATGACACTTTGCCTTTTTTAGGGTCGAGTTGGGTTTCATGAAACCCGTCTTTCTCAAAAGTCGGGTCGAACGAAATCGGCCGACTATAGGGAAAAGTCGGAGGCCGACTGAGACACGAAACCCAATGCAAGTCAATGGGGAAGCAAAGTCGGCAGGGAGTGGAGGACAGTAAACACACCTAGAGTGCCCATTTCAATGCCAAAAACATAAATTCTTATTACTGAAGCTTGTCAACCTTAATTTACTTTATAATAATAGTTCCGCACTGAAAACTGGGGGTTATTTGGACAATGTTGTGGGGGGGTAGGGCTGGCTCCAGGTTTTCATGTGCCCTGGGCCAAAGAGCGCCCCTTTAACACATACCACAATTCATGATGCTCCGATACGGCCCTGAAATATAGGTATAGTACAATGACAAATACTTCACTGCTTACATGACATGACTGATCTATTTTAAATTCTACAATAGCTAAAAAAAAAGGACAGTATATTACTCCATACAGTATTATGGCCATCACATTGTGCGCCATACAGAATAATGAGCCCCATATATTTCTCCATACAGAATAATTGGTCACATATAATGTTCCATACAGTATATGATGAGCTCCACATAATGCTACAGTATATGATGGTCCCCATGGATGATGCTCCAGTGTGTTATGGGCCCAAATAATGCTCCATATATAATGGGCCCCATTTCTAATGCTCCAGTGTATAATGTGCCACATTGATGCTGCTCCAGTGTCTGATCTGCCCCATTTTGAATGCTCCAGTATAAGATGGGTCCCATTTTTAATTAACCCAGGCATGGTATGTGAAAAGAGCTCCATGGAGTAATCTGAAGTGTGTGTTGCCGCATCCTTCACTTTTGGTTTGGGTGAAGTACACAAGGAAAGTGGTTGCTCCTGACCAGAAGCCTGCACTTATGACTCAGTGCTTGCATTTTGTTAAACTTAAGAAGAGGAGGCGATAGAGCTGGAGGCTGTTTCAGCAATGTAAGCCAAAAACAGTTCCTGATGCTCCGGCTTTAAAAGCAGTCTACCTACTCCCATAAAACGGAGCCTTACAGGCCTTCCAGAGCTACACCATGACGCAGGCTCAACACCTCCTGCCTTAGCTGCTATTGTGTTTTTGGCACTACGAGCAGATGCACCACCACCACCATCAGTACCAGGTGGCCCCCCATGTCCGCATCCTCTTCCACCATACTTCCTCATGTTTTAGAAAATTGACCCAAAATACCAGCAGATATATGGTACTGTATCAGAAGCGTACAGCTCTCTACAGTCTAGGGATAACAGTAAATCTCTGTATATATTTCATGAGTCATACACAGACGCTCACAGGCTCAGTATGGATTACCCAATAAAATAAGAATGTGAAAAAGTGTGCAGTATCACCAGATACAAGGTATATATAGTATAGCCTAAACATTCTGTATCTCCGTATACATTTCAGGAGGCAGACACAAACGCTCTCAGGCCCAGTATGGAGTACACAAGAATATGAAAAGCTGTAAATAGGTAATGTAACACAAGCGTACACCTGTATATAGTGATGGGCAAATTTGAAATCTCGGTATATATTTCCGGAGTCACCCTCAGACGCTCACTCAGTCTGGGTTTGACCATAATAAAAAATGTTGTAGAAAAGGTACTGGACAACAAGATAGCAAGTATATATATTATAGGGTACAATTGAAATCTCCGTAAGCATAGTCCCGTAGTCAGTCTCAGACACTTAATCAGTATGGATTTGACCGTAATACTAAATGTCGAACAAAGGTACTGTATATCAAGATACAAGCTGTATCGAGTATAGGGTAAAAATAGGTATCTCCGATTCACAGTATATATAGAAGGCGTAAACTACACATGCTCACACACGCTCACTCACTATGGATGATCCCGTAATACAAAATTTGGAACAAAGGTACTGTATCAGCACATACCAAGTGTATCCAGTCTAGGGGTAATTGTAAATTTTCATCTATACTTCCGGAGTCAGACACAGACACTCACAGGCTCAGTATGTATTACACCAGAATTTAAGAAGTAGAAAAAGGGAAAGGTAGTCGAAGCGTACAACAGTATACAGTGTTGTGGTACTTTTAAATCTTCGCATATATTTCAATCTCAGTAAGCCAGTCCAGACTCTCCGCTACTGGAAACTACATGGATACAAGTACAGACGGAAATTCAAGTGTTATCAGAAATTTGGGAATTACTCATCGCGGGAAAACCTCCCGGTAGATGTTGCAGAGGCGATGCAGACCCTCAATTACTGGGTCTGTGGAGACAGCAAAAATGGTTCTTTGTGAAGAAAGGATTGCTTTATCGCAGTAGCGTGGATCACATCACCGTTACTCGTCTCCATCAAACTGTGATCACAGGGAGAGATGTACACATGGTCCTCACTGCCTATCATGATGTATATGGTCATTTTGGAGTGCCAAAGACAGAAGCCACAGGCCATAGACGATTCTATTGGATTGGCATGAGAGGAGACATTTAAAAGTGGTGGCAGGCATGTCACACGTCTGTGACTATCACAACTGTGAAAGGTGATCATAAATCACCACTGCATCCGCTTGTAAATTGACGTCCATTACAAATGGTAGCCATTGATCATCCGAAGGTAGAGGCCAGCAGGACAGGGCATAGCTACATCTTAACCATCATCGATCAATACACCAAGTTTCTAGTGGCCATCCCTGTGAAGAATTTAACTGCCCAGATTACACAGTGGTGGAGCAGGGAGAGGTAAGTATTGCAACTTGCAAGTACTGTGGCCATGACCAAGCGGGGGGGCACACTTGTGGTCGACGGTACTGTCACAGGGTCCCTCATAGTATGCTGAGGTGTCTGATGGTGAGTGTGCCCCCCCACCGTCAGAGACACTGTATTGTACTATGAGGGGCCTTGTGCCAGTGCTATCGGCCATCTGTGGGCCCATCCACCTGTTCAGAGCAAAGGCACTTGCCCGGGTGCGCCAGGTGTTGATCCCAGCCATTGGGGGGGCAGCCCACTTAGGGAGGTTTAAAAAATGGCATATATTGATGTGTTGGCTGGACATTCAGCTGCTGCAAAGGGTGGAATTGGGCAAGTCCGAGGAAGAGGAGGACAAAAGCGAGGCAATGTTCTGGGAACCTATGTGTCATCAGGGGAAGGTGGGACAAAATCCTTTGCAACCCATGCATGGTTCATTTTAATGAAGGTTAGATCATCAACATTTTGGGTCGACAGAAGGGTCCTTTTTTCTGTCAGGATTGATCCAGCAGCACTGAAGACTCTTTCAGGTAACACACTAGCAGCAGGGCAAGCGAGCTCCTGTAAGGCATATTGTGCCAATTCAGGCCAGGCGTCCAGTTTAGAGGCCCAATACTCAAAGGGGAATGACTTGTGAGGGAGAACATCGATATGGGAGGAGAAGTAGTTTGTAACCATATTTGACAACTGCTGTCTCCTGTCACTTTTAATTGATGCAGAATTAGCAGTCGTGTGAGCGGTACTTGAGAAATCATTCCACAACATGGTCATTAAACCCCTGTCTCCAACGCCACCTCGGCTGTGTGCACCATGAACACCTCTTCCATTGTGCCCACTACGGCTTGTGGTAGAAACAGCACCGCTGCTGTGTGCTGGGAAAGCCTCAAACAATCTGTTTACCAGAGTGGCTTGTTTGTTAGCCAATATTATCTCTAGGTTCTCCTGTGGCATGATGTTGTGTAATTTGCCTTTGTAGCGTGGATCGAGGATGCTGGCCAGCCAGTAGTCATCATTAGTGTTGAGTATTCCGATACTGCAATTTGATTCAGCCAATGAGGAATCCTAAGAAGTGTGGGCACATCCTGTTAGGCATGTAGGCATGTTAACTAATGGCATGGCTGTTTTTGGCTGCGAGCAGACCACACAGCTGCTCCTCCCCCAGACACACGCTGAACAGTAACATAACATACATAGTAACATAGTTTTGAAGGCTGAAGGAAGACCTTATGTCAATCTAGTTCAGCCTATTTTTAGTGCAGCTGTTCTGCATTGTTGATCCTGGGGAAGGCAAAAAACCCACAGAGTAGAAGCCAATTTTCTCCATAGGGAAAAAAATTCCTTCCCCTAAACTGGGTCAACCATCTCCCTATAATATTATGTTGTTCGAAACCTTCTATACTGTTACTCACAAGAAAAGCATCCATTCCTTTCTTAAATTCATTCAGTGCGTTGGCCATCACCACTTCCTCAGGAAGAGAATTCCAGAGCCTCACTGCTCTTACCATGAAGAACCCTCTTCTATGCTGGTGCAGAAATTGTTTTTCCTCCAAACGAAGAGAATGCCCCCTTGTTCTTGTCACAGTCCTTGGTACAAACAGTTCATTGGAGAGATCTCTGTATTGCCCACTGATATACTTGTACATATATATTAGGTCTCCCCTAAGTCTTCTCTTTTCTAGAGTAAATAGACCTCTTTTTGATAACCTTTCTGGGTATTGTAGTGAACCAACTCCATTTATCATTTTAGTAGCCCGCCTTTGAACCCTGTCAAGTTCAGTAATGTCTTTCTTGAGCACCGGCGTCCAAAACTGCACACAATACTCCAAGTGTGGTCTGACGAGTGATTTGTATAGAGGGAGAATTATATTTTCATCTCGTGTCCCCAGACCTCTTCTAATGCATCCCATGACCCTATTTGCTTTGGTGGCAGCTGCCTGACTCTGGGCACTCCAATTTAGCTTCTTATTGACTAAGATGCCTAAGTCTTTTTCCATGTCTGATTTCCCCAGCAGTTTCCCATTTAGTAAGTAATTGTAGCATCTGTTTTTCCCTCCCATGTGCATAAGAAACAGATGCTACAATTACTTACTAAATGGGAAACAGTGATCTATGGAAAGTGAAACTAGTGAGGGAGGAGGAAACGACAAGTTCTCATTTCAATGCCAGAACACCCCCCCCTGGACGTTTATCTTAGAAGCAAGAGATGATATCTTGGAAACCGTGCAGACTAGCCACAGAAGGTAAATTACTTATTGTCAGCATTCTGCAGCCTAGATATGCACTGAGATTATGTGAAAAGCCCGGACTACCTGTTCTGTTATGTATTTCCGCCAAGTTGGATCGCCCGCCAGGGCTGGTGGGGTACTCGGTACCGGGCCCGTTGGTTTCAATGGGAGATGTCACGGTAGCTGTGACCCGGTCCGTGTCTCTGGGCGTCCATTGTAAAAGGGAAATGTTGAACGTGTGGATGATGATTAAAGTTTATGAGTGAATGATTCATGACGCCACCTGTGGTGTTCGGCAATGAAGATGTTAAGCCGACGCTGCAGACAGATCCTCTGGGACAGATGATGTGGTGCAGCAATGATGTTGTGGCCCTCCACAGGTAGGGCTGTAGTCCCAGGGCAGTGTAGATGGAGAGGTGGTGAAGAGATGTAGATGGTGCAGTGCCAGGCACAGAGATGTAGTAGTGCTGAGTGTGTTGGCGCAGGAATAACTGGAGGACACCAGGGCATGTAGTTCCAAAGCTTTACTCACAGTCTGTTGTGCATACAGGTGCCCGCATCCGTGCCGTGTCCTCTGGGTCAGGGGCTCAGTCAACCTCCAAGCTAGATGAAGCACTCCGTTCCAACACTCCGCCAACATGTGCCTTTTCTGAACGTCTCCCTCTATTGCTACACAACCTCTTTAACATAGTCAATATCTTTGTAACTCCGAACGTCTTAAAAAAAATTAATTCCTGCTATTCCATTTGATTTGGCTAAACCTCTATGCCTTTAATGTCTCCTCCACCTCCCCCAATACAGTCTACATTATTCTTAGTAGTTTTCCTTCATGTAGAATTAACCTACAAGGAAAGAAAGGGTTTATTTTAAATCCGATAGTTCTGTCCCATTGACTTGCATTGGTTTCCGGTATCGGAATCGGCGATATCCGATACTTTTTGGGTATTGGTCCGATCCAATCCGATCCGATATTTCCCGATATCAGAAGGTATCGCTCAACACTAGTCGTCATCTCTCATCATTTTGGAAATGCGAGGGTCCCTTTTTAGGATCTGCAAGGCATAATCGCACATGTGGGCCAATGTTCCAGGTGTCAATGATGCACTGCCAGTGGTGGGTGGAGGAGCACTTTCTGGCAAATCCACATCCCTACACTCACGCACAAACACTGTACCTGACCTTGGAACGCCAACATTTTCTCTTACCCCCTGAGAAGCATCCTCCTGCCCAAAATAATCATCCCCCTCATCCTCCTCCTACTCCTCTTCTTCTTCCTCCACCTCGTCCAGGACAGTTCCCTGACCAGACAATGGCTGACTGTCATCAAGGCTTCCCTTCTCCTCCAATGCAGACACCTGATCCTTAGTGTGCGTCAAACTTTGCATAAGCAGACGCATAAGTGGGATGCTCATGCTTATGATCCCGTCGTCTGTGCTTACCAGCCGTGTGCATTCCTCAAGACACTGAGGACTTTACAGAGGCCTTTCAGCTTTGACCACTGCACACCCGACAATTCCATGTCTTCCCTCAAACTGCCTGCCCGTGTATCCTCCCACAAATGGATTACAGCCTGCCTCTGTTCGCACAGCCACTCAACCATGTGCATGGTGGAGTTCCACCTTGTTGCAACGTCTATGATTAGGCGGTGCTTGGGGAGGTGGAGCAATCGCTGCAGCTTCTGCATATTACTGGAGTGTACGGCCGAGCGACGGATGTGCGAGCACAGTCTTCGCAGCTTATGGAGCAAGGATGTTTACTCTGGATAATTATTAAGGAAGCACTGCACCACCAGCTTCAAAGTATGGGCCAGGCAAGGTATGTGTGTGAGTTTTGCATGGGCTATGGCTGCCACAAAATTACTGCCATTATCACTGACTACCTTGCCTGCCTCAAGATGTAGACTGCCCAGCCATGACTCTGTTTGTCGCTGCAAGTAGTCGGCCAGTACCTCCTTGGTGTGTCTGTTGTTGCCCAAAGACATCATCTTTAACGCAACCTGCTGATGCTTACCACTAGCTGTTCCATAGTGGGACACCTCGTGTGCAACACTGTCAGCTGCGGATGGAGTGCTTGTGCGACTGTGCTCTGTGGATGAGCTTTCGCTGATAGAGGAAGAGGAGGAGGATCGAAAGCCCACAGCCAACTGTTTCCTATACCATGGGCTAGGCAGCACTATTCCACCGCCGCTGTCCCCAGTGGAGCTTGCATCCACCACATTAACCCAGTGCGCAGTGATGGACATGTAAAGGCCCTGGCCATGCCTACTGGTCCATGCATCTGTTGTAAGGTTCACCTTTCCACTCACTGACTGTTATTGCATGGACAATGCGGTCTTTCACATGTCGGTGGGGGGCAGGGATGGCTTTTCGAGAAAAGAAGTGCCGACTGGGTAGGTCATAGCGAGGGACAGCGTAGGCCATGAGGTCGCGGAAAGCTTCGCTTTCAACCAAACAGTAGGGCATCATCTCTAATGAGATTAGTTTGGCAATGTAAGCATTCAAACAAAGTGTACGCGGATAAGAGGATGAGTACTTTCTTGTCCTACTCAGAGTGTCTGGTAGGGTGAGCTGGACTGGAAAGCTGCATATGGGGGAAGTAGCAGTGGACCGGACCGAGTGGACGGGGTTCGTGATGGTATTGGTGGTGATGGCGTAGATTCAGTGTTGTGTTGCAAAACCATTGTGATTCAGTCGGAGCCGGTGCACATGTGCTACCTGAGATTTTGTATCCGTCCACACTTGCAAGTGCATGTTGATTAAATGTCTAAGCATGCAACTTGTATTCAAATTTCCGAGTTGTTTACCTTGGCTAAAGGTCCTTCCGCACTTCTTACAGGTAACCTTTGCCTCATAAGTAGGATTTTGTACAAAAAAAGTGCCACACTGCACTCTTCCTACTATGGTATACATTTTCTGGCCTTGCACGTTCTGCTAAGTTGACCGTCTGGCCAAGCTGTCCTGCAACTATTTTAGTTTTTGGTCCACGTTTTTGGACAGCTACGGGCCTGCCAGATAACCGCTGCTGCGATGTCAATGCCTGCTGCGGATCCTTCTCCTTATCTGAATTATTGCCAGCGCCACCCTCCTCCCCCAATGGATGCCAATCTGGGTCAAGAACTGGGTCATCCATCACCTCCTCTTCAAAGTCATCTGCACCTTCCTCTTTACCTTCCTCTATATCATTGTGTAAGGTGGTATAGTATGCGGGAAGGGGCACCTGAGTTTCATCAGGGTCACATTCTGGCTCAATAGACTGCGAGGGCAATGTAGTGCTCTGGGTCGATGTACCAGCAGAATCATCTAGCAGTGGCTGTGCATCAGTGCACTCCATGTCAGATTCATCTTGGACTGGGGAATTCTGGATTTGACTGGATAACCCAGGCATGGTATGTGAAAAGAGCTCCATAGAGTAATCTGAAGTGTGGTCTGCCGCATCCTTAACTTTTGGTGGGGGTGAAGGACGCAAGGAAAGGTATCTTTCCTGACCAGAACCCTGCACTGAGGACTCCGTGCTTGCAGGTTTCGAACGTTCAGAAGAGGAGGCAATAGAGCTGGTTGCTGTTTCGGCAATGTACGCCAAAACCTGTTCCTGATGCTTCGGCTTAAAAAGCGGTTTTCCTACTCCAAGAAAAGGCAACCTTACAGGCCTTCTTGGGCCAGAGGATGATGCAGGCTCAACACCTCCTGCCTTAGCTGCTATTGTGCTTTTGCCAGAACAAGCCAGCTGCGCCCCCTGCCCACGTCCACGGACTCTTCCACCACACTTCCTCATGTTTGGGAAAATGTACCAAAAATACCAGCAGAGAGATGGTACTGTATGAGGAGCGTCCAGCTGTGTAAGGTGTATTAAAAAAATTAAATCTACGTATATATTTTGTAAGTCACAGACGCTCTCACAGTATGTACTGGACCTTAATCCAACATGCAGATATACGGAACTGTATCAGAAGTGCACAGTTGTATGCGTTTTTTGTGTAACTAACAATCTCCGTATATGTATTTACGGAGTGTCACACACACACGCTGACTCTGTATAGATGTGACTAATGCGAACGGCAGATATACAATACTGTTTGAGAATCATACAGCTCTATACGGTGTGTGTATTGAAAATTGTCAATCTCCGTCTATTTTTATAGGGACTGACACACGCTGTCTCTGTCTAGTTTTGACCGAAATCAAACAGCAGATATATGAAACTGTTTGAAAAGCGGACAGCACTTACTCTAAGGAGTAGGTCTGGAAAAACGGAAAAACTCCTCAGCTTTTTTTCCACAGTCACACACAGATAGCTTCTATTTGTTCCATGATACCAGCCGGTACACCGTAGTGTGTGAGGAGCGTACACCGCTATACGGTGTCTGTATGGAAAATTGTCAATCTCCGTCTATTTCTATAGGGACTGACACACACTGTCTCTGTCTAGTTTTGACCTTAACAAACAGCAGATCTATGAAACTGTCTGAAAAGTGGACAGCACTCACTCTAAGGTGTAGGTCTGGAAAAACGGAAAACCTCCTTGGCTTTTTTTTCCAGAATCACAGACAGATAGCTTCTATTTGTCCGTGATACCAGCCGGTACACAGTAGTGTGTGAGGATTGTACACCGCTATACGGTGTCTGTATGGAAAATTGTCAATCTCCATCTATTTCTATAGGGACTGACACACGCTGTCTCTGTCTAGTTTTCACCGTGGTCAAACAGCAGATATACGAAACTGTTTGAAAAGTGGACAGCACTCTAAGGTGTAGGTCTGGAAAAACGGACAAACTCCTTGGCTTTTTCTTCCAGAGTGACACCCAGATAGCTTCTATTTGTCCTTGTTATCATGGCCGACCTCATGCTATGGTCAGGTTTCATTTCATGAAACCCGACTTTGGCGAAAGTTGGCGACTTTTGAAATTGACCAACCCATTTTGCTTAACTCTAGTTATCATCAATTTGTTGCCAAATATTTAGCTAAATATTTCCCTACAGGGGCTGTATACTGGCAAGGTTCAGCTTAGAGAGCTCATGTTAACTTTCTGCTTCTGCTGCATTTATGAGACATCCAGTCTAATACAGATTAATAATCATACAATTCACAATAGGCAGAATAGAAGACGAGTATTAAAGGGAGTGTCCTCTACCTTGACAACCTATTTTTAGATGCAGCTCTGGCAAAAATTAAGAGACCACCACATCAAAACCCTGTCATGAGCAGACCATTCTCCAGACCTGAACCCCATTAAAAACCTCTGGAATGTAATCAAGAGGATGATGGATAGTCACAAGCCATCAAACAAAGAAGTTCTGCTTAAATTTTTGCACCAGAAGCAGCGTGAAAGACTGCTGGCAAGCATGCCAAGACGCATGAAAGCTGTTTTTAAAAATCATGGTTATCCCACAAAATATTGTCTTCTGAACTCATCCTGAGTTAGAACATTAGTATCGTTATTTCTAAATGATTATGAACTTGTTTTCTTTGCAATATTTGAGGTCTGAAAGCACTGGGTTTTTCTTTTAATTATGACCATTTCTCCTTTTCAGAAAAAAACAAACAAAATTTATTGCTTGGAAATTCGGAGACATGTTGTCAGAAGTTAGTAGACTAAAAGAACAATTTCCATTTTACTCAAAAATATACCAATAAAGAGAAAATTCAGACAAATTGAACATTTGGAAGTGGTCTCTCAATTTTTGCCAGAACTGTGGAGTGGTCTCAATTATAAAATGAAAAAATGATATTCCCCTCCTATATTGTTATATCATGTGAGCCCCTGCAGTCAATAAGCAGCTGCTCTTGGGCTGCTGTGCTTTTACTTCTTCTGATTATTCAACATTCGTCCAAGGGAAGTAAGAGTACAAAAAAGCCCAATAGCAGATGGTGATTGGCTGCAGGGCTTACATGTCAAACCCAGAGCCAACATTGCTGGTATAGCACCAGTGCTGAAGCGACTACATATGTTTGTGTTTTATAAGGGGGACTACTTAATTTCAAAATGTTCTCAAAGAACAACTCCTTTAATTATTCAACATTAGTGTTGAGCATTCCGATACCGCAAGTATCGGGTATCGGCCGATACTTGCTGTATCGGAATTCCGATACCGACTTCCGATATTTTTTCAATATCGGAATTCGGCATCGGAATCGGAAGTTCAGTTGATTGACGGCCTGACGTCATCATGATGCGCGGTGTGTGCGCATCATGATGCGCCGTCATTTCGGGCCTTCCGGGGGTCTCTGCCGGCCTGCCGGGGGGGCTGTGCCGGCCTGCCGGGGGGCTGTGTGGACTGCCCGGGGTCTCTGCCGGCCTGCCGGGGGGCTGTGCCGGCCTGCCGGTGGTCTGTGCACCCTGTGGGGGTCTGCACCGGCCTGCCGGGGGGCTGTGCCGGCCTGCCGGGGGGCTGTGCTGATGTCCGGGGGTCTGTGCAAGCATCGTCCGATGGGACTACAAGTCCCATCGGGCGATGCCTGCTACCATGACAGTTATTGACACATTAGCCAATGATGGGACAGTAGTAGTCCCATCATCCGGCTAATGTGTTAAATGTTAAAAAAAAAAAAAAAAAAATACTACATACATACTACATGCATGCTACATACATACTACATGCTACATACATACTACATACATGCTACATACATACTACATGCATGCTACATACATACTACATGCTACATACATACTACATGCATGCTACATACATACTACATATATACTACATACATACTACATACATACTGCATGCTACATACATACTACATACATACTACATGCATGCTACATACATACTACATGCATGCTACATACATACTACATGCATGCTACATACATACTACATGCTACATACATACTACATACATGCTACATACATACTACATGCATGCTACATACATACTACATGCTACATACATACTACATGCATGCTACATACATACTACATGCTACATACATACTACATGCATGCTACATACATACTACATATATACTACATACATACTACATACATACTGCATGCTACATACATACTACATACATACTACATGCATGCTACATACATACTACATGCATGCTACATACATACTACATGCTACATACATACTACATATATACTACATACATACTACATACATGCTACATACATACTGCATGCTACATACATACTACATACATACTACATACATACTACATGCATGCTACATACATACTACATGCATGCTACATACATACTACATGCATGCTACATACATACTACATGCATGCTACATGCATGCTACATACATACTACATGCATGCTACATACATACTACATATATACTACATGCATGCTACATACATACTGCATGCTACATGCATGCTACATACATACTACATACATACTACATGCTACATACATACCACATATATACTACATACATACAATACATTCATACAATACATACATAGACATACAGTACATATAACATAGAGTAACATACTTACCAATACTTGTCACATTGTTCCCCGAAGCCATTGTCTTTCCGGAATAAATATTAACATAACAAACCACAAAAATACTCACCCACGATCCGAAGCAGTCCACGAGTGTGTCCCACGACGATCTTGGGTAGAGAACGGCAGCATCAGATGATGCTGCCGTTCTCTACGGGCTGCAGGAATCCAATGACGGAAGGTAGGTATCCTTCCGCACTGTATTCCTCCGCCACTTAAAAAAAAAAAAAAGTCCCTAGTCTCACTTTATGCCATTGCTGTGTGGGAATTTCCCACACAGCAATGGCATAAAGTGAGACTAGGGACTTTTTTTTTTTTAAGTGGCGGAGGAATACAGTGCGGAAGGATACCTACCTTCCGTCATTGGATTCCTGCAGCCCGTAGAGAACGGCAGCATCATCTGATGCTGCAGTTCTCTACCCAAGATCGTCGTGGGACACACTCGTGGACTGCTTCGGATCGTGGGTGAGTATTTTTGTGGTTTGTTATGTTAATATTTATTCCGGAAAGACAATGGCTTCGGGGAACAATGTGACAAGTATTGGTAAGTATGTTACTCTATGTTATATGTACTGTATGTCTATGTATGTATTGTATGAATGTATTGTATGTATGTAGTATATATGTGGTATGTATGTAGCATGTAGTATGTATGTAGTATGTATGTAGCATGCATGTAGCATGCAGTATGTATGTAGCATGCATGTAGTATATATGTAGTATGTATGTAGCATGCATGTAGTATATATGTAGTATGTATGTAGCATGTAGTATGTATGTAGCATGCATGTAGCATATATGTAGTATGTATGTAGCATGTAGTATGTATGTAGCATGCATGTAGTATATATGTGTTATGTATGTGGTATGTATGTAGCATGTAGCATGCATGTAGTATGTATGTAGTATGTATGTAGTATATATGTAGTATGTATGTAGCATGTAGTATGTATGTAGTATGTATGTAGCATGCATGTAGCATGCAGTATGTATGTAGCATGCAGTATATATGTAGTATGTATGTAGCATGTAGTATGTAGCATGCATGTAGTATATATGTAGTATGTAGCATGTAGTATGTATGTAGCATGCATGTAGTATATATGTGTTATGTATGTAGCATGTAGCATGCATGTAGTATGTATGTAGTATATATGTGGTATGTATGTAGCATGCAGTATGTATGTAGCATGCATGTAGTATATATGTAGTATGTATGTTGCATGTAGTATGAATGTAGCATGTATGTAGTATGTAGTATGAATGTAGCATGTATGTAGTATGCATGTTGTATGTATGTAGCATGTAATTTTTTTTTTTTTTTTTTTTTTTTACATTTAACACATTAGCCGGATGATGGGACTACTACTGTCCCATCATTGGCTAATGTGTCAATCACTGTCATGGTAGCAGGCATCGCCCGATGGGACTTGTAGTCCCATCGGACGATGCCTGCACAGACCCCCGGAGCCTGCACAGACCACCGGCAGGCCGGCACAGCCCCCCGGCAGGCCGGCACAGCCCCCCGGAGCCTGCACAGCCCCCCGGCAGGCCGGCACAGCCCCCCGGCAGGCCGGCACAGCCCCCCGGAGCCTGCACAGACCACCGGCAGGCCGGCACAGCCCCCCGGCAGGCCGGCACAGCCCCCCGGCAGGCCGGCACAGCCCCCCGGAGCCTGCACAGACCACCGGCAGGCCGGCACAGACCACCGGAGCCTGCACAGACCCCCTGGCAGGCCGGCACAGCCCCCCGAAAGGCCCGTACAGACCCCAGAGAGGCTGTACAAGGGCAGGCTAGGGTTTTTCTTATTCCGATACCGGAAGTCCCATAGACTTGAATGGGACTTCCGGTATCGGAATCGGCGATACCGATACTTTTTTTAAAGATCGGCCGATACCATCCGATACGATACTTTGAAGTATCGGACGGTATCGCTCAACTCTATTCAACATTTTAAGCAGTTTCTAATTGCTAAGTATCATTTTTTTAGTTCAGCAGAGGGAATTATCTTGGAATGACTTCAGGAGTGGAAACAATAGAGAGCAATGTCAATGTTAATCTTTGAACTGCATCAATGGTAATCATGAACTCATTTATTTATAAGTTTATTTTCTAATGTTATATATTTTTGTAATATCAATTATTTTGTCCTGGATATGCCGTTCTTGTCACAGATCAAATGAAGATTGTTCACCTTTCCAAGCGTCATGTCCCATCTTGCAAGTGCCCATTGCAAACCATTCCTGTTTTGTGAGACACTGGTCTTCTGTACTTTATGATGGCAAATACATTGGGGGAGAGTCCAGGCAGAGAATGATGTATGGCAAGAGATTGGGTATGCTGTTTAACGAAGGGTCCAAGTGTAATGTGACTTGTAACAATGTAGACACATCCATGTAGATAACATTGAAAATGTACAGTATTTTTCAGACTATAAGATGCATCGGACAATAAGACGCACCCAGGTTTTAGAGGTGGAAAATAGGGGAAAATTATTTGAAGCAAAAAATATGGGAAAATATTTAACATTAATAACATACTATTATATGTGGTGTTATTATACAGTATATGAATAGTATGTTATAGTATGTTATTATGTTGGAAGCTACTGGTTGAAGATGGTGCTGCGGGACCAGTGTTGGTGTCTGTAAAGTACTATATGAAGATGCTGGAAGGTGAGTATAAGAATGGGGGAAAGGGCTTATATTTAAAGCATAGCTCCAGCACTGAAAAATAACACTGGAGTTGTCAGGACTCTAATGTCAGGACCCTGTCGGCGTCGGCAAACTGCCACACCGAGCAGGGTGGCTTAACCACACTATGGGAGAGCGCGGGGTCCAATACGGTAGTGACGGTTCAAGCAGACAGGACCTGCGGCACTGAAAATAGTAAGGAGTCCCAGGACCTAGATCATGTGACTGCAGGGGGCGGGGCTTAGTGTCCTACTGCTGCAGATGATATAATGTACCTACTGCAGGGAAACTGTAGAAGAGGAGAGGAAAACACAGGTCAGATAAGAGAGGGTTTGTACATGGAGAGGGCTGTGTGGTACCAGAGGGACGAGCAAAGAATAGTCAGGTCACAGGCAGAGGGTCATACACAGAGAGGTAGCGCAGTACAAGAGGGACAGGCAGAACTCGTAACAGGGACAGAACCGGGTCAAAACCAAACAAGCAAGCAAGATATCAGGCACAAGGCACACGTATGCATGAGGTCAACTAACTCAGCCGAGGGCAGGAGTATAACTGACACCGGACCTAGGTCAAGTGAGCATTAAATAGCCGCCCTCTGCCAAAGAGAGGCAGAAACAATTAACCCCTGTTGACCAGGACGGGCCAAAGACAAAGCCCATCCTGGATCATGACAGGAGTGCTGCTTTTAGATTCCATGGGAGAACTATAACTCCCAGCATGTCCTGCAGGTCCTATGGCATGCTGAAACTTATAGTTCACCACAGGAGTGGCAGAGTGCTTTTTTATGTGTTGTAATTATATTTACCTTTTAATTACAGTGGGGAAAAAAAAGTATTTAGTCAGCAAATTCTCCCACTTAAAAAGATTAGAGAGGCCTGTAATTGACATCATAGGTAGCCCACAACTATGAGAGTCAAACTGAGAAAACAAATCCAGAAAATCGCCTTGTCTGATTTGGCAAGATTTATTTTTGAAATTATGGTGGAAAATAAGTATTTGGTAATTAACAAAAGTTCATCTCAATATTTTGTTATATATTCTTTGTTGGCAATGACAGAGGTCAAACATTTTCTGTAAGTCTTCACAAGGTTGGCACACACTGTTTCCTGCCTCCTGCGAGGGCAATCCCAGTACGATCCAACTCCACCGCTGTCTCCTCCCCACATGTTACATTTGGACCATAAGACGAACCCCACACTTTCCTCCCAAACTTTGAGAAAAAAAAGTGTGTCTTATGGTCCGAAAAATACGGTATATTATACAAGTAAATAACATTAGGATATACAGTGATTAAAAACTGGGACAAACATAGACAAACCAGGCAGTAGCAGTTCAGTTTAGGTTTAAACATGGCATTGTCAGATGTAGCAGAAATATTGGCACAACTCACTTTTTATTATCTGTGTTTCTGTTTTGTAACTGTCACAGTAAAATCATATTAAACAGTGCAGGTTTCTGCTAGCCGTGCATGGGTTAATCTGGTAAGTTGACCTCTCCTGGAGCTTTTCCTATTTTGATAGTCTCAGCTGTTCAGTGTTGACCACTTTCTTCTGATATATGTACTCACCTCTGGCAATCAGGGATTGCCAGTGTTAGTTTTATACTGCCTGGCTCTGGAGTTGGAGGTCTTGGTTGCTTGAGGAGGCATTTGGAGCATTGTTCAGAAGACTGTTGCTTGGTGATTTGTCTGTGTGCATATCCTCATCCTCTCCTATTTGTTTTTTCCTTCCTTTACTTCCCAGTGTTCCACTCTCTTGTTTGTGAGTGCATATTTGTATGATTAGTATTTACATTTATCCATGTACATCTTCCCTTGTTAGTCTGGTTTGTGTATTCTTATAGACAACTCCCCTCTTACCTGGGTGGAAGAGAGAACAGATAAGAGCTGATTTAGGAGCTTAGCAAGGCATGTGACCCCGGCGTCTTCGCCATCAGAAGTTAACCGGGGAGCAGGGATAGCTGGGGTGCCCCTAGCTTTAGGGATGGGCAAAGAGCTCCTAGCCCCGGGATATCCTGAAATGTGCCATTGCAGTAACCCTGCAGTTGTTCTCTGTTTTTAGGCAATACCAGAAGTACTTAGCGCATTAGGCAATACATTTCCCAGACAGTACGGTTGGTATGTTTTTATCTTAGTATGCTTAGTTAAGCATTGAATGGGTTATCTGGGACATGGCTTATTTTTTCCTATGGTGCTAAGACCTTACAGACAGGCAGTTGCTAACTACTTCTCTTTTATGCCCAGACTTGATCTGCCAGCTCAGAGTAGTCAAAGTCCGCTGTTGCCGGCAATTCTGACACTTTATTTTCCCTCCGTTCAACATAGCATCTCTTCCATTTCCAGTTTGTGTATATATACAGTCATATGTTAAAGTTTGTGCACCCCTTTTAATGTTAACCTTTTTTCTTTATAACAGTTTTGGTTTTTGCAACAGCTATTTCAGTTTCATATATCTAATAACTGATGGACTCAGTTATATTTCTGGATTCAAATGAGGTTTATTGTACTAACAGAAAATGTGCAATCTGCATTTAAACAAAATTTGACCGGTGCAAAAATATGGGCACCCTTATCATTTTCTTGATTTGAACACTCCTAACTACTTTTTACTGACTTCCTGAAGCACTAAATTGGTTTTGTAACCTCATTAAGCTTTGAACTTCATAGCCAGGTGTATCAAATCATGAGAAAAGGTATTTAAGGTGGCCACTTGCAAGTAGTTCTCCTATTTGATTCTCCTATGAAGAGTGGCATCATGGGCTCCTCAAAACAACTCTCAAATGATCTGAAAATAAAGATTATTCAACATAGCTTTTCAGGGGAAGGATACAAAAAGTTGTCTCAGAGATTTAACCTGTCAGTTTCCACTGTGAGGAACATAATAAGGAAATGGAAGAACACAGGTACAGTTCTTGTTAAGCCCAGAAGTGGTAGGCCAAGAAAAATATCAGAAAGGCAGAGAAGAAGAATGGTGAGAACAGTCAGGGACAATCAACAGACCACCTCCAAAGACCAGCAGCATCATCTTGCTGCAGATGGTGTCACTGTGGATCGGTCAACAATACAGCGCACTTTGCACAAGGAGAAGCTGTATGGGAGAGTGATGCGAAAGAAGCCGTTTCTGCAAGCACGCCACAAACAGAGTCGCCTGAGGTATGCAAAAGCACATTTGGACAAGCCAGTTACATTTTGGAAGAAGGTCCTGTGGACTGATGAACAAAGATTGAGTTGTTTGGTCATACAAAAAGGCGTTATGCATGGAGGCTAAAAAACACAGCATTCCAAAAAAAACACTTGCTACCCACAGTAAAATTTGGTGGAGGTTCCATCATGCTTTGGGGCTGTGTGGCCAATGTCGGCACCGGGAATCTTGTTAAAGTTGAGGGTCGCATGGATTCAACTCAGTATCAGCAGATTCTTGACAGTAATGTGCAAGAATCAGTGACGAAGTTGAAGTTACGCAGGGGATGGATATTTCAGCAAGACAATGATCCAAAACACCGCTCCAAATCTACTCAGACATTCATGCAGAGGAACAATTACAATGTTCTGGAATGGCCATCCCAGTCCCCAGACCTGAATTTCATTGAACATCTGTGGGATGATTTGAAGCGGGCTGTCCATGCTCGGCGACCATCAAACTTAACTGAACTGGAATTGTTTTGTAAACAGGAATGGTCACACATACCTTCATCCAGGAACTCATTAATAGCTACAGGAAGCGACTAGAGGCTGTTATTTTTGCAAAAGGAAGATCTACAAAATATTAATGTCACTTTTATGTTGAGGTGCCCATACTTTTGCACCGGTCAAATTTTGTTTAAATGCAGATTGCACATTATCTGTTAGTACAATAAACCTCATCTGAATCCAGAAATATAACTGAGTCCATCAGTTATTAGATGTATGAAACTGAAATAGCTGTTGCAAAAACCAAGATTGCTATAAAGAAAAAAGGTTAACATTAATAGGGGTGCCCAAACTTTAACATATGACTGTATATATATATATATATATATATATATATATATATATATATGTGTATATATATATATATTTTTATATCTGCATATTCTCACTGTCTTTGTATATTGATATATATGCCTTCATTAGTATATTCACTTATCACCTATAATCCATAATGATGTGAGCTACACATATATTTATTTGCTTGGTGCTTTCGATCTACCACTCATATCATTACTATTGATGCAAGAATAGTAAACCTTTATATATTATTTTCATTTCCCTGTGCTTCAACTAAATGAGTATGTCACACCATTGGTATCGGTGTACGAATAACATACCTCTATACATCAGTTTACTTTTTCACCTGAGTATATTATATATATTTAGTATTTTTCTTGTTATTTTTCATTTTTATTGAAATATTTATATAACACTAATATATATTTACTCTTATTTTTTTTTAATTTTATTTTTCTATTTATTTTTATTTTCATTTACATATCTCCTTTATGTACTTTTTTTGTCATTTGAGAATAATCTATTTCTATACACAAGTTCAAATTCATCCTCATTGCTGATTTCACCTATGTCACTTATTCCCTATCTTTTTATTCTTTTAGTTTATATATCTGTAATACCATGGCCGCCGGGGGGTAGCCTCCTCAGCCGTTCCAGTACTCACTGTGCTGGAGGCTGCTTCATTCCAGGTACAATGCTCACTCTTCCTGGTATTCAAAGAATTTTAGTCAGAGGCTGGAATAAACTTAAACAGTTCAACTTTATTTTCCTCAGGACACAGCACATCCACGATGCCTTTAGGGTTTTCAACACGGTACCAGCAATACATCTTCATCTACAGCAGCACACTACTTTTTCTTCTGTTAAACACGGGTTGACCACAAACAATCAAGCATGGAACACGGTGAACACGGCACTTCGACCCCTATTCCTGCGACTGACTTCAGCCCACACAGGTAACTGTCTACTCCGTTATAGTTCACACCTTTACTGCACTGGTGATCCTGTATGTGTACTAGCCTAGTAGGGCACTTGACTCTTGGAACAGCTCCCACATGCTGGCTTTTGCTTCCACAGGGACTCACTCACTGACCTCCCTGGCTTGACCGCTTCCAGACATGGGCCGGTTTCAGCTCTTTGATTCTGGCTGACTTGACTTCACAGGCTCTCCTATGAGCCCCTCTAGTTCTTTAGCTCCCAGTCTCTAGCTAAAGGGCCTCCAGTGACCCTTCTCACTGGCTGCTGCTGTAGGCAAGCTGCCCCCGGCTGCACACACTGCTCTCCTCTGCTCTCTGCCCATAAACAGGAAATTTCTCTCCTTTTGCTCCCGGCTAGCCACTCCTCTCATGTCCCTCTAATTAACTCTTCTAATGGATCCCATCTGAATGTGCTCAGTGCCCCCATCTAGTGTCCCTTTTCTAGTACTACACTACCTAATGTGTATATATAATGCCCATGGCCGCAAACACACATACACAAGTCACATATGATGCACTCAAACATGGCAGTAATAACAGGGTATTCAATATTTAAAGGGCTAGGCCCTTGACCTCCTTACATATCCCTATTATATATACTGTTTGTGGACCTCTATGTATAATCTCCCTGAGATTTTCCACTTCTAATCAATTTAACTATACGTATCTATGATGTATTTATATACTGTAGTTTTGCCTATACAGCCCTATATACCAAGTGTATCACTATGGTAAAGATTCAGTTTAAGTTCCTTAACCACACCCTTTCTGATGTATTTCCCTGCGGTGTGCACTCCCTCCAGCTTCCGGGTGCCAGGTCCTCGTGCTGATGTGTCTTTTGTGTCGAATGGCAGCTTGGCCCGGTTATGTCTGTCGCCAAACAGTGCACACCCAGCTTCAGGTTTAGGTGGAGGGAGCACTGTATTCAATTGTTATGACTTCAGGTGATACATCTTCACTATAAAAGGATCTTGCCTTCATTCCCTCTCATGTAACTGTAAAGGTCGGCCTGGGCAGTAGTCATGGCTGAGCTTAACAGGCTTTGAATGCCCTAGCCTCCCTTTACATAAAAATCACATTTCACTTGCAGCTTACTTGCCTCTCCATTCTCTGTACCGTCAAGGTTCTTTCTTTGCTGTCTTAGGTCACCTTTGGCCATTTGTGGAATGGCAGAGACACAGTTCAGTTGTAACTCAAAATGCAAAACTTTACTCTCATACTGTATATTCCCAGCACATCCAGGTTCAGTACAGCATCTACAGCAAGTTCTACATTACTCATCACTCCAGCTTTCCCTTCACTTCTCTCCCTGTCACACAGCTCGAGGTCAGGTTGTACCATCTTGTACGTTTTCTTGGCGCCCTCC